>NC_064839.1:40511377-41136377 GCF_024166365.1 Elephas maximus indicus | reverse complement strand
CTATGGGACAGAGTAGAACTGCCCCATAGGGTTCCTAGGCTGAAATCTTTACAGGAGCAGATCACCGGGTATTTTCCCCTGCAGAGCTGCTCGTGGGCTCAAACTGCTAACCTTTTGGTTAGCAGCTGAGAACTTAACCACCACACCATCAGGGTTCTTTTTAATCTTTTTAGTCTCCTTGATTTTAAAAACTTAGTCAAACCTTTCTTGTATTCCACAACATTGGCATTTTTTTTTTTTTTAAAGAGTTCAGGCCCGTTGTATTGCAGAATGTCCTTCAGTTTGGACTGTTAAGATTGTTTCCTTGTGACTAACTTCAGATTAATCATTTTAAACAAAAATGCTACATTAGTCATGTGGTGTCCTTCTCTGTTTTCCCTCACCGGACCCAGTATTGGTGGTGACAAGTTTGGTCACAAGGCAGTATCTGTCAGAATTCTCCATTTCAAAGGCACACTTTTTTCTTGGTAGTTAATAATTTGTGGAATCCATTCAATACTTTTTGATGATATGAATCGTTTTGCTGACAGAATTCATACCTGGAAACTATTGAGTTGTCCAATAGAGGGCAGCAGAACACTGATGATAAACATGCAGTGGGCCGAAGTCCTATAATCACACAAAGTATGTTAATACACCATTTAGGAATAGGAAACCCTGGTGGTGTAGTGGCAAAGTGCTACGGCTGCTAACCAAGAGGTCGGCAGTTCAAATCCGCCAGGCACTCTTTGGAAACTCTACTGGCCAGTTCTGCTCTGTCCTATGGGGTCGCTATGAGTTGGAATCGACTCAGCGGCAGTGGGTATTTAGGAATAAGGCTTTAGAATGGTTAGAAGTTCTTCTTGCCTTGAATTATTTCCCAGATGTCATGTAGAATATCTAAGGCAGATTTATTTATAACTTTGTCAGTGGCCCTACATGGTAAGAAAAACTGGTGAATAACTGTTGCTATGAGAAATCATTAAATTTCCTAATCAAATTAAGTTTTGTGGACTTGTTTATAAAAATAACTTAGTTGTCTGCCACAAGTTTCCTATTTCAGTTTTGAAGGCAAATGGATGGTAAATTTAAACACTGGACTCAGGCAGTCAGCTGTTTCCATCGTTTGTCACAAGAGGGCAGAATCATGTCTCAAAAAAAAAAAAAAAAGAACAAGGAAATCCACATATGGAAGCACTTTAAAAAAAAAAAAAAAAACCAAACCCACTGCCATCGAGTCGATTTCGACTTATAGCAACCCTATAGGACAGAGTAGAACTGCCCCATAGAGTTTCCTAGGAGCGCCTGGCGGATTGGAACTGCCGACCCTTTGTGCCACCAGGGTTTCCAGAAGCATTTTATTCCTCCATAGATATACATATCCTCACATGCACATGTATTTTATATTTCAAAAGTAATAACATGCTTATTCCTCCATAGATACACATATCCTCACATGCACTTGTATTTTATATTTCAAAAGTAATAACATGCTTATTACTTAAAAAAAACTAGACATTACAGAAATATATAGAATGGCAGGTGAAACATCTTTGTAGCCCCCTCCCCTAAAGAAAACAAAAAGCCTGTTGATAGTGTGTTGGCAGGTTTTTTTTTTTTTTAATTATTTATACTTAAATTTAAGTATTTTAAGGAACCCTCATAAAGGAACTTGGGAGATGTGAATTTTAATTGACAACCAGATACAAACTTGGTGTATAGATTTGAGCACATCTTTTAATCTTTAGGGTCACTATGAATCAGAATTGACTCATTGACAGTGGATTTGCTTTTTAATCTCTTGATGTCATTATTCTGCTTTTTCTTTTGTCTTTGTGTCAAGATAAGCACATTACTACATCTTTAAGAAATCTTAGAAAGAGCTAGTAATGAATGGGAAGAATTTATAAGTATAAATATAAGGTGGCGGCACACAAAATTAATCTTTTAGTTTTGTTAACTGTGTTTTAATTATTACATTATGGATTTTTGCAACTTTGGGGGGATTTTTTTTTCTCCTCTTCAAAAATGTGTATTTCTAAATATCTCATTGACCTTGGGAAATGAGGAAAAATAGTATTTTTTATCCTCCCCTATCACGTAAGCAAGGAGCCCTGGTGGACAGTGGTTAAAGCAATCGACTGCTAACTGAAAGATGGGCAGTTTGAAACAACCATCAGCTTGAAGGGTGAAAGATGTAGCAGTCTGTTTCTGTAGAGATTTACAGCCTCAGAAGCCCTATGGGGTTGCGATGAGTTGGGATCAACTTGACAGTAATGGGTTTTGGGGCATCATGTAAGCAGCTGAGCCAGTTAGCTCAGACTTTCCTAAATGATTCACCTTTTTGGAAAGACCAGTCATGAAAAGTTTCTGCCTAAATAAAGACTTTTCAGGAAGTTCTGAGTAAGTGATGAAGTTAGGATGGAATTTCTGCTGAGAATACTTGAATTCAGTATTGCTGTAGTGGGCGTTTTCCTGTCAGGGTTCTATTTGAAGATATTTTGATAGCTCAATCTCTTAAAAAAAAAATTTTTTTTATTGCTTATTTAAAGTGTAGTTCTTCTATGTATACTATCGATAAAGAGTAATCTGCTATTACTACTTTGTGTTAACAACCAAAGTCTCTGAGGAGGACTATTCCAGCTTATATGACTTGTTTCCTAGTGAATATGGATAGGACTTCGGCACTCAGAATCAACAGAGATGCTCCCACAGGTTATATTTTTTTCATGCTACCTTTATGGGACTTGCATGTGTTGTCATGACTTGTTTACATGCTTGGTTGTCCTGCTGGACTGTGAACTCTTTAAGGGCAGAGACCATGCCATATCTTTTTATATGTTCAACATCTAATACAGTACCTGGATCTAGATTGCTTCTCAGAAAATGTTTACTGAATTGTCTTAGGTGGCTACTACAAAAGTCTTGTTAATTGCTGTGATAAAAATAACAAAAAACAAAACCAATGTCCTACTTTTCCTTTCCTTATTATTTGCGTCACTTGATGTTCATCTTTTCTTTCACCAACTTTCTATCCGTATTACTGTGTAATGAGTTGTCTCAAAATTTTGTGGCTTAAACAGCGTTTTTAACAAATGGTGCTGGCATAACTGGATATCCATCTGCAAAAAAATGAAACAAGACACATACCTCACTCCATGCACAGAAACTAACTCAAAATGGATCAAAGACCTAAATATAAAATTTAAAATGATAAAGATCATAGAAGAAAAAATAGGGACGACATTAGGAGCCATAATACATGGCATATACAGTAGACAAAACATTGTAAAGAATGTAGAAGAAAAACTAGATAACTGGGAGCTTCTAAAAATCAAACACTTATGCTCATCCAAAGACTTCACCAAAAGAGTAAAAAGACTACCTACAGACTGGGAAAAAGTTTTTAGCTATGACATTTCTGATCAGCCCCTGATCTCTAAAATCTACATAATACTGCAAAAACTCAACTGCAAAAAGACAAATAACCCAATTAAAAAATGGGCAGAAGATATGAATAGACACTTCACTAAAGAAGACATTCAGGTAGGTAACAGATATATGAGGAAATGTTCACGATCATTAGCCATTGGAGAAATGCAGATCAAAACTACAATGAGATTTCATCTCACTTCAACAAGGCTGGCATTAGTCCAAAAAACACAAAGTAATGTTGGAGAGGCTGTGGAGAGATTGGAATACTTCTGCACTGCTGGTGGGAATGTCAAATGGTACAACCACTTTGGAAATCGATTTGGTGATTCCTTAAAAAGCTAGAAATAGAACTACCATGTGATCCAGCAATCCCACTCCTTGGAATATATCCTAGAGAAACAAGAGCCTTTACACGAACAGATATATGCACACCCATGTTTATTGTAGTACTCTTTACAATAGCAAAAAGATGGAAGCAACCAAGGTGCCCATCAGTGGATGAATGGATAAATAAATTATGGTACATTCACACAGTGGAATATTACGCATCGATAAAGACCAGTGAGGAATCTGTGAAACATTTTACAACATGGAGGAACCTGGAAGGCATTACGCTGAGTGAAATTAGTCAGTTGCAGAAGGGCAGACAATTGTATGAGACTACTATTATAAGAACTTGAGAAATAGTTTAAAGTGAGAAGAAAACATTCTTTTGTGATTACGAGGTGGGTGGAGGGGGGTGGGAGAGGGGTATTCACTAATTAGATTGTAGATAAGAACCACTTTAGGTGAAGGGAAAGACAGCACACAATACAGGGGAGGTCAGCACAATTGGACTAAACCAAAAGCGAAGACATTTCCTGAATAAACTGAATGCTTCGAAGGCTAGTGTGGCAGAGGTCTGGGGACCATGGCTTCAGGGGACATCTAAGTCAATAGGCATAATAAAATCTATTAACAAAACATTCTGCATCCCACTTTGAAGAGTGATGTCTGGGGTCTTAAACCCTAGGAAGCAGCCATCTAAGATGCATCAATTGGTCTCAACCCACCTGGAGCAAAGGAGAACAAAGAACAAGAACACAAGGTGATTACGAGCCCAAGAGACAGAAAGGGCCACATGAACCAGAGACTACATCATCCTGAGACCAGAAGAACTAGATGGTGCCCGGCTACGACCGATGACGGCCCTGAGAGGGAACACAACAGAGAACTCCTGAGGGAGCAGGAGAGCAGTGGGAGCAGTAGGATGCAGACCCCAAATTCTCATAAGACCAGACTTAATGGTCTGACTGAGACTGGAAGGACCCCTGTGGTCATGGCCCCCAGACCTTCTGTTGCCTCAGGACAGGAACCATTCCCAAAGCCAACTCTTCAGACATGGATTGGACTGGACAGTGGGTTGGAGAGGGATGCTGGTGAGGAGTGAGCTTCTTGGATCAGGTGGACACTTGAGACTATGTTGGCATCTCTTGCCTGGAGGGGAGATGAGAGAGTGGAGGGGGTTAGAAGCTGGTGAAAAGAACACAAAAATAGAGAGTGGAGGGAGAGAGCAGGCTGTCTCATTAGGGGGAGAGTAGTTGGGAATGTGTAGCAAGGTGCATATGGGTTTTTGTGTGAGAGACTGACTTGATTGGTAAACTTTCACTTAAAGCACAATAAAAATTATTAAAAAAAAAAACTTGTGGCTTAAAAAAGCAACACTTGTTTTATTATAATCATAGTTTTGGGGGTGACTGGACTGAGCTAGGCAGTTCTTGCTCAGGGTCTCTCGTGCAGTTGTAGTCATACCGTAGCTGGGTCTGGAGCCGTTTTGAAGATTTCCTGTCAAGTCTCATACCTTGATAGGAAGACTTTCTTTTGCTTGAACATGTCTGGCTGGCATCTATCTCTTTGTGGTCTTTCTAAATTATCTTTCTAGCATGGTGGCTTCAGGGTAGCCAGACTTCTTATGTAATAACTTGGGGTTCCAAAGGTGCATTCTCAAGGGAGAAAGCCAGGTGAAAGCTGTCTCTTCTTTTAGAGCTGGCTTCAGAATGTTACCAAGTGGAAACCCCAGGCTCTGCTCAGCATGACTCAGATTGGCCAACAAATGAGAGACTGAGGCGGGAGAGCAGGAAAGACACCTTTATTTCATTGCACAAGGAATAGGAGTCAGTTGGACCTGCTGCCACCAAGTGTGCTCCCTAAGGGTGAGGAGAAAAGTTACTTTTAAGGGGTTTACAGGTAGGGTGTTCATTCAAGTTACGTCAGCAGCATTCTCAGTCATTCTACGCAGGCGCAGTGGAGTTTACATATAACTTCCAAGCAGAGAAGGGTTTTAATACAAAACGGGGAGGAACCCAGGCAATGGAAAACAGTATTTTGATGCAAAACTGTTTGAGGTTCCTTCTTATTCCCTTCATTTCTTTTTGGACATTGGTTATTCAGGACCAGTGTAGCCTGGCTCAGAATTCTTTGGCATATTCTCGGGGAGGGGCGAGTATTAGACTTAGGCCTTTCATTGTGGCTACTGACCTGTTGGTTTACAACTGACTGTTTACTAAATATTAAAAGAAAAAGAGTGGCTATTATACCCTGTTCATGTGAATGTTTCCTCAAAAGATACTTTTTAAGATTATCCTAGCTATTGTCTTTATACCTAGGGGCCCAGTTGATATGTCTTTATGAGTCCTTTTGAGTTCAGCTCCAGCTGGGTCACATTCTTTATGCTCAGGGTCAGGGAATAATGGCTCCAATGTTATCTCCTAAATCACTCTTTTCTTTTGATTGGAGATTGGAGATAACACATTGATGATTAATACCTGGACTTATTTGAGCCCCTAGATGGTGGTCATGGCAGGCTCTTTAAACTCATGGTGCTGTTTTTCACTGGATACCACCTGGTTCTTCACCAGGATCTTCAGTAAGAACAGTGTTCCCATCAATCGCATTGCCGAAGCCAGCAGACTGAATGTACATCAGCGTATTAGCCTGAGGCTTTCTTAAGTGTGTAAAACAATAGAAGATAAATTTTATTATGTATAACACTATTAGGATGCAGACTAAGAATGTTATTTCTTGTAATAGTGATTTAGCTTATGTATTTATTTTTAACCAAATAAATCTGTTGTTTGTAAGGGTGTTAATGGTATGTAACCAAGTAGCTTGTTGTCTAGTTGTGTGTATGTCCTGTTTTAGTTTTCCTGTGTTATTTATCCTTGGGTAAAATATCTAAGGCTTTTTGTTATCTCACGTCACCTGGGCTAATGAGGTCAGAGATTGCTGTTGTGTTTTTCTCTCATTAGCAACTTCGTCTGTTATTTGTCCCATAATGATTGATAAATTTCCTAAAGTTTTTTTTTTTTTTTCAATTTAACCATACTATAATAGGAATTAAAGCTACCAACCCCACCCTGAGTATTGGACCAGTGGGTTTCTTTTTGACTCTTCGTTTTACAGTGTACAGCAATTTAACAGTACCTTTTCAATATTTACTAGCGTCATTACTGTGAATACCTATAAGTAATCTTAAAATTCTCAAAGTGTGTTGTCTGTGCATTCACCAGGGAATCTAAAGAAGAGATTGCCCATGTAAACTCACTGTCAGTTGGAAAGGGATCATTTGAACTAGTATAGTTGGATCTGCCACACAAAAACATATATCCATATGGAGCACAGAAAATTTGTCTAGAGGAAACAGAAGGTATAGAAAAATTTACATGTGACAACTAAATTTTCATTAGAGAATACATGGTCAGCATTTTCTCATGTATCAATACAGGATCACCTGTCCTGTTGAAGATCTAAAGTTAATTAGTGTAAAACTTGCTAAGTTCTTCCCCAGGGAAGCTGCCCCTCCTTGGTTATCTATTAACAGTCGTGGGTTACTTTCTCAGAAGGAGAAATGGCACAAAACTGTTTTTTGAGAGAATTAATAGGAAATCTAATGCTCTTCTATTTTGTAAAATCTAAACGAATGAATTTCAGACACTTCTCTGGTTATGATATTTACAATGTTAAGTTTACCAGTAAGAACTTCTAATTCAGGAGTTACAATATCTAAACCCATTAGTTAGGTAATTTGGGAGACAGGAAAATGATTTCTTATCCCCAGAAAGTGGGCTCTTAAAACATCAGTAGCGTTCCCACATAAAACCTGTAGGATTCTTTTACTCAGCCTTACGTAGTTAACTTCTGTTCTACCTGATCATGGATCAGCTGCAGTCTGTGAAGCCATCTTTTACATAAGAGTTCTGGAAGTCTTCTGTTAATTTTTTTTTTTTTAATTAAAAAAATTTTTTTATTGTACTTTAGGTAAAAGTTTACAGCTCAAATTAATCTCTCATACAAAATCTTACATACATATTTTCATGTGACGCTAGTTACAATCCCTACAGTATGACAGCATACCTGCTCCCCTTCACCACAGGTTTACTGTGTCCATCCAACCAGCTTTCCTGTCCCCTCCTGCCTTCTAGTCCTTGCCCTGGGCTGGTATGTCCCTTGTATACTTTTTTTTCTAAATGTTTTTTAGGTGTAAGTTTACAGTTCAGGTTAATTTCTCATACAAAAATATATACACATATTGTTATGTGATCCTAGTTGCAGTCCCTGTAATGTGACAACACACTCCACCTTTCAACCTCATGTTCCCCATGTCCATTCAACCAGCTCTTACCCCTTTCTGCCTTCTCATCCTGCCTCTGGACAGGAGCTGCCCATTTAGTCCCGTGTATCTACTTGAACAAAGAAGCACACTTTTTGTGAGTATTATGTTATGTTTTTTTTTTTTTTTATAACTTTTATTAAGCTTCAAGTGAACGTTTACAAATCCAATCAGTCTGTCACATATAAGTTTACATACATCTCACTCCCTACTCCCACTTGCTCTCCCCCTCTTGAGTCAGCCCTTTCAGTCTCTCCTTTCTTGACAATTTTGCCGGCTTCCCTCTCTCTCTATCCTCCCATCCCCCCTCCAGACAAGAGTTGCCAACACACTCTCAAGTGTCCACCTGATATAATTAGTTCACTCTTCATCAGCATCTCTCTCCCCCCTCCGCTGACCAGTCCCTTTCATGTCTGATGAGTTGTCTTCGGGGATGGTTCCTGTCCTGTGCCAACAGAAGGTCTGGGGACCATGGCCGCCGGGATTCCTCTAGTCTCAGTCAGACCATTAAGTTTGGTCTTTTTATGAGAATTTGGGGTCTGTATCCCACTGATGTCCTGCTCCCTCAGGGGTCCTCTGCTGTGCTCCCTGTCAGGGCAGTCATCGATTGTGGCCGGGCACCAACTAGTACTTCTGGTCTCAGGATGATGTAGGTCTCTGGTTCATGTGGCCCTTTCTGTCTCTTGGGCTCTTAGTTGTCGTGTGGCCTTGGTGTTCTTCATTCTCCTTTGATCCAGGTGGGTTGAGACCAACTGAGGCATCTTAGATGGCAGCTTGTTAGCATTTAAGACCCCAGACGCCACATTTCAAAGTGGGATGCAGAATGATTTCATAATAGAATTATTTTGCCAATTGACTTAGAAGTCCCCGCAAACCATGTTCCCCAGACCCCCGCGCTTGCTCCACTGACCTTTGAAGCATTCATTTTATCCCGGAAACTTCTTTGCTTTTGGTCCAGTCCAGTTGAGCTGACCTTCCATGTATTGAGTGTTGTCTTTCCCTTCACCTTAAGCAGTTCTTATCTACTGATTAATCAATAAAAAACCCTCTCCCACCCTCCCTCTCTCTCCCCCTCGTAACCACAAAAGTATGTGTTCTTCTCAGGTTTACTATTTCTCACGATCTTATAATAGTGGTCTTATACAATATTTGTCCTTTTGCCTCTGACTAATTTCGCTCAGCATAATGCCTTCCAGGTTCCTCCATGTTATGAAATGTTTCAGAGATTCGTCACTGTTCTTTATCGATGCGTAGTATTCCATTGTGTGAATATACCACAATTTATTTACCCATTCATCCGTTGATGGACACCTTGGTTGCTTCCAACTATTCGCTATTGTATACAGAGCTGCAATAAACATGGGTGTGCATATATCTGTTTGTATGAAGGCTCTTGTATCTCTAGGGTATATTCCCAGGAGTGGGATTTCTGCGTTGTATGTTAGTTCTATTTCTAACTGTTTAAGATAACGCCAGATAGATTTCCAAAGTGGTTGTACCATTTTACATTCCCACCAGCAGTGTATGAGAGTTCCAATCTCTCCGCAGCCTCTCCAACATTTATTATTTTGTGTTTTTTGGATTAATGCCAGCCTTGCTGGTGTGAGATGGAATCTCATCGTAGTTTTAATTTGCATTTCTCTAATGGCTAATGATCAAGAGCATTTTCTCATGTATCTGTTGGCTGCCTGAATATCTTCTTTAGTGAAATGTGTGTTCATATCCTTTGCCCACTTCTTGATTGGGTTGTTTGTCTTTTTGTGGTTGAGTTTTGACAGAATCATGTAGATTTTAGAGATAAGGTGCTGGTCGGAGATGTCATAGCTGAAAATTCTTTCCCAATCTGTAGGTGGTCTTTTTACTCTTTTGGTGAAGTCTTTAGATGAGCATAGGTGTTTGATTTTTAGGAGCTCCCAGTTATTGGGTTTCTCTTCATCATTTTTGGTAATGTTTTGTATTCTGTTTATACCTTGTATTAGGGTTCCTAGGGTTGTCCCAATTTTTTCTTCCATGATCTTTATCGTTTTAGTCTTTATGTTTAGGTCTTTGATCCACTTGGAGTTAGTTTTTGTGCATGGTGTGAGGTATGGGTCCTGTTTCATTTTTTTGCAAATGGATATCCAGTTACGCCAGCACCATTTGTTAAAAAGGCTATCTTTTCCCCAATTAATTGACACTGGTCCTTTGTCAAATATCAGCTGCTCATACGTGGATGGATCTATGTCTGGGTTCTCAATTCTGTTCCATTGGTCTGTGTGCCTGTTGTTGTACCAGTACCAGGCTGTTTTGACTACTGTGGCTGTATAATAGGTTCTGAAGTCAGGTAAGGTGAGGCCTCCCACTTCTTCTTTTTCAGCAGTGCTTTGCTTATCCGGGGCTTCTTTCCCTTCCATATGAAATTGGTGATTTGTTTCTCTATCCCCTTAAAATATGACATTGGAATTTGGATCGGAAGTGCATTAAATGTATAGATGGCTTTTGGTAGAATAGACATTTTTACTATGTTAAGTCTTCCTATCCATGAGCAGGGTATGTTTTTCCACTTAAGTATGTCCTTTTGAATTTCTTGTAGTAGAGCTTTGTAGTTTTCTTTGTATAGGTCTTTTACATTCTTGGTAAGATTTATTCCTAAGTATCTTATCTTCTTGGGGGCTACTGTGAATGGTATTGATTTGATTATTTCCTCTTCGGTGTTCTTTTTGTTGATGTAGAGGAATCCAAGTGATTTTTGTATGTTTATTTTATAACCTGAGACTCTGCCAAACTCTTCTATTAGTTTCAGTAGTTTTCTGGAGGATTCCTTAGGGTTTTCTGTGTATATAATCATGTCATCTGCAAATACTGATAACTTTACTTCTTCCTTGCCAATCCGGATACCTTTTATTTCTTTGTCTAGCCTAATTGCCCTGGCTAGGACTTCCAGCACGATGTTGAATAAGAGCGGTGATAAAGGGCATCCTTGTCTGGTTCCCGTTCTCAAGGGAAATGCTTTCAGGTTCTCTCCATTTAGAGTGATACTGGCTGTTGGCTTTGCGTAGATGCCCTTTATTATGTTGAGGAATTTTCCTTCAATTCCTATTTTGGTTAAGAGTTTTTATCATAAATGGGTGTTGGACTTTGTCAAATGCCTTTTCTGCATCAATTGATAAGATCATGTGGTTTTTGTCTCTTGTTTTATTTATGTGATGGATTACATTAATGGTTTTTCTGATATTAAACCAGCCTTGCATACCTGGTATAAATCCCACTTGATCGTGGTGAATTATTTTTTTGATATGTTGTTGTATTCTATTGGCTAGAATTTTGTTGAGGATTTTTGCATCTATGTTCATGAGGGATATAGGTCTCTAATTTTCTTTTTTTGTAATGTCTTTACCTGGTTTTGGTATCAGGGAGATGGTGGCTTCATAGAATGAGTTGGGTAGTATTCCGTCATTTTCTATGCTTTGGAATACCTTCAGAAGTAGTGGTGTTAACTCTTCTCTGAAAGTTTGGTAGAACTCTGCAGTGAAGCCGTCCGGGCCAGGGCTTTTTTTTGTTGGGAGTTTTTTGATTACCGTTTCAATCTCTTTTTTTGTTATGGGTCTATTTAGTTGTTCTACTTCTGAATGTGTTAGTTTAGGTAGGTAGTGTTTTTCCAGGAATTCATCCATTTCTTCTAGGTTTTCAAATTTGTTAGAGTACAATTTTTCATAATAATCTGAAATGATTCTTTTAATTTCATTTGGTTCTGTTGTGATGTGGTCCTTCTCGTTTCTTATTCAGGTTATTTGTTTCCTTTCCTGTATTTCTTTAGTCAGTCTAGCCAATGGTTTATCAATTTTGTTAATTTTTTCAAAGAACCAGCTTTTGGCTTTGTTAATTCTTTCAATTGTTTTTCTGTTCTCTAATTCATTTAGTTCAGCTCTAATTTTTATTATTTGTTTTCTTCTGGAGCCTGATGGATTCTTTTGTTGCTCACTTTCTATTTGTTCAAGTTGTAGGGACAGTTCTCTGATTTTGGCTCTTTCTTCTTTTTGTATGTGTGCATTTATCGATATAAATTGGCCTCTGAGCACTGCTTTTGCTGTGTCCCAGAGGTTTTGATAGGAAGTATTTTCATTCTCGTTGCTTTCTATGAATTTGCTTATTCCCTCCTTGATGTCTTCTATAACCCAGTCTTTTTTCAGGAGGGTATTGTTCATTTTCCAAGTATTTGATTTCTTTTCCCTAGTTTTTCTGTTATTGATCTCTAGTTTTATTGCCTTGTGGTCTGAGAAGATGCTTTGTAGTATTTCGATGTTTTGGACTCTGCAAAGGTTTGTTTTATGACCTAATATGTGGTCTATTCTAGAGAATGTTCCATGTGCGCTAGAAAAAAAAGTATATTTTGCAGCAGTTGGGTGGAGAGTTCTGTATAAGTCAATGAGGTCAAGTTGGTTGATTGTTGTAATTAGATCTTCCGTGTCTCTATTGAGCTTCTTACTGGATGTCCTGTCCTTCTCCGAAAGTGGTGTGTTGAAGTCTCCTACTATGATTGTGGAGGTATCTATCTCACTTTTCAATTCTGTTAAAATTTGATTTATGTATCTTGCAGCCCTGTCATTGGGTGCATAAATATTTAATATGGTTATGTCTTCCTGATCAGTTGTCCCTTTTATCATTATATAGTGTCCTTCTTTATCCTTTGTGGTGGATTTAAGTCTAAAGTCTATTTTGTCAGAAATTAATATTGCTACTCCTCTTCTTTTTTGCTTATTGTTTGCTTGATATACTTTTTTCCATCCTTTGAGTTTTAGTTTGTTTGTTTCTCTAAGTCTAAGGTGTGTCTCTTGTAGGCAGCATATAGATGGATCGTGTTTCTTTATCCAGTCTGTGACTCTCTGTCTCTTTATTGGTGCATTTAGTCCATTTACATTCAGGGTAATTATAGATAAATAAGTTTTTAGTGCTGTCATTTTGATGCCTTTTTATGTGTGTTGTTGACAATTTCATTTTTCCACATACTTTTTTGTGCTGAGGCGTTTTTCTTATTAAATTGTGAGATCCTCATTTTCATAGTGTTTGACTTTATGCTAGTTGAGTCGTTACGTTTTTCTTGGCTTTTATCTTGAGTTATAGAGTTGTTATACCTTTTTGTGGTTACCTTATTATTTACCCCTATTTTTCTAAGTAAAAACCTAACTTGTATTGTTCTATATCGCCTTGTATCACTCTCCATATGGCAGTTCAATGCCTCCTGTATTTAGTCCCTCTTTTTGATTATTGTGATCTTTTACCTATTGAGTTCCATGATTCCCTGTTATGTGTATTTTTTTTTTTTAATTAATCTTGATTTGTTTGTTTTTGTGATTTCCCTATTTGAGTTGATATCAGGACGTTCTGTTTTGTGACCTTGTGTTGTGTTGATATCTGATATTATTGGTTCTCTGACCAAACAATATCCTTCAGTATTTCTTGTAGCTTTGGTTTGGTTTTTGCAAATTCTCTAAACTTGTGTTTGTCTGTAAATATCTTAATTTCGCCTTCATATTTCAGAGAGAGTTTTGCTGGATATATGATCCTTGGCTGACAGTTTTTCTCCTTCAGTGTTCTGTGTATGTCGTCCCATTCCCTTCTTGCCTGCATGGTTTCTGCTGAGTAGTCTGAACTTATTCTTATTGATTCTCCCTTGAAGGAAACCTTTCTTTTCTCCCTGGCTGCTTTTAAAATTTTCTGTTTATCTTTGGTTTTGGTGAGTTTGATGATAATATGTCTTGGTGTTTTTCTTTTTGGATCAATCTTAAATGGGGTTTGATGAGCATCTTGGATAGATATCCTTTCGTCTTTCATGATGTCAGGGAAGTTTTGTGTCAGGAGTTCTTCAACTATTTTCTCTGTGTTTTCTGTCCCCCCTCCCTGTTCTGGGACTCCAGTCACCCGCAGGTTATCCTTCTTGATAGAGTCCCACATAATTCTTAGGGTTTCTTCATTTTTTTTAATTCTTTTCTCTGATTTTTTTTCAGCTATGTTGGTATTGATTCCCTGGTCCTCCAGATGTCCCAGTCTGCATTCTAATTGCTCGAGTCTGCTCCTCTGACTTCCTATTGCGTTGTCTAATTCTGTAATTTTATTGTTAATCTTTTGGATTTCTACATGTTGTCTCTCTATGGATTCTTGCAACTTACTAATTTTTCCACTATGTTCTTGAATAATCTTTTTGAGTTCTTCAACAGTTTTATCAGTGTGTTCCTTGGCTTTTTCTGCAGTTATCCTAATTTCATTTGTGATATCTTTAAGCATTCTGTAAATTAGTTTTTTATATTCTGTATCTGATAATTCCAGGATTGTATCTTCATTTGGGAAAGATTTTGATTCTTTTGTTTGGGGGGTTGGAGAAGCTGTCATGGTCTGCTTCTTTAAGTGGTTTGATATGGATTGTTGTCTCCGAGCCATCACTGGGAAACTAGTTTTTCCAGAAAATCCGCTAAAAAAAAAATGCAGTCAGATCCCTATCAGAGTTCTCCCTCTGGCTCAGGCTATTCGGATGTTAATGAAGCCGCCTGGGGAGGGTGGGAGAGGGAACAGAGAGGTAGGAGAGTAGCACCTCAGAATATAGCCAGAGTTGCTTGTCTTGCTTGGAATGACTATTATATCTGAGATTCCCGCGGGCGCGTCACCTATGTGTGCTGGCTGTGTGGAGATTGCCCCTGGGGGGTCTGGCCCGCTGGAGTCACGGTCAGATCCTCTGCTTCCAGCCGCACGCCCAGCGTCAAGGCTCCCCTACTGGGACGGTGCACTCTCGACTCCAAAATCAGTCGCTGCCTCCCGGGGACTTCTCGTCCCTCCAGCCGCGTGGCCATGCCGCCTCCGCGAACCAGTTGGGCCTCCTCCCGGGGTTAATTCAGATGGGTGGAGGAGCTCCCCGTGCTTGTGCCGTGACCGAGTGTCCTGGCTGGGACGCTGTTCTCCCAGCTCCAATACCAGTTGCTGCCTCCCGGGGACTTCTCCTATTGGCTGCGTCCCACGCCGCCCGCGCGACCCGGCTGGTCCCCTTCCCGGGGTTAGTTCAGGGGGGTGGAGCAGTTCTCCGTGTTTTTTTTTTTTTGCGTCCAGTCCAAATCCTGGCGGGACGGTTGCCCGGCTGGGACACTGCTCTTCCTGCTCCGAGACCAGTCACTGCCTCCCGGGGACTTCTCCTACGGGCTGCGTCCCACGCCGCCCGCGGAACTGGCTGGTCCCCCTCCCGGGGTTAGTTCATGGGGGTTGAGCAGCTCTCTGTGCTCCTGCCGTACCTGACTGGTGCGCTGGCTCCAGGCTCTGGAAACAATCGCTGCTTCCCCGTATTAGTTCGTTCTCCGTCTCTAAATCTGTGTTTGTTGTTCAGGGTTCGTAGATTGTTATGTATGTGATCGATTTACTTGTTTTTCCGTGTCTTTGTTGTAAGAGGGATCCGAGGTAGCGTCTGCCTAGTCTGCCATCTTGGCTCCGCCCCCCTTATGTTTTATAGTGTAGTCTAGTCTTTGTCTGAAGAGGCTTCAGGAGTGGTTTTAGTTCTGAGGGCCATGGCTTCCAAGGTTCCTGTAGTGTCAGTTGGACCATTAAATCTGGTCTTTCTATGTGAATTAGAGTTTTGTTCCACACTTTTCTCCTGCTCGCCAGGCACTTTCTGTTGTGTTTCCTATCAGGGCGGTCATTGGTGGTAGCTGGGGTAATGGGGGCTTGGGGGCACCGTCTAGTTTTTCTGATCTCAGGCTAATGGAGTCTCCCGTTTATGTGACCCTCGTCTCTTGGGCTAATATATTCCTTGTGTCTTCGATGGTCTTCATTCTCCTTTGTTCCAAGTAGGTTGGGACAAATCGCTTTGTCTTAGATGGCCGCTTGTAATCTTTTAAGACCCCAGACACCACTTACCAAAGTGGGATGCAGAACGTTTTCTTAATAAACTTTGTTATGCCAATTGACCTGGATGTCTCCTGAAACCATGGTCCCCAGACCCCAGCCCCAGCTACTCTGTTCCTTGAAGTGTTTGGTTGTATTTAGGAAGCTTCTTAGCTTTTGGTTTAGTCCAGTTGTGCTGACCTCCCCTGTATTGTGTGTTGTCCTTTCCTTCACCCAAGATGATTCTTGTCTACTATCTAGTTAGTGAATTTCCCTCTCCCTCCCTTTCTACCCTCGTAACCATCAAGGAATATTTTCTTCTGTGTTTAAACCTTTTCTTAAGTTCTTACAATTTTGGTCTCATACAGTATTTGTCCTTTTGACTAATTGAGACTAATTTCAATTAGCATAATGCTCCCAGATTCATCCATGTTGTAAGATGGTTCGCAGATTCATAGTTGTTCTTTATTGTTAAGTAATGCTCCACTGTGTGTATGTACCGTAAGTTTGTCCATTCATATGTTGATGGGCATCTAGGTTGTTTCCATCTTTTTGCTATTGTGAACAATGCTGCAGTGAACATGGGTGTGCATATGTGCATATGTCTATTAGTGTGATGGCTCTTATTTCTCTAGGATATATTCTTAGGAGTGAAATTGCTGGATCATACTATATTTCTATTTCTAGCTTTCTGAGGAAGCTCATATTGTCCAAAATGGTTGTACCAGTTTGCATTCCCACGAGCAGCGCATAAGAGTTCCAATTCCCTGCAGCCTCTCCAGCATTTGTTATTTTCAGTTTTTTTGATTCATGACAGTAATGTCAGGATGAGATGGTTTATCTCGTTGTGGTTTTGATTTGCATTTCTCTTAATGGCTAGTGATCACTAGCATTTCCTCATGTGTCTGTTAGTCGCTTGAATGTCTTCTTTGGTGAAGTGTCATTTCATTTCCATTGCCCATTTTTTAATTGGATTATTTGTCTTTTTGTTGTAGAGGTGTTGGGTTTTTCTGTAGAATTTAGAGATTAGGCCTTTGTCAGATTAGTCATAGCCAAAAATTTTTTACCAGTCTGTAGGTTCTCTTTTTACTCTTTTGGTGAAGTCTTTTGACGAGTGTAAGTATTTAAATTTTAGAAGATCCCAGTTATCTAGCTTATCTTCTAGAGTTTGTGTATTGTTTGTTATGGTTTGTATCTTGTTACTGCTTTGTATTAGGTTCTCTAGGGTTTATTCTATTTTTTCTTCTATGATCTTTGTAGATTTTGGTTTTGTAGTTAGGTCTTTGATATGTTTTGAATTAGTTTTTGTGTATGGTGTGAGGTACGGGTCCTGTTTCATTTTTTTTGCAGATGGATATCTGGTTTTGCCCGTACCATTTGTTAAAAAGACTGTCTTTTCCACACTTAATGGACTTTGGGCCTTGGTCGGAGATCAGGTGACCTAATCTGGTGCACCAACCTAACAGGTACCTAGTTCCTTTTGTGCCCTCAGTGGTTAATTCCTCCTGCTTCTTGGAATTCTTCTAAAGCCTTACATAGGAATTACAATGTTATTTACCAAATAACCTCAGGTCCCTAATGCCCTCAATGGTCAATTTCTCCCACTTCTTGGGAGCCTTCAAAGGCCTTACCTAGGAATTACCAAATAACCCAAGCGCATTTCATGTCTCCCACTGAGGAACCACCGTTGGTCTGAGGCATATCGGCTTTCAGAGCCTGCTACAAGGTCTCCAGGAGAAACCTGGTGGCGCCAGACATCAGAGCCGGTGTGTTGTCCAGTCCATCTCAGGAACCAAGCAGATGGCTCCTGGCCTGCTCGCCAAAAATGTTACCATGTGGAAACCCCAGGCTCTGTTCCATGTGACTTGAATTGGCCAGTAAACAAGACTGAGGTGGGAGAGCAGGAAAGGCATCTTTATTTCATTGTGAAGGAAAAGGTGTCAGTTGGAGCTGCTGCTGCCAAGTCTCCTTCCTAAGGGCAAGGAGAAAAGTTACTTTTAAGGGGTTTACAAGTAGGGAGTTAATACAAGTTACATCAGCAACATTCTTAATCATATTATGCATGTACAGTAGGGTTTACATGTAACTTCCAAGCAAAGAAGGATTTTAATGCAAAGCCATGGTGGAGGAAGTCAAGCAAAGGAAACAGGATTTTAGTGCAACACTGTGGGGAAGGAAGCCAGGCAAAGAAAAACAGTATTTTGATGGAAAACTGTTTGAAGTTCTGTTTTAAGAAGTCATGTAGTACCATTTCCACTGAACCCTATGAGTCTAGCCAGTCACAGAGGTTTACTCATATTCAGGGGGTGGTGAAGTAGACTCTCCCTCTTGTTGGGGGCGTGGTAGGTTTGGGAAGAGCATGTGGGATGGGAAATAATGTGATGGCCAATTTTTTTTTCTTTTAAACATTTTTTTTATTGAGCTTTAGAGGAAGGTTTATAGAGCAAACTAGTTTCTCATCAGTTAGTTCCCACATTGTTGTATGACACTGCGTAACAACCCCAAAACATGTCAACACTCACCCTTCTCAACCCTGGGTTCTCTATTACCAGCTTTCCTGTTCCCTCCTACCTTTCAGTTCCTGTCCCAGCGGTGGTGCCCCCCACCCCGCCCCAGTCTTTCTTTGTTCCATGGGCCTGTTCAGACCCCAGCTGAAAGGTGGTCCTCAGCAGTGGCCTCATTACTGAGCTGAAAAGGTGTCCAGGGGCCACGCTCTCAGGGTTTCTCCAATCTCTGTCAGGCCAGCGAGTCTGGTCTTTCTTTTTGAGTTAGAATTTTGTTCTACATTTTTCTCTGGCTCTGTCTAGAACCCTCTATTGTGATCCTCATCAGAGCCTTGGTGGTAGCCGGGCACCATCTAGATGTGCTGGACTCAGTTTGGTGGAGGCTCTGGTAGTTGTGGTCCATTAGTCCTTTGGACTAATCTTTCCCACGTGTCTTTGGTTTTCTTCATTTTCCCTTGCTCCTGACAGAGTGAGACCAGTGGAGTATCCTAGATGGCTGCTCACAGGCTTTTTTTAAAATAATTTTTATTGTGCTTTAAGTGAAAGTTTACAGGTCAAGTCAGTCTGTCACATATAAGCTTATATACACCTTACTCCATACTCCCACTTACTCTCCCCCTAATGAGTCAGCCTGCTCCCTCCTTCCAGTCTCCTTTCATGGCGGTTTTGCCAGTTTTGCCAGTTTCTCACCCTATCTACCCTCCCATCTCCCCTCCAGACAGGAGACGCCAACACAGTCTCAAGTGTCCGCCTGATACAAGTAGCTCACTCTTCATCAGCATCTCTCTCCAACCCATTGTCCAGTCCCTTCCGTGTCTGATGAGTTGTCTTCGGGAGTGGTTCCTGTCCTGGACCAACAGAAGGTTTGGGGACCATGACCGCTGGGATTCTTCTAGTCTCAGTTAGACCATTAAGTCTGGTCTTTTTATGAGAATTTGGGGTCTGCATCCCACTGTTCTCCTGCTCCCTCAGGGGTTCTCTGTTGTGCTCCCTGTCAGGGCAGTCATCGGTTGTGGCCAGGCACCATCTGGTTCTTCTGGTCTCAGGATGATGTAAGTCTCTGGTTCATGTGGCTCTTTCTTTTTCTTGGGCTCATAGTTACTGTGTGACCTTGGTGTTCTTCCTTCTCCTTTGCTCCAGGTGGGTTGAGACCAATTGATGCATCTTAGATGGCCGCTTTTTAGCACTTAAGACCCCAGACGCCACACTTCAAAGTGGGATGCAGAATATTTTCAAAATAGAATTATTTTGCCAATTGACTTAGAAGTCCCCTTAAGCCATAGTCCCCAAACCCCTGCCCTTGCTCCGCTGACCTTCGAAGCATTCAGTTTATCCCGGAAAGTTTTTTGCTTTTGGTCCAGTCCAGTTGAGCTGACCTTCCCTGTATTGAGTATTGTCCTTCCCTTCACCTAAAGTAGTTCTTATCTACTAACTAATCAGTAAATAACCCTCTCCCACCTTCCCTCCCCCGTCTCGTAACCACAAAAGAATGTGTTCTTGTCAGTTTATACTATTTCTCAAGATCTTATAATAGTGGTCTTATACAATATTTGTCCTTTTGCATCTGACTGATTTCACTCAGCATAATGCCTTCCAGGTTCCTCCACGTTATGAAATGTTTCACCGATTCATCACTGTTCTTTATTGATGCGTAGTATTCCATTGTGTGAATATACCATAATTTATTTAACCATTAATCTGTTGATGGACACCGTGGTTGCTTCCATCTTTTTGCTATTGTAAAGAGTGCTGCAATAAACATGGGTATGCATATATCTGTTCGTGTAAAGGCTCTTATTTCTCTAGAGTATATTCCGAGAGTGGGATTTCTGGGTTGTATGGTAGTTCTATTTCTAACTTTTTAAGAAAACGCCAGATAGATTTCCAAAATGGTTGTACCATTTTACATTCCCACCAGCAGTGTATAAGAGTTCCAGTATCTCTGCAGCCTCTCCATGCTCACAGGCTTTTAAGACCCCAGATGCTACTCACCGAAGTAGAATGTAGAACATTTTGTCTATAAGTTCTGTTACGCCAATTGGACTAGATGTTCCCTGAGACCAACGTTCCCACAGCCCTCAGCCTAGCAGTTTGGTCCTTCAGGGAGTTTGGATGTGTGATGGTCATTTTTTAAAAATACAGTCTGCCACGGGGTTTTCTCTAGCATTGCTATGTAATCTGGATAGTCTTGAACAAGTAATTTAACCCCTACGTTTCAGTTTGTCAATCAGCTGTTTCTACAATAATGCTGTATAACAAACCACCCCACAACCTAGTGGTCTACAACAGGAGGCATTTGTTTGTTGCTTGTATGACTCCAGGTATCTGGGTCCAGCTGGTTTAGGCTTGGCTCAGCTCAGTTCTAAGCTGCTTGTTGGCTTCAGGTTGTATCATTCAGCCATCTTAGACCTGCAGCTACTTCAGACATATTTTTCTTAAAGTCAGCCTTCAGGATTAATTTGTCAGTCTTTCCTAGGAGGGATTCTTAATACAAAACTCTCAAACTCTTATTCTGTGCTATGTGTATACAGGATATAGTGCCCTGCGCAGAAGTGAGGTGATTCTTAATAAGAAAATTTTGTTCTGGTTTCAGGAAACCTAGATGGAGGGACTTAGAGGGTGAGTACATAGAGATGGAATGTATAAGATTCACCTGTGATGACTTTTGGTCAGTCGTATTCTGGACAACCTAGTTAAATACTCATAATACAGTGACCATAATCTTGGATCCTCTTACAGATAGATTGGACTTTAAACAAAATTCTTCAGATGTTTGTGTTGACCTGGCAAGCCTAGACAGGCATTGGAATTGGGCATTTCTCCATCTCTCTTTATCTCAAATCTTAGGTGTCATAAATACCCTTATTTGGTCCTTTAGGACTCAACTCTTCTGAGGGCAGTTTTTCCAGATTTGAAATTGGTCAAGATTTCCAGTTGCATTGCTTTCTTCCACTCCCAAATTTTTGCTAATTTAGCCAGCTTTAAGGGATTTTGTCTCATCTTTGGGTTGTTTTAGATACAGAGCAGGAACCTTCTGTTTCCATACTTCCAATCATCTATACTGCTGTTCTTCTTGAAATAATGCAGGTGTTTTTCTCTCAGATATCTCAACTTGTACTTTTTGCTTTTTTATTGGACCTGTAAATCTGAACACTAAGCTACGGGTGAAGTAGAGTGTGAGGCGTTTTCAGCCTCCAAATCAGTAGCCCATGATGGGCTGTGATTCAGTAGTGACTACTGAAGTTTTTATTGACGGAAGTCATAGGGGAGAGTTTTAGGGAGATAAAATTTATATACGTTATCGTTCATTTGTAAATATTAATAGGGAAAATGCATTTTTTTAGAACTGTGGTAGTAAACTTCAGTCATAAAGTTCAGCAGCCAGAGGGACTGAATTACTGAGCTGAGGGCTGTGGGGACCATGGTCTCAGGAAACATCTAGCTCAATTGGAATAATATAGTTCATAAAGAAAATGTTCTCCATTCTACTTTGGTGAGCAGCGTCTGGGTTCTTAAAAGCTTGTGAGCGGCCATCTAAGATACTCCACTGGTCTCACCCCATCGGAAGCAAGGGAAAATGAAGAAAACCAAAGACACAAGGGAAAGATTAGTCCAAAGGACTAATGGACCACAACTACCAGAGCCTCTACCAAATTGAGTTCAGCCCATCTAGATGGTGCCCCGCTACCACCACTGACTGCTCTGACAGGGATCACAATACAGGGTCCCAGACAGAGCTGGAGACAAATGTAGGACAAAATTCTAACTCACAGAAAAAAACCAGACTCACTAGCCTGACAGAGACTGGAGTATGGCCTTGAGAGTATGGTCCCCAGACACCCTTTTAGCTCAGGACTGAAGTCACTCCTGAGGTTCACCATTCAGCCAAAGATAGGCCCATAAAACAAAATTAGAGTAAATGAGCATACCAGCCAAGGGGCAAGGACTGGAAGGCAGAAAGAAAGGGTCAGGAGGGCTGGTAATAGGGAACCCAAGGTCAAGAAGGGAGAGTGTTGACATGTTGTGGGGTTGGTAACCAATGTGACAAAACAATATGTGTATCAATTGTTTAATAAGAAGCTAGTTTGTCTTGTACAAAGTACAATTAAAAAAAAAAAAAAAAAGCTCAGCAACCAGCAATTTATTGAAAACCCAGTGAATGTTTCCCGAGTTGTCATTTAGTCCTTTTTTTTTTTTTTAGATTTTATTTTTCTCTCTTTATTCCTCTTACAAACTTGATGTGTCTTTCCTTGGTACAGGGTGACTAAGGAAGTGGATGCTACATCTAAAGAAGCCAAATCCTTCTTGAAGCAAAATGAGAAAGAGAAGCCACAGGCAAATGTCCCTTCAGCTCTGCCTTCACTCCCTGCAGGGTCAGGGTGAGTATTCAGGTTTCAGCCCCAGTACCTGGCATGTCGGAGAAGCTGCTCTCAGTACAAGGACCAGCTTGAGTGGAGCTGTCATGACTCCTTTCCTGAGAGAGGAAAGCATGCTGCTGCTTTGGCTTCTTGCTGAAATACTTTTCAGAATGGAAGCTGAAAAGAAAAGTTAGCCAGAGGTTTCTTATTTGATTCTAGCCTATGTGATGCACTGTGATAATTTCTATTTTACATTGTTGTGTGTAGTGTCTTTTTAAAAGGTATTATGACCCACTGGGAAACCCTGGTGGCATAGTGGTTAAGAACTACAGCTGTTAGGCAAAAGGTCAGCAGTTTGAATTCACCAGGCACTCTTTGCAAACTGTATGGGGCGGTTCTGCTTTGTCCTATAGGGCCGCTATGAGTTGGAATCGACTGAATAGCAACCGTTTTTTTTTTTTTATGACCCACTAAATCGGCTTTATAATCTGCTATAGCTGATTTTGAAAACACTACTCAAGACTGCATCTGGAATTAGCCCTCTGTGAGCTTTTACTTGGATTACCAGACTTGTATCTGGTGTCTATTAAATTTATTAGAAGTGTTACTATGAAAGTTGCCTCTATAATTGCCAGAGAGGAATAAGGGCAAAACTCCTTCTACCTTAGCTTGCTAGCATAGTTTCAACTAGGACAATTTTTACTTCTACCTTCCTTGGGTCTTTCTTCTTAAAATAATCCCGGTTGGTGCTTGGAGAAAGGAGCCCTTGGTTGTATGGTGGTTAAGCGCTTGGCTTGACTGAAAGGTCAACTGTTCGAGCCCTCCAGTCATTCCACTGGAGAAAGATAATGGCAGTCTGCTTCCATAAAGATTACAGCCTTGGAAGCCCTGTAGGGCAGTTCTACTCTGTCCTGTAGGGTCGTTATGAGCCGAAATCGACTCAGTGGCAGTGGGTTTGTATTTTTTTGTTTTGGTGCTTGGAGATATTACCCGAAAACTATTTGTTTCATATAATTCTGTTACTATAATAATGTCAAGGTAATATGTTATATGTATATGTGCATATGTACACGTTATAATTATGAAATAACTAGAGGAAGGAAAAGTGCCAGCTTAAGTGAGGACAGCTTGTTTAGTTTATGTAAGTCACCTAAGTTCTCATGGAAATCTCGCTGCATTCTATATCCATACCTTCCTTTTTTTAGAAAGAGCTGATAGCCTTTCTAGGATAAGAAATCTGCTGAGATGATATTTCTATTAGAGAGACTCAGTAGGAAACAGATGTTGTTGTTTTTAGGTACTGTCAAGTTGGTTCTGACTCATAGTGACCCTACGTATAACAGAATGAAACACTGCCCAGTCCTGTGCCATCCTCTCAATTGTTGCTATGTTTGAGCCCATTAGGAAACAGATGGCATACTTCAAGGAGAATTTAATAAGTCAAAAGTAGTGGAAAACCACCGGGCTAGGAGTAGTGCTGCATCCCTAGGGCTAGTACTAATGAGGCTAACTTACCACCGTTGGGCCTAAAGGAGCAAGATGGGGAGCAGTTTGGGAGTGGAAGGCAGAGAGGGCCTTGTGGAGTGTGCCTCATGATAGGAGCCAAGACCTTCAGTTGAGCGGTGGACTGCCCAGGGGGAAGCCAAGAGAATAAATACCCAGATCTCCCTTTCTTCCCTCCTTCCCATCTCTTACCAGGCACTCTCCTTAGCCACTGAGGGCAAGGGCCCCATTGATGTGGTCCCTGCAGGACAGCTCCTGGGGCAGAGAGCAGTGGAAAGGAAGGTGGAGAGGGAGTTGGTAGGAGCCAGCAGGCACTATCGAACTAAGTGTCTTCAAAAGATTAATGAATTGCCAAACTTCTTATAAAGGGTTATAGTGAAATTTGTTCAAAATCAGTTTCTTTAAAGCTGTAATGGAATATAACGTATTACAAGGATGTGTCTGCTGAGTGCTTTTTAGTAAAAGTCCTCACAGCTGTACTTGAAAATGGGAGCACATTTAATTACGATACAGATTACCTTGAATTTCTGAATAAATCTAGAAAATGACCTTCAAGGTTAGTGTGATCATTTTTCTGAACTGCATCTCAGAAAGCTTTTACAGTTATAATTGTGCTTGGGAAAAGACAGGGCCAGAGGAATTCAGCTGCTCGGGAGTGTCTGGGTGGGCACGTTTTATCAGGGCAAACAGTATCTGCTGCAGCCTGCACATGCAGGGCATGACAGGTCTTTTCTAGGGAAGAATCTACATAAATGATTCAGTTTTATAAGAAGAAAATTACCCTAATGCAATAAAGTGGTTTTTCTACAAACTTTTTTCTAGTTTCATCTTTTGAGCTGTTTCAGTTTATAGAAATTGTCCAGCAGAAACACTTTATTTGTTTATTTTCCCCTTCTGTAAACAGATTTAAGCAATACAGGAAAACGAGAAGAGGAGAGTAAAACATCCTGTTCCACATCTCTTTTGCTAACAAATGAGAACAAATTCAGAGGAGCAAATGTTTGTAACAGAAATTGCATTTCCTCCACATGTTTAAAATAGCACACTGCTTAGGCTATAAAAAGCTGAAGTTTATGCTTTGGGAAAGAAGTAAACCAAACACCCAATTTTAATTAGAGGCAGGAATCAGAGATGGCAAGAAGAGCTCTATCTACATTTGGTAGTTGAAAGCACAGTGCTGCCACATCTTTTAATGCTGAGCACCATAGACCCTTGAGTTAGCAGCTGAGTGCTTAACCACTATGCCACCAGGGCTCCTTATGCTTAGTTTAGTTTGTCTAAATTCCCTTGGCTTGTCACTCCAAGCTGAGTGGTTATCTTGATCCACCTTTTTACCTTGTCACCCCTCAATCCTCACCACCAAGACTAGCTACTTGGGTCAGCTTCTACGAGTGTTTGTGGGCATCCGGCTGGCCAGGCTTCACCCCCACATTTACTGTTTATTTTATTCTAACTGTAAGCTATCATTAGTCTCATTAAAATTTATAATCCTAGATGTTAAGGGTTTACTATTTAACTGCCTCCTTGTTGATAAGGAATAACCTAAAGCAATAAATCAAAAGGGTGGAAAACACCATTTTCCTTTGTAATTTTGTCATCTTGGTCTATTGAGTTTCAAAAAAAAAAAAAGTGTGTACCGTTGAATTTCAAACAACATGGTTGGTGTCGGCTTAGCAATGTTTAACCCAAAGGTGGGAGAGACAGAATTCCTCGTAGTGCCATACAAGAGCCAGATGACAGACCCGAGAAGACAATGATGCCTGAACGTTGTTGTGGCTGTCAGTGTTCAGCATACTTGACTAGTGCCCAGGAACCTCGCCTTTGTGCAGCAGTGTCTTTCTGCTGAATCAGTTGACAGTCTAAGCTCTCCCAGACCCCTCAGACATAAGTAAACATGACCTTTGCTTGGCTTTTAAGTTTTTAAAATTTTTGATAGAGAGTATTGAGCATTTTACTTAAAGTAGCAAAAACCAG
Organism: Elephas maximus indicus; assembly: GCF_024166365.1. Lineage (NCBI taxonomy): Eukaryota > Metazoa > Chordata > Mammalia > Proboscidea > Elephantidae > Elephas > Elephas maximus. The sequence goes on along the minus strand of NC_064839.1, from coordinate 41,110,137 downwards.
GCATAGCCACAATGTTGGAAGGAAATGCTTTCAAATTTTGATCACAATCTTATGTGATCAAACAATTAGACCTCTGACCTTTTTTTTTTTTTAAGGCCCTTTTAAAGGAGTTGCGAGCAGCATTGCAAATCTGAATCTAATTTTATTTCAAGTGTTTTTACTAAGAAGGAAAGGGCCCCAAATTTTTCACAGCAGATTTATTTGCATCAACAAAAAAAGACAGGCTACCTCAGGAATCTGAATTGCCCTCCTGGCTCGATCCTCTCATGAAGATCCTCCCATGTGCCTGGAGAAATATGTATGTAGTGAGGTTACTTAATGCCTAGAGAATGGCCATTCCGTGGAGGAGAATTCAGCTTGTTTCAAAAGAGGAATGGTGTGAGGACTTTCTGTTGATTATTAGAATAGTTAAGATAATTAGAAGAAAGTGGGTATTCCAGCAAACATAATCTGTGACATTTTTTGGACTCTACGAGTGATATTCTTTGAGAGCCAATTATGTTTTGTCAATTTAATAATTTGAAATTAGATGTGCTCTTTTTTCAACAGCTTTATTGAGATGTAATTCGTATACTATATTTTTTTCACCAATTTAAGTTATACAATTTGTTCACCAGTTTAAATTGTACAATTCAGTGGTTTTTAGTATATTCACAGAGTTGTGACACCTGTCACCACAGTTATTTTCTTCACCCCCAAAAGAAACTTTGCACATTAGCAGCCATGCTCCATCTTTAGCCCCACTCCTGCTTCCCAGGCCTAGGCAACCACTAATCTATTTTCTGTCTGTGTAGATTTGTCCATTCTTGAATTTCATATAAATGGAATCATACAATATGTGGTCTTTGTGTCTGGTTTCATTCACTTAGTGTAATGTTTTCAGGGTTCAGCCACATTGTAGCATATATTAATATTTCACGTATTTTTATGGCTGAATAATATTCCATTGCATGAATATACCATATGTTGTTATCCATTCATTGGTTCATGGACATAAGGTTGTTTCCAGTCTTTGGCTATTGTGAATACTGTTTCTGTGAACACTTGTATATAAGTTTTTGTGTAGACATGTGTTTTCTTTTCTCTTCGGTATATATCCAGGAACGGAATTGCTGGATTGTATGGTAACTTGAAAATGCTCTTGAATAGGAGAATGAACTATAAGAAAAAAAATCCAGGAGTGTTACCAAGGGGTAGGTGATTTGGGTGCCTGGACATCTAGCACTCATGATTGCTTTGAGGTATGTGCAGTTATAAGCTTCTGGTTTAGGAAGAAAGAGATAGATGGAAAACTCTAACACCCAGTAACACTATAAAAGCAATGACCCAAATAAAAAGATAAAACAGATTCTTTCTGTTGTAACTAGTTCTACATGTAAGGAGAGGAAATAAAGCCTTTTGATTAGTTTCTGTAACAGGCTTTAAGCTTTCTACTGGGTGAGATTTCCTGTTTGGTGAAACTTTGGGATTTTTGTTTAGTTCACTCAGGGCTGCCCTGTCCTTGTTTTATTACTCTTTGTAAACAGATATTCTTAGCCTTTCCACTAACTTTTAAATTAAACTTTGTTGTTGTTCGCGGATGTGGTGCTGCCCAGTAAGAGGTGCTCGGAAATGTGCGGTAAGATTTTTGGGTTGTCAAAAGAACTTGAGGAGGCCACCGGTACTTAATGGGTGGGGTTCAGGAATGATAAGTATTATGCATTGCCCAGGACAGTTCTGTAACTGAAAAATTGTCCCCTTTGAGATAACCTGTTTTAGCTCGGAGTTGGAATCCCTCAATTATACAGCCACCCTCCTTTCCTTCAGCTTCTAGCTCAAGACCTGCACTAAGACAGGCAGTCACAAACTGTCAGTTCAGGATCAAATCTAATTTTATTTGACCAGTATTTAAAAATCAGAAAAGTTGACACAGAAATCTGGATTACCAGCTTTGCTTGAAAAATGAGAAGTTCTGCCACAACCCCTCTCCTCTTTCCCTATGGCAGCAATGGGCTGGAGCAGAATAGAGGGGTCTGCACTTGCCCTATCCCTACTCAGCTGCTTCACTCATGTTCTCTGCTTGGTTCCAGTAGGCAAGTGTTTCTCCCACTCCGGCGTAACATGTTTTTCTTTAATACAATGTCAGTTTCCTTTTTGAATCAATTTGTTCTCCAGGTTAAATGTCAGACTTAATATCTTCGCAGTGCAAGTTAAATGTCTCTTTACCCTTTTGAAATGAGTAAATAGCTTCTATTTATTGACTACCAAATTTTAGGCAAAATTCTGTTTACATATATTATTTTATTAATCCACATGAACACTCACGAAGTGGTGGTGGTAGCTGCCATCAAGTTGCCTCCATCTCACGATGATCCCATGTACAATAGAACGAAAAGTTGCTTGGTCCTGCACTGTCTTCATGATCATTAATATGCTCGAGTCCATTGTTGTCCACTGTGTATTTTGAGTAACTTCCAATCTAGGGAACTTATCTTCCAGCATTGTATCGGATAGTATTCTGTTGTGACGCATACAGTTTTTATTGGCTAATTTTTGGAAGTAGATTGCCAGGCCTTTCTTCCTAGTCTGCCTGGAAGCTCAGCAGAAACCTGTTCACCACAGGTGACCCTGCTGCTATTTGAAATACCGGTGGCATAACTTCCAGTATTGTGACAACACCACCACAGTATGACAAACTGACAGGTGGTGGATTTCGTTGAGGTAGACTCTAACTTCGTGTCCATTTTACAGATTAGGAAACTGAAACATGGAGAGGTGAAGTTAACTTGTGAAGGTTATGTAATTGATGAGTGGTCGGAGCCAGGATTCTAGTCCAGATCTATTTGAGACCAAAGCCTGGGCTCTCGGCCAGTGTGTCATACCACCAGCCTTCTTACTCTCCTAATTGGCCTTTTTTGTTAAAAGAATCTCTCTTCAACTTTATTACTGATGAAGGATTCTATTTTGTATTTTGTTATTTTTGAGGCAAGTGAGGTGAGGTATTTCCTCCCTTTTCCTTTATAAATTTTTTCCCATTAACCATGGCCAAACCTGGTTTCCTATGCTGTATTTCAGTCTCGTTCCTATCATGGAATTGAAGGGGGGACTAGCATATTTTTAAAATATGAATAGGTTTCAGGCCCTGTGCAGGAATGGAGTGTTTGTACATTGATAATCTGTCAACGGTTTACAGTGAAGCTGTGGACAAGGTATGGTCAGTCAGTGGGGTAATAATGGCTATTGCTATTTCCGTGTGATAATTGACTTCTACTAAGGAGTTGATTTAAGACTTTGGGGATGATGTGATGGGGTGAATGTGTTTTGCATATGGGAAGGACATGCATTTTTTGGGTCCAAAGGGTGAAATGTTGTGGATTGAATTGTGTCCCTAAAAAATACGTGCTGTAAATCCTAACCTCTGTGCTTGTGGTCGTAATCCCATTTGGAAATGGATTTTCTTTGTCTTAGTTATCCAGTGCTGTTATAACAGAAATACAACAAGTGGATGGCTTTAACAAACAGAAATTTACTTTCTCACAGTATGGAAGGTAAGAAGTCTGAACTCAAGGCACCGGCTCTAGAGGAAGACTTTCTCTTTGGGCTGTGGGGGAAGGTCCTTGTCTCTCTTTTCAGCTGCTGTTTTCTTAGTTCCTTGGAGATCTCATATGACATGGCATCTATCTTCCTCCACTTATGCATCCTTGATTAATCTGCTCTTTTTATATCTCAAAAGAGATTTATTTAAGATAGGCCCTACACTGATTCACAGTTTATGTGAGAGTGTTGCCAGGTGAGCCAGCTAGGAGATATCCTTGCCTGCTTGTGTTAAGTGTATTTCTTCTGGCAGCCAGGGTTGTACTGGTTAGACGTGTTTCAGGAGCTAGTGGTGACAGTGGGAATGATCGATTCTGGCAGACCTGGTGGTGCTGCTGTTACCTCATTTATCAGCTCCAGAATGGTGTGCTTTGTGTTAGGGCAAGAACACTCTTGCCTTTCACCTCCTTGTTCTTCTTTGGATACTGATACCCTGTTTCATTAGGTTTTAACTTGTTTTTGTATGCCTCTGCAGGTGTTGCAGGTACAGAGTGAATGGATTTGAATTGAAGAAGGAAAATAATTCTTTAAAGATTTCTCTCATGAACCACCAGAATGTTTTGAGTCTTTGAATGCCATGTTATATTCAAATTCTTCATTGGTCCAGGCCAAGCTAGTAGCTAGAGGAATTATGAATGGAGGTTCTAATGGCATTCTTTTCTTTTCCTTTTTTTGGAGGATATTTGACATTTGGTCAGGATTGAAGTCCCTGCCAATGTGAGCATCTAAATGAATCCCAAACCTAGAAAAGTTCTAGCAAGAACTTTATTCATACGTGGTCACCTGCATGGGGTAACTAACCTCTGTCAGCTTAGACTGAATACTGACAGCAAATATTATGACCCTAGAAAGTGTCCCTCGTGGCTTTCAAGATTGCCCAGAGTTGAACAAATTCTGGTGTTCTCAGAAAATCCTATGAGGAGGTGAACTTTATACACAGAACACCCCTTTTCCCTTGCCTTTAGCCTTGAGTTACAGTGTCAACAGGTTTCAAAGATCAATGATTTCTTATGGTCCAAGTGCATATTTGTATTACAGACTTTAAAAACATTACTTTGTTGTATTTCTATACCCTGTATTGTGCCAAATTCCTTTTGGTGTGAAATCTGAGTCAGGAAAGAGCTTTAGGCGCTTCTTTGGTCAGTAGGGACTGGTAGGAAGAATGGGTAGCTGAAGTTATGGCATTCACAAAGTTTGCTTAGTATGATAATAGAAAATTGATTTCGGTACAGAATAATGGAGACCTTCCTTTAAGAAGAGAATTATGATGCGTTTGGAGTGAGGTGGAAACTTTTGGTTAACTATATAAGGCTAATTTATTGATTTAATTGCTCATGGGTTTTAACTTCTTTTAGTGTGCACGGAGCCCCGGGGCGTAGTGGTTAAGTGTTCAGCTGCTAACCAAAAGGCATGTGATTTGAATCACCAGTTGTTCCATGGGAGAAAGAAGTGGTAGTCTGCTTCCGTAAAGATTTACAGCCTTGGAAACACTATAGGGCAGTTCTACTCTGTCTTATAGGATCACTATGAATCAAAATTGACTGGATGGCAAGGGATTGTTTTTTTTTTTTTAGGTATACACTAGAGGGCAGAATTCCCCTTAAAAAGATAGCTTATCTTTGGCAAGATCCCAGGAAGCGAAGAGTTCCTAAGACTGGGTATCTAAGTGCTGCATTTTTCTTTGCCTAATTAGATTAGTCTCTTTGTATGAGATTTCTGTATATTATACAGTTCCTACATTTTTCTTTTATTAGAATTTGTTTTCAACTCTGCTGTCGTCCTTATAAAGTAAAAGATGGTTTTGCTTATTTTTTCCCTTGAGATGCAAAAGCTTTTGTTTTTGTTTTTATTCTTATTTTAACTTTAAAAATACAAATAAGGAAGTAAAAGTGGCCCGTTTCCACTGCTTAACTTTTTTTCAGAAATAGGCAGTGAAAGTTCCATTTTATCTGCCTGTTCCCTTCATTCCCAACTCCAGAGGCTAATAGTTATTGACTCTTTAACAGTTTTGGGCAGATCCTTCCCTGTGCTTAATGCTAATATATTGTATCTATATGTACACTTTATTTTTAAAACAAAAATGAACAAAAAATGTGTATATTGATCTGCAATTTGTATTTTTACTTTACAGATCCAGTATAAACATCTACATTTTTTTTATCCCTGTGCGATATTCCATTGTGTGGAATTCCATAATTTAAGTAACGGTTCCCTTATTGATGAACATTTTGTTTTCTAAATTTTTATGAATAATTCTGTAATAAAAATCCTTTTACATATATTTTTATGTTCTCATGCTTTTGTTCCTGGGAGACAAGTTCCTAGAAGTGGGATAGCTGTATCCTGGGGTATGTGCATCTTAATTCTAATGTTGTTCTTCGGTGCCATTGAGTCGTTTGTGACTCATAGCGACCCTGTGAACAACAGAACGAAACACTGCCTGGTCCTGCACCATCCTCACAATCATTGCTATGTTTGAGCCTATTGTTGGACCCACTCATTCTGACTCAAAGCAACCCTACAGGACAGAGTAGAACTGCCCTATAGCGTTGCCAAGGAGCGTCTGGTGGATTCGTACTGCCGACCTTTTGGTTAGCAACCAAGCTCTTAACCACTGCACCACCAGGGCTCCCTAATTCTAATAGGTACTGCGAAATAAATGATACCAATTTGAAATGTCAGCAGTAATGCATGACTTATTTCCACACACCATTACAAGTAATCATCTGGTTTTTTCCCCATAATCATTGCCTTATCTGGATCTTCATAACCTGCCGACTTGAGTTGTGGCTTAATATTTCCCCTCCTTTGCGAACCTCTGCCAAAAAAAACCCAGACTTTTTTCCTTTACAAGAATTAAACTAATGCTACCTTTTTTTGTACATTTGTTGCCTTTTCAGAAGGCTAATTTAAGGTTTGGGTATCACCTGTAGTCTCTGTACTGTATGAAATCATCCGAAGTAAATTAATTCTCAGCTATTTAAGAGTTAGGTAAAAATGTGAGTTTTATAAACACAAAACGTGAGCCAGTTTAGGGACTGTGCATTTCAGATCCTTTGAAGGTGCTTTGTGGTGCATCTCTCTCCTGTCCTTTGTGTTGGAAGTTACTGTTCCCAAATGTGTTCCCACTCCACTGCCATCGAGTTGATTCCGACTCATAGCGACCCTATAGGACTGAGTAGAACTGCCCCATAAGAGTTTCCAACCCAAATGTGTTAGCATCAGTAAAAAAAAATGGCCTCGCCTCACTCGTAGCAATCAGTGATTCTTATGTTCTGATGAAGATTTTATAAAGACATCTTGCTGCCATTTCATTGATGGTTATGATTGTTCAGAAAGATTCATGTTAGATAACTATTTAAATTTGGGGTTCGGTTTTTTTCTTTAAGAGAGAGGCTGAGCAGCTGTGTTCTAATTATTCTGGTCAGGGGCTAGAAATCAGGCTGGTCCAAAGTCCAGCACTTTACCATATTCAGTTACTTGATCCTGGATTCTTGCCAAAGCCCTGTTAACCCAAGGGAACCTATGATAAACTGAAATATTTTTAAACTTTTAAAACTAGGCTAATGTTTCTATATCATCTTTAGACCTAGTGATTCTGGATGTGGGAGACCGTAGAGAAACCATAGTGACATCCTTTGGATTACTAGCCTCTCCTTTGAGGTAGAAATGTGGTGCAGTTTCATAGCTGCTGGTTGGAGAGTTAAGTAGGAAAACCTGTGCTTTGCATTGGCTGCTGCTTTAAACTGCAACATTTTAGCTCCAGTTGCTTGTGAGATAGTGAGGTGTAGGAGGTGGAAACAAAAGGACAAGGAGGGTTTTCTTCATCATCAGATAAAGCATGACAGGACTTATCTGGACCAGAACTGCGAATTAGAAAGGTCCCAGGGAATACCATGTACAAAACTCTCTTGATCTTGGTCTCTTGTCTCATATAACTGGCTTCAAAGCAAAGATTGGAGAAAAAGTTTCCTCTAGAAGAGTAACTCCAAGCATTGTGTCTGCTTCCCAGCCGTATTTCTGTGTTGTGCTGTGGGTTAACTAAATCATTCTGATTTACCTGGGTTGGACCTCAATTTCTCAGTCTTGACGTGGTGAAGCCAGCTTTCCTGTTGGGCTAATGTGGGTTAGCTGTGTGTTTTACAGTATTATACAAGCTGAGTCAGGGAGAATTTCAGCTGTGTGAAGCCTTAGATTATGAAGTATCTGCCTATAAAATTGGAATGATATTTTTAGAAAACCCTTTGAAATAGGGCTTTGGTTAACACCATAATGAAAGCAAAGGATCAGTGTTTCCCAGATATAGGCTGCGGCAAAGGCTTTCATTTTCGTTACATTTTTATTTATTGGTTCCCTGAGGAAATTGGTTGGCAATGGAATGTAGAACATAACCCCTTCTCCCAGTACTGTCCATCATCTAAGAATGACGCACTATCTTAGGGCACCCCTCCCTGATAAGACTGGCATGCCTCTGAGCTCTCTACTGCCACCTTTTCTATATTTGTTTAGGGTTTTCCCAAGATCTACAGACTTCTTCTCTTTATGCATTTAATAACATCATCTACTCCTACAGCTTCAACCATTTCTGGTGATTCTTGGATCAGTCTTTTCCAGCATTGCCTTTTTCCTGAGCTCCAGACCAGTTATTTCTCACTGCTTGCTAGAAATTCACTCTGAATCCCTTTGCTTCCACAACCAGTCTAACATTTAACTCATTTTCTGCAAAACTTCTCATTTTTCAGAGGAAGAAACTGAGCGCGTGAAGTTAAGGAGTTTGCTGAAGGCTGACAGCCTGGTCTAGAATCTAAGGCTTCTTTCTGATGCAGTGTCAAACTTACCTGTCTCTTTCTGGGAAGAAAATGTATCACCACTGTTTTCTCAGTCAGGCCCCAATTGTTCCCTTTTTTCCCGCCCCTCCCCCACCTCTTCTAATATCTAACCTGTTCCTCTCAAGTTGATTAGACTCATAGAGACACCCTATAGGGCAGAGTAGAACTGCTCCACAGGGCTTCCAGGGAGTGGCTGGGCCATTCGAACTGCTGACTTTTTGGTTAGCAGCGAGCTCTTCTTAACCACTGCGGCACCAGGGCTCCAGATCATCTAATACCTAAGTCCTTTGATCCTGTCTCCAAAATGTCTGAATATTCTCTCCCCCTTCCTTCTGTCTCTCCCTACCTGTGTCTCTCTGTCTCTGTCTTTCATGTCAGCCGCCATTAGCTTTTTCCTGGATCTTATTTCAAAGTATCTGTCTCTGTGTAATTGGAATTGTAAAAGTGTTTTGAAAGAATTGTACTGTTGTAGTGATTTCCTCAGTTTACTTACAGCCTGCAGTTCCTTTTCCTTTATGCTATACGCCACTGCCAAGGTAATTGGCAAAGATTCAGTTTAGATTACGCTGCTTTCTCAAAAATTTGATCCCCACTGTTCCTTAGCCTGGTATTAGGGACCTCCATACTTTAGCTCCAGCTAGTGTTACCTTTTTCTGATTTACTCTGTTATACAGCCAGAAAGGACTAGTAACTCCTCTTTGTTTCCTCAGCTATGTTCAACCTGTTCTTAACACTCTCCCGGTCTCCCCCTAGTCTTAGTCATCTAGTGGTATAACAAGTATCACAAGTGGATGACTTTAACAAATAAGAGTTTATTCTCTCACGTCTAGTAGGCTAGAAGACCGAATTCAGGGTGCCAGCTTCAGGGGAAGGCTTTCTGTGTTAGCTCTGGAGGACCGTTGTATCAGTCCATCCCATTGAAGGTTGCCCTCATTTTCACTAGAGAAATGCAAATCAAAACAACAGTGAGATGCCATTTCACTCCCACTAGGAGGGCTAAGACAAAAAACAAAAATAGAAAATAACAAATGTTGGCGAGAATATGGGGACATTGAATCCTTGTCCATTGTTGGTGGGAATGCAAAATGATACAGCTGTTGTATGGCAGTTCCTCACAAAACTAAAAATAGAGCTACCATATGACCCAGCAATTCTGCTTCTAGGTATATACCCAAAAGACCTGAGAGACTTGTATACCAGTGTTTATTGCAGCACTGTTCATAATAGCTAAAAGGTGGGAACAGCCTAAATGCCCATCAGCAAATGCTTGGATAAACCAAATGTGGTACATACATACAGTGGAATACTACTCAGCCAGTAGGGTAGATGAAGTCTTGATATATGCTACGGTATGGGTGAAGCTTGAAGACATGCTGAGTGAAATAAGTCAATCATAAAAGGACAAATACTGCATGACCTCATTTATATAAAAATACAAGAAAAGGCAATTGTAAAGAAACCAAAGTTTATTAGTGATTACCAGGGCAAAGGGATAGGGATGGGGATGGGGGTAGGGGTATAACAGTGATGGAAAATTGCATTCATTAAGGGTAGTGTTACACAGTTAATTATTATAATTGTTGTCAGTAAGTAGTACAACTGTAAAAAGTTGAATTGGCAAGAGTTGTGTAATAGATACAGTTTAGGGTCATGGTTTCATGGAACATCCCAGTTAACTGGCCTAATAGCATTTTTAGTGCTTTTTCTCTACCACCTAGTTTGTTGTATAGTGCTTAGAGTCTTAAAAGCTTGCAAGCTGCCATCCAAGGCCCAATTGGTCTCTATTCGCCTGGAGAAACATAGGGAGAAGAGTCAGGAATGGGAGGAGGATATGGAATGTGTGGCTAATAGCCTCCATGAACAACTGCCTCCTTTACCGTGAGACCAGAAGAATTGTATGGTGCCTGGCTGCCATTAACTGAACATTTTAATCAAAGATTCTAAAGACAAATCCTAAGAAAAGGGGGAAAATGCAGAATAGAATTTCAAAGTTTCATGGACTCCTTACTTCCTGGAGCAATGATGGTTGAATGAACCCCTGAAACTGTTGCCCTGAGATAACCTTTAAACCTTAAACCAAAAATACCCCTGAAGTCTTAAAACCAAACAGCAGTTTAGCTTAACTAGTGAAAAAAAAAAAAAAATCTGCCTTGAACATTATCCTATTTTAAGAACTATCCATATGGGATCAAACTGACAACAGTGACTTGGAAGATTAGATAGGAACCTTAGGGTGCAGTGAATTTATGTTAATGAGGGAGGAACAACTCCAAAAAGGAGGATGAGAATGGTTGCAAAACTCAAAGAATGTAATTAGAGTCACTAAGTGGTACGTGTAGAAACTATATTGAATTTGTGTTTGTTTTGCTGTATATATTAACAACAACAAAATAAAGTAATATATATGTAAATAAAAGATGGAAGGGAATACACAGAGTCACCATAAAAAAAAAAAAAGGAAAATAGCAAGTGTTGACAAAGTTATGGAGAAATTAGAATCCTCATCCACTGCTGGTGGGATTGTAAAATGATACAGCTGCTATGGAAAACAGTTTGGCAGTACCTTAAAAAGGTAAACATAGAATTACCATATGACCCAGCAATTCCAGTCCTAGGTACATATATACCCAAAAGAATTCAAGCAGAGACTCAAACAGGTACTTGTATGCCAACATTCATTGCAGCTCTGTTCACAGTAGCCAAAAGGTAGAAACGACCCAAGTGTCCATCAAGAGATGAATGGGTTAATAAAATGCAGTGTGTCTATACAGTGGGATATTATTCAGCCATAAAGAAAAGCAAAGTTCTGATACACGCTCTGATACTGCCGAACCTTGGAAACATTACACATAGTGAAATAAGTCAGACACAAATGGAAACATATTGCATGATCCCAGTAATATGAAGTATCTAGAATAGGCAAGTTTATTAGCATTTGCCATGGGGTGGGAAGTGAAAAGAGGTATTGGTTAAGGGGCAGAGTTTTTATTAAGGGTGATGAAAAAATTGGAAACAGTACACAATATGGTGAAAGTAATTACTGTCACTGAGTCATACATGTAAAAATGGTCAAAGCGGCAGATGTTTTGTTATATATTTTTCACTATAGTAAAAAAAGTTTTCTAAGTGAGGTAACTTGCTTTTGCCAGATTCCCCTGGAATAGCTCAAGCTTGGGCTAATGTTTATGTTAATTTCTTGGTGTGGAGGCTCCTAGAACATTCAGGTATTATAAATCAAATGATAATTTTGACCCTGAAATCCGTTTGAGTTGCGAGCCTAGGGTTCCAGTTCTCGGGAGGGACCTTTTTTCCCCCCACTTCCTATAGCCAAAGCAAAGATAAACTTTCTAACCTGCTGCCAGAATTGGAAGGTGAATTTTTTTCTAGTTCATCCTTTCACTGAGGGCGTGCCCTTTTTAGGGTTTCTACTTTATTCAGGGTCTTATTTCTAGATCCCCGTCTTCCATAAGCCCAAGGCCAGATATCCTCTTATTACAGAGTAATGAAACTCAGGGCCTGGAAGTTACTGAAACTGTGCCCTTCGCCACCTGCTTCAGTGTCAGCTCATACACGACTACTGTGGTTTTCAGTTCCTGCTTTGATCCAGGCACTGGGGATTTCCCTTTCTTAAGGGTTAGCTATATGCTATTTTTGATGTATTTTTATCTAGCACTTCTAAGTGTTTATAGTTGGGAAATTTTTTGACATATAATTTATATGCCATATAATTTATATGCCATACAATTTATATGCCATATAAATTACCCTTTAAAAGTGTACAGTTAAATGGTTTTTAGTAAATTCATAGGATTGTAAAACCATCACCACTATCTAATTCCAGAATATTTTCATCATTCCAAAAAGAAACCTTATACCCTTTAGCTGTCATTGATTCCCTTGGCCTCCCAGCCCTAGGCAACCGCTAAACTGCTTTCTGTCTCTCTGGATTTGCCTGTTCTAGACATTTCATGTAAACGCGATTATATAATATTTGGTCTTTTGTGACTAGCATCTTTCATTTAGCATACTGTTTTCAGGGTTCATCCACATTGTAGCATATATCAGTACTTTGTTCTTTTTTGTAGCTGAATAATATTCCACTGTATGGATATGCAACTTTTTGTTTATCTGTTCATCAGTTGATGAACATAAGGTTGTTTCCAAACTTCGGCTGTTATGAATAATCATGTACGAGATTTTCTGTGGACATGTGTTTTCATTTCTCTTGGTTATATACCTAGGAGTGGAATAGCTTGCTGGGTCTTATGGCAACTCCTTATGTTTGAGAAACTGCCAAAATGTTTTCCAAAGAGGCTACCCCATATTATATTTAGCAGCAGCAGTGTAGGAGGGTTCTAATTTCTCCATATCCTCGCCAGTACTTGTTAATATCTGTCTCTGATTGTAGCCATTCAAGTGGATGTGAAGTGGTATCTCTGCACTGATTTTGATATGCGTTTCCCTGATGGTTAGTGAAGCTGAGCATCTTTTCATGTGCTTATCAATCACATGTATCTCTTCTTTGGAAAAATGTCTATTTAGATCATTTACCTATTTTTTAAATTAATTTAATATTGTACTCTAGATAAAGGTTTACAGAGCAAACTAGTTTCTCATTAAATAGTTAGTACACATACTGTTTTATGACATTGGTTAACAGCCCCACAACATGTCAACTCTCTCCCTTCTCGACCTTGGGTTTCCGATTACCAGCTTTACTTTCCCCTCCTGCCTTCTAGTCCTTGCCCCTGGGTTGGTGTGCCCCTTTAGGCTCATTTTATGGGCCTGTTTAATCTTTGGCTGAAGGGTAACTCGGGAGTGACTTCATTACTGAGCTAAAAGGGTGTCCAGGGGCCATACTCTCAGTTTCCCCAGTCTGTATCAGACCAGTAAGTCTGGTCTTTTGTGAGTTAGAATTTTGTTCTACATTTTTCTCCAGCTGTCCAGGACCCTCTATTGTGATCCCTGTCAGAGCAATCAGTGGTGGTAGCCAGGCACGATCTAGTCATGCTGGACTCAGTTTGGTGGAGGCTCTGGTAGTTGTGGTCCATTAGTCCTTTGGACTAATTTTTCCCTTGTGTCTTTAGTTTTCTTCATTCTCTCTTGCACCCGATGGGATGAGACCAGTGGAGTATATTAGATGATTGCTCGCAGGCTTTTAAAGACCCCAGATGGTACTCACCAAAGTGGAATGTAGAACATTTTCTTTATAAATTATGTCAGTTGAGCTAGATGTTCCCTGAGACCATGGTCCCCATAGCCCTCAGCCCAGCAGTTCGGTCCCTCAGAGGGTTTGGATGTGTCTGTGGAGCTTTCATGACCTTGCTTTGTACAAGTTGTACTGGCTTCCCCAGTATTGTGTACTGTCTTATCCTTTACCAGAGTTACCACTTATTTATTGTCTATTTAGTGTTTTTCCACACCCACCCCTCCCCTCTTTTGTAACCATCAAAGATTGTTTTTTTGTGTGTAATAAACCTTTTCATGAGTTTTTACAGTAGTGGTCTCATACAGTTTGTCCTTTTTCGGGTGCCTTATTTCACTCAGCATAATGCTCTCCAGATTCATCCATGTTATGAGATGCACAGATTCATCATTGTTCCTTATGGTTGTGTAATACTCCATTGTGTGTATGTACCGTAGTTTATCCGTTCATCTGTTGATGGGTATCTAGGTTGTTTCCATGTTTTTGCTATCGTGAACAGTGCTACAGTGAACATGGGTGTGCCTGTGTCTATTCATGTGACAGCTCTTATTTCTCTAGGATATATTCCTAGGAGTGGGATTGCTGGGTATAAGAGTTCCAATCTCCCTGTTGATTTCTGTTGAATCGTGCCAGTAATGCAGGGGGGTGGGGGTGAAGAGTGGGGGGGTGGTATCTCATTGTGGTTTTGATTTGCATTTCTCTAATGGCTAGTGATTGCAAGTATTTCCTCATGTGTCTGTTGGCTGTTTGAATGTCTTCTGCGAAGTGCTGGATTCACTTGTAGATTTTAGAGATTAGACTTTTGTCTGATTTGTAGTAGCCGGTCTGTAGGCTGTCTTTTTACTCCTTTGGTGAAGTCTTTTGATGAGCTTAAGCATTTGATTTTTAGAAGATCCCAGTTATCCAGCTTATCTTCTGGACTTTGTGTGTTGTTGGTTATGGTTTGTATCCTGTTAATGCCGTGTATTTGCGCCTCTAGCATTGATCCTGTTTTTTCTTGTATGAACTTTATAGTTTTTGGCTTTATATTTAGGTCTTTGATCCATTTTGAATTAATTTTTGTATATGGTGTGAGGTATGTGTCCTGTTTCATTTTTTTTGCAGATGGACATCCAGTTTTGCCAGCACCCTTTATTAAAAAGACTGTCTTTTTCCAATTTGATGGACTTTGGGCCTTTGTCGAAGATCAGGTGACCATAGGTGGATGGATTTACATCTGGGTTCTCAATTCTGTTCCATTGGTCAATGTACCTGTCGTTTACTGGTACCAGGCTGTTCTGACTTCCATAGCTGTATAGTAAATCCTGAGGTCAGGTTCATTTACCTATTTTTTATTGTACTCAAGGTCAAGGTTTACAGCAGAAATTAGTTTTTTATTAAACACACATATTGTTTTGTGACATTGGTTGCTGTCTTAGTTATCTAGTGCTGCTTTAACAGAAATACCACGAGTGGATGACTTTAACAAACAGAAGGTTATTCTCTCACAGTCTGGTAGGCTAGAAGTCCAAATTGAGGGTGTCAGCTCCAAGGGAAGGCTTTTTCTCTCTGTCAGCTCTGGAGGAAGGGCCTTGTCATCCATCTTCCCCTGAACTAGGAGCCTCTCAGCACAGGAACCCCGGTCCAAAGGAGGCACGCTTTCCTGGCACTACTTTTATGATGGTATGAGATCCACCTGTCTCTCTGCTCACTTCTCTCTTTTATATCTCAAAAGAGATTGAATTAAGACACAACCTAATCTTGCCGATTGAGTCCTGCCTGATTAACATAACTGCCTCTAATCTTGCCTCATTAACATCATAGAGGCAGGATTTACAACACATAGGAAAAATCATATCAGATGACAAAGCGGTGGACAATCACAATACTGGAAAATCATGGCCCAACAAGGTTGACGCATTTTGGGGGGACACAGTTGAATCTAATACAGTTGCCAACCCCATGACATGTCAACACTCTCTACTTCTTGACCCTGAGTTCCCCGTTATCAGGTTTCTTGTCTTCTCCTGCCTTCTCGTCCTTGCCACTGAGCTGGTGTGCCTGTGTAGTCTTGTTTTATGAGCCTGTCTAATTTTTTTTCTTTTTTCAACCCTTGGCTGAAGGGTGAATGAACCTCAGGAGTGACTTAAGTACTGAGTTAAAAGGGTGTTCTGGAGCCATACTCAGAGTTTATCCAGCCTGTCAGACCAGTAAGTCTGGTCTTTTTTTTTTTTTTTTTTTTGTGACTTAGAATTTTGTTCTGCATTTTTCTCCAGCTCTGTCTGGGACCCTCTATTGTGATCTCTGTCAGAGCAGTTGGTGGTAGCTGAACACCATGGAGTTGTGCTGGAGTCAGTCAGGTGGAGGCTGTGGTAGTTGTGGTCCATTAGTCCTTTGGACTAATCTTTCCCCATGTCATTGGTTTTCCTCGTTCTCCCTTGCTCCAGATGGGGTGGGACCAGTGGAATATCTTAGATGGCTGCTCACAAGCTTTTAAGACCCCAGACACTACTCACCAAAGTAGGATGTAAAACATTTTCTTTGTAAAAACTGTGTTATGCCAGTTGAGCTAGATGTACCCTGAGACCATCGTTCCCAGCCCTCAGCCTGGTAATTGGGTTCCTCATGGAGTTTGGATGTGTCTGTGAAGCTTCCATGACCTTGCCTTGGTCAGGTTGTGCTGACTTCCCCAGTATTGTGTACTGTCTTAACCTTTCACCAAAGCTACCACATATCTATTTTCTAGTTAGACATTTATCTGTTTCTTAATTGGGTTATTTATATTTTTATTATTGAGCTTTAGAGTTCTTTATATATTCTGAGTGCCGGTCCTTTATCAGATATATGATTTGCAGATATTTTCCCTCATTCTGTGAGTTGTCTTTTCACTTTCTTGATGGTGTCCTTTGTAGCACAAAAGGTTTTAATTTTGATGAAGTCAGTATCTACTTTTTTTTTTGCTTGCTTGTGTTCTTGGAATCATATCTAAGAAATCATTGCCTAATTCGAGGTCATGATGATTTATGGTATGCCTCTCTTTTGTTCTAAGGGTTTCATAGTTTCAGCTCTTACATTTAGGCCTTTGATCCATTTTGAGTTTGTTTATAGTGTGAGGTAGGAGTCTAACTTCATTCTTTTGCCTGTGGATGTCCATCACAGTTTGTTGAAAGAAAGATTCTTTTCTCATTGATTTGTCTTGGCACCCTTGCAGAAAATCAGTTGACTGTAATTGTGAGATTTTATTTCTGGACTTTCAGTT
This sequence comes from Elephas maximus indicus, assembly GCF_024166365.1. Classification (NCBI taxonomy): domain Eukaryota; kingdom Metazoa; phylum Chordata; class Mammalia; order Proboscidea; family Elephantidae; genus Elephas; species Elephas maximus. Next base: position 41,093,291 of record NC_064839.1, on the reverse strand, counting down.
ATATTCCACTGATCTCTGTGTCTTTATGCCATTATACATTGATTCTTTATTATTGAATCAGCCTTTTCTCCTGAAATAAACCCCAGGGATGGTCATGTTGTATAATTCTTTTTATATATTGCTGAATTCTATTTGCTAATATCTTGTTAAGGATTTTTATTTCTATGTTCATGAAGGATAATGGTCTGTAGTTTTCTTTTTTGTACTGTTTTTGTCTGATTTTGATTTCAGGGTAGTACTAGCTTCATAAAATTTTCTGTTTTCTGCAAGAAATTTCATAGCATCGGTGTTAATCCTTATTCAATGGTTTGGTAAAATTCTCCAGTGAAAGCATCTAGACCAGGAGATTTCTTTTTTGGGAGTTCTTAAATTACAAATTCAATTTCCTTAATAGCTGTAAGACTGTTCAAATACTGTATTTTACCTAGGGTGAGTTTTGATAGTTTGTGTTTTATAGAAAATTGGCCCATTTCACTTAAAGTTGCCAAATTTATGTGCGTAGAAATTGTTTATAGTATTCGTTTATTCTCCTTTTGATGTCTTTAGGGGCTGTGGTGATATTCCCTTTTTCATTCCTTGTATGAATAATTTGTGTCTCATCTTTTTTTTTTTTTTTGGTCCGTGTTGTCTAAAGGTTGTCAATTTTACTGATCTTTTCAAAGAACTAACTTTTTGTTTCATTGATTTTTGGTTTTCAATTTCATTGATTTCTTTTTTATCTTTATTATTTCCTTCTTTCTGATTGCTTTGGGTTTATTTGTTCCTCTTTTTCTAGGTTTTTAAGAGGGGAACTTATTGTTTTGAGACTCTTCGTCTTTTCTGTTGTAAGCATTTAATGCTTAAATTTCCTTCTCAGCACTACTTGGCTGTTGTGTCCACAAATTTTGATATGTTGTATTTTCATTTTTATTGAGTTCAGTGTTTTGTTTGTTTTTTATTTCCCTTGAGACTTTTTCTTTGACTCATTGGTTATCTAGAAGTGTGTTATTTAATTTCCAAGTGTTTGATAATTTTCCTGTTGCCTTTCTATTATTGATTTCAGGTTTGATTCCATTGTAATTGGAGAGCAACCTATGTATGATTTCAGTGCTTCTAAATTTGTTGAGGTTTGTTTTATGGCCCAGGATGTGGTCTGTTCTTGTGTTTGTTCTGTGGCCATTTGAAAAGCCTGGTGTCTTTTTTTTTTTAAGCCCAATATCTTTTTAATAAGTTCCTTTTCTGCCTAAATCAGCCAGAGTCTATGTCTGTGCCTTGCATCTAAGATCTCTGACTAATACCCCTTTCCAAGCGCATTCATTTATATTCTTTATTATAGCATTTAGTACCCTGTACTCTTTTATTTTTTACTCTAATTATCAGTTTACGTGTTGATCTTTCCCACTGCGCTCTGAGCTTGATGGCAGAGATCTTGTATCTTTATGTGTCCAGCCTGATACGTGGTAAATAATTTATAAGTATTTGTTGAATAAATGAGTAAATTAGGGAGTTTTTAAATGAGTAGTTTTTAATGAGTAAATGAGTAGTTTTTAAAAGTCATGGGTAAACATTGATCTCCTGAAGTTATTCTTTTGGTTATGTATACTCTCCTATCACTCAGCCTTAAAGCGGGGCATTTTGTTTTGTTTTGGCTTGGCTGAACTGCTTCTGCTTACGTTCAGCAAGTAACTGATTCTGGAAACAGGCCCTAATGTCTATTATGGGATTGGAATGACCTTTTCATTTCAGCTTAATCATGCTATAGTTCAAGCATAGACATGTGAGAAGTTCCTTACTCATTCCACAAGATTTATTTTGCAACCCCTGCTATTTCCTTTATTTCAGGTTGACTTGTCCTCTTGTTGTAGAAGTGTTGTTTCCACAGCAATACATTTCACATTGCCTATCCTTGTCAAAGTGAGCAAAAGCTCTGCCGAGTGCCTGGAATCCACATTTCCTAGTCAGGAAGCACATGGCAATCCCTCAGCCTTTCCTGCACTTTAGTTTGGGTTGCCTTGTGGATAACAGGAAACCATTTCAGTTGCTTTCTCCCCACTAAGTGTACGTGTCAGACTAGGATGGATCTAAGGATCTAAGGGCTTTTGATATAGACTGTGTCCAGTTACTGAAGTGTTCAGGTTGTGGCCAGGTGACAACTAGCAAAGTCACTATGTGGAATAGATGCTGTAGATGTCGGGGACATTATAGAAACGTGATGGCATGATATCCTGTTTATTGCTTTTGAGATTTTCTTACAGTTTTTATTGCCTGTAAGAAGAAAAAGAACTGAGTGAACCTTGGAGAGGGGTGGTAAACTGTTGGACTTTTTGAGTGATTTCCCTGCCTTTTCAGTTACAAGCATATTTAGTGACCCCATGTTTTTTCCTCCTTGAAATTCTAAAATTCTACTTGAAAACAATTAGTTTGTTTTTGTTTTTTTTTTAATCTTCTCTCATACTTAGTTTCTTCTCTTCTTAGCCACCTTTTTATTTTTTTGTTACTTAAGCTAGAAGCTTTGTTATATGGACATTCATTGAAAATATTTGATATCTAAGAAAGGCAAGTTAGAAAAAAGCAAGATTTCAGAGCAACAAGGATGTCATCTTAGTTGTGGTTAATAGTCCTTCGTCTCATTTATAAATGACAAAACCGTAGCGAGATAAGTTGAAGAGATTCGTTAGTCTCATACCAGGATAATGGCAGAAGAATGATGGAGAGCAGTTTAGTGGTAATTCTCCATACTCCAAGCTTCATTACTTCTCAGTGTTTATCTATTTAGAAGGCATATAAAACAGTTCGATTAATTTTGGTTCCCATACTTTTGGCCTTTATGACAGGAGTTAAGTTAGTTATCACACATACCTCAAGTGTTCAGTTCAGTGAGTTTTGACAGTTATTTACATCTATGTAAGGTATAATATGTTTCCATCACCCCAGAAAGTTTTCTCATGTTCCTTTCTAGTCAGTTCTCACTCCATACCCCACTGATTTTTTAAATTTATATTTCATTTAATCATTAGTAGATGTTTTTCCCTGTGCAACCTATATATCTTTTTAAAATTATTCTATTGTGATAAAATATGTATCACAAAAAATTTGCCATTTCAACCATTTTTAAGTGTACAAGTCAGCGACATTAATTTCATTGACCGTGTTGTTCTGCCATTACTACATGAATCATAACTTCAACTAGGATGAGAGAATTGTGTAGAGGAAGTCAAGGCTTCCCTTGTAAAGGACAAAAGGAATTCATTCTTATGGTTAGAATACAATTTTGTAGGGAAGCAGACCCTTTGACTGTAGTATATTTCTGCTGCTAGAGTGCACACCATGCCTCTCTTTTGTTAGTTTGGTGACAGGATAAAGGGTCACAAACGAAAAGAACCCAGTGTTCTATGTTTTAGCTTAGGGAGGAGTTTATAATGCCCACTGTGTGAAAATTGTTTTGAAAAGCTTCCCTCTTCTTCTCCAATTGTTTTCATTTTTAAAAGCAAAACAATCTCCCTAATATTTATGAAACTGGTGTATGACTAGGCATTTTGTGGTGAGAAAGTCTCCTAAGAGAATGAACCTGTAAGCATTAGCAAGAGTGAATAAAATGAGGTTATTTAAATGTACTTTGGCCAATTTAACATCTGTTTGTGAAAGTGTTGAGATGGGCGACCATGTTATTTCCATAAATGTGGCCTGGGAAATGTGCCGCCTTTGCAATTAGCACGTGTAACTGGCTAGGTCCTGACATTGAAGAAACGCTTAGAGGAGGAGGCAAGTGGACAGATGGAAGCAGCTGCTCCAGCAGAGGTGTGTGTGTCAAGCATATCGCCACTGTTTATCTCCGTTCCCAAACCAGGAATTAAGCCCTCGATCTGATTCCACACCTGGGAATTCGTTTAAAACAATAAGGTCATAATTTTGTTCTTTCCTTACAGCTGGTAAAGTTAATTTCTCTTTTCAGTTAGTAGTTTTGCCTTTAGAAAGTTAGAACTGAATGTTTTTCACTGAGGCTTTTATTTTCACGTCCCTGGCACATTTATTCTGGTTTATTTAGAGTTCAAACAATCATTTGAACGGGTGTGTGTGTGTGTGTTTTCTCTCTTTACTGTGAGGGTCATTGGACAACAGGAGTGCCAGGAGGAGGAAGAAGAAGGGGATGAGGCAAATTTTTTTATTAATAAAAACGTTAACACTTTCTCTTGTTTAAAGACAATGGTTTTATTTCTCTTCAATGAAACAAAACCTGCAAGGAAAAATTGAATAAACTTTGTGAACAGTTGACAAAGTAGACTGACTTCCAGACCTTAAACCTTGCCTTGAGTGCCTCTCTCAGATTTTCTTCTGATTCATTCATGAAGAAGATATTTGATGCTTAGAGCTTAATCTGTATTCTTTTATTTCTAATTCCGGTTTGAATTCTGGGACTGTTTTGCAGGCAACTATATATTGCTTCCTTAGAGAATTGGAAAGTTCCACTGATCTGAGGAGTCTTTTGGCAGCAATTTGACATTTTATTGGGGCTGGCCAGCACTCCTGGCAGGGGTCTTGAAATTGCTGATGTGTTCTTGCTGTTCAGGTTTGGGTTATTCATGAACAAATATGAAAACTATATACATCTGAATTTTGTTACCACTAGATTCTGTTAATTTTTTTTTTCTTATTGAGAATTTTTAGCCCTTTGTCACAGTTCAGATTAAGACTTTCTTAAAGCTGTTACATTGGGACTCCTATTTCTTTGGAAGCAAACTTCCCATGTTGCTCCAGTCAGAGTATATTTATACATTTTACAGTAAAGGGGAGAGAATGTTGTCTTGAATATTATTTCTGGTTTCTTATTTGCAAGTAGGTAGATTATAATCACAGATACTTTTGACTTGGCTAGACTAGCCTGGTTCAAACCCTAATTTGTTTCTTTCAGCTCTAAAGTCAACATCATAACTCCTACCTCATAGAGTTTTGAGAATGAAATGAAGTATCTAATATAATTCTGGCACACAATAAAAATGAGTTCTTAGTCCTTTTCCCCTTCTTAAATAAGAAGATTGATCTCCCTCTGCTAGTTAATATTGGGGTACGGAAAGTATGAATTGATCAGGAGAAATTGGGAGAAGAGATCACAAATTAATTATAGATAACTGAAAACCTGCATAGGTTTAATCGGTATTTTCATTCTCTTCCTACTAAATGAATTAGAGGACAGTGCTCCCTGACTAAAATTTCACTAACTTTTCCATCCTCTTCTTATCCTAATAGATAACAAACATCTGAGAGTGAAGACAAATAGGGAGATTGCTTCCTGTGTATGTTAGCTATATTATTCTTTTTATGTATTTAATTATATAAGCCTGTATGCAGAAAAGAGCCTGAGGTAACAGAATAAGAACTGCCAACTACAGAGGAAGCTTAACCAGAGAACTTAAAAGACAAGGATATTATTTTTTCACTCGTTGTGAGTTTATAGAAATCTTGTTTTTTAAATGTTGAAGTTTTTTGGGGAGGGGATTAATTTAATTTAACTCATTGTCATTAACAAGAATTTAATTTTCTCTTGACACCATTCTTTTTTTAATGGCTACAGTTTCACTTACTTAGGATATAAAGGTAACTAGCCTCCACGTACCATATTTTTACACGAAAAAAGGACATTCTACTTTTTGTTGCTAACCATGCACCCCCCTCAGCCCCCCTTCGGTATTTTTATAAGCGTGCTATGCTAATTTTTTTACAGCAGCATTTAAAAAAAAAAATAGCATAGTGCTTAGGAAAATACTTCCCAGGGAGGGAGGGCATCGTTGGCAAAAAAAAAAAAAAGTAGAACATGTAGGTTACATAGGCAGTCTTCAGGTTAAGAGTGAGTTCTGTTCCTAAGTCTGTCTTTAAGTTGCATTTGTACGCAAGTCGAAACAGGTACTCTTCATATCTAATGTTAAATGTTTGTCTTAGTATATAGTATTTAGTGTACCCTTCTATGCATAAAAAGCATTAAAGAAGCAATTCCAGATACACTAAAACATCTTTAATGTAATAACACAGTACCTAAAACCTAGCGCCACAGTAGTAATAGTAATAATAATGTGATGCATGTTGCACAGTAGTGCCTGTTTGTTATTACAAACCATTTGTACGTACCTCAGATTTTTAGTACAACAGGCATTAGTTTGGTTGGTTGATAACTTCGCGTTGTACATAAGCAAGTCAGATGTTTGTAATGTAACCCAGGGACTGCCTGTATAGTATATATCTAGAGAAAGAGAGAGTTGAGCTTATTACTACCTGATTGACACTCGGACAGGGAACCTTGTGTCTGTGTATGTCTTTATATCAGTATAGGACAGGGGTCCCAAATTACTCGTCAGTTATTACCACATGACATGCTACTGGATCTTACGTTTTTTTCAGAAGATGTTGGAAATCTGGATAGTTATGTGATTTTTTTCCTATTTTTAAGAAACAATGTGTGGTCAAACAGAAACAGGCCAGTTTGCAACCACTGCTCTGGTTCTTTTACTCTGTTCTTGAGATTCTGAGCAACATAGAATGGGATGGCCTTCACACCATTTTGTTTCCCCGCTCCTAATCCCCTTTGTGTCTTGTGAACAGATTTGCCGTCATTGCTTTTCCAGTTTCATCAGAGGAACAGTGTATGGGAACATATGTTTCTAGCAGGAGTCTGCGTTCAGATTACTGCAGATTAAGTAGACTACGCACTGCAAAGCTATGAGTCTAAATGTATGTAGTAGTTAAAGCAGAGCCCTTCATCTAGCTACAATTGTATGCAGCAGTATTACCATTATTCCCTAAATTAAATAAAAAAAAATTCCTGTTCCTACTGATACCACTTTCATTTTACCTTTAAAATACTGAGGAAAGGAGGAGTGTGTTTACATTTTACTTTTAAACAACTCATATGCATTATACTTAAATTTCTAATCTGCCTGTTTTAACCCAACCTTGAGTTTGAAACATTAGCTGATTGGCCACATAAGTGTCTGTAGTCTTTGTAAAATAAGACATGTTTATGCAAGTATTGGAATATTTTGTTGCATTTTACCCTTATATTGTGTAATTTATTGAAAAAGGGAAAGTTAAAGTACTGATACTAGTAATGAGATAACATAGGTCTCAAACACCTGGATTTTTTTTTTTTTTTAAAACTTATTGTGCTTTAGGTGAAAGTTTACAGCTCAAGTTAATTTCTCATACAAAAATTTATACACGTATTGTTATGTGACCCTGGTTCCAATCCCTATAATGTGACAGCACACTCCCGCTTTCCACCCTAGGTTTCCCACGTCCATACAACCAGCTCCTGTCCTTTTCTGCCTTCTCATCCTGCCTCGGGGCAGGAGTTGGCCCATTTAGTCTTGTGTATCTACTTGAACTAAGAAGCACACTCTTCACGAGTATTATTTTATGTTTTATAAAAGTCCAGTCTAATCTTTGGGATGGTTTTGGTTACGGGTTAACTGAGTCCAGAGATCGTGTCTTCGAGGGTTCCTTTAGTCTTAGACAAATGTGGTCTTTTTTTTTTTTTGCTTTAAGTGAAAGTTTACAAATCAAGTCAGTCTCTCACATATAAACTTACATACACCTTACTACATATTCCCATTTACTCTCCCCCTAATGAGTCAGCCTGCTCCCTCCTTCCAGTCTCTCCTTTCGTGGCCATTTTGCCAGTTTCTAACCCCCTCTACCCTCCCATCTCCCTTCCAGACAGGAGATGCCAACATAGTCTCAAGTGTCTACATGGTGCAAGTAGCTCACTCCTCATCAGCATCTCTCTCCAACCCATTGTCCAGTCCAATCCATGTCTGACGAGTTGGCTTCGGGAATAGTTCCTGTCCTGGGCCAACAGAAGGCTTGGGGACCCTTCTAGGCTCAGTCAGACCATTAAGCCTGGTCTTTTTATGAGAATTTGGGGTCTGCATCTCTCTGTTCTCCTCCTCCCTCAGGGTTTCTCTGTTATGCTCCCTGTCAGGGCAGTTATCGATTGTGGCCAGGCACCATCTAGTTCTTCTGGTCTCAGGATGATGTAGTCTCTAGTTCATGTGGCCCTTTCTGTCTCTTGGTCTCATTATTACCTTCTGAGCTTGGTGTTCTTCATTCTCCTTTGATCCAGGTGGGTTGAGACTTATTGATGCATCTTAGATGGCCGCTTGCTAGCGTTTAAGACCCCAGATGCCACACTTCAAAGTGGGAAGCAGAATGTTTTCTTAATAGATTTTATTTTGCCAGTTGACTTAGATGTCTCCTGCAGCCATGGTCCCCAAACCCCTGCCCCTGCTTTGCTGACCTTCAAAGCATTCAGTTTATTCAGGAAACTTCTTTGCTTTGGTTTAGTCCAGTTGCGTTGACCTCCCCTGTATTGAGTGTTGTCCTTCCCTTCACCTAAAGTAGATCTTATTTACCATCTAATCAGTAAATAACCCTCTCCCACCCTCCCTGCCTCCCTCCCCGCTCTGGTAATAAATGTGGTCTTTTTATGTGAATTTGAGTTCTGCACCCTGACATTTCTCCTGCTGCATCAGGGACTCTCTTTGGTGTTTGCTGTCAGGGTGGTCATTGGTGGAAGTAGTCAGGCATCATCTAGTTCTTCTGGTCTTAGGCTGGTGGAGTCTCTGGTTTATGTGGCCCTTTTTGTCTCTTGGGCTAGTATTTTCCTTGTGTCTTTGGTGTTCTTCATTCTCCTCTCCTTCAGGTAGGTTTGGACCATAAAAAAATTTTTTATTACAGAAAACTTTAAACATATACACAAAAGTAAAGAGGGAGGTACAGTGAATCCCTCTTCTCATCACCAGATTTCAACAATTACTAGCATTTTGCCAGTATTTTATGATCTCTCAGGGTCATTTCCCTTCTTTCAAGGGTCAGCCCCACTCCAATTTTTTCCTTGTTTTGGTCACCCTCCAGTGCCTACAGATAGTTGTGTTTTTTGTTTTTAACATTTTGTCTAGAGTTTATCATTGTTATCTGTGAGAAGGTAGTCCAGAAAAAAACCTACTCCACCATTAGCTTATGATTCCATTTAAAAATAGCTTCTGTCTTCTATCCTACTACAGGTAATATATTTAACTTTACCATTTAACTTCAGATATCACCTATACTTACAATTACTTTACTTTTTGATCTGAAAGCTCTTTATGGGCTTAGAGTAACTCTACTTTTAGTATACCAAATACATAAGATGATGTGGGGAAGACCAACCAGCCAGTCACCATGGTGAACTTTGTGTTGTATTGCTGGCCAAAGAACCCACAACACACTCTGTCAACAAATAAGTTTCCTTCTCAGTACCCATCTATTTAAAACACACTCAAAAACATCCACCAAAATAAAGCAATAAATGACTAGTGTTTAGCAGGGTTAAAAACGAACACTTGGCACACATATTTATAAATGCTTACTACAGTGGTTCTCAAACTGTTTGGTCTTTGGATGCCTTTACATTCATACAAATTATTGAGGATTCCAAAGAATTTTCAATATCTATTGATATTTACTGTATTAGAAATTAAAATAAAAATTAAAAAAAAATACTAATTCATTTTCAAATAACAGTAATAAATCCATTACGTTAACATAAATATCATATTTTTATGACAAATAGCTGTATTTTCCAAAACAAAAAGAATTGAGTGGAAAGAGTAGTGTTTTACGTTTTTACAAATCTCTTTACTGTCTGACTTAATACAAGACAGCCAGATTCTCTTATCTGCCTCCCAGATTCTGTTAGCTGTCATCACATATCACATAGCCTCTGGAAAACTCCACTGTTCTCTTGTTGAGAGCAAAAGGGAAGTAGTATCTTAGTGTTGTTATGAAAATAGTTTTAACCTTATGAATTCCATGAAAGAACCTAAGGTCCCTTGGGGGTCTCTGGACCAGACTTTGAGACCTGCAGGTTTATCAGTGTTTGGAAGGATTTTTGGGAAGGATACTCAAGCAACCAGTAATAGTATTTGTGTCAGCAGAGGGTGAAATTGGTAGCTAGAAGATGGGAGAGAAGAAGGGTGGCTTATTTTCTGCCTTTTACATTAATTACCATTTTTAAAAGGTGAGTTATTAAATAAAGCTCTTATTTTTCTTGTGTCAAAAAGATGCTGAAAGTAATACATTTTTTTATAATTATTTTTATTTGTACAGAGGAGAAGCAAACCTCAGGAGATACCTCTCTAATCTAAATTAGGCCCCCACTGTCATTTTCTCTCATAGCCCTTATTCTTTTCTTTTATATACTTACCTCAATTTGTAATGACATGGTTTTTTATGTGTATTTTGTTTTTTCACCTCAATTTTCTCCCCATTAGACGGCCAGCTCCATGAGGACAGGTGTCTAGTCTGTTTTGCTTATAATTTTAAATTCAGTACCTGGCTCATAATAATTTGTCACTAAATATTTGTCGAAAGAATGAACGAGGATCCTTGGGGAGCTCACTTCAGTTTGCCATTTGTTAGCGCTAAGAGTTCTGGACTGTTACCAGAAGATAGATGTCCGTCCCAGACATCTTTTCTGCATGGGCAAGAGCTTCCCCATAGATTGTGCACTAGATGAGCAGTTAAGTATTAATGAGCAGCTTAGGAGAGTAGTGTCACAAGCACAGACCTGCTGCCATTGAGATGATTCCGACTCATAGCAACTGTATAGGACAGAGTAGAACTGCCCCGTAGGGTTTCCAAGGCTGTAAATCTTTACAAAAGCAGACTGCCACAAATTTTTCCTGTGGAGTGGCTTGGTCGATTCGAACCACCGACCTTTTGGTTGGCAGCCCAGTGCACCACCAGTGTCACAAGAGGGGACCACAAATGCATCTTTAGTACTCAGACTCTCATACATGGAGTCTTTTTGCTATTTTAAAGGTTTTCTTCTCAGGCTTTGGATTGCTACATTTTTGTTTAATAAACAAAATAAAACTCATTTGGATGTGTACCAAACCTGACTCTAGTGTCAGCGTAAAGGACATTATACCAAGCACTTCCTTGTGCCTGAATGAAGCTGGCCGTTTAGCTTACATCTGTTTTCTTGGGATTCTTTCAGTATTCTCAGCTTACCCACCCTTGGCTCACCAGAAGGCAAGCGGCTGAATTTCAGAGCTGGCAGTTTGCCTAAGCAGATACAAGACCCTCCATTGCCACAAAATCTGCCACTACCACCATAGTAACAACCTCAGCCGGAGCTCTTGCTGTAGCCATTGAGGTCCATTCAGAGGCCTTCTGCCCTTGCCTCTGGTTCTGTGTCTTTAAAAAAAAAAAACAAAAACCAGTCCCGTTGCCACTGAGTCAATTCTGACTCTTAGTGACCCTACAGGACAGAGTAGAACTGCCCCACAGGGTTTCGAAGGAGGATTCTAACTGCTGACCTTTTGGTTAGCAACCGTAACTCTTAACCACTACACCACCAGGGTTTCCATTCTATGTATTATCATTGTTTAAATAAAATATTAATAATAAGCATCTGTTCCATATAAAACAATCCTGTGGGACAGAAGATTTGTAGTTACAAGTTGGAGGAACCCACAGCGAAGTAATTCTTTTCGCTCTTATAAAACAGAACTTTATCTTAGGGTTGCTTATAAGTGAAAGAATGAAGAGCCAGGAGTACTGTTTTAGAAAGTACAACTCGTAGCTTGTGTTGTTGGTTGAGATTTGCTTCATTATTGTACCAGATGCTTTTTAGAGCTATGTTGTTGTTGTTAGGTGCCGTCTAGTCGGTTCCGACCCATGACCCTATGCACAACAGAACAAAACACTGACCTGTCCTGCGCCATCTTCACAGTTCTATGCTTGAGCGCATTGTTGCAGCCACTGTGTCAGTCCATCTTGTTGAGGGTCTTCCTCTTTTTTGCTGATACTCTACTTTTCCAAGCATGATGTCCTTCTCCCAGGGACTCATCCCTCCTGACAACATGTCCAAAGTATGTGAGACGCAGTCTCACCATCCTTGCTTCCAAGGAGCATTCTGGTTGTACTTCTTCCAAGACAGATTTGTTCTGTTCTTTTGGCAGTCCATGGTACTTTTCAGTATTCTTCGCCAACGCCACAATTCAAAGGCATCAACTCTTCTTCAGTCTTCTCTATTCATTGTCCAGCTTTCACATCCATATGAGGCGATTGAAAACACTATGGCTTTTCTCAGGTGCACCTTAGTCTTCAAGGTGACATCTTTGCTTTTCAACACTTTAAAGAGATCTCTTGCATTACATTTTCCCAATGCAGTGTGTCTTTTGATTTTTGACTGCTGTTTCCATGGGTGTTGATTGTGGAGCCCAGTAAAATGAAACTCTTGACAACCTCAGTCTTTTCTCCATTTATCATGATGTTACTTATTAGTCTAGTTGTGATGATTTTTGTTTTCTTTCTGTTGAGGTATAATCCACACTGAAGGCTTGTGGTCTTTGATCTTCATCAGTAAGTACTTCAAGTCCTCTTCACTCTGAGCAAGCAAGGTTGTGTCATCTGCATAACACAGGTTGTTTATGAGTCTTCCTCCAATCCTGATGCCCTGTTCTTCTTCATATAGTCCAGCTTCTCGGATTATTTGCTCAGCAGATAAATCAAATAGGTGAGGTAAAAGGCTATAATGAGCATGTTTTCTAAACCAAAAATTAGTGCACCTGCTCTGATTTTTTTTTTTTTTTAATTTGTGGATTTATCAGAAGAGTCTTACGATTGTTAAAAAAAAAAAAAAAAAAAGGTCAAATGTCTTATGAAGTTAGGAGTAAAGTAACAAAGTTGAGACTATTTAGGAAAATCCAGAACGTATAATTGCCTTACCTAAAAAGAACAAAGGCCTTTTCAAAACCCAAAGCCATGCTGTATAGGTAGAACTAGAGACAAAGATTGACTCTTAGGGAGTGCCGTATGCTGTATTTTCGTTTCCACTTTACTGGTCTTTCAGCACAGCAGTTGATATCAGCAGCACTCCCAGAGGTACAGCCCAGCCCTGCCTCTACCCAAAGTAGGATGCTCACTATAGATACAGGCAAAACCATTGCTCTATTTGTAGACTGTTTTTTTAGTATGAGGGACATTTTTGCCTTGCCTTGAAGCCTGTACGACAGACAAGTGGAAATAAGAAATGACAGTGTTGACCCAGGACTATCACTATGTGACAAACTACCTAGTGTGTGTAGATTATAAACTATAGGAAGTAGCAAGTGTTTGATGGCAACAACAGCACCTCTAGGAAAACATAAGTTCATTGAATTATTGGGTTTTTCCAAGTCTCTTCATCTTGTGCAACTGACTTCCTGTAGGTGAGGGAATTTATTGGTCAACACAGGCTTTTTTGCTTGTTTTCCTTAGGCTACGCTTCCAGGCCATACCATAACTGCACACTGTGGAATAGGAGAAGGAAGAGAGCAAAGAAATAACAAAAGTTCTGAATACAAATACAGGGAAACCAAAGAGGAAATGAGAAATTCAGAAAGAAACCAGACAAGTAGAGAGCATGTTCGTGTGTTCAGAGTTATTTTCTACAATATACTTAAGGAGGGGACAGGTGCTTGGCAGTTCTGTTGTGTATTGTAAAAATTTTCATTCTGTGAGTTTTTCAAATGGTTATCCCTTCCTTTTTGTAATACCTGATCTAACATTAAGTTTTGAGATGAGATTAGAGTGTCTGCTGGACCTCTTATTGTCTGAAGCAGCCCATTCTGTGACTGTCAATAGCAGTATCCTTCTGATTCTGGGAGGCAGTTACGGGAACCTGAATCTGTGAGTTAAACCCAGAATTTTACTTATGAAAGTTTGTGTTACTGGGCAGTGGTCATGTGTTGTAAACATGTAAGGGGCCATGTTTATATAGTAAGGTCATAAGCCCCAGGACAGTAGAAACCAGGTCAGCTTTGTTTATTTACCTCTGAATTCACAGCACCTGGAACAGTATGTTAAAAATAATCACTCATTAAATATTTGTTGAATCAATGAATGGACTTACAGGCAGAAACTTTGGGATTGGGGGGTATGTTTGAAAGGATAGCCAAAAATAGATCTTAAAATTCAAGGAGTTGGAAAATATTACCAATATTACAATCAACTGCTATTTCTTACCTTTTTTTTTTTAAGTACCTGTAGCTTTTTTACATCTTAACCTATAACCTTTTCATTGGTTTGTTTAATGGTCAGTTATACAAGTTGTCTATTGAAAATGTTGTTTCATATTAATTAAAATAAAAAAAATTTTTTATTTTATTGTTGTTGAGAATATATAGAGCAAAAGATACACCAATTCAGCAGTTTCTACATTTCAGTTCAGTGGCATTGATTACATTCTTTGAGTTGAGTTGTGCGACCATTCTCACCCTCCTTTTCCGATTTGTTCCTCTCGCATTAACATAAACTCACTGCCCCCTAAGGTGGTGGTGGTGGTGATGGTGGTGGTTAGGTGCCATCAAGTCAGTACCCACTCATAGTGTAATGAATTAAACACTGCCCGGCCCTGCAACATCCTCACAGTCACTGGTACGTTTGAGCCCATTGTTGGAGCCATTGTGTCATTCTGTCTTATTAAGGGCCTCTCTTTCGCTGACCCTCTACTTTACCAAGTATGATGTCCTTCTCCAGGGACTGGTCCTTCCCGATAACATGTCCAAAGTAAGTGAGACGAAGTCTCGCCATCCTCCCTTGTGAAGTAGGTTGTGGCTGTACATCTTCCAAGAGAGATTTGTTAGTTCTTTTGGGAGTCCATGATATATTCGATATTCTTCGCCAACACCATAATTCAAATACATCAGTTTTTCCCTGGTCTTTCTTATTCATTGTCCACTTTCACATACATATGAGGCAGTTGAAAATACCATGGCTTGGGTCAGGCACACCTTAGTCCTCAAGGTGAAGTTTTTGCTTTTTAATATTTTAAAGAGGTCTTTTGCAGCAGATTTTCCCTTTGCAATACATCATCTGGTTTCTTGACTGCTGCTACCATGGGCATTGATGGTGGATCCAAGTAAAGTGAAATCCTTGACAACTTGGATCTTTTCTCTGTTTATCATGATGTTGCTTATTGGTGTAGTTGTGAAGATTTTTGTTTTCTTTATGTGGAGGTGTAATCCAGACTGAAGGCTGTAGTCTTTGATGTTTATCAGTGTTTCAAGTCCTTTTCGCTTTCAGCAAGCAAGATTGCATTATCTGCATATCGCAGGTTAAATGAATGTCCCCCCGATCCTCATGCTGTGTTCTTCATATAGTCCAGCTTCTTGGATTATTTGCTCTGTGTAAAGATTAAATAAAGATGCAACCCTGACACACATCTTGCCTGATTTTAAACCATGCACAATCCCCTTGTTCTGTCGAACAGCTTCCTCTTGGTTTATGCACAGGTTCCACATGAGCACAATTAAGTGTTCTGGAATTCCTATTCGCAGTGTTATCCATAATTTGTTATGATCCATACAGTTGAATGCCTTTGCATAGTCAATGAAACACAGGTAAATGTCTGTCTGGTATTGTCTGCCTTCAGCCAGGATCCATCTGACAGCAGCAGTGGTATCCCTTGTTCCATGTCCACTTATGAATCTGGCTTGAATTGCCTGTAGTTCCTTGTCAGAGTACTGCTTCAACCGTTTTTTAATTATCTTCATAATTTTACTTGTATGTGATATTTATGATATTGTTCAACAATTTCTGCATTCCATTGGATCACCTATCTTGGAATTGGTACAAATATGGATCTCTTCCCAGTCAGTTGGCCAGGTAGCTATCTTCTACATTTGTTGGTATAGACCAGTGAGTGTTTCCAGCACTGCATCTGTTTGTTGAAACACCTCAGTTGGTGTTCAGTCAATTCCTGGAGCCTTGTTTTTCACCAGTGCCTTCAGTGCACTTTACACTTCTTCCTTCAGTACCATCAGTTCTCGATCATATGCTACTTCCTGAAATGGTTAAACATTGACCAGTTCGTTTTGGTACAGTGACACTGTGTATTCCTTTCATTTTCTTTTGATGCATCCTGCATCATTCAGTATTTTGCCCATAGAATCCTTTAGTATTGCAATTCAAGGCTTGTATTTTTTCTTCAGTTCTTTCATCTTGAAAAATGCCAAACACATTCTTCCCTTTTGGTTTTCTAATTCCAGGTCTTTGCACATTTCATTGTAATACTTTGTGGTCTTGAGCCACCCTTTGAAATCTTTTCAGCTCTTTTGCTTAATCATTTCTTCCTTTCCTTTTAGCATCTCATCATGCAAGAGCAAGTTTCAGAGTCTTCTGACACCCATGTTGGTCTTTCCCCCCCCCCCCGTCTTTTTAATGACCTTTTGCTTCTTAAGGTTCCTGTCTATAAAAATGTGACTTGTTTTTTTAAACACTTAAACATCTTAACAGATAAAATATATTACAGTGATTATAAAACTTATTCCTGTATGATTTGGGAATAGGCTGGTAGCTAATTTCTAGTTATCTTGAACTTATATATTAATAGAAAACTAGAAATTGGGGATTTTAATCAGCCACAGAGAAGTTTCTGTCATCTCTGCTCATTTTTGTGTTTATTTTATACTCCCAATGAGGCTTACTGAGATGAAGGAGAGACTACTGTTCCTTTCCATGCACATAAACCCATTTTAGACCGTGTGGCCGTTTGTGTTTCTGATGCTAAATTATTTTTACAAACTTAGTTTGTTTCAATTAACCATGGTTATTTTCTTTTAAATGCTCGACTTGTTGCAATACGGCTAATTGTTTTGAAGCTGACTCCTTTGTTCTTTCATCACTAACCCTCACAGCCTTGAGAGTATTACTGCTTTCTGGCAGTGCTACATAGTGCCAGACTAGCCTTGATTGTTTTCCTGCCCCAAGACAGGAAGTCATCTCCCATCCAAAGAGTGCTAGTTCCTTTTAGTGGAGAGTGAATGTAGAGACTAAAATCTGTGTTCAAGGGAGTCCATGAGTGGTGTGACATCAGAAGTCCTGCTGTTGTTGCTGTTAAATTGATTTTAATGACAGAGCTTTTTTTTCCCCCATTATGAGGTATTTCCTTCATAAAAAATATCTGTAATCTATACATACGAAATAAAACAGACACTCAATACACACCTGAAGAAAGAAGACGTTACTAAACTCCAGAAATTTCTTGTATGTCCTTCAGTATTGTATCCTTTTTCAACCCCAAAGAGGTAAGTAACCACCTCCTAATTTTATGTTTTTCATTTTTACTTTTCTCTATAGTTTTATCATTTATATGAAGATTCCCAACAGTTATTTAGTTTTGCTTGTTTTTGAACTTGATATAAGTGGTATCTTACAATATGTATTATTCTATGACTTTTTTTCACTTAACATTATTTTGAGATCCATGTTCATACAGTAGCTTTCATTAATTCATATTTATTACTTTATTATATTCCATTGTTTGACTGCCACAACTTTTTTTTTTTTATAACTTTTATTGTGCTTTAAGTGAAAGTTTACAACTCAAGCCAGTCTCTCACACCAAAACCCATATACACCTTGCTACACACTCCCAATTACTCTCCCCCTAATGAGGCAGCCCGCTCTCTCCCTCCACTCTCTCTTTTCGTGTCCATTTCGCCAGCTTCTAACCCCCTCTACCATCTCATCTCCCTTCCAGGCAGGAGATGCCAACATAAAGTGTCCACCTGACCCAAGAAGCTCACTCCTAACCAGCAGCCCTTTCCAACCCATTGTCCAGTCCAAACCATGTCTGAAGACTTGGCTTCAGGAATGGTTCCTGTCCTGGGCCAACAGAAGGTTTGGGGGCCATGACCACCAGGGTCCTTCCAGTCTCAGACCATTAAGTCTGGTCTTATGAGAATTTGGGGTCTGCCTCCCACTGCTCTCCGGCTCCCTCAGGGGTTCTCTGTCGTATTCCCTGTCAGGGCCCTCATCGGTTGTAGCCGGGCACTATCTAGTTCTTCTGGTCTCAGGATGATGTAGTCTCTGGTTCATGTGGCCCTTTCTGTTTCTTAGGCTTGTAATCGCCTTGTGTCCTTGGTGTACTTCATTCTCCTTTCATCCAGATGTGTTGAGACCAATTGATGCATCTTAGATGGCTGCTTGCTAGTGTTTAAGACCCCAGACGCCACTCTTCAAAATGGGATGCAGAATGTTTTGTTAATAGATTTTATTATGCCTATTGACTTTTTTTTTTTTATTTATTGACTTAGATGTCCCCTGAAACCGTGGTCCCCAAACCCCTGCCCCTGCTACACTGGCCTTTGAAGCATTCAGTTTATTCAGGAAACTTCCTTGCTTTTGGTTTAGTCCAATTGTGCTGACCTCCCCTGTATTGTGTGCTGTCTTTCCCTTCACCTAAAGTAGTTCTTATCTACTATCTAATTAGTGAATGCCCCCTCCCACCTTCCCTCCTTCCCCCCTCTCATAACCAAGAAACTATGTTTTCTTCTCAGTTTAAACTGTTTCTCAAGTTCCTATAATAGTTGTCTTATACAATATCTGTCCTTTTGCAACTGACTAATTTCACTCAGCGTAATGCCTTCCAGGCTCCTCCATGTTATGAAATGTTTCACAGATTCCTCACTGTTCTTTATCGATGCATAGTATTCCATCGTGTGAATATACCATAATTTATTTATCCATTCTTCCGTTGATGGGCACCTTGGTTGCTTCCATCTTTTTGCTATTGTAAACAGTGCTGCAATAAACATGGTGTGCATATATCTGTTCTTGTAAAGGCTCTTATTTCTCTAGGATATATTCCAAGGAGTGGGATTGCTGGATTGTATGGTAATTCTACTTCTAGCTTTTTAAAGAAGCACCAAATCGATTTCCAAAGTGGCTGTGCCATTTGACATTGCCACCAGCAGTGTAGAAGTGTTCCAATCTCTCCACAGCCTCTCCAACATGTGTTTTTTGGGTTAATGCCAGCCTTGTTGGAGTGAGATGAAATCTCATTGCAGTTTTGATCTGCATTTCTCTAATGGCTAATGATCATGAACATTTCCTCATATATCTGTTAGCTACCTGAATGTTTTCTTTAGTGAAGTGTCTATTCATATCTTTTGCCCATTTTTTAATTGGATTATTTGTCTTTTTGCAGTTGAGTTTTTGCAGTATTATGTAGATTTTAGAGATCAGGAGCTGATCAGAAATGTCATAGCTAAAAACTTTTTTCCAGTCTGTAGGTAGTCTTTTTACTCTTTTGGTGAAATCTTTGGATGAGCATAGCTGTTTGATTTTTAGGAGCTCCCAGCTATCTAGTTTTTCTTCTATGTTCTTTATAATGTTTTCTATACTGTT
Organism: Elephas maximus indicus; assembly: GCF_024166365.1. Lineage (NCBI taxonomy): Eukaryota > Metazoa > Chordata > Mammalia > Proboscidea > Elephantidae > Elephas > Elephas maximus. Next base: position 41,074,106 of record NC_064839.1, on the reverse strand, counting down.
TATGCCATGTATTAGGGCTCCTAACGTTGTCCCTGTTTTTTCTTCCATGATCTTTATCGTTTTAGATTTTATATTTAGGTCTTTGATCCATTTTGAGTTAGTTTTTGTGCATGGAGTGAGGTATAGGTCTTGTTTCATTTTTTTGCAGATGGATATCCAGTTATGCCAGCACCATTTGTTAAAAAGACTGTCTTTTCCCCATTTAACTGTTTTGGGGCCTTTGTCAAATATCATCTGCTCATATGTGGATGGATTTATGTCTGGCTTCTCAATTCTGTTCCATTAGTCCATGTATCTGTTGTTGTACCAGTACCTGGCTGTTTGACTACCGTGGTGGTATAATAGGTTCTAAAATCGGGTAAAGTAAGGCCTCCCGCTTTGTTCTTCTTTATCAGTAATGCCTTATTTATCCGGGACCTCTTTCCCTTCCATATGAAATTGGTAATTTGTTTCTCCATCTCATTAAAGAATGTCCTTGGGATTTGGATCGGAATTACATTAAATGTATAGATCGCTTTTGGTAGAATAGACATTTTTATAATGTTAAGTCTTCTATCCACCAGCAAGGTATGTTCTTCCACTTATGTAAGTCTCTTTTGGTTTCTTGTAGAAGTGTACTGTCGTTTTCTTTGTATAAGTCTTTTACATCTCTGGTAAGATTCGTTCCTAAGTATTTTATCTTCTTGGGGGCTGCTGTAAATGGCGTTGATTTGGTGATTTCCTCTTCTGTGTTCTTTTTGTTGGTGTAGAGGAATCCACCTGATTTTTGCATGTTTATCTTGTATCCCGATACTCTGCTGAACTCTTCTGTTAGTTTCAGTAGTTTTCTGGAGGATTCCTTAGGGTTTTCTGTGTATAAGATCATGTCTTCTGCAAATAGAGATACTTTTACTTCTTCCTTGCCAATCTGGATGCCCTTTATTTCTTTATCTAGCCTAATTGCTCTGGCTAGGACTTCCAGCACAATGTTGAATAAGAGTGGTGATAAAGGGCATCCTTGTCTGGTTCCCGATCTCAATGGGAATGTTTTCAGGTTCTCTCCATTTAGGGTGATGTTGGCTGTTGGCTTTGTATAAATGCCATCTATTATGTTGAGAAATTTTCCTTCTATTCCTATTTTGCTGAGAGTTTTTATCATGAATGAGTGTTGAACTTTGTCAAATGCCTTTTCTGCATCAATTGATAAAATCATGTGACTCTTGTCTTTTATTTATGTGGTGGATTACATTAATTGTTTTTCCAATATTGAACCATCCCTCCATACCTGGTATGAATCCCACCTGGTCAAAAAAATGGTGAAGTATTTTTCTGATATGTTGTTCAATTCTATTGGTTAGAATTTTTTTGAGGATTTTTGCATCTACATTCATGAAGGATACATGTCTATAATTTTCTTGTGGTATCTTTACCTGGTTTTGGTATCAGGGATATGGTGGCTTCATAGAATGAGTTTGGTAGTATTCCATCCTTTTCTATGCTCTGAAATACCTTTAGTAGTAGTGGTGTTAACTCTTCTCTGAAAGTTTGGTAGAACTCTGCAGTGAAGCAGTCCACACCAGGGCTTTTTTTTGTTGGGAGTTTTTTGATTACCTTTTCGATCTCTTCTTTTGTTATGAGTCTATTTAGTTGTTCTGCCTCTGTTTGTGTTAGTTTAGGTAGGTAGTGTGTTTCTAGGAATTCATCCATTTCTTCTAGGTTTTCAAATTTGTTAGAGTACAGTTTTTCATAGTAATCTGATATGATTCTTTTCATTTCAGTTGGGTCTGTTGTAATATCGCCCATCTGATTTCTTATTCGGGTTATTTGCTTCCTCTCCTGTTTTTCTTTTGTCAGTTTGGTCAGTGGTTTACCAATTTTGTAGGTTTTTTTTTTTTCCCAAAAAAACAGCTTTTGCTCTTACTCATACTTGCAATTGTTTTTCTGTTTTCTATTTTATTTAGTTCAGCTCTAATTTTTATTATTTGTTTTCTTCTGGTGCTTGTGGGTTTCTTTTGTTGCTCTCTTTCTATTTGTTCAAGTTGTAGGGATAATTCTTTGATTTTGGCCCTTTCTGCTTTTTGGATGTGTGGGTTTCTTGATATAAATTGGCCTCTGAGCACCGCTTTTGCTGTGTCCCAAAGGTTCTGATAGGCAGTGTTTTCATTCTCATTGGATTCTCTGAATTTCTTTATTCCATCCTTAATGTCTTCTATAATCTTTTTTGAGCAGGGTATTGTTCAGTTTCCAAGTGTTTGATTTCTTTTCCCTGCTTTTCCTGTTATTGATTTCCACTTTTATGGCCTTATGGTCAGAGAAGATGCTTTGTAATATTTCAGTGTTTTGGTTTCTGCTAAGGCTTGCTTTATGACCTAATATATGGTCTATTCTAGAGAATGTTCCATGTGCACTAGAAAAGAAAGTATAGATGGTTGCTGTTGGGTGGAGTGTTCTGTATATGTCTACGAGGTCAAGTTGGTTGATTGTGGTCTTTAGATCTTCCGTGTCTTTATTGAGCTTCTTTCTAGATGTCCTGTCCTTCACCGAAAGTGGTGTGTTGAAGTCTCCTACTATTATTGTGGAGCTGTCGATCTCACTTTTCAATGCTGATAGAGTTTGTTTTATGTACCTTGCAGCCCTGTCATTCGGTGCATAAATATTTAATATGGCTATATCTTCTTGGTGTATTGTCCCTTTAATCATTATATAGTGTCCTCCCTTATCCCTTCTGATGGATTTAACTTTAAAGTCTGTTTCGTCAGAAATTAGTATTGCCACTTCTGCTCTTTTTTGATTGTTGTTTCCTTGATGTATTTTTTTCCATCCTTTGAGTTTTAGTTTGTGTCTCTAAGTCTAAGGTGTGTCTCTTATAGGCAGCATGCAGATAGGTCTTGTTTTTTAATCCATTCTGCCACTCTCTGTCTCTTTATTGATACATTTAGTCCATTTACATTCAGGGTAATTATGGATAGATATGAATTTAGTGCTATCGTTTTGATGTCTTTTTTTGTGTGTTGTTGACATTTTCTTTTTCCCACTTAATTTTATGTGCTGAGTATATTTTCTTCATATATTGTCCTTTCCTCATATTTGTTGTTGATTTTGTTTCTGCTGAGTCTGTATTTTCCCTTGTATTTTGTTTTGATGAGTAAGATAGTTTGTCTCCTTTGTGGTTACCTTATTATTTACCCCTATTTTTCTAAATTTAAAACTAACTTTTATTTCTTTGTATTGTTCTATCTTCCTCTCCATATGGAAGGTGTATGATTACATTTCTTAGTTCCTCTTTATTATTTTAATGTTGTCTTCTTTTCTGTAATAACATCACCATTACCCTGTGTTGGTTTTTTTTTTTTTTTTTTAAGTCTTGCTTTTTTTTTTTGGATTTCCCTGTGTGAGCTGACTTCTAGTTGCTCTGCCCAGTGTTCTAGTCTTGGATTGATACCTGATATTATTGATTTTCTAACCAAAGAACTCCTTTTAGTATTTCTTGTAGTTTTGGTTTGGTTTTTACGAATTCCCTCAACTTGTTTTTATCTGGAAATGTCTTAATTTCACCTTCATACTTAAGACAAAGTTTTGATGGATATATGATTCTTGGCTGGCAGTTTTTTCCCTTCAATTTTTTGAATATGTCCTCGCATTGCCTTTTTGCCTGCATGGTTTCTGCCGAGTAGTCTGAGCTTATTCTTATTGGCTCTCCTCTGTAGGTGACTTTTCATTTATCCCTCACTGCTCTTATAATTCTGTCTTTATCTTTGGTTTTGGCAAGGTTGATTATAATATGTCTTGCTATGAGTCGGAATCAACTCGACGGCATTGGGTTTGGTGACTTTCTTTTAGCAACTACCTTATGTGGAGTTCAATGAGCATCTTGGATAGATATCTTCTCATCTTTCCTGATATCAGGGAAATTTTCTGCCAACAAATCTTCAACAATTTTCTCTGTATTTTCTGTTATCCCTCCCTGTTCTGGTATTCCAATCACTCGTAGGTTATTTCCCTTGATAGAGTCCCACATGATTCTTAAGGTTTCTTCATTTTTTTTTTAATTCTTTTATCTAATTTTTCTTCAAGTATATTAGTGCCAAGTGATTTATCTTCGAGTTCAGAAATTCTAGCTTCTACTTGCTCAATTCTGCTCCTCTGACTTTCTATTGAGTTATCTAATGCTGTAATTTTATTGTTAATCTTCTGAATTCTGATTGCTGTCTGTGGATTTTTCCAGCTTATTAAACTTTTCGTTATGTTCCTGAATAATCTTTCTAATTTCTTCATCTGTGTGTTCCTTTGCTTGTTCTGCATATTGCCTTATTTCCTTCCTGATGTCTTGAAGGGTTCTGTATCTTAAAGTTTTGTATTCTGCATCTGGTAATTCCGGGAACACCATGTAGAAGATCCCTGGATTCTTTGTTTTGAGAGCCTGTTGAGGTGATCATGGTCTGTTTCTTTATGTGACTTGATATTGACTGTTGTCTCTGAGCTGTCTTTAAGTTATTGTATTAGTTTATGCTTGCTTAGTGTGTCGTAGCTGCTTGGTTTGTTTTGTTTTGGTATACCCCTGTGGGTTGTTTGAGTGAGCTAGCTTGATTATTTTCACCTTTGGAGCTCTGGTGTCCTGTCCCCAGCTGGTTAGAGCTGTTATCAGGTATATTAGTCTAGGAGTCCATTCAGTTTTCTTGTATGAATTCAGCTCAGATTTCCAGGTGGGTGATCATCAAGTATGTGGTACAGGCTCTGTCCTACAGTCTTAGAGGGGCAGAGGTGATTGGCATATGTACCTGTATCTGATTGCAGCAGGGGGTCACGCTCTGAACAGGGAAGGGGGCTGAGAACCAACCCCCGAGTGTCTCTGAGGAAAACGCGTCTCTGTTGCCTAGAGCGTGCTGATGGATGGGTTCTGCAGAGGGGCCATGGGTACCAAAAGTTTTTGGTTGTAAGGACTGGGAGGTACCAGTTATCTTTGGACCCCTGTCGCAGGTGGCTGGGTGACCTGAGTGGAGCTACCAGTCCTTAGGTCCCTGTTGTGAGTAGGTGACACCTTGTTTAATAGGCAAAGCAATGTCAAACTTCAAAAACCCACATCTCCACCGCACCGCTGAAATGGTTGGGGCTTTCCAACAAGGGCCTATTTCAGGGGAAATGTGCTCAAGGTCCACGGACACTTTATGCCTGGAGAGGAGCCGCTTCTATCCTGAGCTCCCCTGGTAATGGAGCTATTATATTATCTTTTCCCCCCAGTTGCAAATTTTTTCCTTTCCCAAGGCTGGGAGAATGGCTCCAGCTGTTCACCAGGGTCTATCTCAGGCCCAGGGATTCCGCTGCTGAAGCCGGCTTGGGGATGGGGAGGGGCACGGTAAAATATATGCAAGTACTTAGCTTTTCCAGAGAGCGCTATTCTCCTCAGGTTCCGGAGGTGTGAGTAGGTTGTGTGGCTGGGTGCTTCTCCCTGAGGAAACTGCGGCGGAACGCTAGTACCAGCCCGCTGCAGCCACCACCGCTCTGGGAATGGTGCCTGAGGGCTCCCCGATTCAGGTCCGGCAACTCCTCTCCACTTCTGAAGGGCCTCTTCCTCCCCCTGCCCCTCAGTTCGTTGTCTAAGGTTGCCTTTGATGCTCAGGGCTCCCAGCTTGTCATAAATATGCTCGTTTCACTTGTTTCTTAGGGTCTTTGTTGTAAAGAGGGCTCGACGGAAGCGTCTGTCTGTTCCGCCATTTTGGCTTTGCCTCTCGACTGCCACAACTTTTGCATTTTCATGTATTGGTTCCAGTTATTTGGTTTTGGAAAATATGCAAACATTCATGTACTTGTTTTCTTGTGCACATGTAGGGATTTCTCCAGGTTCTCGTTTTGTCAAACATTTTTAATAATGACCTCCTTATAAGAAATATGTTTCTATCGGGACCCCAGCATGTGTGCACACACTTACTTATATACATGCCTGAAAAAATAATTTTCACTGCATTTATGTATAAGGTAAAATACAATACTTAGTAAGGTTAGAGTATAACAATCAGTCTACACCATTTTGTTTCGTTAAAATAAAATACTGGTTGTGACCCACTAAACTGATTTGTAACCCATGGGGTTATAACCAGCAGTTTGAAAAACTTAGATTTGCTGAGTTTAGAATATGATTCAACATGAATCTGTGAAAATTCTGTCCATTTGTTCTTCAGAGTGGTTGGACTAGTCTGGCAGCAGGTGAGTTCCCGTTGCTCCAGTCCTTGGTATTAGCTGGGTCCAGGGTTGCCAGGCTTGTGGGTGTGAAACAGTATGCCCTATAGTTTTAATTTGCATTTCCCTATTACTAATTGGGTTATCTGGTGGGGAGACAGAAACCCTGTTGGCAAAGTGGTTAAGTGCTACGGCTGCTAACCAAGAGGTTAGCAGTTCAGATCCGCCAGGTGCTCCTTGGAAACTCTATGGGGCAGTTCTACTCTGTCCTACAGGGCCAACATGAGTCTGAATCGACTCAAAGGCAGTGGGTTTGGTTTAGTGGGGAGACAGTAATTGCAGGCAGTATTACAATGCAGTGTCAACGGTGTGAACACAGCATTTGTGAAAGCTAGAGATGAAAGCACCTGTCCTACCCTGGGCCAGCCAGAGAAAGCTCCACACATACGGGCTTTCAAAAGATTATAAGAAATCATTTCTGACCTGAGTTCTTCCTCCATAAACTTTGTAGTGCTCTTAGAGTATACTTCGATGTTTACCTAAATATAGTAGGTCTTAACTTGTCTTGAATCTTGAGGCCTCTTAAAATCTGAAGGAAACTGACGACCCTACTCCTGGAATAATTGTGTATGTAAATTTGACATACAATTTCAGAGAGTTCTTGGCCATTCTAGGATCCTGCGGGAAAGAGATAGCCAGTGAGAAATTCCTAGGGACTTGCAAGAAGAGAGGTGACAAATTCTCTATTCCACTTTCAGTCATTTACTATTCTGGGTTCAGATTTCTCCTGTCTGTACAGCCCCTCCCCCCATTTCTGAAACCATCAGTAAGTTTGATATGATCTGCAGTTTTGCACCGTGGTAGAATTGAGCTGGTGTCCGTGATGGGTCCCCAAGATACACAGTGGTGTGTGTGTAGACTGTGTGCTGAAGATGAGTCACAGAGTCCAAAAAACCCAGTGCCGTCGAGTCGATTCCGACTCATAGCGACCCTATAGGACAGAGTAGAACTGCCCCATAGAGTTTCCAAGGAGTGCCTGGCAGATTCGAACTGCCGACCCTTTGGTTAGCAGCCGTAGCACTTAACCACTATGCCACCAGGGTTTCCAGTCACAGAGTAGAGATTATGAATTCAGTAAAGCCAGAAAATTGAAGTTGGAAGTGAATAATAAAAGAAAGACCCTAAGAATATCCAGACATGATGGGTGGGATGCATGTTTTCCCCCATATTGAAATGGTAGGTTGAGCCACTTTTATTCAAATCTTAATGGGCAGAGGATCCAGTAGCCTCAAGGCCTTGGTGACTGATAAGGGTTACCTGGGCCACTATTATATACAACATGATTTGTTCATATTACTGATATTATATTATAGGTAGGTGTAATTCTACATGTGTAAATTCATCTTAAAAGGAAAAAGATTTATGCTTTTTTTGGCTGCCAGTACTGTAGAAATTTTTCAGCACTGTTTTCTCCTAGGACTTCTTTTGTCTAATGCCAGGGTTTAGAATTTATCCCATGACTTTGGCTCCAAGGACCTTTATTTACCATCCAGCCACCTGATTCAATACTTAGTCAGGAGCTGAGACTAATTGGATACCTTACTTTCTTCAGAAAGGCCTCCAGCTCTTCTTGCTTTCCACCCCAAAACTTAGAAGTGTGTGAAATAAAGCTGTCTTGTAGTATAAGGACCTTGTTTTTGCTTTCTGAAACAAACTTCTTGCAAAAGCCATCTTTTATTTGATGTGGCAAGAGTTAAGTGTAGGCAGGTTATAAGACTAAAGTATTTTAAGCTCTGTTGGGAGAACTGTAGTTTAAAACGTATAAAGATACATGATTCAACCAAGTAGAAAACTAGGCATCTCTCAGCAGATCATTTTCCATTTTCTTCGGAGAGTAGCCACTAGCAATGCAAACATGAGGTTTGCTAGCACAATAAACACAATTTTGAAGACCTTAGAAGGTCCTTAGGAGACACTAGCACTCAAGAGAGATTGACTTTGGTCAAATAGCAAAAGGCATCCCTGTTGGGTCAGAACTTGTTATCCTTTTATTCTAAATTAAAAACCAGTTATTTTTAATGTTCCTGAAAATGTTTCTGAGTTTGATTAGGACTTATCCCTGGAGAAAGGATAGGAGTGTCTGGTGGAAGGTAAGTATTTGGGGTAAGTGCTAGTGGAGGTGGTGACAGTCAGGAATGGCTTATGGGCACCAGGTCATTACTGCATGGAGCCTCAGGAAAGATTGAGTTTTTGGTGGGGGCTTTGTCTTGTATTTTTTGCTGTTATAAGAGTCTTTGGAGAAGAAAAAAAATCAGTGCAGGGTCTAACTAAAAATTTAACACTTCATCTGCTTCATAGCATTTCAGCCTCTGCAGAGCCTTTGTTATTTTGGAACTAGTGGTGTGAATTATTCCCTGTTAATAAGAATCTGGCTTTTTTGTGTGTGTGCACATTGCTAAATCGTTAGTTCTCAAACTTTTTGTTCTCACTGTTTATAGCATTAGAAATTAAAACTGAGGAACATTTTAAATATTAATTTATTTTCAAAGAATTCTAAACCCATTGCGTATTAACATAAATAATGTAAATAAGTAACTATGTTTTAAAAAATCAGAAGAGTGGTTTTTTTTTTTTTTTTTTTGGTAAATCTCTTTAGTGTCTGACTTAATAGAAGATAACTGGTATAACTAAAGACTGTGGGAATTGTCCCCAGCTGATTTGTCATATACATATATTTACTCTAAAAACTTAAATAGGTCCGTTAGCATTTGTTCATTGCCTACATGATGTGGAACAGTGTCTTTGCTGCTGGAGAAAAATGGAGTCATTGTGTTAGTGTGAGGGAATCATAGCCAGGATTTTGCAGAGCGCTTGAGGGCTGGCTGCTCAGAAGTGGAATCCTCAAAAAAGGAATGGCCGTTAAACAAGAGAGAACAAGTGCATGACTGTTTAGTGCCTATTGTGCCACCAGCATCTTGTTCTCCAACCACCTAAAAATGAGGTTTTTGCTGAATGGTATTCAGAAGTGTTTAATGTCATGCAACAGAGTATTTAAATTAAGCCCAGGGACTTTCTTTCGTTTTCCTTAAGGACCACGCCAGTCTGTCTTCCTTAATAACAACCAGACCTTGGTACTCATAGGGAGTGTTCACCAATGGTCTTGACCTTGAACCTAGTTTTCTTCCAAGTTGCTCAGAGTGCTTTATCAAGGAGACTGCCCTCATCATTGCAACAGATCTGTGGAGTTACCTCCATTGGATAGATGGAGTGCCATTTCCCCTAAGGCAGTATTTCTCAACCTCTGCACCTCTGGCATTTTCAGCTGGATAATTCTTTGTTGTGGGCAACTATTGTGTATTATAGGATGTTTAGCAGCGTCCCTGGCTTTTACCCATTAGATGCCAGGAGTACCTTCCCCCTCCGCCTCAGTTGGGACAACAGAAATGTCCTCAGACATTGCCAGGTATCCCCTGGGAGCAAAATCACCTAGGTTAAGAGTCAGTGATTTAAGATTTCTCCCAAAGGGAAACCCTTGTGGCGTAGTGGTAAGTGCTACAGCTGCTAACCAAAGGGTCAGCAGTTCATATCCTCCAGGTGCTCCTTAGAAACTCTATGGGGCAGTTCTACTCTGTCCTATAGGGTCACTATGAGTTGGAATCGACTCGACGGCACTGGGTTTGGTTTTGGTTTTCCCAAAGGCAAGATGAGGACCAGTTACCTAACTTCTCCTCCCAAGTAAGAGCCTGGAGAAAGGGTGGCTCTACTTTTGTATGTGTGGAGGGAGGGGTGCAGATAGATAGGAGGAGTCAGAACTGTAACCGGATTTGGCTTTGGCTACCACCGGGAATAGGAAGTGATGAAACAACAGCGACCTCCTTACTACCTGCCCTTCTGGTTCTTATTAAACCCTTTCAAGACTCTGTGATTTTCTGCTTTGAATTTTTTTTTTGATACCGTGTGTTTTCATTAATGGAAACATGCAGAGCCATCAAGTGTATGTTAAATTTTTAGTTGGTAATACAGATTTTGAGAAATATTGTGTGGGAATACATGGATAACATAGAACTTTTGGGGTTCTCTGGTGCCATGATTGGTGAGCACCTGTCTTTCCCACTGGCCTTTCGTTGCTAAATGTATTGCAGGGCACCTTCCGTGGGGAACTTCTGGTTTTCCAAATGACACAACAAAACAAAGCAAAACCCACCAGGGCTCCCTAACTATCACACAGGAAACCATAAATATGCTTATAAGGCTTACCTAGGGATACAAAAGCCAGAAGAGACAGCATTCTTGCCCAGTCACACTTCCTGGATGCAGTACCTCACTTTTTTTTTTTTTTTTTTTTTTATAATAACTTTTATTAAGCTTCAAGTGAACGTTTACAAATCCAATCAGTCTGTCACATATAAGTTTACATACATCTCACTCCCTACTCCCACTTACTCTCCCCGTCTTGAGTCAGCCCTTTCAGTCTCTCCTTTCTTGACAATTTTGCCGGCTTCCCTCTCTCTCTATCCTCCCATCCCCCCTCCAGACAAGAGTTGCCAACACAATCTCAAGTGTACACCTGATATAATTAGCTCACTCTTCATCAGCGTCTCTCTCCCACCCGCTGACCAGTCCCTTTCATGTCTGATGAGTTGTCTTCAGGGATGGTTCCTGTCCTGTGTCAACAGAAGGTCTGGAGAGCATGACCGCCGGGATTCCTCCAGTCTCAGTCAGACCATTAAGTTTGGTCTTCTTATGAGAATTTGGGGTCTGCATCCCACTGCTCTCCTGCTCCCTCAGGGGTCCTCTGCTGAGCTCCCTGTCAGGGCAGTCATCGATTGTGGCCGGGCACCAACTAGTTCTTCTGGTCTCAGGATGATGTAGGTCTCTGGTTCATGTGGCCCTTTCTGTCTCTTGGGCTCTTAGTTGTCATGTGGGCTTGGTGTTCTTCATTTTCCTTTGCTCCAGGTGGGTTGAGACCAATTGTTGCATCTTAGATGGCTGCTTGTTAGCATTTAAGACCCCAGACGCCACATTTCAAAGTGGGATGCAGAATGATTTCATAATAGAATTATTTTGCCAATTGACTTAGAAGTCCCCGCAAACCATGTTCCCCAGACCCCCGCGCTTGCTCCGCTGAGCTTTGAAGCATTCATTTTATCCCGGAAACTTCTTTGCTTTTGGTCCAGTCCAATTGAGCTGACCTTCCATGTATTGAGTGTTGTCTTTCCCTTCACCTAAAGCAGTTCTTATCTACTGATTAATCAATAAAAAAACCCTCTCCCACCCTCCCTCCCTCCCCCCCTCGTAACCACAAAAGTATGTGTTCTTCTCAGGTTTACTATTTCTCAAGATCTTATAATAGTGGTCTTATACAGTATTTGTCCTTTTGCCTCTGACTCATTTCGCTCAGCATAATGCCTTCCAGGTTCCTCCATGTTATGAAATGTTTCAGAGATTCGTCACTGTTCTTTATCGATGCGTAGTATTCCATTGTGTGAATATACCACAATTTATTTACCCATTCATCCGTTGATGGACACCTTGGTTGCTTCCAACTTTTTGCTATTGTAAACAGAGCTGCAATAAACATGGGTGTGCATATATCTGTTTGTACGAAGGCTCTTGTATCTCTAGGGTATATTCCGAGGAGTGGGATTTCTGGATTGTATGGTAGTTCTATTTCTAACTGTTTAAGATAACGCCAGATAGATTTCCAAAGTGGTTGTACCATTTTACATTCCCACCAGCAGTGTATGAGAGTTCCAATCTCTCCGCAGCCTCTCCAACATTTATTATTTTGTGTTTTTTGGATTAATGCCAGCCTTGCTGGTGTGAGATGGAATCTCATCGTAGTTTTAATTTGCATTTCTCTAATGGCTAATGATCGAGAGCATTTTCTCATGTATCTGTTGGCTGCCTGGATATCTTCTTTAGAGAAATGTGTGTTCATATCCTTTGCCCACTTCTTGATTGGGTTGTTTGTCTTTTTGTGGTTGAGTTTTGACAGAATCATGTAGATTTTAGAGATCAGGCGCTGGTCGGAGATGTCATAGCTGAAAATTCTTTCCCAATCTGTAGGTGGTCTTTTTACTCTTTTGGTGAAGTCTTTAGATGAGCATAGGTGTTTGATTTTTAGGAGCTCCCAGTTATCGGGTTTCTCTTCATCATTTTTGGTAATGTTTTGTATTCTGTTTATACCTTGTATTAGGGCTCCTAGGGTTGTCCCAATTTTTTCTTCCATGATCTTTATCGTTTTAGTCTTTATGTTTAGGTCTTTGATCCACTTGGAGTTAGTTTTTGTGCATGGTGTGAGGTATGGGTCCTGTTTCATTTTTTTGCAAATGGATATCCAGTACCTCACTTTTAAGCCTTAAACCAAAACCAAACCAAACCCGTTGCCATCAAGTCAATTCTGAATTCATAGCAACCCTATAGAACAGAGTAGAACTGCCCGTAGAATTGCCAAGGAGTGCCTGGTGGATTTGAACTGCTTGACCTTTTGGTTAGCAGCTGTAGCACTTAACCACTACGCCACCAGGGTTTCCACCCATTGCCATGGAGTCAATTCCGAGTCATAGCAACCTTACCTACCCCTGCTATTTTGCTTCAACTAATGTTTCTTTTGCCTTTCATTGTTACACAAGTCCCCAGTGGAGAGCAACAAAACTTTGAGCAGGAAATGTAGGGTCCCAAAAAACCTGAGAGGTGGAAAAAGTAGGTAAGCAACCTTATATCCCACAAGTTATAAAAGGGTTACAAACTTCTCTAGGCTGTTAATGAGTCAGATGGTAAAGAAAAAAGCAATCTTCTTTTCCAAAGCTATTGTGAATCTGAAACATAGCAGAGTTTTGTACGTGTAAGTTCCTGTTCTACTGCCTTTTTCTTCCTGGAGAATGGGGAACGATACCAGTGAAAAAAGAAGTGCCAACAAGGATTTGTGACTATAGTGAGTAGCATTTTTTAAAAACAATAAATCCCAGAATTTTCCCCACAATCATAATTAGAAAGTACCACTGTTTTATACATCTTGTGGTAAAAATAAACTCTAATGTCAGCAGAGGATTATAAAACCCCTAGCATAGCTATTGTTGTTAGGTGCTGTCAAGTCGGTTCTGACTCATAGCAACCCCGTGGACAACAGCACGAAACACTCCCCAGTCCTGTGCCATCCTCACGGTCGTTGCTGTGTTTGAGCCCATTGTTACAGACGCTGTGTTAGTCCATCTATTTGAGGGTCTTCCTCTGTTTCGCTGATCCTCTGTTTTACCAAGCATGATGTCATTCTGAGCCTCACTATCCTTGTTTCTAAGGAGCATTCTAGTTATACTTCTTCCAAGACAGATTTGTTGGTTATTCTGGCTGTCTGTGGTATATTCACTGTTCTTTGCCAACACCATAACTCAAAGGCATCAATTCTTTTTCAGTCTTCCTTATTCATTGTCCAGCTTTCGTATGCATATGAGGCCATCGAAAATACCATGGCTTGGGTTAGGTGCACATTAGTCCTCAAGGTCCCATCTTTACTTTTTAACACTGAAAGAGGTCTTTTGCAGCAGATTTGCCCAATGCATAGCAGACTCCGGGAATTGGTCCTGACAGTGGTTTATGTAGCAGTGTGCTGTCGTTTGGAAACTTTCTTGGTGCGGCCTGAGATATTCAGGTACATGAGATACATATTTGAAGTGTTTGACTTGAAATGTGTGTACTATGCAATTACTGTGAATTAATAAAATGCCACTAGAGTTTTAGAAGTGGAAAGAGCCAGAGAGACTGCCTCTTGTGCAGAAAATTGAAGCTCATCAGACTAAGAAATAGGTTCTTTAATCCCTCCAGCCAGAGTTACTTCCCTTTACACCATTCTGCCTCCTTACCTGGCAACTTGAGAAAAGCAATAAACTGAGCACAAAAAGGAGGTCTTAGAAATGGTGACAAACAAAAAAAGCAAGAGGTGGGAAGGGAACACAACAGCTTTGCCTCCTCCAGAAGTGCTGTGGCTGCCTTTTCTTTTACTGGAGCTGTGGGAAGTCATGTCAGCATTACTGGGAAAGGTGAGACATCAATCTTTTTTTTTTTTTTTTTTCTTAAATTTTTATTGTGCTTTAAGTGAAAGTTTACAAATCAAGTCAGTCTCTCATAAAAAAATTTATATACACCTTGCTGGGTCTCTTTTTCTATACCTTTCTGAAACCTGCTGCTGCTTGCAGTAAGGCAAAAGGAGCCTTGCCAATGAGTAATTGCCAAAGTATTGCCAAATATGCAGGAGCTCTATTTATAATTCCCCACTGAGACGTTTTACCTTGGAATTCTTCTTTAAGTTTATTGCTAATCCACCCAATCGCTTATTTTGGAGAGTAACTACCAGTCTTCGTCTTCTCTTGACAGCTCAGTGATTGCTCAGTCTTTCATAGTTTTCACCCATGTGGATGCCATACTCAACATCACAAAAGAAAGTCTTTCTGAACGTTATAGCAAAACCAGTTGGGTTTCCATAGTATTATTAATAGCTTCAGATCCCACGTTGGACTATGAACAGTAGGTTGCAGTCAAGAACAACAGCCTTTATGGAGAATTGTAGCTGCTGGTATGTAGGGCAGATGGACAGGCAGGCCATTACTGCTGAACTTTCCTAATTTACAGCTATTAACATTTACATAAAATTTAATTTATAACTTGGTGCTTTGTCAGTAAAACCCAATGAGGTACAGATAGCATCATTAAAGCATAATTAAGTGGGGAACAAAAAAGCATTAGAAGATACTCTGGGAGTCGAAGCCCCAAGCTTGTCCATTGTGCTTTTGGGCCAAATGTAACACTACCCTGAGAAATGAATAGTCATCGTGAAAATATTTTCTTTCCTTTCAAGTCAGGAAACAGACTCACAATGGCATCTGCTTCTCCACTCCAACTGGTGAGATGTGCAGGAAATAACCAGCCATTACCAGCTGAGGTTTTCCTGCTGATAAATGAACCCTGAGGCCACAGTGACCTGTCCCGTTAATGAGTTAATGAAGAATCTGGTCCTTGCATTGACCCTATCCTTAAAAGCTTTTTGTGGAGCTGAAACAAGCTTTTTGTGGAGCTGAAACAACATTCCTTAATTTATGAGTTAACTCTTAGCAAATGAGAAACAAGGAGATGAGAAAAGAGCATGTCATCTGAGAAGTGGAGAATAGACCAAGGGGCTTCTATTTCTTAATTTTTTATTTGAATATTAATTTCATTTGCAGAAAGAAATTTCAGTCAAAAGTATTCCTATCTGGAGAAACCCCAAGAGTATGGCCCCAAATACCGTTTTAGCTCAGTATTGAATTCACTCCTGAGTTTCACCCTGTAGCCAAAGATTAGACAGGCCCATTAAAATAAGACTAAATGACCACACCAGCCCAGGGGCAAGAATGAAAAGGCAGGAGGGGACAGGAAAGCTGGTAATAGGGAACCCAAGGTTGAGAAGGGGAGAGTGCTGACATGTCCTGGGGTTGGCAACCAGTGTCACAGAACAATGTGTATACTAATTGTTTCATGAGAAGCTAGTTAGTACAATAAAAAAAAATTCTCTGATTGCAGAACCTTGATAAAGCTGGTCTTGTATTCGCTAGATTCCCCAAGGCCAACAACATTTTATTGAATGACATTATCTTTCCCCACCCATTACTCTGACATGAAAGGGCTTATAATAGAACAACATAAGTGGTTTGGATTTTATGTTAACATTTCAATGTAGGAAAAAGAAAAGAAATTTTTACTTCTTGTAAGTAAACATTATTAACCAAGCATCTTACTGAAGGAGGCAGATCCTCTCTTTAGCTCAGTAGAGAAAAAAATCTCTCTTAAATCAGGTTATCTTTGAGTAATCAGAATTCATTTTTTATCCCAAGTTATTTTTTCTTTTAGTGATTGATTGTTGGTGGTGTTCATGATTTGGAGGGAACCCCAGGGTTGCTGTAGATAAAGAAAAACTCTAAAAGCTTGCGAATAGAGGAGAGGCAGAGCCAAGATGGCGGAATAGCCAGAGGCTTCCTGTGATCCTTTTTACAACAAAGACCCCAAAAAACAAGTGAAACAATTATATTTGACAAGCTAGGAGCCGTGAACATCAAAGGCAAAGTTAGAAAGTGAGCGGCAGGGGGAGGGAGAGACAGTTCAGAAGCGGAGAGGAGTTGCCAGACCTGAATCACCGGGATCCTTCAGGCACCATTCCCGGGAGTGGTTGCAGAGGGCTGATATTTGCGTTTGGCTGCAGTTTCCTCAGGGAGAAGCAGCCAGCTGTACAGCCTCTTCACACCTCCGGACCCAGAGAAGAACGTTGGCAAAAGCTAAGTGCTTGCATATATTTTACTGTACCCCCAAGCCAGCCTCAGTGGCTATTGATTTCCCTGGGCCTGAGATACGCCTTACTAAGAACCCTGAGCCATCCTCCTGGCCTTGGCGTAGGAATAAATTTGAAATTGGGGAAAAAAATAATTTGCCAGCTCCACTAACCTGGGGAGCTCAGGACTTAAGCGGCTCCTGTCCAGGCATAAATAGTCCATAAACTTTGAATACCTTTCCCCCCCCTGCATGGTCCTGCATAAGCCTATTTCAGGAAACTAGGCCCTTGTTGGCAGACTGCAGCCGTTTCAGCTTTGTGGTGAAGAGGTGGATGTTTGATATTTGACACTGCTTTGCCTATTAAACGGGGTCCTCACCTAGGCACATCAGGGGCATAAGGACTGGTGGCTCCACTCAGGTTACCCAGCCACCCATGATAGGAGCCCAAGGATAACTGGTACCTCCCAGTCCTGACAACCCAAAAGTATTGGGTGCCTGTGGTGTGTCTGCAGAACCCACCCACCTCTATGCTCTAGGGAGCACGGATGCACTTTCCTTGGAGATACTTGGGGGACGGTTCTCAGGCCCCTGCCTTGTTCAGAACGTGACTTCCTGCTGCAACCAGATACCTATACCTACACCAATCACCCCTGGCCCTCTAAGACTGTAGGACAGAGCCTGTACCACACACTTGATGATCAGCTACTTGGACACTTGAGCTGAATTCATACAAGAAAAGTGAATAGACTCAGACTGATATACCTGATAACAGCTCTAGCCATCTGATGACAGGATGTCAGAGCTTCAGAGGCAAAAATAATCAGGCTAGCTCACTCAAGCAACCCATTTGGGCATATCAAAACAAAACAAAGCAATAAGCCAGGATACAATAAGCAAACATAAATTAATCCAATAACTTACAGATGCCTCGGAGAGAACAGTCAATATCATGTAAAGAAACAGACCGTGATTGCCTCAACAAGCTCTCAAAACAAAGAATCAACGGATATTCTGGATGAAGGTGCCTTCCTGGAATTGCCGGATGCAGAATTCAAAAGACTAACATACAAAACTCTCCAAGACATCAAGAACAAGATTAGGAAGGAGATCAGGCAGAACAAGCCAAGGAACACACAGATAAAGTAGTGGAAGAAATTAAAAAGGTTATTCAAGAACATAATGAAAAAATTTAAAAAGCTGTATGAATCCGTAGACAGCAATCAGAAATTCAGAAGATTAACAATAAAATTACAGAATTAGACAACTCAGTAGAAAGTCAGAGGAGCAGAACTGAGCAAGTGCAAGGCAGAATTGGTGAGCTTGAAGATAAAGCACTTGGCACCAATATATTTGAAGAAAAATCGCGTAAAAGAATTTTTAAAAATGAAGAAACCTTAAGGATCATGTGGGACTCTATTAAGAGAAATAACCTATGAGTGATTGGAGTACCAGAACAGGGAGGGATAACAGAAAATACAGAGAGAATTCTTGAGGATTTGTTGGCAGAAAACTTCCCTGATATCCTGAAAGATGAGAAGATACCTATCCAAGATGCTCATCGAACCCCACATAGGTAGACCTCAAAAGAAAATCACCAAGACGTATTATAATCAAACTTGCCAAGACCAAAGACAGAATTATAAGAGCAGTGAGGGATAAACGAAAAGTTACCTGCAAAGGCGAGCCAATAAGAATAAGCTCAGACTACTCGGCAGAAACCATGCAGGCAAGAAGGCAATGGGATGACTTATATAAAGCATTTAATGAAAAAAATTGCGAGCCAAGAATCATATATCCAGCAAAACTGTCTCTCAAATGTGAAGGTGAAATTAGGACATTTCCAGATAAACAGAAGTTTAGGGAATTCGTAAAAACCAAACCAAAACTACAAGAAATACTAAAGGGAGTTCTTTGGTTAGATGATCAATAATACCAGGTATCAACCCAAGACTAGAACACTGGACAGAGCAGTCAGAGGTCAACCCAGACAGAGAAATCACAAAAATAAATCAAGATTAAAAAAAAAAACACTCAAAATAGTGAAACAGGGATGTTATCATGTAAAGAAAACAACGTTAAAACAATAAAGAGGGACTAAAAAGAAATTTTTTTTTTTTTTAAGAAATATAGCCATAGGTCTTTCATATGGAGAGGATGATAAGGCAATATAAAGAAATAAAAATTAGGTTTAAACTTTGAAAAACAGGGATAAATATTAAGGTAACCACAAAGGAGACTGACCTGGCTATCCTACTCATCAAAATAAAATCCAAGAAAAAACATACACAGCAGAAACAAAACAACAACGAAGAAGGGGAAAAGACAATATTTAAAGATAAACTACTCAGCACAAAAGATTAAGTGGGAAAAAAACTATCAACAACACACAAAAAAAGACATCAAAATGACAGCATTAAACTCATACCTATCCATAATTAATACTGAATGTAATTGAACTAAATGCACTAATAATGAGACAGAGAGTGGCAGAATGGACAAAAAAAACACGCTTCATATATATGCTGCCTACAAGAGACACACCTTAGGCTTAGAGAAACAAACAAACTAAAACTCAAAAGATGGGAAAAAATATCAAGGAAACAACAATCAAAAAAGAGCAGGAGTGGCAGCATTAATTTCCTATAAAATAAGCTTTAAAGTTAAATCCACCACAAACAATAAGGAATGACACTATGTAATGATTAAAGGGACAGCATACCAGGAGGATATGACCATATTAAGTATTTATGCACCAAGTGACAGGGCTTCAAGATACATAAAACAAACTCTAACAGCATTGAAAAGTGCAATAACTCCACAATTATAGTAGGAGACTTCAACACACCACTTTCGGTGAAGGACAGGACATCCAGAAAGAAGCTCAGTAAGGACACGAAAGATCTAAATGCCACAATCAACCAGCGTGACCTCAGATATAGAGAGAATGCTGCACCCAACAGCAGCCACGTATACTTTGTTTTCTAATGCACATGGAACATTCTCTAGAATAGACCACATATTAGGTCAAAAAGCAAGCCTTAGCAGAATCCAAAACATGGAAATATTAACAAAGCATCTTCTCTGACCATAAGGCCATAAAAGTAGAAATCAATAAAAGAAAAAGAAGAGAAAAGAAACCAAACACTTGGAAGCTGAACAATAGTCTGCTCAAAAAAGACTGGGTCATAGAAGACATTAAGGATGGAATAAAGAAATTCATAGAATCCAATGAGAATGAAAACACTTCATATCAGAACATTTGGGACATGGTGAAAGCAGTGGTCAGAGGTCAATTTATATCAATAAATGCATACATACAAAAAGAAGGGCCAAAATCAGAATTATCCCTACAACTTGAACAAATAGAGAGCAACAAAAGAAACCCTCAGCCACCAGAAGAAAGTAAATAACAAAAATTAGAGCACTATTAAATGAAGTAGAAAACAGAAAAACAATTCAAAGAGTTAACAAGATCAAAATCTGGTTCTTTGAAAAAATTTTAAAAATTGATAAACCACTGACCAAACTGACAAAAGAAAAACAGGAGAGGAAGCAAACAACCCGAATAAGAAATGAGATGGGTGATATTACAACAGACCCAACCGAAATTAGAAGAATCATATCAGGTTACTATGAAAAATTGTACTTTAACAAATTTTTTCAGTAAAGCATTACTGAAAAAGAACAAAATGGGAGGCCTCATTCTACCTGATTTTAGAACCTATTATACCGCCACAGTAGTCAAAACAGCCTGGTACTGGTACAAGAACAGATACATAGACCGATGGAACAGAATTGAGAATCCAGACATAAATCCATCCATATACGAGCAGCCACTATTTGACAAAGGCCCGAAGTCAGTTAAATGGGAAAAAGACAGTCTCTTCAACGAATGGTGCTGGCATAACTGGACATCTGGCTGCAAAAAAATGAAACAAGACCCATACCTCACACCATGGACAAAAACTAACTCAAAGTGGATCAAAGACCTAAATACAAACTCTGAAACAATAAAGATCATGGAAGAAAAAATAGAGACAATGTTAGAAGCCCTAATACATGACATAAGCAGTATACAAAACATTACTAACAATGCAGAAGAGAAACTAGGTAAGTGGGAGCTCCTAAAAATCAAACAACTATGCTCATCCAAGGACTTCACCAAAAGAGTAAAAAGATTACTTACAGACTGGGAAAAAGTTTTTACCTGTGACACTTCCATTCAGCATCTGATCTCTAAAATCTACATGATACTTCAAAAATTCTACAAAAAGACAATCCAATTAAAAAATGGGCAAAGGATATGAACAGGCACTTCACTAAAGAAGACGTTCAGGTCGCTAACAGATACATGAGGAAATGCTCATGATCATTAGTCCTTAGAGAAATGCAAATCAAAACTACAATGAGATTCCGTCTCCAACAAAGCTGGCATTAATCAAAAAAAGACAAAATAATAAATGTTGGAGAGGTTGCAGAGAGACTGGAAGACTTATACACTGCTGGTGGGAATGTAGAATGGTACAGCCACTTTGGAAATCGATTTGGCCCTTCCTTAAAAAACGATCCAGCGATCCAGCAACCCCAGTCCCTGGAGTATATCCTAGAGAATTAAGAGCCTTTACATGAACAGATGTATGCACACCCATGTTTATTGCAGCACTGTTTACTTGGTGGAACCAACCAAGGTGCCTGTCAATGCATGAATGGATAAATAAAGTATGGTATAGTCACACAATGGAATACCATGCATCGATAAAGAACAATGATGAATCTGTGAAACATTTCATAACCTGGAGGAACCTGGAAGGCATTATGCTGAGTGAAATTAGTCAGTTGCAAAAGGACAAATATCGTATAAGACCACTATTATAAGAACTGGAGAAATAGTTTAAACAGAGAAGAAAATATGCTTTGATGGTTACCAGAAGGGGGAGGGAGGGAGAGAGGTTTTCACTAATTTAGATAGTAGATAAGAATTATTTTAGGTGAAGGGAAAGATAACACACAATACAGGTGAGGTCTGCACAAATGGACTAAACTAAAAGCAAAGAAGTTTCCTGAATAAACTGAATGCTTCAAAGGCCAGTGTAGCAGGGGCGGGGGTTTGGGGACCATGGCTTCAGGGGACATCTAAGTCAATTGGCATAATAAAATCTATTAAGAGAACATTCTGCATTCCACTTTGGAGAGTGGCGTCTGGGGTCTTAAACGCTAGCAAGCGGCCATCTAAGATGCATCAATGGGCCTCAACCCACCTGAAGCAAAGGAGAATGAAGAACACCAAAGACACAAGGTAATTATGAGCCCAAGAGACAGAAAGGACCATGTAAACCAGAGACTGCATCGGCCTGAGACGAAAAGTGCTAGATGGTGCCCGGCTACAACTGATGAGTTCCCTGACAGGGAGCGCAACAGGGAGCCCCTGAGGCAGCAGTAGAGCAGTGGGATGCAGACCCCAAATTCTCGTAAAGAGACCAGACTTAATGGTCTGAGACTGGAAGGACCCCAGAAGTAATGGTCCTCAGACCTTTTTTTAGCCTGAGAGAGGAACCATTCCCAAAGCCAACTCTTCAGACAGGGATTAGACTGGACTATGGGATAGAAAATGATACTGGTGAAGAATGAGCTTCCTGGATCAAGTAGACACATGGGACTATATTGGCATCTTCTATCTGGAGAGGAGATGAGAGAGTAGAGGGGGTCAGAAGGTGGCTGAATGGACACGAAAATAGAGTGGAGGGAAGGACCGTGCTGTCTCATTAGGGGGAAAGCAATTAGGAGTATAAAGCAAGATGTGTATAAATTTTTGTATGAGAGACTGACTTGATGTGTAAACTTTCACTTAAAGCACGATAAAAATTTTAAAAAACAAAAAAAAACTTGAGAATAGAGAAAACAGTCCAGAATCAGGTTGGCGTCAGAGTCCTTATAGTAATTGGATGTGAAAAACGATGATGCAATATGTTCATAATTTTGAGAGAAGATAATTTAGAACCTAAAAAGCCATACCCAAGGAAGCTGTCCTTCAGATATTATTTGTCTTTGGGGCTGGGAAAAGTTACATCTGAGAATGATAACATCAGCAAATAACGTGCTGCAACATTATATAGTACATATTACTAACGATGAGATGTACAAAAAAAAAAGGGTCATAGACATGTTTCGTTGTAACTTGAAATACACAGTAAGTCGGAGACTCCCTTTACCTAATAGGGTTATTGGTCAGAAAAATAAAAAAAGGTAACATGGGAAGCATGGATGAGGAAGAAAACAACAGTAAAAATCAGAACTTGAGCAGTTACATGTTCCTGACAGCAGGGGCATCTCGAGTCACAGGCAAAGGCAGTCACCTGGATGTCTCCAATCATGGTGTGTTCTGACACCCACCCAGGTCATCACCAGAGATCCAGGCCTCCCAAACTTTGCTCAGATTTAAGATGCTCTGCTCTGAACATTTCCTTGAATGGACTTGTCTCCCACTCCCCACCCCCATCCACCCATACCCATGTGCACTTTGGGACTCCATGATCTCCCTTCAGTTCAAACTCATTGCTGAATGATCTCTTTACCTTCATGCCTTCACTGCAGCTGAGCCCAGTGGGCCCCTGAAAATACTGCTTTGCCCACAGCAGTCTTAAGTGGAGGCTGGTTTTTCTCCCACAGTTCACACTCCCCAAGTCCCGAAGGTAAAATAAAGATTTCCTTGTATCTCCTTGGAAACCCTGGTGGTGTAGTGGTTAAGAGCTGCTAATCAAAATATCAGCAGTTCTAATCCACCAGGCACTTCTTGGGAACCCAGTAGGGCAGCTCTACTCTGTCCTATAGGGTCACTATAAGTTGGAATTGACTCAGTGGCAACGAGTCTGGCTTTTCAGGGTTTTGTATCCCCTCACTGTTTCCAAATTCTCGTTCCTGGATTTGCCATTGAGGTTAGCGGAAGTACTGAAGTATCTCATCCAGAAGGGTAAGAGGAATTGATAAGCAGATGGAATAAATAAAGGTTAGGGTGGTGACGTGTTGGTTATGAGAGAATCTCCATGTGAATAGGTGGCTGTTTGGCTAAAGAAAAAGGTAATTGCCTCTGAAAAGGTTCAAAAATTGAGAGGACAAGTTTGGATCGTCGGTGGATATTGAAGTCATGCAGAATGACTACCTGAAAAAGCAAGGGAAGACAAGGAGAAGCACTTCCCAAGCACTGAAGTCATTGTCAGTGAAGGGGGAGTGGCTGGAGAAGTTAGTAGATGGTAGTGTTAAATGAAATAAAAATGGAGTCATGTGGTTGACAAAATGGCATTAGCAGTTGAGTGGACAACACCTCTAAGACCTGTCTTTACCGAATCTTAAGCCTAGCTTTCCTATAAATCATTCTACTTTCATTGACCAGTGAGGTCCTGACAGCCCTTCTACCCTCACTGACCAATGAGATCCTTACAACCTTTCCACCCTCATTGACCCATGAGATCCTGACAACCCTTCCACCCTCATTGACCAGTGAGATCCTGACAGCCCTTCCACCCTCATTGACCCATGCGATCCTGACAGCCCTTCCACCCTTATTGACTGATGAAATCCTGACATCGTTTCAATAATAAATTGGTTAAGCCAATTAGAAATAAGCTTCTTTTGTTTTGAATTTTGTCAGTATTAGCTAATCACAGCTGATACTTGGTGGAATACCTTTCCACATCTGATTTGGATGCTACCCAATTCGCAAATTTTCTGCCCAAATAAACCTCATCTAATAGATTAATTTTATTATTGACTCAGTTTTCTTTTGACAATAACAATAGAGAAGGACAAGGGGCCTTAAAATCAGATGGTCTGCGCTTCAAAGTAGACCATTGTTTGACTACAAGAGAAGAGAAAGTTTGAGAACAATGGCTTCACCACCCTTCCAGCACCCATACCCACATACCCTGCCGTGCTCCTGTTATGACACCTGTCTCCTCTAGAACCATCAACAGCCCACTGCTCCACCTGTTGGTTACCTCCCTGCTCCTTCTCGCAGTGACTTTGCTTCTGGGTTGTTCCTTGCTCTCCTGCACCCTTATCTTCTTCCTTCAGGCTGGGTGGTTTCCATCAACAAACAAATGTTCTTAGTAATACCCACCTTAGTGCAGAAGTCCATTTTAACTAAAAAACAAAATCCTTCCAAGCCTTAATAAGAGAGCACTGATACATTCGTGAAAATAAAAAACATTTGCATGGCAGAGACCATTATAAGCAAAGATAAATAATAAACTAGGAAAAAGCTATTTGCAACTCAAATCCAAAAATACGCAAATTTCTCTAATAAGAGCCCCTACCAAACAATAAAAAAGACATCAACATACGTGTGTGTGTGTGTTAGGTGAAAGTTTACATAGCAAGTTAGGTTCCCATTTAACAATTTTTATACAGCTTGTTCCATGACATTGGCTATTTTCACAATTGTGTCAACATTCTCATTATTTCCATTCTTATTGTTCTGTTTCCATTTATCTAGCTTCCCTGCCTCTCTTTAGCTTCTCATCTTTGTTTTAGGGTAAATGGCCATTTCATCTCACATGGTTGATTAAGCTAAGGGAGCACAGTATTCGCAGATGATACTGTTTATTTTATAAGCCAGTCTCTTATTTTGATGAAAAGTAGCAACCAGGAATGGCTTCAGTTCCAAGTTCAAGGGGTATCTTAGGGCGATAGTCTCGGTGGTTCTTCTAGTTTCTATTGGTCTGGCCTTTTTAGGAATTTGAATTTTGTTCTACATTTTTCTCCCATTCTAACTGGGACCTTCTTTTGTGTCCTGGGTTAGAATGGTTAGTAGTAGTAGCCAGGCACCATCTTGTTCTTCTGGTCTCAGGCTAGAAGAGGCTGCGGTTCTCTTGGGCAGTTAGTCCTGTGGACTATTTTTCCTTGAGTCTCCAGATGGGAAGAGACCCATAATTGTGTTGTGGATGGCCACTCTAAAGCTTTAAGATCCCAAACACTACTCACCAACCTAGAATGTAGAACATTCTTTTTTTTTTTTTGTGGTTCTTTAAGGGAAAGTTTACAATTCAAGTCAGCCTCTCATACAAAGACTTGTACACACATTGTTGTGTGACCCTAGTTACTCTCCCTATAATGTGACAGCACACTCCTTTTCACCCTGTGTTTCCTGTGTCCATTCAACCAGCTGCTGTCCACCTCTGCCCTCTCATCTTCCCTCCGGACAGGAGCCGCCCAGTTAATCTCACATGTCTGCTTGGGCTAAGAAGTACACTCCTCACCAGTATCATTTTATGTCTTATAGTCAGTCTAATCTACGTATGAAGAGTTGGCTTTGGGAATGGTTTTAGTTTTGGGCTAACAGTCCAGGGCCATGTCCTCTGGGGTCCCTCCAGTCTCAGACCATTAAGTCTGATCTTTTTAACTAGAATTTGAGGTTTGCACCCCACTTTTCTCCTGCCCCATCAGGGACTCTCTGTAGAACGTTATGAGCTATGTTATGCCAATTGACCTAGATGTCCCCCGAGACTATGGTCCTGAGCCTTCAAACCCAGTCACTCAGTCCCACGAGAGATTTGAGTCTGTCTAGGAAGTTTCCTTAACTGTGCCTGCCCCTATGTGCTCTGTTATATCTGTGCAGCACATGTAAACATGTACATGCATGCCCATATACTCACATGGCCGTTCCTATACCTGTGTATGCATACATGGCCACCTGCGTAACCACATGTATATTTTATTGGTGAATAATGTTGTACAAACTTGACGCATATTGGATATTGCCTTTCCTATCACCAACCACCCAGTTTTTTAAAGGGCAAAGGAACAGAGAGGAAATAGAAGATTAACAAGAGCAAGAGAGAAAATACAAATGGCTTTTACACATTAGAAAAGAAGCCAACTTTTTCGTATAAAAAGAAACATGTAAATGACAATGAGATGCCATTTTTTTGCCAGATTTGCAGAAATCCCGAAGTTTGATAACATTGCTTTGACAAGGTTTGACTCCCCATATTGCTTATAATGGCAGAAGATTGTAAACTACAAATGTCTTTCCCCAGGGGATTGCTTGATAATTTATGTCCTCCATACCACAGAAACGAGCCCTGGTGGCGCAGTGGTTAAGAGCTAGGCTGCCAACTAAGAGGTCAGCGGTTCGAAGCCACCAGCTGCTCCTTAGAGACCCTATGGGGGAGTTCTGCTCTGTCCTGGTAGGGTTCTTATGAGTCGGAATTGACTCGACGGCAGTGGGTTTTTGGGTTTTTATACCACAGAGAAGCATATGGCTTTAAAAAGAATGAGGGCGAGCTTTATGTACTAAGCTTTGAAATACATATCAAAAACCAAAACCAAACCCATTGCCGTTGAGTTGATTCAGATATCATTCTCATCTTGAGGGAAGCTGACTGCCACATCTTTCTCCCGTGAAGTGGTTGGTGGATTCAAACCATCGGCCTTTCAGTTCGTAGCTGAGTGCTTTAACCACTGCGCCACCAGGGCTTGCTCTGAAATACATAGCTGAGTGGAAAAAAGCAAGCAAGGTACAGAATAGTACAGTAAGCATACAATTTCCTTAAAGTGGGGGAGGGATATATAAATACACAATGTTTGTATATGCATGAAATAGCTCTGGCAGGAAGAAACCTCTTCACATAGCTGCTCAAGCCAAACGCTTCTGTGCTTTCACCATACTAAGCTCAGTATCACCTGCTGTTCCCAGTTGCCACTTTTTCACTTTGCTCTGTTACTTCTCATCACTGAGTTCTCAACTCAATTGACTCCTCCCCCACCACTCTAGCTGCCTACAGTACCCTGACACCCATCACTCTTGACCAGTTACCTCTTCTAACTTCCTGGCACAGGACTTGGCATCTCACCGGTTTGCATGTTATTTGTCTGCACCACTGGTGTTAAGCTCCTTAAGAACAGAGATTGTCTTGTTCTCTCCTTATCCAGTTCCTAGAACAGTGCCTGGCACAGAGAAGGTGCTTGATCAGTGTTTGTTCATTGACAAGTAAACTTTTCAATGATAGTGACTCTGATGGGGGTGGGGGGAAGGAGGAAGAAGAGGGGCAGCTTCAGTTCTTGACTTATTTGGAGGGAGGCTTATGCTAGTTTCGCTCAGGTGATGTCATCCCATACTGATAGTCTCCCACCTAATTCTGTGACCATTTTGAAGCCAGTCATCTATTTTTTGTGTTGGGCCTAGCCTCTGTTATAGCCATGGTGTTTTTGTTTTTTTTTACTCTTATTTGCAGGGCTTGATTTCCAGACTCAAATAAGAACTAAATATATGGAGATGTGTCACAAATGCACATAGATCATGTAGGACTGAGTTCTACATAGAATGCTAGGAAATCACCTACTGGTTGTAGGGAGGGGGCTAGTGTGTGAACTGTCAATGATCGTATATGCAGAGAATACCTCTAAAGGATACACAAGAAACTGGGAACAGTGGTCGCCTCAGAAAAAGTATTGGATACCTTTGGGGGACCAGGTAGGAGATGACTTTTCACTGGGTCACTTAATAAATTTTGAATCATGTTGTATTTTAACCATGTGCATTAACCTAATAAAGTTAAAATTTTTCCCCCTGAGGGCAAAGAGGCAGTGAAAAGACCTTTGGCAAATACTTGTCTCTTGTAAGAGGAGCTCAAACATTTCATTGTAAATCAAGGCCCTGGGGGCATTTGAAGCCTGACCAGAGGGCAGGTTCTATAGTATTTAGGAACTGCCACAGCTGTGGTGTGGATGGGCAAGTCCAGCTCAAAATAGATGACAGGCTCCAAAGTGCTCACAAGATTAGCAGAGTCCACGAACTGTACCCACTGGGAGCTTAATTTTAGGGGTAGCCGGGCCATCCCTCACTTTCCATAGGAGTTCCCTCAGTTCATCAATTGACCTGCTGAATAGGCAGCTTTCTTTGTCTCCAGACTTTTTTCATTTTGGTAGAGTTTAGATTGTGCTGGGAGCATCTACCTTTTCTTTCTTAGCTTTGTGTTGACAAGTTGACTAGTAAAAGGTGGGACCAGAGACTTCTATTGTTCTTTAAATGACCTTTTCTTCTTCCTCCCTCCTTTATGTTGGCAGAACCTCTTCCGTGCACTGTACCGCCTCCAGAGGGCGCTGCAGCACAGCACTAGGTTGACCCTCAGCTTTTTTCCTGAGGCTTGCTTCCCAAGGGTGGAAGAAAGGCATGGTAAATATTACATCCAAAAAAAAAACCCTATGGAGCAGTTCTACTCTGTAGCACACGAGTTGGAATTGACGCGACTCTACAGCAGTGGGTTTTGTTTGGTTTTGGTTTACATCCCAGGAAAGCACAGATATTCTCCGGAGCATTGCTGACTGACAGAGCTGTCTGTACAGCTGGGATTGCCACTATAATGCTATCCTTATTATATCCTCTTTCCTGTTCCTTTTCACCTGTTTCTGTTGTTTTTAAGGTTTTGTTTTTTTTTTTCTCTTTTCTTTTTTTGGATGAATTAAATAAAATATATATATATGGGGAAAAAAGAAACCTTTCCCAGCTGCAGTGGGTAAGGTGCTGTATGGAGGAGGCCAGTCAAGGATCAATGGTGGGGTTTGGGTGATCGGACTTTCCAGGTGATCATGAGGTAGCTAATAGCTCAATAGCTCAGTTCCACAGAGACATTGGCAGAGCATTAATAATTAATAGTGCTCACAGCCACGCACTGTTAAATTGGTCTCTGTGTTTCAGTTACTGAGGTAGAATTAAAATGCGAGGAAGTGATTTATCTAGGGTAGGGGGAACACCCTCACAGAGAACGAATTAGGAGTGCAGCGTGGAAGTCTTGGCATCCTAACACCTTGCTCTGACCACCGTAACTTCCTTCCTTATTTTTTAATTAACTTGTGGAACGAGCACAAGAAGGAATGGACTGTAGAAATACCAGAATGTGGTATGAAAGACTTTAAAGACTTCCTTTCATCATCTTTTTACTTCCTTCCCCTTATTTTAAAAAAAAGCAAGGCAACTTTCTGGTTTGACAGTCCTGGTGGCAGTTCAAGACTTCTCTTCCTAATTATCATTTGACAGCAGCGGATCCCTTTTTAGCCATTTCCTGTGATTGACTGGTTGTGTGACAGCACGTATCTCAAAGGGGCAACCCTCAGAGATTTTCGTCTTTTTAAAATTTAGTTGGCTCTTAGGCAGTGGAATGAATATATTGGTTCTGCATTTGCTAAGATAAGGGATTCCCTTCCAAAAGCAAATAATTTGAAGAAAAAATGCTACTCAATTTGTTTCTTTAAATCTATAACATTACTACTTTTTTTGCTTTATGCTAAGACTTCTGGCTGCATTCCTAGTTCATCCTCTGTGAGGGTGCTGCATCCCACCCTGGATAAATCAATTCCTTGCATTTAATACCTCAGTAACTGAGACATAGAGAGACCACTTTAACTTTGTGTGGCTGTGAGCTTTATTAATTATTAATGAGTAATCTCATTATGAGATAATGGTATCTTGAATAGCAGCAGAGTCCCTGAGCAGAACACAGAGTTAACGCACTCAGCTGCTAACCAAAAGGTTGAAAGTTCGAATCCATCCAGAGATACCTCGGAAGACAGTCTGACAATCTGCTTCCGAAAAATCAACCACTGAACACCGTATGGTGCACCATTCTACTCTGACACACATGGGGTCACCATGAGCGGGAGTCAACTCGACAGCAACTGCTTTTAAGTCATATAGCCCGTTGAAGTAGCCCTGGTGAATAAGGCCCACTCTATGTTTTTTCTAACTGTTAATAACAGGGATTTCTTCATTTTATCATCGTAAGGGCCATTCTGTCTGCCTGAGGAAGCGTTCAGAAGAATAGCAAAACTGTGCTACATGGACTCACTGCACTTAGGGATGAGCAGAGGAACTTGATTGTTGGTAAAAATGAGTGACATTTTATGAGAGTTATAAACAGCTTTGTGTTCTTGTTTTATACTCTAGTTGACAGCATACAGAATCGATTGAGAAATAAATATGTTTCTGCAAATCTTTTAGGTGCTGGAAGAGCGTTCTGGCTTTCCTCTCTTTCTCGTTTCAGTACTGTGCTGGCTCACTGGGGAACACAGAATTTCACCACCTTTTCCAATGGATAAATAGCAATAAGATGAACAATTTACCTAATGAGGAGTTCAAAACTAGACCTAGAAGACAGAACCATCCTCACCCTGCTCTCACCTCCATCCATCCTAAATCTGTAATCATTGTTTTTGAAAACTGGCCTCATGACTCTCAGTGACTTGGCCCAGCTGACCCAGACTGAGTCTGCAGCCTGGCCTGAATGCTCCCCAGGCACCAAGATTACCAGCCGGGAGAAATACCAACTCCTTTTTGTGTCTTTTTCCAACCGCTTTCAGCCATCTTATCTATCCTAGTATACACACCCGCTTAGATTTTGCTAATTGAGAGAGAAAGTTAGCATCTGCAGAATTTTCCTACCTTGGAGTGGCTGGATATGACAGCTGAAAGGAGTGGTCATCTTTGCCAAAGCCTAGTTTGCTGCCTTGCCTGTATTTAATCTGTTGTTGTTGTTGTTGTTAGGTGCCTTCGAGTCAGTTCTAGCTCATAGCGACCATATGCACAACAGAACAAAACACTGCCTGGTCCTGAGCCGTTCTCACAGTCGTTGCTATGCTTGAGCTCGTTGTTGCAGCCACTGCGTCAGTCCACCTCATTGAGGGTCTCCCTCTTTTCCACTGACCCTGTACTCTGCCAAGCACGATGTCCTTCTCCGGGGACTGATCCCTCCTGACAACATGTCCAAAGTATGTAAGATGTAGTCTCGCCACCCTTGCTTCTAAGGAGCATTCTGGTTGTACTTGTCCCAAGACAGATTTGTTCATTCTTTTGGCAGTCCATGGTATATTCAATATTCTTCTCCAGCACCACAGTTCAAACATGTCATTTCTTCTCCCATCTTCCTTATTCATTGTCCAGCTTTCACATGCATGTGATGCAATTGAAAATGCCATGGCTTGAGTGAGGCACACCTTAGCCTTCAAGGTGACATCTTTGCTCTTCAACACTTTAAAGACATCCTTTGCAGCAGATTTGCCCAATGCAATGCGCCTTTTGATTTCTTGACTGCTGCTTCCATGGCTGTTGATTGTGGATCCAAGTAAAATGAAATCCTTGACAACTTCAGTCTTTTCTCCGTTTATCATGATGTTGCTCATCGGTCCAGTTGTGAGGATTTTTGTTTCCTTAATGTTGAGGTGCAATCCATACTGAAGGCTGTGGTCTTTGATCTCAATTAGAGTAAGTGCTTCAGGCCCTCTTCACTTTCAGCAAGCAGGGTTGTGTTATCTGTATAACACAGGCTGTTAATGAGTCTTTCTCCAATCCTGATGCCCCATTCTTCTTCATATAGTCCAGCTTCTCATATTATTTGCTCAGCATACAGATTGAATAGGTAAGGTGAAAGAATACAACCCTGACGTACACATTTCCTGAGTTTAAACCAATCAGTATCCCCTTGTTCTGTCCGAACAACTGCCTTTTGATCTATGTAAAGGTTCCTCACAAGCACAATTAAGGGTTCTGGAACTCCCATTCTTCTCAATGTTATCCATACTTTGTTATGATCCACACAGTCGAATGCCTTTGCATAGTCAATAAAACACAGGTAAACATCCTTCTGGTATTGTCTGCTTTCAGCCAGGATCCATCTGACATCAGCAATGATATCCCTGGTTCCACGTCCTCTCCTGAAACCAGCCTGAATTTCTGGCAGTTCCCTGTCGATATACTGCTGCAGCTGTTTTTGAATGATCTTCAGCAAAATTTTGCTTGTGTGTGATATTAATGATATTGTTCTATAATTTCCACATTTGGTTGGATCACCTTTCTTGGGAGTAGGCATAAATATGGATCTCTTGAAGTCCATTGGCCAGGAAGCTGTTTTCCATACTTCTTGGCATAGACGAATGAGCACTTCCAGTGCTGCATCTGTCTGTTGAAACATCTCAGTTGATATTTCATCAGTTCCTCGAGGCTTGTTTTTTGCCAGTGCCTTCAGGGCAGCTTGGACTTCTTCCTTCAGTACCATCAGTTGCTGATCATATGCCACCTCTTGAAATGGTTGAGCATTGACTAATTCTTTTTAGCATAATGACTGTGTGTATTCCTTCCATCTTCTTTTGATGCTTCCCGTGTTGTTTAATATTTTTCCCATAGAATCCTTCACTATTGCAACTCGAGGCTTGAATTTTTTCTTCGGTTCTTTCAGCTTGAGAAACGCCAAGCTTGTTCTTCGCTTTTGGTTTTCTATCTCCAGCTCTTTGCACGTGTCATTATAATACTTTGTCTTCTCTAGAGGCCCTTTGAAATCTTTTGTTCAGTTCTTTTACTTCATCAATTCTTCCTTTTGCTTTAGCTGCTTGATGCTCAAGAGCAAGTTTCAGAGTCTCCTCTGACATCCATCTTGGTCTTTTCTTTCTTTCCTGTCTTTTCAGTGACCTCTTGCGTTCTTCATGTATGATGTCGTTCCACAACTTGTCTGGTCTTCCTTCAGTCACTGGTGTTCAATGCGTCAAATCTATACTTCAGATGGTCTCTAAAATTCAGGTGGGATATACTCAAGGTCATATTTTGGGTCTCATGGACTTGCTCTGATTTTCTTCAGTTTCAACTTGAACTTACATATGAGCAATTGATTGTCTGTTCCACAGTCGGCCCCTGGCCTTGTTCTAACTGATGATATTGAGCTTTTCCATCATCTCTTTCCACAGATGTAGTCAATTTGATTTTTGTGTGTTCCATCTGGTGAGGTCCATGTGTATAGTCGCCGTTTATGTTGGTGAAAGAGGTATTTGCAACGAAGAAGTCGTTGGTCTTGCAAAATTCTATCATTCGACCTCAGGCATTGTTTCTATCACCAAGGCCATATTTTCCAACTACTGATCCTTCTTTGTTTCCAACTTTCGCATTCAAGTCGCCAGTAATTATCAATGCATCTTGATTGCATGTTTGATCCATTGCAGACTGAAGCAGTTGATAAAAATCTTCTGTTTCGTCATCTTTGGTCCTAGTGGTTGGTGCGTAAATTTGAATAATAGTCGTATTAACTGGTCTTTCTTGTAGGCGTATGGATATTATCCTATTATTGACAGCGTTGTACTTCAGGATAGATCTTGAAATGTTCTTTTTGACAATGAATGCAACACCATTCCTCTTCAAGTTGTCATTCCCAGCATAGTAGGCTATACCATTGTCCGATTCAAAATGGCCAATACCAGTCCATTTCAGCTCACTAATGCCTAGGATATCGATGTTTATGCGTTCCATTTCATTTTTGACGATTTCCGATTTTCCTAGATTCATACTTCGTACATTCCAGGTTCCGATTATTAATGGATGTTTGCAGCTGTTTCTTCTCATTTTGAGTCATGCCACATCAGCAAATGAAGGCCCCGAAAGCTTTTCTCCATCCACATCATTAAGGTCGACTCTACTTTGACGAGGCAGCTCTTCCCCAGTCACCTTTTGAGTGCCTTCCAACCCGGGGGGCTCATCTTCCAGAGCTATATCAGACAATGTTCTGCTGTTATTCATAAGGTTTTCACTGGCTAATGCTTTTCAGAAGTAGACTGCCGGGTCCTTCTTCCTAGTCTATCTTAGTTTGGAAGCTCAGCTGAAACCTTTCCTCCATGGGTGACCCTGCTGGTATCCAAATACTGGTTGGTGGTATAGCTTCCACAATCACAGCAACACATAAGCCCCCACAGTACAACAAACTGACAGAGACATAGTTAATCTATACCTAAATAATTCTTTCTGGCAGGTTCTGACAAGAGGTTGCTCAGTTGGCTGCGTATTGAGTTAGCTAATTGCTCTAGTTATGTCTAATTATCTTCATTCATTGTTTGGTTTTGCTTCAAGGCTGGACTCAGACATCGCTCTGGCTTATAATGTAGTAGTGTGTGTGAGTTTAAACCTAGCTCCCAAAATCACACAAAAACAGTTCAGCTGTGATGTAGCCAGTGGCAAGGGAGAAAACTCATTTGCTACACACAGGAGAGTCTTTGGATGGATCTCCTGACCTGTTTGTTACAGAGCTCTGTCTTGACATAAAATAAATCCAAATTTCCTTTTTTTTTTTTTCAAATTCTGTTATCATATACAAAAGATTTGTCCAGCATTCTCTTTACTTTTGTCCTTTATTTTTGTGTCAATTAAGAAATCTTAAGCCCTACAGCCCAGATTATAGTTTATGATGAGATTATTGGGCATTCTGCAGGCTTTCTTAGGCTGGTGAATTCCCGTGTACAAATTCTAGTACTGATAGCCACTCAGGAATGTCTGCCACCTGTTGAAATGAACACATGCTTTTCCTGGGCTTGCTTGAAGTACTTAGTTTCCCCGTGGAAAACCTGACTAAGGATAAGCAGCAACAGAGAGATTAGCCAGCGCAGAGAATTGTTGCTATGATAAAAGCTCATTGTGATCAAGTCTAGTCCGACTCATAGCGACTGTATGAGACAGAGTAGAGCTGCCTCATAGGGTTTCCAAGGAGCGGGCTTTTGGATAGCAACTGAGCTCTTAAGCACTGTGCAATAGGTATCATTTATTGGAATTTCTTTATATTGTATGAGATTAATAAGGCTTTCCAAGATTCATTCATTTTTTTTTTTTTTACTTATCGTTGTTGAGAATATGCACAGCAAAACCAATCCAATTTCTACATGTACCATTTAGTGACATTGATTATATACTTCAAGTTGTGCAACCATTCTCACCCTCCTTTTCTGAGTTGTTCCTCCTCCATTAACATAAATTCACTGCCCCCTAAGGCTCCTATCTAATCTTTTAGGTTGCTTTTGTCAGTTTGATCCTATATAGATAGTTCTTAAAAGAGCATAATGCTAAAGGCAGATATTTTTTACTAGTTAAATGAAACTATTATTTGATTTTAAGATGACTTCAGGGGATATTCTTGGTTTAAAGTTTCAAAATTGTCTCAGGGCAATAGTTTCAGGGGTTCATTCAACCTTCATGGCTCCAGGAAGTCTGGAGTCCATGAGAATTTGAAATTCTGTCCTACATTTTCCCCCTTTGTTCATGATTCTTCTGTAGACTCTCTAATGAAAATGTTCAGTAGTAGTAGCCAGGCACCATCCAGTTTTTCTGGTCTCATGGCAAAGGAGGCAGTTGTTCATGGAGGCAATTAGCCATACATTCCATGGCCTCCTTCTGTGTTCCTGACTCTCTTCCTTCCTCTGTTGATCCAGGTGAATAGAGACCAATTGCTTTGCCTTAGATGGCCACTTGCAAGCTTTTAAGATCCCAGGCACTACAAAATGAACTAGGTGGTAGAACAAAAGCACTAAAAATGTTCCTAGGCCAGTTAATTGGGATATTTCATGAAACCGTGATCCAAAACCTCCAAACCAAGAAACCAAATCCCATGAGGTTTCTGGTTGTACATAAGCAGCCTCAGCAGCTACTCTTTTTTTTTGTCATTGTTGTAAATATATCTATTACACATCTTTCTTCCGTAACACTTTTTTAAAAAGTTGAATTGCCAAAAAATTGTTACCAATTCAACTTTTTATAGATGTACAACTTA
Source organism: Elephas maximus indicus (assembly GCF_024166365.1). Classification (NCBI taxonomy): domain Eukaryota; kingdom Metazoa; phylum Chordata; class Mammalia; order Proboscidea; family Elephantidae; genus Elephas; species Elephas maximus. The sequence continues at coordinate 41,038,095 of NC_064839.1, read as the reverse complement.
TTGACAGCAATTACAATAATCAGGAGTGCAACCCTACCCTTAATCAATGCCATATTTCCATCACCATGAACTCCCTCTTCCCCCTCCCTCCTGCCCATAGTAACCACTAATAAACTTTGTTCTGTATACATTTGCCTTTTCTCATCTTTTTATATAAGCGAGATCATAAGATATGTGTCCTTTCGTGATTTACTTGTTTCACTCAGCAGAATGCCTTCTAGCTCCATCCATATTGTAGCATGTATCATTCATTTCTCCTACTGGCTGAGTAGTATTTCATGATATGTATGTACCACATTTTGTTTATCCATTCATCTGTTGATGTGCGTTTAGGTTGTGTCCACCTTTTGGCTATAGTGAATAGTGAGTGCTGTGGGTTCATTCTAACAAATACTTATTGAGTGCCTACCCTGTGTTAAGTGCCTGGGTTACATCAGTGAACCAAACAGACACTGGTTCCAGCCTTTGTGGAGTTTGCATTCCAGCAGGGGGATAGACAATAAACAATAACCATAATAAATAAATTATGTATTATTTATGAAAATGATAAGTGTTATGGAGGAAAGAAAATCTGAGGAGAGAAGGGAGATCAGGAGTGTGAGGTGGGAGTGAAGGTTACAGTATTAAATGGTAGGCTGGTGTAAGAATAATCAAATCCCACTTTTTACTTCTCTGATACCAAATGTGTTGATCAGTTCAAATCAGTGATCAGTTCTGTTCCAGTTCTGTTCTGATTACTAGCTTCATATGCAGCACTTCTTCCTCTGACCCTAATCACCTGGAATGAGGTCAGACCTTATAAGTTAAAGGACACAGCCCTCCAGACTGTCAAGTCTGCCCAAGACCTCAGATGCCAGCCACAAGAGTGGAGTCCCCATGACATGCTTACTTCTGACCTGCTGCCTCTCACTACTCCCTCAGGTTCAATAATTTGTTAAAATGACTCAGCTCATGGAAAGTGCGATGTTCGAAATTGTAGCAAAAAGTATATATATGAAGAGACACACAAGACAAGGTCTGGCAGGGTTCACACCATGGAGCTTCCATGTCCCAAAAAGGGACACAGTATCCTCCTACATGCATTAGGATCTTTCACCAATCAGGAAGCCCATGGAGCATCCATGTCCTGAGATTTTATTGGGGGTCTCATTATGTAATTCTAATTCCAGACCCTCTCCCTTGAGGTCAGCCTGTGTCATGAGGTTGATATCACAAGATTGATATCACAGTACCTGGTGGGTCTTTCTGGCATAGTCAGCCCCCATACGACATAAATCCTGGAGTCCTCATCAGAGACACTTCAATCATTGGGGAAAGTCCAAGGTTTTAGAGGTTATCTCTCAGGAACCAAGGCCAAAGACCGAATTTCTCTGGTAAATTTAACTTCTTTACCTCACAGAAGATCAGAGGAAGCTTCATTGAGAAACTGAGATTTGAGGAAAGTGAGGAAGTTAATGAAGTGGTATCTGGGAAGAGAGTATTTGGGCATGAGTGGCTAGAGCTAAGGCCTATGAGGCGGGCCATGCCTGAAGTGGAATGAGTGAGGGGCAGTAGTAGGAAAGGAAGTCAGAGAGGTAAGTACTGGACCAGATGTTGTTGCCCTCAACTAAGATGGTGAAGGCTTCAGGCAGATCAGGTTTGCAGGGGAAGTCTAGTGGAGATGTCCAGTATGACATTGTATATATAAGGCACTGGAGTTAAGAAGCCTGGGCTGAAGATAGAAATTTGAGAGTCATAAGTATCCAGCCTTGGGACTGGATGAAGTCATGCAGGAAGAGAGCAGAGATGGAGAAGAGTCTAACGGTCACATACTGGAGCACTCCCAGAGGCCTTCACAGCAGCTGAAATTAATCAGCCAAGTCCAAATTGTGGGCATGCATTCTTCACGACTACTGACCTGGACTCTTCAAAAATGTCAGTGTCTTGAAAGACCAAAAACACAAAACAAACAAAAAGAGGCAGGGGGACTGTTGTAGATTAAAGGAGATGACTTTTCTTGGTTTGAAATTTTTCAAAATGCAGAGTTTGTGGGGAGTAGAATTATCACGTTGTTGCATGCTATTGAGTCGATTCCAACTCATAGTGACCCTATAGGACAGAGTAGAACTGCTCCATGGGGTTTCCTACGTTGTAGTCTTTACAGGAGCAAATTGCCAGGTCTTTTCTCATGCAGAGTACCTGGTGGGTTTGAACTGCTGACCTTCAATTAGCAGCCAAGTGCTTAATCATTTGCCACCATATGACCCAGCAATTCCACTCTTGCATATATACTCAAAAGAATTGAAAACAGGTGTTTAAAGAAAAACTTGTACACAAATGTTCATAGCAATAGCCAAAAGATGGAAACAACCCAAATATCCATCAACTGATGCATAGCTAAATGAAATGTGATATATCCATACAATTGACTATTCTTCAGCCATAAAAAGGTATAAAGTACTGATTTATGCTAACACACAAATGAACGTTGAAAACATTATGCTAAGTGAAAGCCAGTAGAAAAGGCCACATATTGTATGATTCCATTTATGTGAACCATCCAGAGTTAGCAAATCCATAGGGAGAGAAAGCAGATGAGTGGTTGCCAAGGTCTAGGGGGAGGAGGAAATGGGGAGTGAATGCTCAGTGGGTACAGAAGTTTCCTTTTGGGATAATGGAAATATTCTGGGACTAAAGAGTGGTGATGGTTGCACAGCCTTGTGAATATACTCAGTGTAACTAATGGTGAATTTTATGTCATGTGTAGTCTACCATAATTTTAAAAAAACTTGTGGGTAAACAGAAGCCAAAAATTAAAAAATATATTTTGCTGTCAAAGATGAATAAGCCTCAGAAAAAGATAGAACAAGCAACTCCTAAGTCCCAGATCCAGTAGTTTTTCTAGGAGCGGCAAGATTTTAATTTCTATTTGGACTCTAGAGATCACTTTCTCAAGGACATACTAGAGTAAGAGTTGGATGACAGGAAGTATTAGCTGTCTGCTATATGCCAGGCATTGTGCTAAGTGCTCTCACACCTGTCGCACATACCATTACCTCTTTCTGGACTCCTGTAACCCAGCGTGTACCCCTGGCAAATTCCTTCTCATCCTTCAGATCTCAGACACCTCCCTGGCTCTCTCTGCTGCCTTCTCCAACTTCTACTCATGCTCCTACTGTACTCCCTGTGTGGCAGTTTTCTCATAATTACTTGTTTGCATATCTGTCTCTTGTGAATGAATTAAATGAAGGTAATAAATCTGTGTCAGTATCCCCAGTGGCGAAAAAAGGGTCTGCACATTAAGTGCAGGCTCAGTGAGTATCTCATTTAATCGTCACCCTTCAATATAGTTATTATTTTTATAATAATTGGTTGCTTGAGGCTCAGAGAAATGAAAAGAACTCAGATTAAAAAAAAAAAAAAGATTAAGTGGCAGAGGTAGGCCCCTGCACTGACTGCAAAACCACTGCACCCCACTACCTTAAAAACACAGATCCAAAGTAGTATTGGTGATATCTGGGACCTAGCTGTACAAGCAGTGCTCTGGTACTCCAGTTTCTTATCTAAAGTCTAGATTTCTGATTCTCCTGGCCTTTAGGAAATTTACATATGACCATTAACTTAGAGAACAAATTGTTTTTAGGTGCCATTGAGTCGGTTCCGACATAGTGACCCTGTGTACCACAGAACAAAACACTGCCTGGTCCTGTGCCATGCTCACAATCATTGTTATGCTTGAGCCCATTGTTGCAGCCACTCTGTCAGTCAGTCCATCTAGCTGAGGGTCTTCCTCTTTTCTGTTGACCCTGCAGTTTACCAAGTATGGTGTCCTCCAGGGACAAATTAAGACAGTTTAAATGTGTTTCTTATAAGATGCTGTGATATATAACAATTGAGAGACGTGTTGCTTCTGAATGCTTAGGTACAGTATTAAACTTACGGTTGTAAAGAAAAACATTAGCATATCTATAGAGATAGGAAGTGGATTAGTGGTTCCCTAGAGTTGGGGGCACGGGGAGTGACTGCCAAGGGGTAGGAGGATTCTTTTTGGAGTGATGAAATGTTCTAAAATTAGATTGTGGTGATGGTTGCACAATTCTGAATATACTAAAAATTATTGAAGTGTACACTTTACACTTTAAATGGGTGAATTAGTATGTGAATTATATCTCAAGAAAGCTGTTATTATGGATAACTTTGTGAAGAATGGGAATTCCAGAACACTCAATTGTGCTCATGCAGTACCTGTACGTAGACCAAGAGGCAGCCATTTGAACCAGAACAAGGGGATACTGTGTGGTTTAAAATCAGGAAGGGTGTGCATCAGGGTTGTATCCTTTCACCATACTTTTTCAGTCTGTTTGCTGAGCAAACAACTCAAGAAAATGGGCTATATGAAGACACGAGGCATCAGGATTGGAAGAAGACTCATTAACAAACTGCGATATACAGATGATACAACCTTCCTTGCTGAAAGTGAAAAGGACTTGAAACACTTACTGATGAAGATCAAAGACAACAGCTGCAGACTCCAGTATGGATTACACCTCAACATAAAGAAAACAAAAATCCTCACAAGTGGACCAATGAGCAACATCATCATGATAAATGGAAAAAAGATTGAAGTTGTCAAGAATTTCATTTGACTTGAATCCGCAGTCAACATCTGTGGAAGCAGCAGTCAGGAAATCAAATGACGTATTGCACTGGGCATATCTGCTGCAAAAGACCTCTTTAAAGTACTAAAAAGCAAACATGTAACTTTGAGGCCTAGGGTGCGCCTTACCCAAGCCATGGAATTTTCACTCGCCACATATGCATGTGAAAGCTGGGCAGTGACTAAGGAAGACCAAAGAAGAATTGATCCCTATGAATTATGGTGTTGGTGAAGAATATTGAATATACCATAGACTGCCAGAAGAATGAACAAACCTGTCTTGGAAGAAGTGCAGCCAGAATGCACTTTAGAAGGGAGAATAGGGAAACTTCATCCCATGTACTTTGGACATGTTATCAGGAAGGATCAGTCCCTGAAGAAGGACATCATGCTTGGTAAAGTAGAGAGTCACCAAAAAAGAGGAAGACCCCCAATGAGATTGGATTGACACAGTGGCTGCAAGAATGGGCTGAGGCATAACAACAATTGTGAGTATGGCACCAGGACCAGGCAGTGTTTTGTTTTGTAGTACATAGGGTTGCTGTGAGTTGGAACCAACTCAAGGGCACTGAACAACAACAAAGGTGTTGGAAAAAAACAGCTTTTTTTTTAGCTGAGTATAAGAAGTGATTAGTCATCAGATTTTCAAGCATAAAAATACATTTAGTAGTTTATATATTTGGAATACTGTTTCCGTTGACTCCATCCTTAGCAGAAGACTCTTCCTCGATGTGACTAGGTACTTTTCTGGGTTTTGCTATGTGTTTTGCATGAGTGTCACTCATTTTAGTTGTGTCATTCAGATAAGAATAGAAGTCTCTCCAGCTCTGAGCCGGCTTCCTCCATCTGGACAGTGAGCATGACGAGCAGGTTCCCTCAGGCTTTGCAGAGTAACAGCTGAGCTTTGTGGTGAGCATCACACACCATAGGCCTTGTTCTCACAACAGAGAGAGAGTGATGATGAGCGTGTGCTTGTTAACTTTTCCCAAAAAAATGGCTAATACGCAAGGACAAATTGAAAAACTGACTAGTCTGCCCTTCACATCTTCGCTTGATTGCATTTGGATTTTTTTTTTTAACTTCCTCAAACCATTAGCTTAGTTTCAACAGACCTTCACCGGCCAGCCAGCCATTGCTTTAAACAACTTTTTCCAACATTTTGGCCATGACCCATAGTCCGACATTTGACATTGTGACCCACAGTGGGTCATGGTTATAAAAGCATGTGTTCTGAGGGGTGCCAGAGTGCATAGAAACTATATTTGTTCAAGGGTTCCTGCATCACTCAACAATAGGACAGGCGAAAGGAACCTTGGAGAACAGTCCACATTTCTGAATGAAAAAGCTGCCTAAGCAACTACTGGCTGGCCAATTAAGGGAAGACACTACTTTAGACAGAAAAACTTGTTTTTTCTTGCTTTAGAAATGGAGGGTGGGAATTCTTTTTGGTGGTGGTCAGTGATGCAATAGGTAAAAATCTTCCCTTTATTAAAGAGAAACTATGTTGTGGTTACCCAGATTACCCAGCTGTGGTTAGCATCTATGAAAACCATTTCCTGCAGGCAGTAAAAAGAAAGTTTTCTGCTTCCTGCACTAAACTATGTGGGAACACATCTTTCTCTTTCTGAAATCCATTGCATTGCTTTAGCAAAGTGACATCTTTCAGCTCATACTTAAATAAGCTCCTTCTTTTGATCATCCTTATGCAGATAATTGCTTTCCAAGGGCTCTTTAAATTCTGGACTGTGAGGGGTGGGTGGTGAGACCAAGTAAAGAACCGCTGATGCTAGCGTAGCCCTGCTTTTGGAGGAGAGGTGGAGCTACCGTGGCGGGGGGAGGGGGCAGGCTGGGATCTGAGCCTCATTAAGTTGTCATTGAGGTTAGCAGGATTGTGGCCTCTAAAAGGCCAGAGAACAGATGCCCTGGCGACTGAGTGAGCAAGGGATCCAGCAGATGCTGCCATGAAATGGGCTTGGTAGTCACGAGCTCAGCAGGAGCGCCAAGTGCTGAGAAATGATTTTGCTCACCACTTCAGGCTTACCTAATGAAGGGACTAGAAAGCATACTCCCTGCCCCCGTACAGGCATAACTTTGAGGTATCAGGAATCACAGCTGTGTCCAGCATCCATGACCTTCTCATTTGGAATTTAGCATGCTTGTTAGTAAGCAGTGAGAAATTCGGGCATTTTTTTTTTTTTTCTTTTTTAGTAGTAGCAGTGAGAAGTTTGGGCAGGAAGGGAAGTAATTTTGCAAAATGTATGCTAGCCACTTCATGTGAGTTTCATGTAAAGCTCTGGGGCTTATGTGCTGCCCATTTCTAGAAAGGCGAATACATGGTCCATTTTAAATGGCCTTCTGTGAGGTAAGACTGAAGGAGTAGCTCTGCTCCAGCGGGGCACACACCCCCAGCCTGAAACTAACCTGGTCCAACCTGGGAAGTACCCAAGAATTTAAAATTTATGTTGACATCCTCAGATTTTTTCGTGAGGAGAGAGAGACCTGCCTGGGAGAAAAAGAAAACTAAAACTAAAGTCAAAGAAAAAGCAGAATCCTGAAGGTTTAAGAACTCTACCAACTCCCTCATCAGCAATTACCCAAAAATCCGGTGACAGAGGCGCATTTATCTCCTGTACTATATGCTTTGCATCTCGAGCTGGCTAGTTTGAGAGTTGTGCTTTTTGCCCAGTCATGTTTTTTTGATGGGAGGGCTGAAGGTAGAGGGGGATGCTTGTGGATGTGTGGCTCCTGTCCTCCCACCAGGCAGGGAATCTGCAGACCCGTGTGTTCAGCGGTGTTGCAGGAGAAAGACAGGCAAAGTTCTTTAGAGAGGTCACTGACTTGCTAAACTCCAGACTCTGATCTGCCTCCTCTCCTCTCTGCCGCTGTGGCTGCAGCTGGTTGGGAGCCCACATGGAACTAGTTTCTGGAAAATAAGCCGTGGCCTCAAATGAGCTCCCAGGGCTCTGCATAAAGAAAAATGTCATTATGGGCTTTGTTAGAAGCTGTGTGTTCTTTTAAAATTCTGTCTCAGAAATGTAAATGGTCTGTTGTGTTGGTCAGTAAATGATTCTCCCCAGCTGTATCTGATCATATAAATTCAAGCAACAGCAGTTTGCACCTTGGGGAAAGTGTCCTGTCCCCCCCCCCACCCCCACCCCCCTGCAAAGGCATAATCCTCATTCCCAGTAAACGAAAGATCATCTTCTTGGAAAGCACACAGGCCTTCTGCACTCGCTTTACTGCTCTAAAATGTCAGCATGCCCCTCCCTGCCTTACCAGGAGTCTCCCACCGTGGGGATGGGGCAAGGAAGGAAATTGGTGGAGCGGAGGCAGGAAGGGACAAGGCGTTATCCCTTTCCCAGGGAATGAGATGAAACCACATGGCAGTGGGACAAAGGAAAAAGGGAAATTCAGAAGTATCATTTCCTAGAGTTCCGGTGGGCAGTCAGAAGGGTTATTCTTTGCCACTGACTTCATGTAATTTAACCCTTGTATACCCTAGACCCTTGAGAACATAGGTGTACCTGTGGGGTGCTTCCATGTTGCCCAGAGAGACCTTTGTGCTGGCTGGCCACTCTTCTGTCCAGTCTGGGACCCTGCTTGTGATCCCATAGCCCTTCGCCTCTTCCCTACTTACTGCTCTTTGACTTTTTAGAGACTTACAGATGGAGCTTTCTTACCACTTTGGGTTGTCTGTCCTTAGACATGGACAGAGCATTATGAATGAAGCAGCAGAAACAAGCCATCAAAAAGAACTTCCTGAGAGATTATCCCATGTAGTACATGTTAATTAAAAATTAGTTGCAGACAAGAAAATGTACCTTTGCAATTGAGAGATCTGGCAGTCATCACCTTAACCAGCCGCCCAAGTTTGTTACTACCAGCCCTGAGATTATATGACATTAAGGTGCCTCAGGATAATGATGCAATAAGAAGAACCCAACCTCATCTATGTAGTATTCTTGGCAAAATGTTTAACCTGAATCTATTCATGGGAAACAGAAAATCCAAGATGAGCAATATAAGACAGCCAAACTGGACTCTTAAAAAATTGGCAGTGACATCAAAGACCTAAAATAAAACAAATCCAAAAAAGGCAAGAGACTGTGCTAGATTAAAAGATTAAAGAAGACTAAAGAAACTTCCAAATGTGACTCATGATGGAAGAGAATGGAGAACAACTGTCAAGGCCATTTTTGGGGTATTTAGGGAAATTTGAATGTGAACTTTATATTAGATAGTATTATGGCAATGTTAAAATCTTGAGTGTGATACAACGTGGTATATTTATGTAGGACAATGACCTTATTCTTAGGAGACACGTGCTGAAGTATTTAGAGGTGAAGTGACATGATGTCTACAGCTTACTTTAAAATGGCTCTACTCCCCCCGCAAAAAAAGAAAATTTGCCTGTATAGAGAAAAGCACATGTGGCAAAATGTTGATAATTGGTAAATCTAAGTAAAAGGTATTCAGGTAATGGTTGTTCTATGCTTTCAACTTTTCTGTAGGTTTGACATTTTTTAGACTCTAAAGTTGGGGAAAACCCCCTCCCCAGGCCGTACTGGAATTCTTGTGCTGAGTGACTCATTTCCCACAGCCCTTCCAAGTTATCTCCTTAAGGTTATAAGAACAAAGTAAACCCAAGCTGTAACTAAGAAGCTGATCAATGCTGGTGTCCTTTTCTCACATTGAGACTATTATAAATGAGTGTGCCAGGAAGCCTTCTTCTAGTTGGCCATATGATGGCTCAATTCTAAGGTACTTTTGTGAATCTGGAAAACATATTTTTACTTTAAAAGCATTTTCTTTATTTCCTTTTATTTATTTCTGAATGATAAAAAAAAAAATTGGGCATATAAATTCAATGCCTATAGAAAGCATAATAGTATTTTTTAAAACACCTTTACTGATATATCACGCACATGCCATTCATTTCACCCACTGAAAGTGTACAATTCAGTGGCTTTTAGTATATCTACAGAATTGTATATCTGTCACCACAATTTTAGAACATTTTCATTACTCTAAAACTCCCATGACAGGAATAAGGAGTCATAGTGGCACGACAGTTAAATGCTTGGATGCTAACCAAAAGGCTGTCAGTTCAAACCCACACATCGGCTCTGTGGGAGAAAGACCTAGTGATCTGCTTATGTAAAGATTAACCTGTTGCCGTTGAGTTAACTACAACTCAGTGATCCTATAGGACAACATAGACCTGCCCTACTCTGTCTGCTGTAATCTTTATGGAAGCAGACTGCCATATATTTCTCTTGCAGAGCGGCTGGTGGGTTCAAATCACGGACCTTTCGGTTAGCAGCTAAGTACTTAACCACTGCACCACCAGCCTAGAAATCCCTATGGGGCAGTTCTACTCTGTCATATGGGGTTGCTATGAGATGAAATCAACTTTGTTATAGCACCTAACAATAACAACAGCATGACAGGGATGAACCTTGAAAATAAGTCAGACGCAAAAGGAAAAATATTGTATGATCCCACTTATATGAAACGTCTAGACAAATGCACAAAGTTTACTAGTGGTTACTAGGGGCTAGGGTTGCCGTTTGTGTTGTTAAAAATAACTGCAATGAGTAAGTCCTTGGTCTTGCAAAATCCTATCATACAGTCCCTGGACATCATTTCCACAGATGTGGAAAAAGAAGGCTCGGTAATTGGAAGATATGAGCTTGGTGATAGAAACTGACTCCACGGCACCTAACAACAAGGACAGGAGCTGGGAGGAGGGGAGAAGGGAAGTTATTGCTAAAGGGATACTGAGTTTCTGTTAAGGATGATGAAAAAATTCAGAAATGGATAGTGGTGATGGAGTATAACATGATGAATGTAATTAATGTCACTGAATCATACACTTAAAAATGGTTAAAATGGAAAACTTTTTGTTATATCTTGTCATGAACTGAATTGTGTCCCCCCAAAATGTCTGTCAACTTAGCTAGGCCATGCTTCCCAGTATAGTGTGATTGTCACCATTTTGTCATCTGATTTGATTTTCCTGTGTGTTGTAGATCCTACCTCTATGGTGGTAATGAGGCAGGATTCGAGGCAGTTGTTACTGAGACAAGACTCAGTCTACAAGATTAGGATGTGTCTTATATCAGTCTCTTTTGAGATATATGAAAGAGGGAAGCGAACAGAGAGACAGGGACCTCATATCACCAAGAAAGAACCCCCAGGAGCATAGGACATCCTTTGGACCTGGGGTCCCTGCTCTGAGAATCTCCTTGACGGGGGAAGATTGATGACAAGGACCTTTTCCCAGAGCTACCAGAGAGAGAAAGCCTTCCTCTGAAATTGGCAGCCTGAATTTGGACTTCTAGCCTCCTAGACTGTGAGAGGATAAATTTCTCTTTGTTAAAGCCATCTACTTGTGGTATTTCTGTTATAGCAGCACTAGATGACTAAGACATACCTCTTTTACCACAATAAAATTTTAAAAAGAATCACCATCACTGTCACAACCCCACCAGTCCCTCTAATCCCAGGTAATGACTAATCTGCTTTCTGACTCTGTAGATTTGCGTATTCTGAACATTTCATACAATATGTGTTCCTTTGTGACTGACTTCTTTCCCTTAGCATGATGTTTTCATTCAGGGTTCATCCACGTTGTAGCATGTGTCAGTACTTCATTTCTTTTTATTGTCAAGATAATATTAAGTAGTTTATCTTGTTGCCATTGAATGTAACTACAATAGCACGTTCCTTTTCTTCCTATCCAAATAGACAAGTATAATGCTGAACAACTCAGTCGTTTGGCTTTAATGCATCTCATTTACTCTAATAGTTAGAGACAAGTTCAGCAAATCAAACTTTCAGCCTGAGCTTCTCTCTGGAATTTATTTTATGTAATTCAAAGGTATACGTGCGAAGAGAGAAGACAGCTTGATGGTATTTGCTTTCTAAAGAACTGAGGCATGTTCCATCAGATAACATCCCTCAGAAATGGGTGGAATGAACACCCAAATACCTTCAAGTTTGCATGCTCAACTGGTAGTACAAGTCCTTTTATGTCTTCGTGTGGTGTTTTTTTCTGCATTATATATGTGAACCAAGCATTGCCGATTCCTATTTATACCAAGGGAAGTGTGTGGAAACTGGCTGTTCTTTCCTAATACTTGTCAAACTAAGACCCTCTCTGAAAGGTCTGAACCTGGCAGATTAATACAGAGGAACAGCGCATTACCCGTTGTGGCAAGGCTGGCAAGGTTGTGAGTTGGCTGGTTTTGGCAGAACAATAGACCAGTAGAGGATGATTCCTCACAGAAAAAAGAGACATTACTTTTCTTTTGAAGTATGATGCTAATAATGAAACTGCTCAGCAGGTCAATTAGCTTGCCTCAGCGAAAAAGTGCATTTAATTGTCACCAAAAGTCCCTAGCTTCTATTACCTGTCTCGAAGTAAATGCCCTCAGTCACAGCAGAGACCAGGAGACTGCAGTTAGAGTACTTCTGCTTTGGGGAAAACAGTTCATGTCTTATTGACTATGAATGGATGAGGTCGTCTGACGTAGGAAAAGCTTTTCATTTAGATAGAACCCAAGTCAGCAAGAATCAAGTCATCCTCCTTGACAGTGTCAGCTGAGAAGCCAGAGCAGGGCAGACAGAGCTCTGTGCTTAGAAGATATGGAAAGAAGAGGTAGAAAGGGCTCTCTGTAATGTATTGTTTCAGAAGAGGTTAGAATTCAGGACTTTTACCACCAGAAATAGCCAGTTTTGTTTCATACACATTACGTAGAGCAGCTGAAATCAAACTAGAAACACTTCAGTGCCCTTCCTTCTTGGACTGGCATATGAGCAATAGAACCAAATAGCAAATCATTTTTTATTTGTATAAAAACTGTGAAGCTGTTGCTGTTTGCCAGCTTTTATTTCACCTGTCGCTGATAGATGCCACTTTTTTTGTTGTTGTTGGCACTGTATCAACTTCAATTATAGATTTAAGAGTTCTGACAGTTTCAAAGTCACAAGATGTTTAAGATCATTTGGAACTTCTTGTCTTACTTCTGGTTTTCCATTTTCCTGAGCCTCTGTCCCATATGGTAGTGTCAGTTCAATGTTTGAAAGTGTATGGGGTTTAAACTATCTCCCTAACACACTACTGGCTTCCAGTCCCTTTCCTTGAGTAGTCCAGTGTTGGGCTTTGGGGAGATTACTTGGAGAATAACACAAGGGGGTAGTGAAATTAGCCTTGGGATTTGGGTTTTAATTTTTATTCTTACAGATTTCAGCTGAATCCAGAGATGGTCTGAAAGAGAGCAGTGCTTCCAAGCAGACAGCACTCACTGAGGACTTACCATAAGCTTTCTTCTCATTTCTTAAGGAGTGCCATGCCTGTCTCAGACCCTTGTATGGCTCTGGAAAATAGCTCATGTGTGAGCTGCAAAAAGGTCCACTCCTGCCTTGTAAACACATGACAAATACTAAGGAAACTGCGTATCTCTGCCAAAAAAATCTTAGTTCCAAATAATTTGCATTTTAGTGGTTATGCAAGCATGAGCCCAAAGACAGACTTGAGCCTTGAAGTTTTAAGTTAAGGTCACATAGTAGTTCCATACGCATGTCTGGACCCTCTCCTTGCTGGTCCATTTTTGGAGCTAACTTTTCTGGCGTGTCAGTTCAAGTGTAGTGTTGAATCTTTTTGTTATGAGAAAAAATTCATTTGGATAAGTCCATTGTCAATATCACAGAGAGTCAATATATTAAAAATGTAATGATCATGTACTATGGGTCAGGTTTTGTGCTTCACTCTGAGGAGTCAAGAATGAGTAAGACATGGGCCCAGTGCACAGTGAGCTTCAGGGCATAGGGAAAAAAAGAATACTCCCCGCCTCCCGCCCCCCCCCCCCCCGCAAAAAAAAGGGGAAGAAAGAAAAATTAGCAGTGATAGAAATTGGAGTGTGGAAGGGATCTCCAAAGATTGTCTACCCACTACTCTGCCTCCCCAGCATCAAGCAAGGTGGAGAAGATGGTACACTGGGTGGCAGAAGCACTGGTACTAGTCCCAAGTCTCCCAGTGCAAACTTAGGCAGTTTTCTTTGCCTTCGGGATTTTAGTTGACTTCTGTCTAAAATAAGGAGGGTGGGTTAAACAACCTCACATCAGCTCATTCTCTTGTGCCCCTAGAGTAGCCTGAATACACTACTATCTTAGAACTCTTCATAGGATGTGGTTACAATTCCCTTGCATGTTCATCTCCTCCACTAGGTTTTCTCCTTGAAGGCAAGGAGTATGTCTTAAATATTTTTGCATCCCCAGTTCCCAGCACAGTATCTAGTACTCAGTAAGTCTCTAATCAATGCAATGAATGAATGACTATAAATTCTTTTCAAACCTACAGCTCTGTTCAGGACAGCTGGGTGCCCGGTGCTGATTTTAAAGATCCTAGGGAAAGATCTTCCAGCTTTCTCTCATAACCAGTTGTTGTGTCCTGTCAACCTTTCCACTCAAGAAGTTCTTTTCCCAGTGTCTCCTTCAGCTTCTCTTCTAAATAAACAGCAGGATCTAGGGCATCACTGAGGATGGTCAGACAGAGCAGGCTCATACCACAAAACAAATCTGTTGGGTGAGTCCAAGTCCATGTGGATGGGGATGGAGCAAAGTAAGCAAATTACTATAACACTGTATATGACCAACTCAACAGGATGGAGTGTAGGACTTAACTGTAATGAAATCTTGTTAAAATTATATTTCTTGGGCTAAAGGGAAACAGTAAGTTCTAGTGAATTATTGTAACTTTGAATTCAGAAAGGAAAAAGACACCTTGTTATTTTCCCTCCCCTTCCCTTTGACTTTTCTCAGTTTCTGAATCTTTTTTGTGTGAGATCTTGGTTGGTGTCTGATGTTGGGATAGGTCATTGGTCTCGGGGAGTTGAAGTATAAATCCTGATTTATGGATAATTAGACAACATACTCCGAAAAGAAAAGCTCAGTAACAGTCTCTTTTCACCAGTAAGCAAACAACACAAAGATATGCTCTTTCCTTATGGAAGCTGCTGGTTAGACTGGAAAGCCGTGCTCCTTGGACAGGATTAGCCTTGTCAAGTCTGTGATAATAAGATCATTCAGTATGAAGTGGTGGAAAGGTCATCGTTACCTTGAGAACACCTTGGTAATCTTCTAGACTTAGTCTGAGTGTAAGTTTCTGGATGTAATCTGTAAGTGGGCAAGTGTGTGGTACATTCCTTGGAGCTCTGACTTGCAACAGGGGGATAAAGATCTGTTTTGAATGAAGTACTGTTGTCTGCTTTGACACATCTCACCACCACTTGGAACCAAGATCAGAAAGCTCATGGCAGGGCAGGGGTGGCCTGTTAAAGTAGACTTTCTGGTAGTATCTTGGACCCAGAACAAAGAGAAATCAGTTGTTCTGTTGATATGCCTGGAACTGCACTGATTCCTGCTGACAGCAGAGAAATTGTTCAGGGAATTCTGACCTCCCTCCTTCCACAGCTTTCCAATAGATAACAGCTCCCAGATGCCAATAGGAAACTGGTACTGACTTACTCCTTCTAGCTTCTAGCTCGCTACCATTCTTAGGGCACTCTCTGCAATGTTCTGTCACACCACGGAGCCAGCTGTCCCTGCCCCGAAGCGAAATCCTGCCTCTCTCACTTTTGCTGAAAACCTGATTGATGAACCTTAACAACAAATGAGGGCAAGGCTGCAGTTCAGTCCACCTTCCGAAAACCTTTGATGGAATGATGCCACTAAACCCCCTGCCAACGTGGGAGCATGAGTAAGAGAGCTTGGAAGCCTGCAGGGATCCTATATGCCAGGTTCTAGGAAGACATTGCCAGCCATTCCATAGGATATGCCTCCTGCACATTTTGGCTGCTACTATAAATGTGTCACTCACTTTGATTTATAGCCTCAGATAAAAGACAGGTTATTTCACTAAATTTCACTTTAGAGACTGTCAAATTAGGAAATCATAAACCATGTGAACGATCCAGTGAAAGCTGATCTGGAAGCGTCCCCCAAATGCATGATAGTACAGGCAACATTTTGCTGGTGTTGAACGGTGAACAAGGCAAAGGTAGATTTTATTTTTCTTTTCCCATTTCTGGAAACCTCCTCACTGCTATATAGCAAAATCATATTTCTTACAGACTTCTCAAAGTGATCTGTGAAAATATTACCTGGGAATACCATTAGAGTTGTAGGCTGAGAGGTAGAGATGGTGTGTAGGCAAGGCCTGTGGTGCTGCCCAGATAAAATGGGGAACCCTGGATCTTTTTAGAGGTCCCTGGGTGGCGCAGTTTGCATTCAGCTACTAATCAAAAAGTTGGTGGTTCGAAGCCACCTAGCAATACTGCAGAAGAAAGGCCTGGCAATGAGTTTTCTATAAAATTTACCACCAAGAAAACCCTGTGGAGCTCAGTTCTATTCTGTAACACATAGGGTAACCATAAGTCAGAATCAACTCTATGGCAACAGGTTTGGTTTTTTGTTTTTGGGGGACTTTGGAGAGCTGATTGGACAATAAAAGTATAAATGAATTCCTCTGAACTTCCGCAGTTTAAAGTGTCCTGAACATCTTTTACTGTATGAAGGTCAAATTCTCTTCCACTAATTGGTTCTCTGATCCGGGTGACATAGCTGACTTTATTGAATGCCTACTGTTTGCAGGACTATATCCACGTGTTATAGAGAAATTTTAAGAAACTTAAATATCCATAGGGAGATAGAACAAACAAGAGGGAAATCATTTTTCTCCTCGACATCTTAGTTAGGTACCCCTCAAAGCAGAACCCAAGATGAGGACTTGGGTGTCGATAGTTTGATGAGAACTGATCTTAGGAACCAGAAGTGAGTGAGACAGAGAAGGAGAAAAAGCCAATACAAGAGTGTGTTTTTAAGGCCGTGAGGACTCGATGCCATCAGAGCATTGAAAACATTCACAGCACCTCCCAGAATTACCTGTGTGAGGGCAGGAGGATGGACCAGTATCCACCAGCTCCTGTTCCCCATGAGGGTTGTCTCAATGGCATGAAGCTGACCTCACGTCCAGGCCGTGCTTGTGCCATGCAGATACGGTCAGAGAAAGCCCTGCAGCCAGAAATGGAAAGACTCCAGGTATGTGTGTTTGGGGATGCTGTCAACAATGAGTCTGAGCTTGCCCAGAACTGGCCAGTGCAGCTGCAGCTGAAATTAGAGTCCCCAGGCATCTGCTAAAGAGATCAGAGCTATAGCAGGAAAAGAACAGGGGTGCGATAGAAACACCACCAGGAGGTATCTAATCCAGAGATCGCAGCGGGGTCAGGGAAGGCTTCCTGGAGGTGGTGGTTTCTAAGCTGAGATGAATGCTAGATGGGTGGGAGGAGGCAGATAGAGGTGTTCAGAGAACTGCAAGCTCAGGACCATATGGCTCGCATTCATATTACAGGGATAGATGTGGCCAGAGAAGATCAGGAAGAACTTCGTTAAGGAGTTTAGACTTTATGATAAGGACAGTAAGGGATCAGGGAAGAGACATAAGCGGGAAGATATAAGCTGTGTGTTTTAGAAAATTCACTCTGATAACAGCATGCAGAACAGACACCAGGATGGGACATGTGAGTTAAGGGCAGCACAAAGCAGAAGCCAAGGAGACCAGTTAAGAGGCTATTGAATTACCCACATGAGAGAATATAATCACAAAAACTAGAGTAGGAAGGTGAGAAGTGAATAGGTTTGAGACCTGTTAAGTTTCCATATCTCTACTCTGTGCTCTGCCCTTGGTAAATAGTATCTTGTCTGTGTCTCTGTCTCTCTGTCTCTCTCTCTCTGTGTGTATATTGATAGAGAGGTTCTTGTAGGGATTGAGTAGTTAACTGGAAGAGAATTTTTAGAGGTTGTGAATTGAAAGCTCATAAAGAACTATTTGGAGTCTTGAAATTGGGAAGTAAAGTCGCCATCAGAAAATCCCTGAAGCAACTTCTCATGTTAAGAGGTAAGACGGTGGTACTCCACACAGAGTTGAGACTCTGGTTTGCCCTCCATGTGCATTTTCTATCGGGTTGACCTTTGTTGTGTCGTTTAACCTCTCTGGACTTTATTTGTCCAACTCAACAAACAAGATGATGAGGCCTACCTGGCCCATCTGAGTGGATCTTCAGCTCTGTGTGGTGGGGTGGGACTGACAGGGAAGATAACATCCCCTGCCCAGCCTCAGTAGAACACAGATGTTTAGGGCAGTCGTTTAGCCCCAGGAGTCCTGTGTTCAGTGTGGATGCTGACCAGCTGGCTCACCCGGGGCAGAGGCGGCAAGCCTCCTTCACCGGCACTGTGAAGCAGGAGGTGGGGCTTCAGGACGGGGCAGGGTGACAGTAGACCATCCCGAAGGAACCCCTTCAACTCAGAGGCAGTAGTCCTCCTTCAGGGGCTGTAGTGAGAATCTGATGAGAAAGTACTTGGAGAACTGGCATGCAAGTCAAGTGAAAGGTATTGTTGTTGGTGTTATCAGTAGGTCTTGTGATGTTACCTCAGAGTTCTTAAATGTTTTAACTTTTGCATATATCCCTTTGAAGCAGGAAAAAGCCCCATTCCCTGCAGACTACTGTATAACTTCTTTTCATAAAGAGACTGAAAGCAATGTTCATTTTATAGTTCCGCCCCTAATACCACCCTCTTGTTAACTAACTGCATTCTGTTTTTCTAATTTTGTCTCATATATTTAACATAGATAGAACACTTTACCTGCCAGAACTTGAATTTGGGCATGTGGGGTTGCTTCCGCTGTCCATGATTGCATCACCAGCAGGCAGAACGCAGGCTGTGCACTGCTGCCTCCTGGGAAGAACCAGGCCTTGACTCACAGCAGTTGAAAGGAAACAAATTTTAGAGTTCTTTTAAAATATTGTGATGTCTTGCTCATTAGTTTTGGAAACTGGTTCTCCTTCTCTTAGAATTCCCTAGGGCTTTCATGAACAAATGATGGCAGTGATTCAGAACGGCTAACAGTTGTTGCACCTCTGCTGTGTGCCAGGCACTGGTTTAAGCACTTTACATGTAAGATACACTCTGACCCCGTGAGTCTTAAAGTATTCATTTTGTAGATTAGGAAACCGATACGCATGCTCTTAAATAACTAGCCTAGCATCACATAGTGAGTGAGAGCTAGAATTTGAACCTAGGCATGTGACTCCAAAGCCGCCCTCTTCATCACACGGCTCTTCTCCCTCCCTGCAAGTGGAGACCTGTCATGCAGAGCAGACAGAGGTCATGGGATTTCTTTCCCCAGTTTGTTAGAGTAGTCAGAGATGTTAAACAGAAAAGGCACATTGGAAGTCTGGGGTACTTTCAGGGTTTTCCACATTGGAAAGAAATACCCTAGATGTGAACATGGCTCCCATTTTGATAAATAGCTCTAATCCAGGGAACCAAATACCAATTAAAAAAAAAAAAAGTTCACCACAAGATCCTAGTTTTTACAGGCTATTTCATGTTTTCTGTTTCCTTAGGTTAAAGAGATCAAGTGGCATGAGCAGCCTTCTGGGGAAAATTGGAGCCAAGAAGCAGAAAATGAGCACCCTAGAGAAGTCCAAATTAGACTGGGAGAGCTTCAAGGAGGAAGAGGGGATTGGAGAAGAACTAGCCATCCATAATCGAGGGAAAGAAGGGTAAGAAGTAGAAGATGCTACTCCTTTGAAAATTCTAAGAACTCTGAAATCGTTTATTGCAAACTACTCAATTTAAACAGATAGGAACTTTTCATGGTGAGACGAAAAATGTTAGTATTTGGGTTTGTCCACAAAGATCTGTGGGGCAGGTCTTGTCAGTGAGAGCTCCTGAGGTGAAGGGAAGGAGGGGCATGTGAACAGCACTTCCCTCAGGGAACGTTCACATCTGTTGAACTGAGTTTGCTGAATTTTAGCTCGAAACCAAAAGAACCAAAGCCATTGCCATCCAGTCGATTCCAACTCATAGTGACCCTATAGGACAGAGTAGAACTGCCCCATAGAGTTTCCAGGGAGCACCTGGTGGATGCAAACTGCCAACCTTTTGGTTAGCAGCCATAGCTCTTAACCACTGTGCCACCAGGGTTTCCCTTTTAGCTCCAGTGAACTGTAAATTTTCTGGTCTGTTCACGTGGTCAGATCTGCTCACTCCATTAGCCTTGGACTGATCTAAATTATTTCGCCTTCTGAGAAGAAGGACTAGCTCAAATGCTTCCAAAGCAGAGCCACCAGAGTGCCTAGATGTTGTCACGTTACTGTGGAAATCTTTTTACCTGGGTCATGGTGGCCCAGGGTGGGGCTTCACCCTTACTGACAAGCCTGTGTGACAGTTCATTGCTTGTTCCAGCTTCCTCTTCACTCTGGAATACAAAGAGAATGTCCATAAACTATATACAGTATTCAAGTTGTGAAAAGGATTCCTTCATGTCATATTTGTCTTCCTGGTGATTAAAGGAAAAAATCAAGAAAAAAATGATGTTTAGCAAGTAGTTAGGTGATCTCAGAAGGAGCTAAAGAGCAAGGTTACTGCAGAAGTGGGTTCATGGCTCTGGGTCAATATTCCCACCCCGAGCAGTGAAAAGAGCTGCGAG
Source organism: Elephas maximus indicus (assembly GCF_024166365.1). Lineage (NCBI taxonomy): Eukaryota > Metazoa > Chordata > Mammalia > Proboscidea > Elephantidae > Elephas > Elephas maximus. The sequence continues at coordinate 41,017,903 of NC_064839.1, read as the reverse complement.
TGGTCCATCAGACAACCCTAGGTGCTCATCGCTCCTGCCCCTCACCAGTAGGGTTTCTTCAGGCAGTATGCTGGCTCAGCTTCTTCAACACTAAAATTGGAATATTGATACCACCCTCACTGGATGGTTGTTAGGATGTCATGAGATATGTGTAATATATGGAAATATATATATTTATTAGATACATATATGAAATATATGTGAAGCACTTTGCAGAGTGCCTGTCACATAAAAGCACATGTTAAGTAGTAGTCATCCAGGTTACTAATAAGCTAAAGTGTAATAAAGATAGGTTAGGAATGTGTTTTGGCATCAAGTTTCTAAACTAGGCTTCAAGATTGTTTGACCGACAGATTAAGAAAAAAGTTTAAATGACTTTATGAACTTGTTTAACTACCAGACATCTAGGTTAGTGTGTCAGATAGAACACCACAGGACAGAGATGGAGGTGCCACCACCATCTGGGGTTGGCCTGGGGAGAAGTACAGGCAGGATAATCAGTGTTACCTTGAGAAGACCTCTGACTCTGCAAGAGTGGGCTGTTCTTACATTCTGCCCCAAACCTCTTCCGCTCTTTGAATAAGCTCTAGTAACTCACAGCTTCTCCAGCTGTCTGCTTTTGTACCATGATCTGAGCAGCAGAGGAACTGCCAGTGTGCTATACTTTATTGCTTCTGTGAGTATTGATGGTAGGGATTGGACATTTACTCTAGTCAAGTTAATAGAGGTCTTGTAAAAGTAAGGAGTGATGCTGTTAAAGATAAGGGAGAGTTAATAAAATGTAGACTGGAAGAGAAAACAAGATTAAAAAGGACATCTGCCCAGTGGAGACCTCTTCAGGCAATGGAAAATAGCCTAAGTGGGTTAGAGAACAACAAATAGAGTGTAACTTTCGTGCTCTGCTTTTCCCTCCTTCACCTGAGGTTTCTTCCCCCCTGGCCAGATGATTCCAAAGATCTGATTGTGTTTTTCCAGTGTAAATTTGGCTATTTCTGTGCTCTGCCTCCTGTTCTTCTGACCTGCGTTTTTAGTGCCACCCCACATCACCACTTACTCTCCTTTCCTAGCTCCTGCAGGCAGACTAAAGGAACCCAATACCTAGCCCAAGGAAGAGACTTTAGCTCTGGTTCTCACCTTGGCTGTCTTACTCTGCTGTAACAGAATACCACAGGTGGATGGTTTTAACAAACAAATCTATTTTCTCACAGTTTAGGAGACTGGAAGTTCAAATTCAGAATGCCGGCTCAAGGGGAAGGCTTTCTTTCTCTGTAGGCTCTGGAGGAAGGTCCTTGTTTCTTCAGTTTCTGCTTCCTGATTCAAAGGATACAGCCTACATTAATCCTGTCACGTTAACATTACAAAGACAACCCATTCCCAAATGGGATCATAACCACAGTACAATAGAACGAAACACTGCCCGGCCCTGTGCCATGCTCACAATACTTGCTGTGTTTGAGTCCATCATTGCAACCACTGTGTCAGTCCATCTCATTGAGGGTTTTCCTCTTTTTTGCTGACCCTCTACTTTACCAAGCATGTTGTCCTTCTCCAGGGTTCCTCCCGATAACATGTCCAAAGTTGGTGAGACAAGCCTCACCATCCTTGTTTCTAAGGGGAATTCTGGCTGTACTTCTTCTAAGACAAATCTGTTCGTTTTTCTGGCAGTCCAGGGTATATTCAGTATTCTTTGCCAACACCATAATTCTAATTCGAAGGCATCAATTCTTCTGTCTTCCTTATACATTGTCCAGCTTTCATATGCATATGAGGTGATTGAAAACACCATGGTTTGAGTCAGGCCCACCTTAGTCCCCAAAGTTACATCTTTGCTTTTTAACACTTTAGAGAGGTCTTTTGCATCACATTTGCCCAGTGTAATATGTCATTTTTTATTTCTTGACTGCTGCTTCCATGAGCATTGATTGTGGATCCAAGTAAGATGAAATCCTTGACAACTTCAGTCTTTGTTTATCATTATGTTGCATGTTGGTCCAGTTGTGAGGATTTTTGTTTCTTTATGTTGAGGTGTAATTCATACTGAAGGCTTTAGTCTTTGATCTTCATCAGTAAGTATATCAAGTCCTTTTCACTTTCAGTAAGCAAGCAAGGTTGTGTCATCTACATATCACAGGTTGTTTATGAGTCTTCCTTCAATTCACACATTCTTCACATAGTCCGGCTTCTTGGATTATTTGCTCAGTATACAGACCGAATAAGCATGGTGAAAGGATATAACCTGGTGCACACCTTTTCTGATTTTAAACCACACAGTATCCCCTTGTTCTGTTTGAATGACTACCTCTTGGTTTATGTACGGGTTCCTCATGAGTACAGGCATAGAGGTTAGGAGTGACAACGCGTATTTTGGGGGGATGTAGTTCAATCCTTAACATTGGCTAAGCATGATAATCACCTGGGGAAATTTTCTAAAGTTCAGGTGACGGTGTCCACCCGTATGTGGATCTGCTGAATCAAGAGTCTAGAAAGGTGGGTCACAGATACCTCTATCTGTAAATAGCTCCTCGGGCAATTCTGATGGACAGCCAGGGTTTGGAATCACTAGATCACAGGATCAGAATTCTAGAGGAGGGAACAAGATAATTTGCTGCTGGGTAAGCCTTTCTAGCAGACACAGCTAGAGAACCGACTTCCAAATAGGTGATTCCGAGAAGGCCAGGAAGATTTTTGTTGAGAAGTGTGCCCAGTACCACACTGTTACAAAGGAGGGAAGCACAAGAACCAAACCTGTAAAGTCTGTTTGGGCAGAGGCAAGTCAGGCCCCCAGATTCTCTTACACAGATGCCAACAAGATCAAAGGTATTACCTGGAGAAAGGATATGTGGAGAATCCCAAGAAGCATACCCCAGGAACAAAAGTGACCTTCGCTGATATTAGGAAGACATAAGAAAGTATGCTGCTCACTTCTTTTTCCCCACATGCCATTACTGACCACTCTAGGGCCTTGGTGGAAAGCTAGTTGCTTCTTTCCTTTTAAATCCCTTCCTGATGCATTCCTGCCACCCATTCAGGGATATTTTCCACAATGATAGCAAGTACAGCTTGGGGGCATCTCTTCCCAGTCTAGCTGACTAGACTCTCTTCTTCTCTGGGTTTTTCAACATGGCAAGTCCCAGAGCTGGGCCCTGGGCAGCTGCCTATTCTCTTCACATTCTCTCCCCAAGGAAAGCTTATTAGTCCCGTGGCTTAGGTACCATTTTCTGCTGAGGACTCAAAAAAAAAAATCTCATGCCTGACCATTACACTAAGCTCCACTAGATTCACATATTCAGCTATTTGTTCATTCCACACATCAGACATAACATCTAAAACCAAATACCTGCTTTCTGTCCATGAATGGATTCCCTCCTCAAATTTCTTGGAAAAGGGCACTGTCACCACCCACCCCACTGGTAAAGGAGAAACCAAGGAGTCATCCTTGATTTCCTGTTTCCACTCACACCCAGCAAGTCCAGCTGGCGGTTCCTTCACAAAACATCTCTATCCATCCATCTTTCTTCAGCCCCACTCCCACCACCCAGTACAAGCTACCACCATCTTTTGCCACGGTGACTGCAGACGTCTCCAAACTGTACTCCCTGCTTCTCCTTTTGTTTCCTTGAATCCATTCTCCATACAGTGTCCAAAATGAGATTTTAAAAATATAAACCATTTCTTGCCTCTTCTCTCCTGGAAGTCCTCAGTAACATTTAAAATGAATGTTAAGCTCCTTGCCCTGGCTTCCCTGAGCTGGCCCTGCCTGCCTCTTACCTACCTCTCCCCTGCTCACTGCGCCTAGCCTCTGCCTATCTCAGTGCTCCTTCTTCAGACCCTTCCAGGACAGACTCCTGATGTCATTAGGGCTCAGCTCAGATGTCACCCCCCTGAACCCACCTTCCTGAGTCATACCACATGTTTCATTTGCTTCCTTGCACTTATGATCAGTAGAGGCATGGTGTCATCTTTGGTTCTGAGGTAAGTCTTCTGGGCAGGTCTCATTCACTACTCTGTCACCAGCACCTAGAACAGCACCTAGCCCCGAGCAGGTGCCCAGCAAATGAACCATTGCATTGTCTACCCCACTTGCTACCAGCCAGCCATGCCTTTGTTTGGGGGCCTAGTAGTTAGAATTAACCGCCCAGAAAAAAAAGGCCTAACATTTTCTGTCAGAATGATGTCTCCACTCAGATACCATTTTCAGTCACGTAGCTGGTTAAAATACCTATACCTAAGATGGCCCTCTGTGCAGGGGAGGAGTGCTGCCTTTTCTCTGAGCCCTGACTCCCAGGGCCTGGCCTGCATTTCAGCATCAGGTCAACTAGGGGCATTTTGCACTGCTTCTCTGTCTGGCCCTGCAGCCCAATCCCGGAGGCTTCCTCATCAACAACACGCCTTCTAACAGTGCCAAGGCAGAGGCCAGCAGGCTTCGGGGAAGGAATCGATGCATAGAAAATTAAGAGAAATACAGGCTGGAACCTTGAGGGGTCTTGCTTTCTGCTCTCCTATCAAGTTGAAGGTCATGGAGCTCAATGATTGGAAACCAGGTGTTTTTGTGATTTGGAAAGGCATGGAAGGGGGACCAGAGAAAATAATTTTCTTTCTCCAAAGAATCTATCTCCATGACCCCCAGGAGTGTCTCTTCAGAACCAGCCCAGCCAGGAGGTGATTCGGGAAGGAGGCAATGGAGAAGAAACTGAATTAAAATCACTGGCCTGCAGTCTGGCCCTTGAGATGTTTGCAAGTTAGGTGGTCTTCCAGAAGGAAGGGGGGTGAGCAGGCCAGTGCAGTATTGGGCAGATTGCTTCTTTCAATTGCATTTCTCACAGCCATGAAGGACATATCTCATTACATCCATCACGATCAGACCTTTGTTCTTGCTGCAGAGCACTGCCATTGCCCATGTAGGTTTACCCCATTCTTCTGCTCATGTTTGTGCTTCAGGCAATCACTGCTCAGGTATCTGAATGCTGGCTGTTTGAATAGCTAGGCCCCAACATCCTCAGCTGTGTGCACCCCCTTCAGACTTCTCTGTGGCTCACTGTTGTGCCCCTTCTTGGCAGGGCTCTCATGGGCATCCAGCCACACAGTAGCCATGTGATGGACCTTTAGGATGTCCCCTCGCCTAAGGCCCCTCCCCCTTGAAGACCTCTGACCTCTTGGGTGGGTGTCCATCTCTCCATTCGCAGTTTGGGTTCTCGGACGGCAAGGACTGACATATCCCTGGTAGCATTTTCTACCCTTCTCTTGTCCTCTTCTCCCCCATTTCATTTCTCCCTCCTTCTTTATTGGCCTAGATCTCAGGAAAGTTGGTGGCAGAAAAGTAATTTGGATTAGAAGATCAAAAAGATGTCAGAGCCTGTTGTGTCTAACCTGGTTTTGAAAGGAAAAACTAGAAAATCCCTTAGGTTCTTGGTGCACATTTTATTAACCTCAGTCTAGAAGAGCTGCTGCCTCTGAAGTGGGCCACATAAGGCCGTGGTAACGGGGAGGGGTGATCCCCCCCCTCTGGGTTCCCTGTGGGCTGAGCAGAATCAGGCTAGGCCCCCAGGAGTGCTGGGCCTGGGCCAGCAAAGCACCAGGACAGGAAAGGAGCGAGAGCGGTGATTCCCATTGCACTTGTCATCTGGTGGCCCTGCTCTGGGATTAACCCAGTTGTGATGACTTGATTGAAACAGGTCATGCATTTGGGCCACTTTTGAGGAGGTGGCATCCTGAAGAAGCCCTTCCTCTTTCTGGAGCATTTGATCTTTGTTCCAGCTGTCCTGGGTTCTGGGCTTTGTAGCGATACAGTCAAGTCAAAAAGGGGAAGCAAGAAACCCTTAACCACTGTCACAGCTATTGATGGTTTTATTGTTTACAAACCACTTCTCACCGAGTTTTATCTGTTGTCCAAGGGGTACAATAAGTCCCTGAGTTACAGACAACTCCTACTTGCCCTTTAATATTATGTAAATTTGCCCTCACTTTGAAATGATCAAACCAACCCCTACTTGCAACACATTCTTCATCAGTCACCTTCACTTGCTACACGTGCAGCTTTTAAATCATTGAAAAGGCGTCAAGTCTTTTGCACTAAAATAAGGCAACATAAGAACCGAATGCACCCGTTCAAACTTAACTACAAATTCTTAAAGACACACTTAGGAACAGATTTTGTTCGTAACCTGGGAACTGCCTGTTTTGTAATTTTTATACCCATTTTACAGAGAAGAAAAAAAAAAAAAAAAGCACATGAAAGTATTTTGCCCAAAATCCCACTGACAGATGTTAGAGCCTGAGCTGGAGCCTGGATCTTCTCTGCCACTCCATCCACAGCACCTTTTCTGGCTGAGGTGGGGGAGGCCATGTCCAGTGGAGGTTTCGTTCAGGGTCAGCACTTGGCAGTAAACCAAGGCCGTCACAAGGATCCTGTGAGCAGCTACAGATGGCTATGAGGGGAATTAAGTCCCCATACCTGCCATGATGGCCTTAGTCTGGGTTGCCCTTGAGAATTCAATTGCATTCTGCACATGTGTCCTCACTGCCATCTGAGGCTTTCCCTAAACCTAACCTCAGCCTGCACCTGCCTCCTTTGTGCTCTTGATAGTCTCAAGGTCAGCTGGACTTAGCACAGCTTCCCGGAACCTGCAAGGCCATCCTAATTTAAGTATCACTTCCTCTTCTTTCGGAAACCCTGCTGGCGTAGTGATTAAGAGCTACGGCTGCAAACCAAAAGGTTGGCAGTTCAAGTCTACCAGGCTCTCCTTGGAAACCCTATGGGGCAGTTCTACTTTGTCCTATAGGGTCGCAATGAGTCGGAATTGATGTGACAGCAACAGGCTTGGGCCCTTCTTTAAATGAAATTCAGGAAGAAGGACAACCACAAACTCAAGGCCACATCCATCCTCGTTCCTCCCCCTCCCTATCTTCCAGGCAGGTAGCCCCAAAACATGCCCTAAAGTCTCCTGCACCCACGGGTGCATGAAAGCATAGCGTGGTCGCGTGCTGTGGTCCACCCCTTCTTTCTGCTAAGCACTTCTAAGAGGGAGTGAAAGCCTACTCCCTACCATAAGAACACTGACTCCCCCAGCAGTGCCCTCCCCCAGGGCCCACGCGGTGCTGAGGTGCAAAAGGAGGATAGACTGGAAGTGGACTTGCTCTGCCAAGTGTCTGTACTTCCCCACCGCAGTCTCCCTTGTTTCTTCTCTGTATAAAAAGGGACCCACAGTGTCTACAGCTGCCCTGTCTGCCTGGAAAGATGAATGGAGGAGAACTAAGCTCTGTCACTGAGCTGCTTTCAGATCCTCTTCATAGTGCCTCATTTGGGGAGCTCTGGCCATGGCAAGCACAGGTTCATTAGACAGATCTATGAGCTTTTTTGACTCTCAGAGCCTCTGCTGTGTATGTGCCATCCCCGCCCCCATATGCTGCTACTTCAGCAATCGCTTCCTTAGAATAAAATTGCCCAGGTGAAAGGTAAGGAGACCAGTTACCCCCCGGGAGCCCTCAGGACCCAGCACCAGCCTCTCGGCCTTGTCCCCGTAGTGAGTGTGCGCTCCAGTGGTCTAGGAAGAGGAGGTCTATGGGCAGGTTTAGGCCATAGTGCCAATGAGAAAAAGGTTTGACAGTGGGTCCAAGCAGGAGGTGCACATCTTAAAGCATAATTCCACCTGAGCGTTGAACTGAACGATCCCAAAGGCAGGTGTGGGAGAGGCTCTACCTGGCACTATCTCCCCTCTCCACCTGCAGAGGGTTGCCAGATAAAGTATAGGATGCCCAGAGAAATTTGAATTCAGATAAACAGTAGTTCTTTAGTATGAGTATAGGACACTGCATGGGACATACTTATACTAAAAATTTATTAATTTATCTGAAATTAAGATTTCTTTGGGCACCCTGTATTTTTATAAAAACCTGTCAGTCCTAATCCTGAGGGCTTATATACAACCTAAGAACAGGCCCAGCTGTGTTTCCAGCCTGTTCTGTTTTCTCAGCAATGGTTTTGACACAGCAGCTTAGCGCCTGATCCAGTATCTGGTGGTGGTTACTAGTCCCTGATAACACAGGTTATTGGGGACTGGCTGCTCCTCTTGGATCACCTGCTGTCTTTTTTTTTTTTTTTAATTTTCATTGTGCTTTAAGTGAAAGTTAACAAATCAAGTCAGTCTATCATACAAAAATTTATATACACCTTGCTCTATACTCCTGGAAACCCTTGTAGTATAGTGGTTAAGTGCTACGGCTGTTAACTAAGAGGTTGGCAGTTCAAATCCACTAGGCACTCCTTGGAAACTCTATGGGGCAGTTCTGCTCTGTCCTATAGGGTCGCTATGAGTCAGAATCGACTCGACAGCAGTGGGTTTGTTTGGTTTTTATATACTCCTAGTTGCTCTCTCCCCAGTGAGACAGCACACTCCTTCTCTCCACTCTCCATTTTTGTGTCCATTCAGCCAGCTTCTGACCCCCTCTGTCCTCTCATCTCCCCTCCAGACAGGAGCTGCTAACATAGTCTCATGTGTCTACTTGATCCAAGCAGCTCACTCCTCACCAGTATCATTTTCTATCCCATAGTCCAGTCCAATCCCCGTCTGAAGAGTTGGCTTTGGGAATGGTTCCTGTCCTGGGCTAACAGAAGGTCTAGGGACCATGACCTCTGGGGTCCCTCTAATCTCAGTCAGACCATTAGGTCTGGTCTTTTTATGAGAATTTGAGGTTTGCATCCCACTGTTCTCTTGCTCCCTCAGGGGTTCTCTGTTGTGTTCCCTGTCAGAGCAGTCATCGATTGTAGGTGAGCACCATCTAATTCTTCTGGTCTCAGGCTGATGCAGTCTCTGGTTTATGTGACCCTTTCTGTCTCTTGGGCTCATAATTACCTTGTGTCTTTGGTGTTCTTCATTCTCCTTTGCTTCAGGTAGGTTGAGACCAATTGATGCATCTTAGATGGCTCATCTGCTGTCTTAATGGCCCCGATGGAAGCTGGCTTCTAAAACAATAGTATCTTAGTCATCAAGTACTGCTATAACAGAAATACCACAAGTGGATGGCTTTCACAAAGAGAAATTTATTCTCCACAGTCTAGTAGGTTACAAGTCCACATTCAGGGTGTCACCTCCAGGGGAAAGCTTTCTCTCTTTGTTGGCTCTGGAAGAAAGTCCTTGTCCTCAATCTTCCCCTGATTGGGGAGCTACTGAGGCACAGAGGCCTCGGGTTCAAAGGACACGCTCTGTTCCAGTGCTGCTTCCTTGGTGGTATGAGGTCCCCTACTCTCTGCTTGCTTCTCTTTCCTTTTATCTCTTAAGAGATAAAAGGTGGTGCAGGCCATACCCCAGGGAAACTCCCTTTACATTGGATCAAGGAGGAGACCTGAGTAAGGGTGGTATTACAACCCCACCCTAATCCTCTTAACATAAAATTACAAGCACAAAATGGAGGACAACCACACAATACTGGGAATCATGGCCTAGCCAAGTTTACACATATTTTTGGGGGGACACAACTCAATCCAAGACAAATAGTGATACTATTTGCTACGATTTATGGAGCACCTGCACTGTGCCAGGTATTATACATAGACACAGTTTCATTTGATGTTTACTGCAGCTTTTGGAGGGGGGTCTTATCCCCCCCCCTTTATTTTTTTCAAGAAACAGGAGACTTGGCAATATTATGATTTTGCCCAGAATCGGGATTCAAACTCAGAGCCCCTGGCCTCAGAACCTACACACTTCCTAGTGTGTAGTAAAGTGCAGGGTTAGTGGCAACAGATTTGGCTGGAAGCATATGGATTAGCCAGGACTTAATAGGGTGCCGTGGGGAGGAGGGAGAGCAAGGCCCTGACGTCCAGTTGCACACAGGTTCCTGAACCATCCATGGAATGACCTTGTAACAGCAGATGGACATTTTCCATCATGCAACAAAAGAAAAATTAGTGCAGAGATTCAATTATATCTCCCATCTTCAGTAGCAATTTTGGTCTCTTAGTAGATAATTACCAGCAGAGATCTCCTCCCCCAGGCAAATTACAGGACCCTTTATGGCACCGAGGTGCATTAAAATGCAGCTGTGTCTCATTAAGCAGCCAGCCTGGCTTCTCGCCTCAGCACTGTGCTCCCTTCTCATCTTGCTGGTGGAGTTGGGGTGGAACTGAGGGAAACCCTGTGTACTGACCCCGGCCCCTGGTCAGGGAGCTGAGCACCAACCTTTTAAGGGACCTTGTGTGTGGACTGTGGGCACAGAATCATTTGATCTCACTTCCTTAGGGGAATTTAGGGAAAGGCCTCTTCTGTCATCCAGCAGAAGCAACCTGGCCCCAAATTATCTTCCAAGGAGAGGAGGGAAGGGTGAGGGGAAGGGAGGAGCTAAAGGTATTTAACTTTTAACAGATGCACTTTATGTATAGGTAGTCGCCAACTTATGATGGGGGTCCAGTCCTGACATCGTAAGTCAGTTCTAACATAACTCAAATACCTCTTTTTTTTCTTTTTAGTTTTCATTATTATTGCCTTTTATTATCAGTATCTTTATAAATCCGATCTTCATCTTTGAGGGTTGAAAACATTACATATAAACTTACAGATATATTTTAATGCATAGATAACATCCATATTATTAATGTTAAGATATACCAAAAAAAAAACCAAACAGGTGGTCATATGTACAGTACGTGGTAACTCGAATCTGTTATGAGTCGGGGACTACCTTTCCTTCACGTTCACAGCAGCCCTGTGGGGTAGTTTTTACTACTGTATTTCTCCCATTTTCAGATGTCCTTTTTTTCACCTTTTGACCTATATATGTAGGAGGAATAGCTTTCTCTCCCCACCAACTCCACACATCACTGATTCTTGGTGTACTACCCAACCACTGCCAGGAAATAGGACACTGCTGTCTTACTGTTTTGAGGGAAATGAGATCCAGAGATGTTATGTCCTTGACCAGGTTGCCTGGCTAATGCGTGACTGGCTAGGATTTGAAACCATGTTGACTAAGCATGTTCTTTCTTCTTTCCTTAAAGTCTTGTTACAAAATTGCAATGTTTTCCTGCCACCAAGTCTCTCATGTCCTTTCCTTTTGATAAGTTGTTGCCTTCTCCTTTCCATTTTACTTTCATTCACATCTGAACCAGAAAAATCCTCCTATAGATCAAGTGTGAGCAGTTTGGATATTCCTGAAAGAGTTAGGGGTGTGCACTCTGGCCACCCACTGTGTTCATCTGTTGCGTTTGCTATAACCCTGTGGCCCCCATTGGCCAAGTGGGCCTGATTATATGGGGGTGGTGGGAGATGGTACAGGGGAGGCAATTTCTCTTACTGGATTCTATTGACATCTTTCTCATCTTTTTCTAGGTACATTGAACGGAAAGCTTTTCTAGACCGAGTGGATCACAGGCAGTTTGAAATTGAACGAGATCTCAGGCTGAGCAAAATGAAGCCCTGATGTTATGAGGGAAAATCAATAGCAGCTTAATCCTGTTTACAATGTGAGCTTCTTGTGCATCTGTGAAGTGTTTCTGGTTTTTCTCATCAAGGTTGCAAGTGAGGTCTTTTTTTCTACATTGAAGTTCTGCCTGTGTATCTTGCTTTCACATGGTTTCAGTCGTTTTTACTTTTAAAAGTTTGTCCTTAAAAAAAATGAGAATAAATAAAAATTGGTCCTCTGAGAGGCTGGTGAAGATGATGCCATTCCTCACCCTCCTTTTATTCTGCTGCAAAACCCAACCCAGCCAACACATTCCAGGCCTGTCTCTGCTGGCAGAGGTCTTGCCAGCCGTGGTGAAGAGAGCCGACCAACTTGGATGTGCATTTTCCAAGGCCACTGGGCCCACAGGGCTCCTTCTTCCCAGAGTTGACCTTGTTGCGGATACCCTGGGAAGGAACGCAGAGTGCTGGTGGAATGCTAAGTCCCTGGGCAGTTTTGTACTCACTTTGGTCTTGCTTCTTTCGTGATCTCTTTCCCTCTCAAGAATGGGATTCCTGTTAATATAGCCTAAGGTGGAGAATGAGGATATATTATTGCCCAATTAGAGATTTTTTTTCCTTCATTTTTTTTCCCCTTCCCAAAGTTAAAGTCAACTTCAAGTAAGCTCCCACCTCGATAATTCTTTCATTTTTGGTTTGCCAAAGAAGACTCAGAAGAGCTATTTCTTTTTTATACTCTTCAGAAAATTTAAATTCTAAACCTTCTGCTTAGAGTCAGATTCTGAGTGCAGCAAGGAGGAGAATGACAAATCTGTGGTGAAGAGGGAAAAGGTGGTAGAGACCATTCATATTAAGTATTAAACCCCAGGACCTGCTGTGTTTGTGTGCATGTGTGCACAAAACCAAAAAATGTGCACACGCACTGAATAACATAAACAGGTTTGGGAGAAGGTGGGGTTCAAAGACTAGGATCTAGTCTCTGACCATACATCTACCAGCAATCAGACCTTGATCAAGTGTCAACTTTTGAGCCTCCGTCTTATGGTCTATAAGTAGCCTGAGTAACACCTCATAGGGTTGAAATGAGCTAATGACAGGACTGAAGGGTTACAAATGCTAGCCCGTGCACGTCTCCCCACACAGCCCTCCAGTTTGTGGTCAGGAGCACATGGTAACCAAGACCCGATTGTCAACCTTGAATAGTTATATGGTTATGGACCTTATTACTCAGAAAGCTGGTTTACAAGCTACATTTCAACACATTGTTCACATCCACTCTGATAAAGGATACTCCGAGTGGTAATAGAGCACTCAGGCCAGCGTCAATACAGGTTGCCTGTGAGGGCTCGGTTATGGTCCTGCACTAAGTCAGGAATAACCCAAGATCTGCAATGTTCAGATTAGGGTAGGATGTCCAGGTCAGCAGGAGGCACCAGCCAAGATCAAGATGAAAATCCCACCCATGTGTTACTCTCTGAAGCCACATCCAATATTTTGCTGCCATTTGGATGACTCTTTCCCTAACTTCTCTCTGGAGTTTTGATGTGCCTCTAGTGCTGTTTCACACAGTTCTTCATCTCAGCTGCCGTTACATCGGCAACACATGAGTTGGCTCCTCTCCCTGTTTGAAAAATGATCTGGAATCCTACAGAATAAATGGTACTGAGCTTGTTCTAAGTTGGGGTTTTTCTTTTTAGCAAATGTTCACCACCTTTGAAACTGAAGAGACTAAGACAGGAGTTGCAAGAACATGCTGAGTTCTTCTTACAGGTGGGCTTGCTGTTCTCACTCTCCTCCAAGACAAAAAGAGAGAAGTCAGATATGTCAATGAAAATCACTACTGTGTGCCTTGCCCTGTTTTGCAGGAGGTCCAGCCTTCATACACCTCCACCTGTACTCCGATTTGATTTACTTTTACACCTCTGCAGGAAGGTCTGTTGTCTCTAGATCTGGCGATTCTTTTCTCAGCAGGTTTGTTGTATACACCTGACCTCCACTCGGTGACTCTCTACACATCTGTTAGTCTTTTGAAAAGCCCCTGGAGTCCCTTCTTTTGACAGAATCTGGCAGCTTGTCAAGGATACACAGCTATTTGTACCATTCCTGTTGCAGATCCCCTCCCTCCCAACTTCCTAGATCCCTACTTTGATATTCCCAGACTCTCGCATTTTAACTGTTCTGTTTGCCTTCACTTCAGCTGTCTTCCTTTTGATCTAAGTGTAACCTCTTTAAGAGCCACCTGTACTGAACTAACTTCATCTCATTGATGAAGCAGGTTTCTATGGCTAATGTATTGCATGTATATGTATGTATGTATACACGTGTATCATCTTACAGTGAGACTTTTAAAAACAACTTCAAAGCAGATTTTTATTAATGTCTTATTGGCCATAACTGGGTCACATGACTACCCCTTGCTCCAAGAGAGGCTGGAAAAGTGAGGGTTTAGCACTTCCAGCCTCTGTCATGGAAGACAGGCAAAAGGGAAGGGGATGGGAATGGGTGATGGGTCAGCGAGCCATACTCAGTCTTTGTTACAAACGAACCAGGTTTTTCTCCATTTAGTCTTTAAAATTATCCCAGAAGAGTGGGTGTGGGTAGAGTGCCATGGCTACAGAACGGAGTGTTCCTCCTATGCTAGCCAGTGCTCCCAGGCAGAGGGTTGAACAGGTGTAAGGGAGAGTGCAAGGAAATGATGTGGCCCCCAAGGAGCAGACCAGCACAATTCAGTGACTGGTCAAACTGGATGCGAGGACGGCATCCACGGAGATGCTTAAGCAGGTGTGGGCCACCCCCAGACCTTGCTCTTGGTCATCTGTGGCAGGACTTGCCTTCTCAGCCAGCACTGCCACCTCTTCTTACCTCACTCTCAAAAGACTGTGAGCTGTCATTACAAATGCCTGCCTGGCCTTTCTGGGTGAGGCCATGCTGGGTGGTCATGCTGGTGGAGGTGTGTTATCTTCAATCAAGAAGCACCTTTTCCATGAAAGTCTTGTTTAAACCATGGCAGACATTATCTAGGCCATAAGTTTAAAGAACAAATGGGAATATTTTACCTAGCTATTCACATCCACAGTCAGTGAAAACTAATCTCCTGTCTAACTCCCAAAGGAAATAATGCTCCTTTATCCAGAAGTCAGGAATTGCCTAGGAAAATGTTTGTAGGGAAGCGGAAAAAATGAGTCAGTGATAAAAGGCAGTTTGACAACCCTCTGTGGGATATAGCGTTGTCTCTTGCTGTGGCCTGCATGGCTGAAAAAGGATGCCCCAAGGGCCGAACTGGTCCTGCGTAGTCTACAGGGTCCCTGAGAGTCGAGTTCCCTGGCCACGCTGTTTTCTCTGTGTCCCAGATGGACGCGTCAGATTTCGAGGACATCTGGTACCTTCCCATTGGTCTAAAACAGCGTAAGGTCAAAGAATAAGCCCGTTTATGAGTTCTGCTCACCTATTTCTCGAGAAACACAGTGCTCTAATTAGGAGCTCTGTGTAAGGTCCAAAGGGTACGCATTAAGAACTAAATCTTAAGTGAGCTGTACATTGTCAGAGCTAATAAGGAACTGGACTAAGGGTCCCCCGAGACACTTAGCCAGTGCCTGTCTCCATAAGAAGAGTGCAGGTACAGATTCCTCCTCTTCAAAATGCTGCTGAGAATGGTTAATAATCCTGCTCTGCCTACCTCACAGCATTTTATTAAATGAAATACACTATCCAAGTGTTGTTACTATTACTAAAATTGTCTACCTGGCTCCTAACTCTACAAGAAAGGCAAACTTGTGGAAGTGTAAATTAATACTACTTTGAAGAACACTTTGGCAAGATCTAATAAACCTAGAGCTGCAGCAGCCTGTGGCCTGGCATCTCTACCCTCGAGCTTATATCCTAGAGAAGCACTGGCATGCACATAGGAGGCAGGTTGAGGGTGTCCATGCAGGACCACTGGCAACCATAGAAAACTGGAAACCACCCAAACGCCCATCAGGAGAATGGGTCAATTGTGACATATTCACACAGTGGAACAGGACACAGGAATGAGTGAATAAGCTGAAACTATGTGCATTGACACAGATGAGCCTCGTAAGCAGCAGTGATGCAAAAGGCAAGGTGCAAAAGACCTAAAGTATGATCCCAGTTATATAAGTTTAAAAATGTGCAACCAATGTTCTGGAAATAGATAATGGTGATAGTTACACACATTATGGATATATTTAGTGCCACTGAACTGTACACTGAAAAATGATTGAAATGGTAAATTTTATGTGATACATCTTTTACTGTAATTAAAAATATTAACAAATGATAGCAACTTTAAAAAGTTCAAACAGTTACTGCCTAATGGGTACAAGTTTCTGTTTGGAATGATGAAAAAATATTTGGAAACAGATAGTGGTGATGGTTGTAAATGTTGTGAATAATTAATACCACTGAATTGTACCCTTAAAAATGGTTAAATGGTATCAGCACATCTTGACCAAGGCAAAGCCATAGAAGCTTTCTAGACACATCCAGACATCTTGGAGGACCAAGTTACTAGGGCTAAAGGCTGAGGACCATGGTCTTGAGGGACATGTAGGTCAGTTGGCATAATATAGTTCATAAAGATAGCATTCTACAACCTACTTTGGTGAGTAGCATCTGGCTGGCAAGCGGCCATCGAAAACATACCTGTTAGTCCCATCACATTCAGAACAAAGGAGAATGAAGAAAACCAAAGATACAAGGAAAATACCAGTCCAAGAGACGGACAGACCACATAAATCACAGCCTCCACCAGCCTGAGCCCAGAAGAACTAGATGGTGCCCAACTACCATCACCAACTGCTCTGACAGGGATCACAATAGAGGATTCCAGACAGAGCATGAGAAAAATGTAGAATAAAATGCAAATTCACAAAAAAAGGCCAGATGTACTGGTATAACAGATGGGAGGAACCCCTGAGACTCTGGCCCCCAGACACCCTGCTAACTCAGAACTGAAGCCACTCTCAAAGTCCACCTTTCAGCCAAAGATTAGACAGGCCTATGAAACAAACAATAATACATGCGAGGAATGTGCTGCTTAGTCCAATCAAGTGTATGAGACTAAGTGCACAATACCTGCCCAAAAGCAAAGATGAAAAGGCAGGAAGGGACAGGAAACCTGGACAAATGGACATGGGGAACCTAGGGGGGTGTAAAGGGAAAGGGGGAGAGTACCAACAGAGTACAGGGATTACAGCCAATGTCACAAAACAATTTGTGTATAAATTTTTGAATGAGAAACTAATTTGTGCTATGAAGTTTCACCTAAAACACAATAAAATAAAAGGTTGAAAGGCAAATTTTATATATGTTGCCACATCTGAAAAAAAACATGCAAACGATATATATTGGTTTGGAATGAATACATAAATGAGTGAGTGATAAACACTAAATTCATCATAGAGGTTACGTCTTGTGGGATAAGAGTACCATGATCAGGGAAAGTTAAAAAGAAAGCTTCATTTGCAGGTGTGGTTTTTTCATAGCTTATATTAGGAGATGAAGACATATTTGTTGTTATTCATTCTACCTTTCCATTTATCTGAAATATTTCTTTTTTTTTTTTAAAGAAAAGCCAGCATTTAAACTTTGATCACCTCTCTGTCAGTCTCCTTTCAAGAGATCCAAGGGAAGGGCTATTCAAGGATGGAAGGGTTGCCATGGTGATGGGCCTTGCTAGGTATCAAGTAGCTTTCTCTGCATCCCATTCTGGGGTAGCAGGCATTTGAGAATAATCCTCCCAAATGGCTCCTGGAATGTTTCCCAGGAGATGAGTGACTCCAATTGACAGGTGACCTGCCAGAATCCCTCCCCGAACTCCCTTTTCCCTGGAAAGCAGTTTCAGGGAAGCTGGGGGAGCTGGAGGGCCTGTGCCAGCCGATGGTGTGAAGCCTGCCGTGTCAGCTTTCCCCTTGCCAGCATGGCCTTGGCAGATGTGCAGAGACAGGACTTGAACGGGCCATATGTTAGAAAGCTGCTGCAGCAGCCTCCACTCGTTACATGCAAAGTAAATGGCTGCTGACCTGGATAAATGAACTTGAAATGTGAAGACACCAAAATAATTTATGTGAAGACTGAGCTTTCTAGTGCAAATTAGCTGCCTGTCATCAAAGTGCCTAGCATTCTGAGTTGTTCCCGTGGCCCTTGGGCTATGGCTGTGACATGAGGCTGCTATGGGTGCTTTCTCTTGATGGGTGGTGTGACCCTCACTATTCCAAGGCCCTTAGGGTAGCACAGTGTGCAGGACAGGTGAGTGCAGGGCTTCGCTGAAGTTGAGTCCTCTCCAGGTGCATCTTCTCCCAGGCCCCTTGATGGAGGACTGTTCTCTTTGATTAGCTTTGCTAATGCCTGTTAATGATTTAAGAGCTGTCTTCTTCCAATTAAGGAGCCCGGCTGCTGCAGTGGTTAAAGTGGTTGCTAACCAAAAGGTTGGCAGTTCAAGACCACCAGCAGCTCCATGGGAGAAAGATGTGGCAGTCTGATGCCATAAAGATTTACATCCTCAGAAACCCTATGGGATCACTATGAGTCAGAATCGACTCAGCAGCTGTGGGTTTGGCTTTTGGGTTCTTCCAGTTAACACATTTGCATTATAACCTGGGCCTGTCAGAAGAAGACCCTGAAGAACATCCTGACCAGCAAAGGGAAGACACAACTTTTTAGTCAGGAAGCTCTGGGGTACTGGCTGGCACTGTCAGGTGCAGGGTGGACCCACTCTGTCCTGAACATACCATCTGATTGCTTCATGCCTACTGTTGTCTCTCACTGGACCCTGTCACAGCTCTGCCATCGAGCTCCCTTATTGGACCTCTAAGGAACCCTGGTGGTGTAGTGGTTAAGCATTCTGCTGCTAATCTAAAGGTCGGTGGTTCGAACCCACCAGCTGCTCCACAGGATAAAGATGTTGCAGCCTGGATCAGTAAAGATTTACAGTCTTAGAAACCCTATGGGGTAGTTCCACTCTGTCCTATAGAGTTGCTAGACAGCAGTGGGTTTTATTGGACCTTTGAGGCTGGGGACAATGGAGGGGAGCCTCCTGTACCAACAGTATCTCATATGATGTGTGTGCCCTTGAGAGGCTGTAGACATGTGGGGCCAGAAATCATGGTGGAGGTCTCTGTTGTCTTTGCAATGCAAGTGATGGCTTCCAAAAAAATTACAAATACTCCTCTTTAGTCTAACTGTTTCTTGCAACCAAACATCTTCCTTAGAAGAGATGAGAGCTGAAAGCTCCTCAAAGTTGTTGGTAACTTAGAGAAGCAACTGAACTAAGACTGGGATGCAAGCGAGAAATTCAAACAACATCCACCCAAGTACCAACAAACAGCTGAATGGGCAAGGCTTTGCTGCCAGGTTGACAGCAGATGGTGAGACCCACATGTACATCGTCATGCCAGCAACACTGAGTGTGCGGTGCGTCAGCTAGGTTGCCCTGCTGCTTGGAGGAGACCCAACAGCCAGATGCACAATGTTCCTGTCAAAACAGCCCTGCACAGGGCAGGTTATCCTAGCTTCCTGGCCAGAGAGCCAGTGTGGGTTCCACCTGCACTAGGCTTTTCCTCCTCCTGGCATACCTCCTATTGTTATTCTGACCATAGAAAGAATCTGTTCACTGTTTGAAAATGTGAAAGCAGAAAAACAAAATTTAAATCACCCATAATATTATAGAGGAAAGTACTGTAACATTTTGGCATCTTTTCTCTGCCTTTTTTTCTGGTACTTTTGTAATTGGAATCATACTGTTCCTGTGCAGTTCGATACAGAAGTCACTAACCACAGGTGGCTACTTAAATTTACATTTTAAATTATTTAAAATTAAATTCACTACCTCAACATTTTGATCAAAGATTGTATAGAAGAATCCTAATCAAAAGGGAGAAAATACAGAACGGAATTTCAAATTCTCATGGAACCCAGATTTTCTGGAGCCATGGAGGTCGAATGACCCCCTGAAATGACCGCCCTGAAATAATCTTTAATTCTTAAATCAAAAATATCTCATGAAGTCTCCTTAAAACCAAATAAGCATTTAGCTTATCTAGTCCCTTGAGCATCATTCTCTTTTAAGGTCTATATATATAGGATCAAATTGACAACAGAAACTTGAAAGATTAGATAGGGAACTTAGGGGGCAGTGAGCTTGTATTGAACAACTCAGAAAAGGAGGGTGAGGATGGTTGCACAACTCAAAGAATGTGATCAGTGTCACTGAATTGTACATGTAAAAATTGTTAAATTGGTGTATGTTCTTGCAGTGCAGTGGATCACTTTTGTGTGGCCTTTCTCACCATGGTCTTATAACTTCCACCCAAGTGATTGGGTGGAACCATGCAAATAAGGTCTTTGGAACCCTAATGAAGGGATCAGTCAGTTTTGCTATCCTGCTAGACTTCAAAGGGCAAATTCCAGAGCAGAAAGAGGATCTCACCGCCACCAAGGAAGAAGGGCCAAGAGTGGAGCGCGTCCTTTGGACCTGGGATCCCTGTGCTGAGAAGCTCCTGGAACCATGGGACAGAGAGAGCTGTAACACTGAAGATGGCCAGAAGCTGTGGCAGAGATACAAGCAGGAGAGACCGGCAGGAAATGAAGCATGGGGCTTCCTGGCCCACAGAGGGAGAAAGCTGAGTGCCTTCGGGCAGGAGCCTTACTAGCAAAGAGTGGGGTGCCTCAGGGCACTTATTGGCAGAGCTGAAAGGGCTTTGTAACACTTGCCAGAGCAGAGCAGAGGCAAGGGGCCAGAGAGGGGCATGCCTGCAAGCACAGCTGATAGAAGAACTGTATCCTGAGTGCTCCTGAACCTAAACTAACTTGTTACTTCCCTAATAAACCCCATAATCCTGAGTGTTATCTGTGAGTTTTGTGAGGCCACTGCAATGCGTTACCAAACCCAGCAGAAAGGTAGAGAGTGTCGTGGGAGGGACAGTTGATGTCAGAATTGGTAAAGATGGCAGAGAGAGCATGTCTGCCCTCTGTCTCATAGGAATCAGGCTTGGGCTATAGATCTTGATTCTCCTTTCCCCTTGTGAAGTTAAAGGAGGTCAGATGCCGGCCCCATGCCATTTTTACAGTTCTGCTGTGTATATTCTCAACAAAAAAAAATAATTAAAAAAAAAAATTCACTACCTCAGTTGTACTGGCCACATTGCAAATGCTCAGTAGCCACTGTATTGGACAGCACAGATACAGAATATTTTCATCATCACAGAATTCCATCGGACAGCGCTGACATATGCAGTTTTATATTCTCCTTTTTAAACTTAATGTTACATCACGAGCATTTCCCTGTTCACTCTGAATTCTTTGAGAATATGATTTTTAATGGGTGTGTAGGGTACCATGATGTGGTTGTTCCATATCTAATTTACCAGTCCTCCACTGTTGGCCCTTTAGCTTACTCACTTTCTGTTATTATATAAGCAATGCTGTGATGAACTAACTGCCTTGTCCCTAGATTCTTGTCTACATCCCTGACTGTTTCTAGATTATTTCTAGAAGCGGAGTTAGTGTGTCAAGGCCTTGAAATAGAATGTCAGGTCGCCTCCCAGAAAGGTTTTCCTCTCCAGCAAGGCAGTCGTTTCCCCCTCTTCTTACATAAGCCCTGTGAGAGAGAAGAGGAAATTACAAGAGGAAGCCTGGTTTGCTGGTCTGAGGAGAGAGCTCGGTGCTTTGGGTCAAAGATGTGCCCTGTAGTAGAAGGAGACTGGCCAGCCATGAAGAAAACTAGACTACATTGTCCCTGAGTTCTAGAACCTTCTGCTGTCCCAGCCTAGGGCTCTATCTCTGGAGGGGACATTTGGACATGGAAGAGATATGTTCCAATGACCCATGATTCAAAAACCTGATTTTGTGGCATATTCATCTAAGTTGATCTAAACATTTTTTAATCCATTTAGTCTCTCGTTTCTCATGCTTCCCAAGTGGTTCTGGGGTTTGGTGAGCAGGTCCACGCTTACTGTATCCAATTATTCCTGACCGTGTAGCCTTTGAGCTCACCCCCTCTGTCTTTATCTTCTCAAATACAGACCCCTCTGTCTGACTTTTGTACGACAACCTGCCCAGACTGTTCTCACTTCAGTTACCCTTCTTTGTGTGTTCTCCGAATTGAGGACATCAATGTTGGTTTTGACACTCAGACCCACACCCAGGATTCCAGCTGTGTGGCCAAGCCTCACACATCCATTTGGGCACTGCTCTTCCTTTTGTAGTTGTGGCAGCACTGCTGTTTTCAGGCTGCCTCACTTTTGCTTTCTGTAAAATGGGGGTGCCACTTGACAAGTACTAAGTAGCACAGACTGGATTTGTGGCAACTGCTCCTTTAAATGCATCCCTCAGACTTGAGGGGGGCATCCCTTAGTGAGGATGGAGCAGTACCCAGAGCTGGAGCTGGCCTGGACTCCTGAGCTTACAGATGGAGAACTGATCCATGCTCCCAGCTATGCAGGACCTGTGGGCATTCTCTCAGGACACTCCCCTCCCGTTGGCCCGGTAAACTCGGGCTTCCTTATGGAGGAGCAAGGCTGGTCTCCTGCCTTAGAGGAGCATAAGGAGGGGAAAGCTGGGGCCAGGAATGCAGGCCAGTGCCTGTGAGGATGGAGAGAGAGAAGACAAAGGATTCTGGCAGCATCAGTGGTTAACTGAGTGCTTCCAAGTGTTAGGTGCCACACCTGCCCTCCTCCCAGGAGCCTCTTGTAGTGGGTGCTGTGCATTTGAATCATAGCTGCTGCACTGCACAACTCTAGGGGGTATCATTCACCTAGAATAAAGATGGTGCTCCCCGGAGTTGTAAGATTCTAGGGTGCTTTATTAATCCCATTTTACATACCAGGACAAACATGAATGTAAATGCCATGTTCAAGTTCACATAGTAGGACTAGAATGCAGGCCAGCCCGGCATCCAGACCCACTACCCTGCCCTGCCACTCAAGGTTGAAGGTGACAGGGAGCCCGGGTTCTTGCCCAGTACAGATCATGCTTCCTACAGTGAGTTCCTGCCTGTTTTCTGAGGATTCATCTCTCCCAGGGAGCAGTGAGCTCTTCCCAGCACCCCTGGGGCCTGCCCCATGGCCTCATCAGAGAGCAGCCAACGTGGGGCAGGGGGTGCCTGGTGGTCCTGCCTTGCTGGGAACATGAACTACTGCTCCGGGGACTTGCACTGGTGACCCCTAATGTGGTAGCCACTCTTGCAGGCTCTTTAATAATTTAGAGAATGTATACTATTCAGCCAGACAGCTTTGTCTCTGGATTCACAATGTCCCGAGAACTGCTTCCAGTGGAGAATGACATTCTGCTTGTCACAGTCACCTAGGATGGGAACCTATTCCTGGAAGGGTATCTGGTCTCTGGGTATTTACACACATCCTAGAAGGCCGTGAGGTCAGAAGCGAGAGCCCTGGTTGCGAGGTGGGAGCCTAGGGTTTTGCCCTAGTTATCAATGATTTCAGTCTACATGGATCAAGAGTGAACATCCATGGAAACAGCAGTCAAGAAATCACTTAGGGGACACTGAGCTTCTGTTAAGGGTGATGGAAAAATTTGGGAAAGGTTAATGGTGGTTGCTGAACAACATGATAAACATGTCACTGAACTGTATATATGATGATTATAAAAAATATATATATATATGATTATAGAAATGGCAAATGTTTGTTACCTATGTATTTACCACAATTAAAAAAAAAAAAAGATCAAATGATGTAGTAGACAAATCTGGTGCAAAAGACCTCTTCAAAGTTTTAAAAAGCAAAGATGTCACTTTAATGACTAAGGTGCATTTGACCCAAACCATGGCCTTTTCAATAGCCTCAAATGCATGTGAAAGTTGGATAATGAAAAAGGAAGTATTGATGCATTCAAACTGTGGTGTTGGAATATACATGACTGCCAGAAGAACAAACAAATCAGACTTAGAAGTACATCCAGAATGCTCCTTAGAAGTGAGGGTGGTGAGACTTCGATTTGCTTACTTTGAACATGTCATCAGGAAAGACCAATTGCTAGAAAAGGACATCATGTTTGGTAATATAGAGGGCCAAGGAAAGTGAGGGAAACCCTCAGTGAGATGGATTTACACAGTAGCCAGCCACAACAAGACTCAAACATACCAACAATCATGAAATGGCACAGGACTGGGCAACGTTTCCTTTTGCTATACATAAGGTCTCCAGGAGCTGGAGCTGACTGGATGGCAACTAACAACATCCTGGAGGATCCTAGAACAAAAAAAAGATTATAAGGTAAAAACTAAGGAAATCTGAATAAAGGATGGGCTTTAGTTAATAACCCACCGCCATCGAGTTGATTCCAACTCATAATGACCCTATAGGACAGAATAGGACTGCCCCATAGGGTTTCTTAGGCTGTAATCTTTATGGAAGCAGACTGCCACATCTTCCTCCCGCTGAACAGCTAGTGGGTTTAAACCACCAACGTTTCGGTTAGCAGCCCAACACTTAACCACTGCATCACCAGAACTCCTTTTAGTTAACAGGAACATATCAATATTGGTTCATTAATTGTGACAAATGTATCACAGGCTCCTCTAAGATGTCCTGTTCTCTCCTGGCCAGGGGCCCCTCTGCCAGAGAAGTCCTGGGTTGTCTAGAGGGGTACAGGGTGGGACGAGGGGGGAGAAGAAGACACCTCCCAGCCCTTGGTCCCTCTAGATGATGCAAGGCCCAGGGGACAGAGGCCTGGCTTGAGTGCTAGGAGAGCTTGTCTCTGCCCCAATTTGTTCTTGTCTTAACTCCCTTTCCTCTCAGTGTCAGGAGCTACAATAACCCTACCTCCCTGGGATTGTAAGTGAGCGACTCACTGGTAAGGGCCCCTGGTCAGCCCTCAAGGACCCTCTCAGAGTGCTGGTGCCTGCTCAGCCAGCCCAGCTGTTGGTTCTGGTCTGAACAGCCTGTCTTGAGGACCCCTCTGTGGAACTGTGAGTCATTGTTTGCCTGCCTAGGATGTGTGGGAAGGGCAGGTGTACAGACACCTGGTGGGATCAGGGCAGGGTGCTCAGCACCCTAATGGGGCTCCTCTGGCCACCCGCAACTGCACACCCAAGGCCCTGGATCCCTGCCTCCAAGTATGTGAGGCTCTGGCCAGGATCCCCTCTCCCCACACTGAGGACTGAGTTAGTGACGCCCTCCCTGAGTGAGCAGCTAGCTGCTTGGGGTGGGGGTCGGGGGGCAGTTGGAGGCAAGGACTAGATGGTTTGTAGCCATGGGCAAAACTGCACCCCTCCCTTGGTTTTCCATTCCCTGTACCCAGGGGTGTCAAAGGGGTCTTTCTGAATCCCCCACCCCCTCTGGCCAGGAACACAGAGATGGGATGGGGGAGATAGGAGAGAAGAAGCCAGAAACAGTGGGTGATGAAAGACAGTAGGGAGAGGAAAGGGAGGCAGAGCCTGGATGCTGGGGAGGAAGGCTCAGTGGGGGGTCAGGGTGGCAGCCAGGCAGGCTCGTGTGGCTGGGAGCCTGGGTGCCAGGCTGAGCTGCTGCTCTCAGCTTAGGAGTCCCTGTGCCAGCTGGCACAGGTGGGTGGGCATAGGCAGGGCTGCGTGCCAGATATACACACAGAACGCCTTTGAGGAGGTGGCAGCTGTCGGCCCAGGCCCCCTTCTGCTTGCTGCAGCCCTGCCTACCCCCTCCAACAACGCCTTACTGAGCACTGGGCTGGGGAAACTGAGGAGTACATTTGGGAACCCTGACTGGAGCGGAGGGCAACCCTGCTCATTCGGAGCAGGGAGGGACCCTGGCTCATCAGTCCTAAGACCAGACCTGGCATGGTGGTGGGCCTCAGCTTCCCCCTTTCTCAATCCTCTTGTATCCCCCTCCGTGCCTGTGGCCACTATTAGGACCCTCCCCAGGATCAAGGCAGCCTCCCCACCTTGGGTGAGAAGGCTGGAAAGCCTTTTAAACCCCAGTAATGGTGGGTTTTGTGGTCCAGAGAGCTGGGGGCCAGCTCTGGGCCTCTGAGGAAGCTGCCTGCAGCCTGTCTCTGCTTTCTCCATTCAGTCATCATGGGCCTTCTGGCACTGCACACCTGGCAGACAGAACAGCCTGTCCCCCTGTGCCCATGGGTACCCGCCTCCCCACACAGATTTCCTAGGGGGCTAGAGCTCCCTGTCCACCTCCAAGCCCCCCATGAGCTGGGCTGGCTGTGGAATAGCTCTGTTTTTCCTCCTCAGTTGGGTGGGTGGTAGTACTCACCACCTGGACACTGCCGGCAGGTGCTCACTCACCTCCCCTGGTCTCCCTGTGCAGCAATGGCCATTCCTGGGGTCAGGCCTTGCTGGGCCTCCATAAGCTGCCTAGGAAGAGCCCCAAGGTCAGAGACAGGCTGCCTGTCTGGGCAGTAGAACAGGTTGACCTTTAGTAGCTGGGTAGAACAGGTCTGCCTTAAGTAGCTGAGAGACCTGGAGCGAGGTCTATTCAAGGTAACAGGGGCACAGCAAGGATCTCTGGCAGCAGGAGGAGGAATTAGGACTAATGGGCACTGGTACCTGTTTGGACACCTGTCAGATGTGGGGAGCTGAAGGAATGGGGTGGCTTGACTTGGGGAGGGAAGGCTCAGGCCTGTCTTCACAAGGAAGGGCTGGCCAGGGCGCAGGGCTGGCCTGGTTGAGGTGGGGGGAGGCGGGTGTGGGTGAGGGCTACCAAGAGACAGGACCCTCCCTAAAAGCCAGCCCAGATCTGTCGGGGTGACCGTAGGGATAGGCTAGGCTGTTCCCGGGGTTAGGGAGAGCTCCCCAAACCTGGGGGGTGGGGGCGGGGAGAAGATCAGGCGAAGGAGCCCTGCGCCAGGGTAGCTTAGGGGTTGTCCCTGAGATTCTGGGGCGCTCCCAGCCGTGGGGAGGGAGTTCTATGAACTCAGTTCGGCTGACTTGCAGCTGCCTCCAGCCTGGCAGAGCCCTCCTGGTCAGCTCCCAGACACAGGGACCGGGAGCCCGGCCAGGGCCACAGCGCCCTGGGATGCAATGCGGGGAGTGGGGGTTCTGGCCTGCAAAACCGGGTGGGTAAACAGGAGAGGTTGCTACGGGAGGTGGCCCTTAAAGAGTGGGGTAAGGTTTGGAGACCTAGGCACCTCTATGCTGCCTTGGGCCGACAGAAAAATGACTGGGGTCCGGGGTCCTCGCCTTTAACGCGGCCCGCGGCTGAGGAGACGGAGGGGGTGGGGCGGCGCGGCGGCGCATGCGCGGCTGGCGCTGCCGGACCGTCCGGCAGCCGGGAGCTTGGAGGTGCCCGCCGGGAGCCCGAAAGCCCCGGGACCCCGCGCGGGGCTCTGAGCGGGCGGGCCCATCGAGCCCCTAGCCTGCCGGCGCCGCCGTCCGCCCGGGCGCCGCGAACGGCGGCCAAGATGTCCGTGCCGGTGAGTACCGCCCGCTGCCCGCCACCCGGCTCGGCTGCCCCCGGCCCGGCCTGCGACCTCGTGCTGCCCGCTGCGGGCCCGCTGCCACGGGGGCTCTCGGACGGGGTCGCCCCACCTGGGCCTGCAACAGCTGGGGGAGGGCAGGTTGGGGGCATCTCCCCCGAGCGTCCCACTTACCTCTACCATCCCCTCCTCTCCCAGGAGGGCCAGGTCGGGCTGGGGTCCGCGCTGCCCTCTCGGGTACCCCCAGGACTGACAAGCGGGGTCCGTGCTGCCCTCCTGGAAACCGTACCCCTACGTTGGACAGCTGCCCTGCCGTCCCCCAGGGACCTCACCAGAATGGCCAGGCCTGGGGCGGGGTCTATGCCTGTCCCCGGAGACCCTTTCCCTCTCTCCCCGCCCCCCGTCGACGGCTTGGCTGGGTGGGCGTCTGCGCCTCCCCCTCCAGGACGGCTGTTGTGCTCACTTTCTCGGGAAGTTTTCCTCTGGCCACTGAGCCCCTTTCTGAGCACAGGCTCAGGCTCCTTGCTCCCTACTAGCGGTGGGCATTTTTCGTGGCCCGACAGGCCGGCCCCGGGCAGCCCCTTGGTGAATGGCTTCACACTTGGCTCGGAGCATCTTGGGTCTTCTCGGCCTCTTGTCCTGCGGGTGGCGAGTAATCCTGGAGACCCCCCCGTGACCAAACCTCAGGTACAGGCCCCAGCCCACTTTGCAGATGGACAGGCTGAGGTGGGAGGGAGATGAACCAGAGGTCCCGCTGGAAAGGGGCGCCACCCGCTAGCTGGAGATGTGGCCTCCGGCCATTGTTTCTTTGCAGGGTTAGGGGCTTTTTTCTCTGACAGGAATAGGCAGTGGGCCGCGGCTCCCAGCCTACCCTGGCCTTGTTTCTGGGACTGCCCCCCACATGAGGGCCCCCTTCTTGCCATGAAGCAGACAGTTGGGGCCTTCTGGCAGGGCAGGCTGGCCTTTTAATTAACCAGCGTAGAGTGTGTGGAGATTATTGGATGAGAGCTGCTGTGTAAGTGCAAAGCATTGTTATTATGGAATTAAAGATCCCAGCTTTACCCGCCTCCAGAAGCAGTAATGCAGAGTTACAGATGAAAAAATTAGGGCTTCCAGACTGTGCTGATGTGACCCCCCCCCCAACCCCAATCTCTTCTGGTTCAGAGCATAATTGCCTCATCTTTGAAAGAAGACAGAAAATGCCTGCCAAGCCCTTCTTCTCCCTTGCTCAGCTTTCCTGCAAAGCTCTGGGCCTTTTCCAGCCCAGGACATCAGGGAACCTCCCTGCCCCTGTAGGCACTGACCAGAGAAATAAGGTGGACCAGCTGGACCTGCTGGAGGGTCTGGGTCTTCAGGGCCAAGGGAATATGATGTGGAGAAAAAGAGGCCAAAGGTTGGGGGGGTGGGGGGGCAGGGCCACATCAGACCCTGGGCTGACCGCTATTGGGGAGGTCTACGTTTGATGTGGTTTGGTTGTCCACAGACACTGCAGAGCACTGAGAGGGGAGCCCGGGAGGGTACCCAGACCCCTTGTCTTACGTGACTCTGGATAGCCCTACTTGGCTCTGTGCCTCAGTAGCTGCATCTATAACAAGAGAGGTGTGGGCAGGTGGACCAGGGTCTGTGTGTGACTTGGACAGACAGGCATCATTGTGGAGGCAGCAGCTGAGGTCAGCTCAGTCTGTCCTCACCATCACCTGCTCCAAATCAGGTCCTCAGGTCCCACCCTCCCACCTGCAGCCACAACCCTTGGGGATTCTGTGGGAGTGGGCAGGGGTCTCACTGTCAGCCCCCTGTGTGGCTGGGCTGTCAGAGCACCCAGACTTTCTCCTGGGACCTTGGCCAGTGCCTGTGGTGGTGGGACCAGAAGGAGCAGTTCATTTCTGGAGCAGCTGTGAAATGTTCTGCAAATTGCTTTCATGTGCTGGGTAGGCCCTGCAGAAGCCTCAGGGCTGAGTCGGCCTGCTCAAGCCCTGCTCTCGGAACCCAGAATGGTGACGGCCCATGTGGGCTTATAGACACATTAGGGTTTTAAGCACACTTGTTCATTTGGGTAGTCTTTTCCTGGATGGGGCTGACACAGGCAATTTGGAACACAGAAATTACAAGATGCTTCAGAACGAGACAGGGTGGGAAGTGATGTCAGGGAGAGTAGGGGTTGTGGTGGGCCAGGTTGATCTGTGAGTGACTCTGAGTGTTAGCACAGGAGGGCGCTCTAGACATTGGTGGTCTGACCCTGTCATTTGATCCAAGCCCACACACGCAGGAGTCTGGATCCCAGAGGGGGCAAGGTACACAGGGTCTTCCTGACCCCCTACTCAGTGCTGTTTCCTCTGCCCCAAGCTGAGAGCAGTGATATCTGGCTTCCTCTTGGGCATGGCTGTGCCACCTGCCTCAGGCCTCTGGACTGGCCAGCATTGGCATGGGATCTGTGTTTAGGAGTGGCACGATGCTGGATGCTCCCTGGAACTGTCAGAGAGGCCAGTTTCCAGCTTGCAGAGAAATTCTCCTACTGTTTTCCTGCCTCCTTTCCTGTCTGTGAAATGCGTGCAGCCATTCTGCCCCTCTACTGTTCCTTTGTTGTGTGAAGGATGGAACCTGTCAAGAAGTGACGGTGCAGACGTGTGGCATGCATCCCATGTGCCAGACACTGTGCTCAGGGACAGTGTGTCTTGCCAGGGTGGCGCGGCCAATAAGAGGCAGGCACTGGGTGGGAACCAAGTCTGGCAGAACCCAAAGCCAGAAAGTGACTGTCATACCTCGTGGCCTCTCTAACTATGGGGACTGTGGCCTGTTGAGCCATCACAGAGGTCGAGGCTGCTGAGAGGCCGACCCTCTGCTGAGGCTTTCCAAGTGTGAGTTCGTGTAACCCACTCAGAGCCACTGTGAGGCCAGGCAGCATGCCCAGGGCTGTGCAGCAGGGGTCAGTCTAGCCCTGTCTGGCCCCAGTGGTAGTCACTGGAGATCAGTGGGCTGGTTTGGCATCCAGTTGAACGTCCTGGTTTGCACATTCTGCTAGCAATCCCTGGAGCCCCCTCTGTGTCTAGCTTTGTGCCAGCCAGGGCTGTGAGTGGGAGAGCTGGTGTGGGAGCAGGAAGGTCTGCCCTGGGGTTCACAGCGGGTTTGGGCAGCCTGGCAGCAGACAGTGAAGCCGGGCAGGATGGGCTCAGGGGACGATGGAAAGAGGCAAGGTCCAAATCCAAAGTCCTGCTCTGGCCTCAGCATAGCGTGCAGAGCACCCTGGCACACCAGCTCCTGCCACGGAGCCGTTGCTCCTGCCTGTCCCTCTGCAGAAAATGA
This sequence comes from Elephas maximus indicus, assembly GCF_024166365.1. Lineage (NCBI taxonomy): Eukaryota > Metazoa > Chordata > Mammalia > Proboscidea > Elephantidae > Elephas > Elephas maximus. The sequence goes on along the minus strand of NC_064839.1, from coordinate 40,987,829 downwards.
TCTTCAACCTCCTGCCCCTTCCACCAGGTCACTCCTGCTCATCCTCGAGCACTCAGCTAGGGTGGCACTGCTCCCTGAGGAGCCCTCCCAGACCCCCTTGTATGACTGTGCATTTATTGATGGACTTGTTTGATTGCTGTCAGACTCCCTTGACAGACTGTAGGCTTCGCCAGGGCAGGGCCCATGGCTGCTTGGCTCCTCTCTCTGCTTCTCTCCCCAGCTTATCCCTGCCACCTGCTGAGAGTGTGGCCCTGGGAGCATCATGGAATCCCTACAGGTGCAGAGAGTCAGGTGTCCAAAGCCGCTGCCCTGGGGGCCTTGTCGGAGGCTGGCAGGGGTTCCCAGGGAGGCTGCTCCAGGACTGGAGGATATTTGGTGGGCCAAGGGCAAGGGCTCAGGAACGAACAGTGCTGGCTCCATGGGCTTGGGCACGTTGTTGAACCTCTTTAATCCTCCATTTCCTCATCTATATGGTGGATGTTAATAGCACTGAGCTCATGGGGTTTTGTGAGAACTTGGTGAAGGATACACAAAGCTCTTTGTAAGAGGCTAATAAGTCATAGCAGCTTGTTACCTTTATCCTGCCCCATTTTGCTGGTGCGGTGGTCCAAGACCCGCTCCTGGCTCCTGCACAACCAACCCATGGTGCTCAGCACCCTGTCCCCACAATTCTCTGGGGCCTGCCCAGTCTGCTGGCTCCAGAGGCTTCCAGTGGCCCTTTCTTTATGGTCAGTGTGGTTCCCACTGAGTCCTTAGTAGTGAAATAGCCCTGGCCCTTCCTCCAGGTGACTCCTTCCTCTTGAACCTTGGATGAGCAGGTCCTTGTTCTCATCCTGGCAACATAGCGGCCTCCAGTAGGGTCAGTCACAAGCTGGCCCACCACATTCCAGGCCAGGTGGCCCTGAGCACCCCCAGGAGTAGGGCACAGAGTTGCAGGTGGTAGGACAGGGAAATGGTGCTGGCTGGGTCCTCAGGTGTCATCTGCAGCAGCGTGGTCTAGCAGGGGCAGGCAGGGCTGTCAGAAGGCAAGCCCCTCCTCAGTGAGTCCTGGGAGGTGAGCAGCAAGGCTGTCAGGGTGAGCCCAGGGTGTGGGGCAGCACCACTGACCTCCCTTGTCCCTCTGCTAGGCATGAGGCTGTGTTCCCAATGGTGTATTCTCTCTAGGCACCTCCTTTCTTGGTACTCATCATTACTTCCCCAACCTTTGACTCTGCTTCATTACAATAGCTTTTATCTCAGTCAACCCCTGTTGTTTCTCTGGCTCACTCTTATTCACTGTTAGCTGGGTCAGTTTTGGGGGACCTTGGTAGAGGTGACGACGGATGCTTGCTCTGGAAGAGGAGGCAGTCACAAGTTTTGGCTCTAAAGCTAATTTCTTCTCTAAGAGGAGAGTAGAAGCTGAGGGGGCTTTTTAACGAATTTAATTTATTATTTAAACCCCGCCAAACTCCAAGAAGGATTTGAAGTGGATTATAGTGAAAGATACAGATAGCCAGGGATCCTCAAAAGATCCAGAATTACGTAGTATATTAGGAAGGAGAAAAATTATTCCAGAAAACTTGGCCGACTAGGCATGCCAATTTAGCTTTAAGCTCCCTGACAGCCAGGGCAAGAAGGGAAACAGGATGAGTTTAGGATTGTAATACCTGTTTCGATATTTCTATATGCCATGTGATTTTTTCCTCTGAGCTTGTTTTGCTAGTTGAAATTCTTTTATTGAAGTAGATTTCATACATTGTGAAATGTACAGATGTTAAGTGTACAGTTGGATGAGTTTTGACTTATGTAGAACCTGGTATAACTGTCAATCAGATCAAGATAATGAACATTTCCACACCCTTAGAAAGTTCTTTAATGCCTACTTTCAGTCAACCTTTCTCCTCCCTTCGCTCCCTCTACAGAGTAACCACTATTCTAATTTCTGTTACCATGGCTTAGTTTTCCCTCTTCTTGAACTATATATAAATGTAAATATATAGTAGATATCCTTTTGAATTTGGTTTATTTTACTTTGCGTAATGGCTTTGAGATTGTCATCCATGTTGCCTGTACCTCTAGTTTATTCTTTTTAAATTGCTGAGTAGTGTTCAATTTTATGACTATATCATTATCCATTCCCTTGCCCATAGATGTGTTTCTAGTTTTTGTATGCCTTATATTTTTAAGTGCCGGGACTCTGGTGTTATTGTTGGTGTCATGCCCTTATTTCAGTATTTTGTAAAACCTGACATCCAATCATGTATGCCTTGAGGCGTACCCAGAGAGTTATGTGCCACAACATCCTGAACAAGGTACATACACCCTGTCCTGTTCACCCCCCTCCCAGGTATCTTAGGGCTTGAATTCCCGCTTACCAGGTTACCTGTTAGGTTAAGGGCCTTGCGGTTTTGAGTCACCTGTATTTCCTCAGTCTGCTCCAGAGATCCTGGCTGGGAGAGGTAGGAGAGGAAGGATCCTGTCCTGGGAGTGGATGCCTCCTCTACTGCCTTTCCCCTCCTAGCCAGGGCAGACCCCTGTGCTCCTGTCACTCTGTCCCTGGATATCTGCCAAAACACCCCCCCAGGTAGATGCTCCTGGCTGCTCCTGCTGCAACTCTGGGAGCCCTGAACCCGGTAGGCAGTGGGGTGCCAGCCCCTGCCCCACCACTCAAGAAGTCAAGACTGAAAAAAACAAAAAAAGAAGTCAAGACGGTGAGGGGTGGTGCTGTTGAGAGCCACATCCTGCTCCACTCCTCTGGCCCCTTGGTTCTTCATACCCAGGTAGCTGGCACACCTGTGTTCTTATTACAAGATTTTCCCCCGCAATGAGTACCGGGAAACCCTAGTGGCATAGTGGTTAAGAGATATGGCTGCTAACCGAAAGGTCAGTGGTTCGAATCTACCAGGCGCTCCTTGGAAACTCTGTGGGGGCAGTTCTACTCTGTCCTATAAGGTTGCTATGAGTTGGAATCAACTCCACAGCAGTGGGTTTGGTTTTTTTTGGTTTAATGAGTTCCCAATGAGCTTTAGGAAACCCAGGTGGCGTAGTGGTTAAGAGCTGCGGCTGCTAACCAAAAGGTCAGCAGTTCGAATCCAGCAGGCATTCCTTGGAAACTCTATGGGGCAGTTCTATTCTGTCTTGTAGGGTCGCCATGAGTCAGAATCAACTCAACAGCAGTGGGTTTTTTTTTGTTTTAATGAGCTTCAGGTACTTGTAGCAAAAGATTCACACATCTGCTCAAATCAGAGAAGCCTCGCCTAAGAACCTTATACAAAATATTCCTCCCTGTTGCTCTGTTCCTCATCACCACAAATGTTCATGGATTTATGTTTGTGCACTTTCCCCCAGCCCTGCACACCCTGGGGTGTGGACATGGACTGTCCTGCTCACAGCCATGTCCTAGTATAGCATGGAACAGACACATAGGTTCTGAAAGAGTAGCCATCACATCAGAAGATGTATAATGGTGGACACCTTAACCAGCCCCTCCCCACTCAACCACAGGCTAAGGGGCTGCCCTGCCCACCCCTCAGTGCTGGCTGGTGGATCTGGAGGGTGACAGAGCTCCCAGGAAAGATTTTGCCTCAGAGGAGGGTTTGTTCCTTTTGTGGTTCAGGGGCTTGGGGAAAGAGGGGGTGTTTGTGGTGGCGGTGAGGAGAGGGAGGGTTCAGCCGAAGCATTGGGCTCAGTGGAGTGTGCTCCTGCATGTGGTGCAGGCCACAGGGTGCACCCTGGCGCCAGCGCAGTGGGCCAGGGTGTGTGCATGAGCTGGGTGGTTGTGCAGACTGGTTTCCAGTGAGGCTGTCGTCAGCAGGGCGCTGGGGTGCACTGTGCCCTGCACAGTTGCATGTGCCTTTGATCCCATGGGCCTAGGGGTGGGGAAGACAGCTGCCCATGGTGTTACATTTAACAGATGAGCATACAGAGGTTTTTAGAGGCACAGTGACAGCTGAAGTTCCCAAGGCCAGTTGAAGTCATTAACCTTGCCCACTCCTGTCCCTAGAGGCTAAACCTAAGCAAGGGCTCTGGGCCTGGGTTTCCTGGCAGGTGGAGCCTTTCTGTGTAGGCTGGAGCAGGCTCAGGTGGGATGCCCAACCCCACACCACCCCATGGAGGGGGCTAAGGAGGGAGAGAAAGCAGTGCTTTCCCAGTGGCTGCTATAGCTCTGCCTTCTCCCTACCCACTCCTTCCTGCATCCCACCCTACTTTCCCCAGCCTCCTCCTATGACTTGCTGGCCCCCCAGGCCTGAATACCCCAGCCCAGTGGTTAGGCAACCCTGTTGTGTCTCTCTGTGAGCATCTGTGGGTGCAGGCACCTGTGTCCCTGGTGGAAGCAGGCTAGGGGTGGGCAGCAGATGGCATGTGAAGTCACCCCCCTCTGGCTACCCTGATATGCTGGGGCTGGTTGCCATGGGGAGAGACGAAAGCAGATGGCCAGCCTGGGGAGGCCTCCTGACCACACCCTTGGCGGCCACCAGCAGCTGAGCTTTTCCTCTGGTGACAAGGACTTGTCCCCTTGCTTCTCTCCATCCCAGTCTTCTCCAGCCAGGACTAAGCCCCTCCCTCCCCCGCTCCCTTCTGCCAGCCTGCTTCCGTCCCCAGGCAGCTCTGCAGGACTGCAGTGGGGAGGGGCTGCCCTACCAGGATACCAGGAGGACAAAAGGCACGCCCCTTACACACAAGGGAACACTGGACTACCTGCTAGGAGAGCGGTGGGGAGGTGGAAGAGGAGAGTGAAGAAGGGAAGGGGGACTCAGGCCCTATGAGGTGGGGCGGAAAGCCTCTGGGAAGTACCCCAGGGCCCGGCCATGTAGGGCGCACCCCAGCCTTGGGCCTCGGAAGCCCCTTCTGAAGCCAGCACCTCTCTGCAGTTGCCTCCCTGCTCTTTAATTTTCAAATTAGAAAAGCAATTAAAATAATTTGGAGAGTTATTCTGCTCCTTCCAGTTCCTGTTCTGGAGAGAGCCGGAATGGAGGAGGGAAGTGGGTGGGGCCCTGGATTCAGGAGGGCAGGGAGGCCAGAGTCCCTCCCTCAGAGGCAGTGTCCCAGCCCCTGTAGCCCAGCCCTACACCCAGGTCTCTACTTCTGGTTGTGAGAACTGGCCTGAGGGGATGCTAGAGGGGATGACAGCTGGATCAAGGCAGAGCATCCCTGCTCAGGAGGGTGGCTGGGGCTAGAGTGCGGTGTGGGAGGGTACTTGGTGCCAGAGTGTAGGGCCCGCCTCCTTCCCACAGTCCTCTATCACCACTGGAATGAACAAATGAACTGCTTCTGTGGGCACTCCAGCCTTGGGGAGCAGGGGAGGATGGATTGGAAGACTCTTTGTGGTTGACAGCTCCAGCCCTAAGAGTGAACACTCTCCCTGCTTTGAGTCATGGGCATTGCTTTTCGCAGGGACACACCTGGGTAGCTGGATGGGTGGGTTATGCTTGTAAGCTCTGCTACTTTCTGGCAGTGTGACCTGAGCAAGGCGCTGCCCCTGTCTGAGCCTCTGGGTAGTGCTGTTTCTGTCCTGGCCCCCAGGGCGGCAGTGAGACCCCTGACTTCTGGTGTGTGAGGGGCCCAGCCTGTGTGGGCTCACCTCTGTGGGCCAGCCCATCCCACCTACAAGGGTCCCTGTATCCTCGCCCAGGCAGGGCAAGCTCCAGCTGGCAGCCTGGCTTTGAGCTTGCTAATAAGGGGCATGGCTAGCCCAGGGGGAAGACGTCAACTCCTGTGGCCCTTCAGATACAGTCTATGGTCTCTTCCTGCCCCTGGGGCTGGCAGCACTCACCTCCGGCCTCAGGAAATCCTCTCCTGCTGCTGCTCCCAGCCCTGCCATCAGCTGACCCACCAGGCCCACTCTCCTGTGCAGCTGGGAGAGCCAAGACTTGGGGAGGGGAAGGGTCTGTAGACATCGCATTGTGCAAGCCATTTTTAGCCTGCTCTTTTCACTCAGCATGTCCCAGGCATTTTCCTCCACTATTTCGGTTCTCAAAAGTGGCCATCTTAGTAGCTGCACAATATTCCATTGAGAGGCTGTGGTCTGCCTAACCAGTCCCCTAGAGCTAGGCATTTAAGTTATGCCTCCCCCCTTTTGCTGTTATAAATGCTGCAACAGACGTTGTTGGATATAAAGCAAGAATAGCTCTTTTGTACAGTGGTTCTATACTGAAGGATAAGACCCCAGAAAGCCAGAGGGCAGGAACCACATCCCCAGCTTTTCTCCCCACTTAGGGTCTACTCTAAGCAGCAGCCCTTCCCCCCAGTGGACACTTTAATGAACAAACGAGAACCAGTGTCCCTGCATGCCAGGACTACCATGTTCCCTGAACAGACAGCTGCTCCAGGCCCTAGGGGTTGGTGACATCCCCTTCAGCCTGTGAGCTCATCATCCTCAGCCTGGCCGGAGGTACCAGGCGACTCCTCACATGACTTGAGGACTGTCCAGAGGTGTTGGTGTCTGGGCAGTGCTCCTGCTATCTCCCGCCACCGGCAACACTCTCTAGATCCTCCTCTTCAGTGGCCTCCCTCCTTCCTGCCTGAATGAACATTTCCCTGAACCCCTTGCTTCCCACCAGTCCCACTGGGTGTGTGTATGCATTTGCGCGGGTATGCCTCTCTCTCTCTCTCTCTCTCTGTGTGTGTGTGTGTGTGTGTGTGTGGCCCCTCATTTCCCTCCCCCCAGCCTCAAGACTGGGGCAGCCTCTGGTTTCCTCACCCAGGCCAGCTCTTCCCACCAGGGCCAACTCTGATGTCCCACCCAATCAGGAAATACTTTATGCACCCCCAGCCCCCTAACGGGGGCTGAACTTCAGTGGGGTGGTGATACTGCTGGGCTCTTATAAGCCCCCAGTTCTGAGCTCAGTTTTGTCTGGGGGTGTGTTTGGATCTCAGCTGCCTGTCCTTTTGGTGTCTTGAGTGTGACAGGGGCTTTTGCCATCAGAGCCTGCAGTGCCCTGCCCCTTGATTCCCTTCCTGCTTTGTCCTGAATGTGCTGCAGGGTGACTGGGGGGAGGGGGGGCCACAGTCTAGTAGCCCTATCATCCCTTGCCTGGCTGCCAGCTCTGTCCCTTCTGTGGCCGGGATGGGGGAAGGGATGGGCAAGGGTCAGTACACTGTGCATCAGCCTTTTCATCTGTAAAATGGGGCTAATTGTGGAGCCTGCCTCATAGGATTGCTGTGGGCCTGAAATGGGCACATGGCCTCTGACATGGGGCTGGGCATAGAGGCATTGCTGGGTACCAGGTGCTGCATCACTGTGTCACTGTCAGCACTCCTTCACAGTCAGAGGGGCTGGGAGGCTGGACTGGGGGTGGAGTGATGTTCTGCTCCCTCAACTGCCCCAGCCAGAGCCTGCCCAGTGGGTACCTGTCCCCCACCCTCTGGCCTGGGAGGGGGTATTCCTCCGTACCCCCCCCCCACACACACAGTGGGAAGCAGACCCTGAGGCCTTGTTTCCAAAGCGGAAATGCCATTCTGGGAGGCAGGGACTTGGGGGGGGGGGAGTTTAAGTGGAAAAGGAGCAAATTTTTGAAATGCCTTTGCCTGAGCCTGGTTCCCCTCCCCCGCCTGCCCGCCCACAACAGCAGTCCTGCCCCAGCACTGCTTTAATCCAGCTCCGGAGATGAGGAGGGTCTCCCCTTCCCTGAGATCCCAGCTAGCCTCCTTTCTGAGCCCCCACCCTGTGGCCAGCTAGGACAGAGCAGAGGCCAGTCCTCTTGAAGGCCAGGTTTTTTGTGTTCCCCACTCCCCTTCCCTGCAGAGACCTGCTGGAGAGGAGTCCCTCCAACCCCCAACACAGATTCCCTTGCGTGGTCCAGCTGCTTTAGATCTGCTCCCTTGGAACCTGGAGAGCCAGCTAGCTGAGGATTCAGTGGCTAGACAGAGTCAGGGTTTAGGAGGGGGCTGGGGCCATAGTTTTCCTGCCTGACCTTGGGGCACAGCTTTGGAAACAAGCAGGAAGGTGTGTCCTGAGAGTTGGCTCCTCTTCTGTGGGGAAGTGGACTACTTGAGGGTATCAGCTTTGGGGAGGGCATAGGGTGGCAACTGGTTGTCTTGTTTCTCCTTTCTCGGGGACCCTGGGTCATAGTGTCCAAATCCCACTGTTTCCCACCCCGCAACCCCATGCTGTGAATGCTGTGCAGTGGTTCACTGGGATGCTTTTGGGAAATGCAAGTGCCCAGGTCCCCCACTCCCACTTTTTCTGGAGGTATGGGACCTAGGAATCTCTCTCTCTCTTTTTAAATTGTACTTTAGATGAAGGTTTACAGAACAAACAAGCTTCTCATTAAAAGCAGTACACATAATGTTTTATGACATTGGTTAACACCCCCACAACATGTCAACAGTCTCCCTTTTCAACCTTGGATTCCCTATTACCAGCTTTCCTGTCCCTTCCTGCCTTCTATTCCTTGCCCCTGGGCTGGTGTGCCCCTTTAGTCTCGTTTTGTTTTATGGACCTGCCTAATCTTTGGCTGAAGGGTGAACCTCGGCAATGACTTCATTACTGAGCTAAAAGGGTGTCCGGGGCCCATACTTTTGGGGTTTCTCCAGTCTCAGGCTAGTAAGTTTGGTCTTTATGAGTTAGAATTTTGTTCTACATTTTTCTCCAGCTCTGTTTGGGACCCTGTATTGTGATCCTTGTCAGAGCAGTCAATGGTGGTAGCCAGGCACCATCTAGTTGTACTGGACTCAGTCTGGTGGAGGCTGTGGTAGTTGTGGTTCATTAGTCCTTTGGTCTAATCTTTCCCTAGGAATCTCTTAGCAAGCTCTCCTGTGACCAGCCAGACTTGGGCTGCACCAGTCCAGCATCTTAAAGATTAGAAAGGAGCCCAGAGAGGGAGAGGGCCTACCTGAGGTTGCACACCTGGCCAAGGGCTGAGTCTGCTGAGCCCTAGGTGTCAGATGCATATCAGGTGGAGTGAGGGGAGCTGTGGGTCCAACGGGTCTCCTCACTGCTTCCCTGGCACCGGGAGCTGCCTGACAGTTCCACATCTCTGTGAGTGAGTGGCCCAGGATGTTGACCGTCCGAGGATTCAAGAGAAGGTACCCGGGAATAGAACTGTCCAGTTCTGGAGCAGTTTCCTTCTAGATCTCGCCGAAGATAACTTCAGGGAGACTGGATTCAATTCAAGAGGGTGGGAGGTGGGGAGACCCTTATTCCCTGGTGGGCTGGGGCCAGGGCACTGAGTCTTCACAGGCTGGCGCACTCCAACGGATGTGCCGTAGTATGTATGTAGAAAGCGGCAGGCCGAGCTGCCAGCCTCCCCGCCTTGAGTTATCGTTCCCGAGGGCCCTTTCAGGGTAGGCCTGACCGGAGTTGGTGCCGTGGTCATTACTATTTTTCCGCAGGCTTGGGCGCGCCCCTTCCCCATTCCCTCTAGATTCAGATCTAAGGCGGACCGCCATATGGATACGCAGAGTGTGAGAATGTCCCGAGATTGGTGGTCCAGCACCTCAGGGGCTGCGGCGTGTGGTGCGCTGGGGGAGGAGGGCAATTCAGATTCGATGGCAACGGGTTTGATCTCGCCCCCCACCCCTGCCCCACGAGGTGCGCGTTCTGGCCAGCGATGGAGGGGCGGGGACCGGCATTTGGGGAGGAAGGGATATCCCGCGCACCAGCGCTAGTCTGGCTCGGAGCTGGGGCCTAGCTCCTGGGGGGCGGGCTGCGGTCCCACTGGGCCAGCGCGCGCCTGCGCCCGCCTGTCCCGTTCCCCCCTCCCCCGCACAGTGGGCGGCTCATTTGCATGGGGAGCCGCAGCGGCCAATGGGCGCGCGCGGCCAGGCATGCCGGGAGCCGGGCTGGGCCAGCTGGGCCGCGGCGGCGTTGGCGGCAGCGGGCGGAGCGAGGTGGGACCGGCTCTGGGCGGTGGTGGCGGTGGCGGTCGCGGTGGCGGTGGCGGTGGCAGTGACTGGCCTGGTGGCGGAGGCAGCTGGCCTGAGACCCGGGAGATTGTGGCGCACTCGGAGCCCCTAGGGCGCGTGGCACGGGCAGCTGGGTGTGTGGTCCTGTGGGGAGCCGGGGACCCCAGCCGCCCGACACGATGAATTACCTGGTGAGTGCCGGCAGGCGTGGCACGGGGTCCACTAGGGATGGCGGGTGGGATCTGCGCCCCAGGAGCGACTGGCCCAGTCCGCTTTCGGCTTCGAGGCAACCGTATTGCCCGCACCCGGGCGGGAAGGAGTTAACTGAGTGGCATTTCCTGCTGGACCTGTGGGTCCTGGGAACCACAGGCTGCCTGAGGCTCTGCGGGAGTGGCCCGGGGTCCGAGGTCCTTGGACCCCTCCAGCTTCGGCTGGGGCGCCCGGAGGCCAGGACCCCGGAGGAACCCAGACCTGCGCGCCTCGGGGCTGGTTGAGAGGGCCGGGCGCAGGGGCCGCGGGCCGGCAGGAAAGTTCCTGGATCCGGGAAAGTTCCTGGCTGGAGGCCCGCTCTCCCCCTGCGGGCCGCCGCCTGCCGTGTGACCTTGGGCCTGCGCGCCCTGCCTCTGAGCCTCAGTTTCCTCAGCCACGACAGGGGGCGGCGGTCCTCGAGGTAGTGACCGTGAGCTTCCTAGACACGGAGTGGTGGTCTGACATCCATCAGTCTGTTTTGGGGTGGGGGCGAGGGGGAGAGTTGGGGGCCGGGAAAGCGAGTGCGTGGCGTCCTCAGAGACGTCGGCGCAGCCGGAGCGCCATCCCTAGCCGGTTAATGATTCACTCCAGCCCGCCGGCGCTGGATTCCGAGAGCGAGGGCGGGCGGGCGCTCCTCGGCCTTTACCTGCCCTAGTTGCAAAAGCGACGATAAGAACCGAATACTGATGGAAGGGGGCCAGGATCCAGCTTCTGCAGCTTAGACGTGGGGGCTTTGCAGTCCACTGTTGGAGGATCCCCTACCCTGACCGTCAGCTGAGCTGGGGAGTCTGTTTTGGCTTCCACAGCCACAGGTACTCAGCCTCTTCTTGCTGCTGCTTGAGGCCAGATGCCAGGGCCATGTGAGGGACTCTGGAAAACTGAGATTTGCTGAGGTCTGGGGGTGCGTGTGAACAGGGGCAGAGGGCCTTAGGTGGGGTTGGGGCCTCTATTTCCAGACTGGGGTCAGCGGCTCCCTTTCCTGACCAGGAGGCTGTAAGCACACGCTGCCAACATCCTAGAGATGCTCTGCTTGCCCTGCACCGGGAGACACGCCCATTTACTCTCTCCAGATGGCGAGCTGGTTGGTCAGGGGTCAGGCCGGTGAGTCCCCGCCCATGGGGAGGCCTGGCAGAGAGAGAAGGTTCCCCCCGGGGAACAGGGCCCAGGTACAGGTAGAGCCCACAGGGAAAGGAGCCTTAGGGATGAGGTGCTGGCATGCCCTCCTGGCACTGGCACTACCACCCTCTTCCCCTGGGCAAGGAAGGAGCCCAGTGGGAGCTAGATGGGGGCAAGGCAGGTCAGCCCCACATTCTTCCAGGAAAGTCACCTGCAGGGAGGAGGGGGGAGGAATGGAGTCTCTGATCACTGCTGTTTGTACTGAGCAGAGGTGTGAGTGCAGTAGGCTGGCACAGTCTCCTCAGGCCTGGGCCGGGCTTGAAGCAAGGGCAGTGCCACTAGGGCATCCTGTCCAAGCAGGAAAGATTCCTGAGGCACAGAGTGGGACAGGCACTGGTCCTCACAGAACTGGACCCAGAGCGCAGTCTTCTGGCATGGCCCTGCATTCTGCACATGTGCCCTTCCTGTTCTGCCTGGAGTCAGGTAACTCTGGTCCCTAGGGGGCTGCTATGTTCTCCTGGGTCTGGCAACTTTGCAGGCCCCCTCTGACTCCAAGGCTGTGCCTTAGCTCCTGGCCTCCTCCTGGCATCCACTGTCCTTTAAGAAAATCCTACCACCCTTCTTTCCTCTGCCTGGTGGACCCTCTGCAGACCCACCCTCCCTTTGCAGAAGTTCAGAGAGCTGGGGCAGCCAGGATCAAAGCCCAGGGCCAGTAGGGCAGCCAGGACCAAACAGCAAGAGAGGTGTGCTTCCAGGGAGGCCTCCTGGAGAAAGCAGTATGGGTCGGGGTTGATAGGAGTCCTCCAGTAAAAAGACTGGGCCAGACTCCTTTCCCCTGGGTCCTAGGGCCCCAAATAAGGGACCGCAGGGTGGTCTTGCTCCAAGAAGGTGGGGCTCTGCTCTTGGTTATCCCCTGTTCTGGCTCCCTGAGCTCTGGGAAGGGGCTCTGGCCCAACTTTGCTTTCCTGCCCTAACTCCCTCCCACCTGTAGGTGAGTGGGGTGAAGGGTTCTGGCCTGGGGTGGAAGGATTTTGGGGGGCAGGACCTCATCTCAGGCCCCTATCTCTACTGCCCTTCCCAGAAATCAGGGGTTTGGTACTTTTTTTGAGCTGGAGAACCCCATTTTTTGTGGCATTGTGCCCCCACCCCATTTCTGCTCAGGCAGATGGTGCTGCTTCAAGAGCAGCTTGAAGTTGTCATTTAAAACTGGAGGGTAGTAGAGCTGTAAGGGGCTTAGGTGTTGGTGGGAAACCAAGCCCTGTATAGAGGAATTCCTTGCTGTCCCTCCTGGACTGACACTCTGTCCTCTGGCCCAAATGATGGCAAAGCTGGGGTGGAGCAGGGGAGGTTACCCCTATTCTGGGCTTGGTGCTTTTTCTGAAGTAATAGTAATAGCCTCATGCCGAGCTTCCTGCTGAGAGGCCAGATGACAAGAGTGATCTTGAGCCGGTCTGATCCAAAGAATACCGAGATGCTCCCAGGCAAGCCTGGGTCCATTCCTGGCCTGGGTGGCAGCAGTGAGGGTTCTAAGGGGGTTGGAAGGGGCTGGAGGGCAGGGGCTCTGCCCTCATGACACCCACATGGGCTCCTTGGTGCTCTGGCCTCAGTCCCACCTGTTCCCACTGTCCACGGTGTGCCAGGGGCTGCAGATGCCATGTGCTGCAGAGGAGAGCCCTCGTGCCTGCTCCACCTCTCTGCTCCCCAGGCTGCCTCTCCTCTGCCCAGCCTTCCAGGGACAGTGCCTGAGATGCTTGCAGGGTGGGGGTGGAGGGGTGGGGAAATACTTCCGGTCCCAGAGTTGGCCCTGGACACAAAGGCATCTGCTATTGCCACTGCAGCCAAGGCCAGGACATGCCTGTGCTTGGTTGGAGGGGCCTCGGCAGCAACCACCCACAGGTGGCTTTTGACTGCCCATTTAACAGACTTTTCCTCTGGCTGCTGGGTTTTGGGCATGGGGCTGAGGCCCCACATAACACTCCTCTCTTGTCTGACCCCATTGGTACTCCTGAGGCAGGTGGGGGAGGAGGAACCTGGGGCAGCTCAGGGCTGTGTGGTTCACCCATGTTCCTGCTCCCTGCCAGCCCAGCACCAAGGACTTGAGCCTGCATCTGGATATCTCAGGTTTTGTGGGAAGGGAGAGTACTAGGGAGATTGTTAGGGACCTGTGACTGGCTGGTTCTAGAGTTCAGCCCACCGTGGGCATGTGGTGGGTGTCTGAGCAAGGAAGAGACGTTGTGCCCTAGAACCCCACCTGGAACTGGGAGGCAGGGAGATAGAATGGGCAGGACCCTGACCCACTGTGGCCAGGTGGCTGCTTGCTCTCCAGCAGGGTTCCCAGGGGGCCATGAGCAAGAAGGGATTGTGGATGCTGTAAAAATGGCATGGTGGGGGCATCTGACCTCCTCTAACTTCACAAAGGGGAAAGAGAATCACCATCAGCATCAGCCCACATGAGGTGGAGGTCAGACATACCTCCTCTCTCTAACCTTTTTACCAATTCTAACAACAGCCATCCCTCCCATGGCACTTTCTACTTCTCTGCTGGGTTTTGTAATTGCTTTTAATAGCCATGCAGAACTTAAAGACAGTAGTCCCGATTATGGGGTTTATTCAGGAAGTAACAGTTACAATTCAGGATCAGGAACAACTCAGGAAACTGTTTCAGTCAGGACAGCTACTCAGTGGTGCCCACAAGCAGGCCTCTTCTGGCCCTTGACCTCTTGGCCCTCGGCCCCTCAGGCTTCTTGGGCCAGCCTGGCCTCTGCCCTGCATAGGCAAGTGTTACACAGCTCTTTAGCTCTTCCAGTAAGTGGCCAGAGATATCTCGCTCTGCCCAGTGAGTGCCTGGAGGCACCCCACTCTGCCAGCATTCTGCCCGAAAATGCTCAACATTCTTACTGCAAGAGCTGGGAAGCCTACCATGCTGTCTCCTGCCGGCCAGTTCTCTTACGCACTTGCTACCTCTTCTCAACCTCTTACACTATCTCTGGTGTCACAGCTCTCTGGCTCCTAAGCATAGGAGATTCTCAGTACAGGGACCCTGGGCCCAAAGAACATGTGCTGCTCCTGGTTCTTCTTGGTAGTAGTGAGGTCCTCCCTTTCTGCTACTGGGATGGCTCATTTTAAGCTTAGCAGGATGCCAAAACTAATCAATCCTCTTGTTAGGGTTCATACATCTTATTTACATGGTCCCGCCCCCACAAGTGTGCCTTGCACCTTATTTGCTTTATTAGCAAGCTGTCCAATCCCCTTGGTGGGCCATAAGCACCTTATTTGCATAGTCCCACCCAATCATTTGGTGGGAGTTACAAGACCATGGTGAGAAGGGCCATGTAAAAGCAGCGCATCGTACTGCAGGCACAGACTGCAAGGTGGGCATGCTCATTGAACCTGTATCCATTGGCCACTGTGGGCTCTTTGGGATAAGCAAACAGAATACCCCAGAAATAAATCTGGCCCACGTTCGAGATGGTTCTGAGTATGAAGGGAGCCAGTGTTTCCTGAATGGCTGGTGTGTGAGGTTCTGTGCTTGGGCTGGGGTATGTGGGTGGGTGGTGGTGAGGACAGGGAGGGACGGAAAAGCCCTGTGAAATTTCCACTGCTGGCTTTCGTGAACCTGCGCATTGGCCCAGGCGCCCCTCAGTTCCACTCTGTCATACAGCACTAGCTCACCCTCTGCTGTTGCTGGCTGTGTGACCCTGGTCAAGTCAGGTAACAGCACTGAGCCTCAGTTTCTCTATGGGAAAGGTAGAGGTAATCATAGTATCTCGTAGGGTTGTTTCAAGTGTTAAATGAGATTTTGTATGCAAAAAAAAACAACACACACACACTGCTCCTGGCACAGAGTCAGTGCTGTAAAGGTGTTGGGCACTGTTGTTATTATTATCAGTCTAACGCTCATGTCACCGTTGCCCATTTCCCTGTCTGCCCCCCTAGGGACTTGGGTAGGGACCATTTAGTCCCCAGCTTCCTCCTTGAGCCAGCTTGTGGGTGTTGAGAACATGTTTGCAGGGTGAATGAATGCAGGCCAGGTGAGGAGCCCAGCCTGGCAGAGGGATCTTTGGTCAAATGTGGTACCTTTGGTGCCCTCTGAGGTTGGCCCAGGCTGGCCCTGCTTGTAAAGGATTGCTGGGGAGCTTTTCTTTAGGAGGTCGAAGGTGTTTAGGGGCTTGGGAGAGGGGGTGCAGACAGAGTGGGGGCCCTTGCCACCAGGGCATCCAGGAAGCCTCCTTGGAGAGGAGGCTTTGTTACTATGTCCCTCTTCTCTCCACTTCTAGCCAGCAGGTAGCACCCACCTCTGGAATTGGAGTTTGGGAATACCAGAGCTTCAGAGTGTGTTCAGGGCTCCACGATACAGCTGGCAGAGTCAAGGCAGAAACCTGAATACCCAGCAACTGGCTTTGGCTTCCCCAGGCACGTGCCAACCCATGTCCAAGGCCCCAGCTGCCCCATCTGAGGGCCTGCTGGACTGGGTGGGTCTGGCGCCTAGATGGGCCCTAGGGACACAATAAGGGCCATTCTCAGAGCCAGCCAGGGCCTGTGGGGCAGCCCTGTCAGCTCCAGCATACAACAACCAGGATGTTGTTCCGAACAGGCTGCCTAGCGGGGCCGCCAACTGGAGTGTGTTGGCATCAGGGTGGGGGCTCTCCTCTGGCCCTACTGGGATGAGTGAGCATTAGACAGCCTTCCTGGGTTCCTTTGAATGAGCTGGGAAGTGCTGGCATTGGTGGGGGAGAGAGCACGGTGGGCTCCCAGGGAGGGACACCTCCCTCTCCATTTAGGGCTCTGCCTTAGCCCCACTCTGCACCCTCCGCAATTAACCCACTTAGCAAATATTTGCTAACTGTATATTCTGTGACAGGCCTGGGGCCATACTGAAGGAGACAGACGTTCCTCCTCCTATCCTGGGTACCTGGGGTGGGGGGCAAGAACTGAGCAGTTAACATGATATTTGGTCAGAATAGAGAGTTGGGAGTAAGGGAGGAGAGGGGGCACTGAGGAGGAGGAGGAGTCACCGATAGAGCCTTTGTGGTGCCATGAACACAGGTGGCTGACAATGTCTGTCCTGAACTCGCTGCTTCGAGAGTCACAGCTGCACCACTCATGAGCCTGGGGCAGAAGCACCCGATTGGCCCAGCCTGGGGCTTGTATCAGTGCCCAGCAGCCAGGGAGGCTGGGAAGCTAGACTCTGGAGAGGCTGGCCCATCCTTCAAGTTGGTCCCTATGATCTTCCACACATGGGGTCCTGGGGAGGTGATGGGGGGCATGGGTGCATGCCCCAAGCAGGAATGCTTGGAGTGGGTAGGCTTTCCCCGCCCAGGCGTATCTGCCATGGAAAGCCACTGTTTGGGTGGCGATTAGTGAGCTCTCCATGCATCACGGTGGAACTCTACCTGCTTGGTCGCCAGGGTCGCCACTCCAAGGTCACCGTCCCCCACCACCCCTCCTGCAGCCCTTGCCAGCTCATTTCATGGTTGCCTGGTTTTCATTCTTCAGGAGTCACCTCAGATGTCACCTCCTGGGGAGGCCATCTCTGACCCCCTATCTACAGTGGTCCTGTCTCACTTAGTTTTTGTCACACATCCCACTTTTCCCCTCCGTCACGGAAAATTATTGTTTGGTGTCTGTCCCACTGGAGGACTGGGTTTGTCGAGCCAGGTCTGCACTGTCTGTGAGTGGGAGCCAGGTGAATCTTTAGTTAAACAAAAGACCAGTCCTGTAAGGTCAGGATTGTTAGTGCTCCCATCTCACCTGAAAGGATCTGGGTACTCAGAGAGGGTAAGGGACTTGGCCAAGGTCCCAAAGCAGTGGGAGGGAGAGCTGGACCAGGTCTGGGTCTTGCTGCTGCTTAGTGACTTGGAGAGAGCGGGGAGGAGTAACGTGTCCTTGGGGAGCAGCCTGAGAGGCAGAGGCCCAAAGGGATGGTGCGTGGCCAGCTGGAGCACTCGGGGGTCCCAGTGGTGCCCAGCACTCAGAGCAGGCCAGGGAGAGGCCGCCTGTGGGGGCAAGCCAGCTGACGCAGGCTGGGGAACTCCCGGTGCCAGGCCCTGGTGCCACGTGCCCAACCAGCGAGATGCTGCCCAGCCTGGCTTCAGCTGCCCCAGACTATACAGTTGCAGCCTCGTTGGCTGCCAGCTCAGTGAGCTCATGCTGCCGAGGCACAGTGGGGACTGACCACCCTGGGAGGCCTAAGGCCCCAGTTGCTCACCTAGGCCTGGGGTGGAGTCCCCTCCCCACCAGACCTCACCCTCGGCAGAGCCCGTCCAGCCTCCCTGTCTTTGCCCCTTGGTGCCCACCCTACCTTGGGGACTTGGTGCACAGCCCCACCAGCCTTCCCTGAGCTGCCTCCTCAGAGGTACGGGGCTTGTACAGGGCGATCCCCTCTGACTCGCCTGCAGGGGAATTTTCCTCTGATTCACTTTGCTGGCACTTCCTGTGGTCACCAGAGCAGGGGCTGGGGGACCCAGTGGGGCGGCTCTGTGCTCTGGGGTCACTGGGGGAGGGTGGGTCGGTGTCCCGCCCCCTGACAGGATGTGATTCCCAGAGGCAGGCTGCAGACCATATTTGGGAAGTTGGCTTTTTTTGTTAGCAGCCCAGGCTTGGGGGCTGTGAGCCTGGTGGACTGGAACAGCCCCTGCCTTGCCTGGGCTCTGGCCTCAGAACTGTCACAGCCTCCTCTGCCCATCCTGGCTCGGATCCCAGGAGTTCATGTTTTCTTCTTCAGGATATGCATGTTTTCAACCCTGTAGCAAGAAATGCTCATTAAATACAAATTTAAAAATTCTAAATAATGGGCAGGGAGAGCAGCCCTATTGTCTCAAACATAAACACCATTTCTGTTACCCTCTCTGCTCCTTTCTGCTCATTCTGACGTTTTATTGCAGCATCGTTCACACCTCTGCTGTTCTAACTCTGTTGTTATCGAGGTGTTAAGGACAGTACAGCAGTAACTAGCAATTCTGAGGGCACTGCCCTTGGTGCTGAGGTGAGCCCCCCAACTCTGACCCCGAGCCCCTGCCTGGGTGGGTACAGTGTGATTGGGCTGGCTCCTCCCTTGCACTTGGCCCTCCTGGGGTTTGAGGCTCTGAGCTGCTCTGGAGAAATGGTGCCCAGCTGATGGCTTCCTGGGAAAATGAGGGCCTGGGTCTTCGCACCCTGTCCTGGACCCCAGAGCACCTGCTGTCTGCCCCACCCCTCCCATTGTGCCACCCTTCCTCCTGGTGCTGCTCCATCCTCTTCATTATCCTTGGTAGCGGGGGAGAGAGTTTGGCTCTGGATGCTGGTTGTAGGGAGGAAGTGGGCCTTCCTGGACTTGGATGAGGCCCTGTTCCCACTCTTCTCAGCCCTAACCACTTCCTACTTCCTGTCTCTGATAGAGGGGGCCTGTTTGACTCTTTGGAGATGGGGTCCAGAGGACTAGGCCCAAGTGGGGAAGGCCACACAGCTAGTGGGTGGCAGACCCCAGGTCCCATTTCTGAGCCAGAGATCTAGACCAGGCTGTGCTCTTAGACCCTGGGAGCCTTCAGACTTCAAAAGGCAGACCTGAGTAGGGGCCTGGCTGATGGGTCCAGAGCCCAGAGGGAGTCACCAGCCTGCTGGCCTGGCACTGCTCTCTAGGACCTGCCCTGCCGCCCTGGGAGCCCTAGCCTTCTCTCCCGTACCCCATGCCTACCTCACTTCTGCCCCCTGCTGGGGGCTGCTCACTGTATTCATCCTGCTGGGGCTTCTCTGACCTTTTCGGCCTGACACCTAGAACAAGGGGAACAGGGAGCAGGGGATGAGGACTTAGGTGGAGGGAGACTGAAGACTGTCTGGCCAAGAGGGAAGTGCCTCTGCTCTGTGCCTGCCCTTGCCAGCGCCTACCTGTAATCACTCAGCCGGCCTGTCCACACTGCACAGGCTGCTTGCCTCCAGGACCTTGGGGCTGCACAGAGCATTTCTGGATGGGAACAGAGGTCCATCGCAGCACCAAGGTGGTTGTAAAAATGATAGAGAGTGGGAGTGTAAAAAGCCTGTGCTGTGGTCTATTGGTGAGCACCCCGGGGCACTTCTGCCGCTCAAGGGCTGACCTCAGTCTGGGTGGTACGTCTTTCCTGATTTGTGTTATTTTCCTGTTTATTCCTAGTGCCATTTCACCTCTCCCCCACAGAAGCACCCACACCAACGTCATCTGTATGGGATTCTGTCCTTGGATAAATATCTTTGGCAAATATACATTTGTAACATTCACATAAAGGGTCTGAGCCGGAGATCTCTGTCATACTTTAGCTCAGGCGCCTGTGGCTGAGACCCAACCCCCATGGTTGACTAGACTACCTTCAACTTCAGCTGCTCCAGGCCTTGTCGGGGACCCAGGCAGCCTGAGGCAGGAAGGGGCAAGCATGCTGTGCGAGGTGTGTGTGACCCTGGGCTCCTTGGAGTCACTGAGGTTGGACCTGTGAATGCCCTGCCAGCACCCACGGGTGCCACTGCCCTGACACAGTGGCCTCTGAGGGGTGCACAGTAGGTCCCAGGTGCCGCGGTGTCACTGCAGCTTGCTAGAACTCTGAGTCCTTCCTGCAGGCTCTTTGGGAGCTCACTCTTCCGTTTGTCGGGTTTTCTATTGGTGTTCTTGTTTTCTCCTTCCTAGCTTGTAGACGCTCCCCTGAATTCTAGATTAATCACTCTCTTGCCCTTCATGACCTGCCACCCTTCTGTCAGTTTTCTCTCTCATCCAACAGAAATCTTTTACTAGAATGGAGTCAAATCCATCATTTTTGTTGTTGTTGCTTTATGATTTGTGCTTTTGGGACCTTTTGCTTTTGGGGTTTTGTTTTATAATATTCCCATGCCTGAAGTTACAAAAATATTTTCCGTACAACTTTTTTTTTTTTTTAAATATTGTGTTTTAGGTGAAAGTTTACAGAGCTGATTAGTTTCCCATTCAACAAATTGTACACAAAGGGTTCCATGACATTGTTTGCAATCCCCACATGTGTCAGCACTCTCCCCATTTCTGCTCTGGGTTCCCCGTCTCCTTTCTCTTGGTTTTTCTACACCTTTCTACTTTCTCTTCTTTACTTTTAGGCATATGTTGCCCTTTTGGTCTCGTATAGTTTTTCTGTAGGGCACATTCTTTTTGGGTGTTATTGTTTATTTTATGGCTACAGTTCCGTCAGAGGGGTGTCTTAGGACCATAGTCTTGAGGGTTCCTCCAGTCTCTATCAGGCCAGTAAGTCTGGTCTTTTTTTTTTTTTATGAATTTGAGTTTTGTTCTACATTTTTCTGTCTAGAACCCTCTATTTTGATCTTAGTCAGAGCAGTTGGTAGTGTAGCCGGGCACCAGCTAGTTCTTCTGACCTCGAGTTCGTATAGGCTGTGGTGCATGTGGTCTGTTAATCCTTTGGACTAATTGCTCCCTTGGGTCTTCGGTTTTCTTCACTCTCCTTTACTCCAGACTGGAAGAGACCACTAGTTGCTTAGATGGTTGCTTACAAGCTTTTAAGACCCCAGATGCTGCTCACCAAAATAGGATGTAGAATGTTGTTTTTATGCACTATGTCATGCCAGTTCACGTGGATGTCCCCCAAGTCTATGGTCCTGAGCCTTTAAGCCTAGTATCTTTGTCCCGGGATGTGTTTGGTTGTGCTCCCTACAGCTTTTTCTTTCATTACTTCTAGAGTTTTGCCTTTCACGTTTAAGTCTTCAGTTGCCCTTTGTATGTAATGGGAGGTGTTGAAAGTGACGTGTCCTCCTACAGTGAGCTTTCCCAGTGTCGTCTGTGCAGCACTGCATCCTTGCCCTGTTGCTTTATCATCCAAGTTCCCATAAAGAGTGACTCCGTTTGTGAGCTGTCCATTAGTCCCTGTACCTGTTCCTGTGCCAGCAGCCACCCCACCCCCATTTTATTACTGAACGTTGTGCTTTGTCCTCACAGCTGCGAAGGTGAATACCCCCTTTTGTATTTCCAGGTTTGACCTGCTTATTCATGGACCTCTATCCCTCCATTTCATTCTAGAAGAGCTTTTGTTAAATTCCTCAAATCCTGCTGGCATTTTTATTGTAATCGAGATGAGTTTATTAAGTAAGCTTGGGTGAAT
This sequence comes from Elephas maximus indicus, assembly GCF_024166365.1. Classification (NCBI taxonomy): domain Eukaryota; kingdom Metazoa; phylum Chordata; class Mammalia; order Proboscidea; family Elephantidae; genus Elephas; species Elephas maximus. Next base: position 40,966,560 of record NC_064839.1, on the reverse strand, counting down.
TGACTTTTTACAGAGTTAAGCCATCCCTCCACGAACATGGTACATTTTTCCACTTATCAAGTTTTCCCTTGAATCCTTTGAGAGATTTGAAATGGTTTCTCCTCCAAGGTCTCATTCAGTCTTTGTTTAATACCTTGATGCCTTATAGCTCTTGTTGTTATGTGTGATGTCTTTTTATGGCATTTCTCATCAGTTAATCATTCTTGTTTGTTGGATTTTCTGTGTAGATGATCATCTGGGCTGCAAATGATGTCAGTTTTGTCCCCGTCTTTCTCTCTCTCTCTCTGTCTCCCTCTCATTTTGTTCCTCTTGGCTAGTTGTACTGGTCAGGACAGCAGGACTACGTGAGCTGGAGCAGAGAGAGTATGTGCCCTGTTTTCTTCTTGGCCTCAAAGGGAAGGTGTTTGAAGTTTCTGTATGAGCGATTGATTTTTTGGTGGATGGGCTTTATGAAATTAAGGAAGTTCCTTTTCATTTTTCTTTTTTCAGCATTTTTATCCTAAGAAGCTATTGACTTTGACCAACTGCTTTTCTTGCATCTCTTGAGATAATCATTTGTGTTTTCTCTTTCAACATGGTGACTGTGATTCTCATTACTGCTGTTCTGCTGGTGCCGTCCCAGGCTGCGTGTGACTTGGGGAGTGGTTTTTAAGATCATCTTGAGTGTCCTCCCTGCGGTGCTGGTGCTGAGTGCACTTGGGAGGATCAGTTGAGAAAAACCCCAGGATCAGCTGGGCCCTTCCAGTGGGGCGCGGTGGGGGAAAAGTTGCTGTGACCATGCCAAAGCCAGACACCTCCCTCTCCAGGCAGAGTGGGAGTGGGCAGTGCCACTGAGCCCACTGCACATGTCCTTTGCCCTCACACCCACCTGTATCCTCTCTCCCCAGAATGTGCTGGCCAAAGCCCTCTATGACAACGTGGCCGAGTCCCCAGACGAGCTCTCCTTCCGCAAGGGCGACATCATGACGGTGCTAGAGCGGGACACACAGGGCCTGGATGGCTGGTGGCTCTGCTCACTGCATGGACGCCAAGGCATCGTGCCCGGGAACCGCCTCAAGATCCTGGTGGGGATGTATGACAAGAAGCCATCCGGGCCTGGCTCTGGTCTGCCCACCACCCCAGCCCAGCCCATCCTCCATGCCGCTGTGATGCCCCCGGCCTCCCAGTATACACCCATGCTCCCTGCCACATACCAGTCCCCGCCAGACAATGTCTACCTGGTGCCCACCCCAGGCAAGGCTCAGCACGGCCTCTACCAAGCCCCTGGGCCCAGCCCGCAGTTCCAGTCACCCCCGGCCAAGCAGACGTCCACGTTCTCAAAGCAAACACCCCATCACCCGTTTCCCGGCCCGGCCCCAGACCTCTACCAGGTGCCCCCAGGGCCTGGCAGCCCTGCCCAGGACATTTACCAGGTGCCGCCTTCAGCTGGAATGGGGCATGACATCTACCAGGTCCCCCCATCCATGGACATGCGCAGCTGGGAGGGGACAAAGCCACCAGCAAAGGTAAGGTCACCTGGCATGGGCATGGAGAAATGTGGTGCCTTCTTGGTGGGCAGGTGGGGCTGGCAGCTGAGACCAGAGCTGGGGGCAGATCCCCAAGGTGCCTGGGGGCCTACCAAAAAAGAGATCTGTCCTGAGGGTGGAGTGATCTGCCCAAATCCACATCTTAGTAAAATCATCCTGACCACAGGGTGGAGGATGCAGTGCGGCATAGAGGAGCCAAGACTGGGGCAGGAAGCCCAGAAAAGGGAGGGCTCAATATGAGGGGAGGATTGGAGGTGCACTTGAAGGAGAGAAATGAAGTGTGGAAGGTGGTGTATCAGTTAAGCCAGAAAACAAAGTTTGGAAGAGGTAAGCAGTCTAGAATTGACATGGTGCCTGCCATTCTCATGGTCCAGGATGGCTGCCTTCTGGCCTGCAGGAAAAGGAGGAAGGGACAATAGAGGATGTACCTTCTCTTTGAGGATGCTTCCAGGAAGTTACATATGATGCCTCTTAACATCCCAAAGGCTAGAACTTAAGTCCATGCATGGCCCATTTAGCTGCAAAGAAATCTGAGAAATGGAGTCCGTATTTCCAGTAGCCTTACTAATAGGGATTCCATCATAAGGAAGAAGGGCAAAGGCTCTTAGGGGACCCTCAACAGCTGTTAGTCCTGGTACTTATGCAGGCTGAGGGGCCTGTGAGGGAGGGTCAGCCCTATGAGCTTGGGGCTAGCAGTCCTCTGAGTTTATGTGTCAGCCTCCTTGGATGGGGGTCGAGCATATCTTTTGGCTACCCAGCCCTTCTCCACTTCGGGGACATGTAGGAGGGCCAGTGGGTGCCTGTGGAGTGGCCTATCATGTTTCCCAGACAGTGGAGAGGATGCTGTCTGTGCAATTGCCAGAGTAAGGTCGCCCTGACAGAGACTGGTTCCAGCCTCTCATGGGCTGTTACTAACCAGATGCCGGGCCTGAGCCCAGCACCCTCAGTTCCACATGGGCCTGCACCTCCCCACCAAGTCCATCTTCCTATGGCAAGGAGGCAGGACTAAAGAGGGAGGCACAGTGTCTGCCCTCCGAGCTGCCCTGGGCTGAGTCAGGAGCAATCTTTTCTCACCTTTGGCTTGTGTCTTCCCTGGCCCAGGCCCCTTTGAGGGAGGGGAGTGGAGTTTCCTGAGGCCCAGAGTAGAGGTGTCCCATAGACTTTGAGGATAAAGTTGCTGCACCCATCTCTCCCTGTTGCCTCCAAACCTGATCTCCCATTGCAGCTGCACCCAGGAGGCCCCAAGACCCAACCGCACACCACCAATAGGGGCTCTGACAGCCAAGCCATCCCAGCTTCTGGGCACATCACTCCTCAGAGGGGCCAGGGGGCCGTGGTGGGAGAGGCCAGGTGGTGAGCACTGCAGTCAGCCCATAGGAGAAGCAGCCCAGGCTTGGTTGGGATCCATTTTCAGGGCCCCAGGCCTGAGCTTCATGTTTTCCCCATGTCCAGTCAAGAGCTGCCTTTGTTTGGGAACACAGTGGCTGAGTGGACAGTGGACACTCTTTCCACAGTACTGAGCCTCTGTCCTCTTGGAGCCAACCAAGGGCTGAGGCAGGAGCCCAACTGGTGCCAGCAGGGCAGTGGGCAGTGTCACTCTGCCTTTGCCCACAGGGAGGAGCTTGGCACCCTGGAGACCTAGCTGGTGGTCCTTGTAGGCTGAGAGTGGGGTTGCGTGGACTCTAGCCCCCAAGCCTGGCTGCCAGGGGACCCTGGGTCACTGGCTCCTACTTCCTGCGCCACGTGCCACTTCAGTCACTTGGCCAGACAGAGGTGGGTAGATCTGGGGCAGCCCATCATGGGGCTGCTCCCCCACCAGCTTTGGGGGAGGAGAGGCCCTGCGAGGGGAAGCAGCTGTCCTGTGAGAAGGCGGCCAGGAACAGTGCTTGGCCAGGGAGCCTCAGGACAGGCCATAGTCCATCCCCCTCCTCACACACAAACCCACACGGCCCATGCTCTGCATACACCACAGGGAGGCACATCTTTTTCCTTGCAACAAAGTTTGTCCCCGTGCAAGTGTGAGGTTGCCCCTGTGGGCTTCAGCCTAGAAGGCAGTGAGAGCAGTGATCCAGGGCAGGAAGCAGCAGTGAGACCCTCAGGCCATGTCTCTGGGGCCTTGAGCTTGTGTTTTGGCAGCTGGTTCTGTTGCTCTCTGGTGGGAGGGGGCTGCTCTCATACAACGTCAGGGGCACACTTGGCTGCAGTGGACCCCTTGGGGGAGCTGCCCAGAGCCTGTGTCCCCAGAGCCCCAGCCTGGCTGGGAAGCTGGCCCACCCTCCACAGGCCTTGGAGACCCCTGGGAAGCCAGCCCAGGAAGGACAGACAGCCCTGTGTCCTAGGGCCCGGTTGCCCTCCCCTAAAAAACCTCATTGCCCCTGCCCAGGGCAGCCTGGGTCACATCCACTTTTATTTAATGATCACAAAAATACTTGTTTGTCATAGAAAAAGCGTACTGTATGAAAAACCCCGAGGTGAAACTCTCTAATTGAGAGGTAATCGTGGGGAAGTTCTGGCGTTCTTTTGTCTTGTCCTGCATATTCTCTATTCTGGTCTGTCCCACACACGTTTGCATTTTGGTGTTGTAAATTCTTCATCAGACTTAAGAAGCATTTTCCTGGGTTATTAAAACTTCTCCTTAAGCCTGACTGTGATGCGCCCGCCCCATTTTGCTGTGTGGCCCTCTCCCCTGCCGGTGGCAGTGGGTGTCTGGTTGCTTGTGTCTTTATTACAAGCAGCGTGGCAATAAAGATCTTGGTGTCTACCTCTGCCCACCTTTCAAGGTTGTGCCTTCAGACACACCCTCCCCCTTAGATGCTTTGGAAACTGAGGCTCCTGGCTCCAGGACTGTGCGTGGTAGAAGGGACCCAGGACCCAGGAAGCTGAGAGAGCAAGTGACTAGGCCAGGTGGCCAGGAGGGGTCAGATTCCAGAAGCCCAGAGTGGGAGCTGAGTGGCCTGTGAGGCTGGAGAGAGAGGGCTCAGGGCCACACCAGGGATGCCAAGACTCTTGGGCTGGGGCAGAGGCCCTTCATGTGCAGTAGGACCCCCAGAGGGGGAGGTGTTTGTATGAGGTCACTCTTGGGGGTATTTCTGCATCAGGGGTCGTAGTCAGGGGTCGTAGCTGTGCCAGGGAGCAGGGGAGACCACACAGCGTGTTCTAGGCTCCACCCCTCCTTAGTTTCACCCTGTTCACCCTGGAAAGCTTCTCATCTCCCCAGCCTCCTCTGTGTCAGGCTCTGTCCTTGGCCAGAAGTCACCCAGAGAGCTTGGGAAGGTGGGGATGTGCACCAGTTATGGGAGGGCACAGAGCCCATCCCAGACTCCCCGTGCTCGTGTTCACAGAACACTGGCCATGACCTGGGTGAGGTGTGACATTAGATGGCCACAGCAGACTCCCACAGCACTCCTGTGTATCCGGAGCTGCTAATGCATTTTCCTGAGGCATCCAGGTGGTGGGCTGTGGAGTGCCCTAGTGGGGTCCCACCCTGAGGGTCCAGCTTCAGAGCTGGGCCAGGCCATGTGGATGATGTCAATTTTGCAGAAGGAAGGAACCAGCAGCGGGGTGACCTAGATGTAGGTCGGTCCCCAAGACAAAATGCAGCTGCGGGCTGGCGGGTCCAAGAAGCCCACTCTGTCTGTTGCCCCCAACCCCTTCCCTCGCTGGGCCACGCCCTGGCCTAGTGGAGTCTTGGGAATCTTTAGGTTCACTTCTGACTCCCTTGAGGCTGCAGTGTTTTTCCTGCAGACCTGATTGGGGAAGGCAGAAGGAGAAAGCAGGCCCTGGCCCTGGTGGGGCCCTGTCTGCCTGAGGTCTGTGTGTTTGTCTGTGGTCTTCGCATGTGCATGATGGTGTGCCCCATGCCTAATAGTGTGTGTGTTGCCTATGCCTCAGTGTGTCTTTTTTGTGTGAGGGGGTAGGGTCTTGTGTCAGGGTCTGTCTCTCTGTCCAGTTTCTACAACCACCACTCTGGCCTTCAGGTTCTGCTAATGGGACCACAGGTGCAGAACAGGGTGGCCACAGATTAGGGGGTTTAGCAGCTCTCCGGAGAGTCGTTTTCCTGCCGAGCTTCTCCCTGTCGGTGGCTGGCTTACTTTTTTTTTTTTTAACAGAAAGACATTTGCTGGCAAACATGGCTGCTTGCTGTCACCTGTCTCAGTCAGCCTGGGGCCTAGCTGCCTGCCCTCTCCTGGCCCCATCTGGCCACTCAGACATGGTTGGGAGGGCAAGCATCCCCTTCCCAGGACTGGGTTCTAGCTGACCTGCCTCTGATATCAGTGTACCCTGCCTGACCTTTGGGGCTTGGTCCCCCACTTGCCTTAAGGGAGGCTGGCTGGGTCTGGAGATGAAGCCTCAGGCCTTGCCTCAAGGCCCCGCCAACCTGCCACGTCCCGCCAACCCCCACCCGCTCCGCTGCCGCCTGCTGTTGGCAGGTTCTAGCATCTAAAAATAGCTCTGGAGGAGACTCAAGTCTGGGGCGCTAGGAGGGAGATGAGTCTGGAGAGGCAGCGGCAGGCTTGCCTCACAGATGCTGGGGGTGGGGTGCAGTGGGCAGGAAGACCTGGCTGGACGCTGCTCCCCAAGCTGCTGAGGTCCCATAACAAAGCCGCTGCCTGGCTTCCCTGCCAGAGGCCACAGGGCCCAGTGTCACCCTGGCCCTGTGCTGCTGGAGGGGTAGGGCATGTGTCAGCAGGAGACTCTGCCAAGCCTCAGGAAAGGGCTGGCCCCCGTGCCTCGGGGGAGGGAGGGCAACTCTGCTGTTGCTCCTGGGGTGCCCTGCGCGGGCGCAGGCAGCCTGCACCCTCACTGCGTGCGGAGCTGGCTACGGTCAATGCCCTGCGGGATGTGTGTGGGGAGGGCCCAAGTCAGCCCTGCCCCAGATGTCCTGTCCCCTTTGATTAGGGAACAAAAGGCCTTTCTCTCAGAGGAGAGCTGAGCAGGGAACCGCGTGGGGGAGGCATGCCCTGAGCTGCTTAGAAAGTGCTCTGGCCTCCCTCTCCTCACTGGGCAGGGATGCCCGCAGGGAAGAGGGCTGCCCGCAGGGATGGCCACAGGGAAGGGGGCCGCCAAGCATGCCCGCATGGCTTCCAGTTTGGGTGCCACTGTGAGGGGCAGCATCGTCCAGGGTGGGGCTCTATCAACCTCAGTGGGGCTGTGAGTACCCCAGAGCGGGCACCACCAACCACATTTACACCTGCTGCGCAGCTCCGGGGCTTCACCACTGAAGCCCTTGGCCCGGGACCTCAGGCCAGGGTAAGAACACCCAGGGAGGGGAGGGGGACAGGAGGGGAGGGAGGTGGCCTTACCTTATCTTTCTGGGTGATCCATGGTTGGCCTGCCACAATATGGCTTTGTAGGTGCAGGGATGGGGAGCAGGGATCTTATAGTTGCAATACCCCACACCCGTCCCCCATCTGTCCAGTGACTGGCCCAAAGGTGTGGGGGTCCTTGGGATGCATCCTGTCCTGTTCAGCAACCCCTGTATGGGTATGGGGGTGAGATACTTGCTGCTCAGCCAGCCACCACCCTGACTGTTGAGATCTCCTTCAGCTACCTCCAGGAACAGGGCATGCTCCTCAGGATCCAGTGTGGCACCTGAACCTCTGTCTGTCCCCAGAGTGCAGAGGTGGCTGCTGGGTCCTGTGGTCAGGTTGTGCCTTGTCGGCAGGACTTCCTAAGAGGGAGCTGCTGGAGCCAAGGCCTCAACCTTGCGCCCTGCCAGTCCTCCCTTCTGTCAGCTGACATTCCACCTTCCTCTGTCGACCCGTCCTCACTACCCAGCTTAGAGAACCCCTCCCTGCCACCTTTGTGTGCCTCTCCCATCTCAGAGGGGGTCGGGGTCTCCCTGAGGCTCCACATGTGGTCCTGGGGGCCATTCAAGGGCAGGCAGTGATGGCTGTCTGCTCCCCCAGGTGGTGGTACCCACCCGCGTGGGGCAGGGCTATGTGTACGAGGCCTCCCAGCCAGAGCAGGATGAGTATGACATACCGCGCCACTTGCTGGCCCCAGGGCCCCAGGACATCTATGACGTGCCACCTGTGCGAGGACTGCTTCCCAGCCAGTATAGCCAGGAGGTAGGTATTCGGGATGAGGAGGTACACAACAGCCGGCCAGAGCTGGTGAACCAGCTTCCACAGCCCAGGGTCTTGGGGTGGGTACTGTGGGGTTTCACTCTCCTCATCCCACCCTCACAGCCCTGGCACCTGTATCACTGCACCTTTTCTGTCTCCAGGTGTATGACACACCCCCGATGGCTGTCAAGGGCCCCAATGGCCGGGACCCATCGCTGGATGTGTATGACGTGCCCCCCAGCGTGGAGAAGGGCCTGCTACCGCCCAGCCACCACATGGTGAGCAGTTGGCCGCCGGGCACCCCTCCTCCTCCAGGCTCTGAGCCCCGGGGGATGTGTGCATGTTTCCAGGTGTGACTGGGGCACAGGACTGGGGACTGATGTCTGTGCAGGGCTGGGCCATAAAGAAACCTGACTCCAGACCCTGCCTCTGCTTTTACTTGCTCTGCCCTCACTTCTGAGCCTCAGTTTTTTCATCTTTAAAATGGGCCATTATAGGACCTTCTTCAGCAGGTTCTTGAGAAGGTTCAGGAAGGTGACCGCAGTATTTATAATACAAATGAGGATGATATGGAGTGGAAGGGGCATGACTAATAATTATGTGGGGGCAACTGACACAAACCAGGACTGTCCTGGGCAAAGTGGGGCAAGGTCACCCGGGATGTAATGTAACACACAGAAATAGCTCAGTTAAGTACCTGCCAAAGTTGAAGTTCCAACAGTGACGATGGTGGTGATGATCAAAACAGTCATGGTGGTAGTGGCGATGATAGTGATGGTGGTGGTGAAGATGGTGATGGTGATGATGATGGTGGTGGTAATGGTGATGGTTGTGGTGCTGAAGATACAGCTAAACTCTCACTGAGTGCTTACAGTTGCCCAGTTACGTGAGTTAGTTTATTTAATCCTGGCAACACATTTGTGAGGGAGTTAGTCATTATTTTATAAAAGAGCAAATAGGCACAGAGAGGTCAAGTCACTTGCCTTAGATTACACAGCTCATAACAGTGGAGTCAGAATCTTGACCCCAGGTCATCTGGCCCTTATCTGTTGTGGATAGGAACCATGATGAGTTTGTGCACTGGGCTGTGCCTATGTCTGTGTGGCTGGGTCCTTCCCCCAGGCTCCGGGGTGGGCAGATGGGCATGGAGCCGTGACCACTGCTTGGTCCCCTAGGTGTATGATGTTCCTCCATCGGTGAGCAAGGACATGCCTGACGGTGCACTGCTGCGTGAGGAAACGTATGACGTGCCCCCCGCCTTCGCCAAGGCCAAACCCTTTGACCCAGCCCGCCACCCACTGGTTCTTGCTGCACCCCCTCCTGACCCGCCGCCGGCCGAGGATGTGTACGACGTGCCCCCGCCTGCTCCTGACCTCTACGATGTGCCTCCTGGCCTGCGGCGGCCTGGCCCTGGCACCCTCTACGACGTGCCCCGTGAGCGGGTACTTCCGCCTGAGGTGGCCGACAGCAGTACGGCCGACGATGGTGTGTACGCAGTACCCCCCTCAACTGAGCGCGAGGCCCCAGCTGACGCCAAGCGCCTATCAGCCTCAAGCACGGGCAGCACGCGAAGCAGCCAGTCCGTGTCCTCCCTGGAGACAGCGGTGCCAGGCCGTGAGCCACTGGAGCTGGAGGTTGCCGTGGAGGCTCTGGCTCGACTGCAACAGGGTGTGAGTGCCACTGTGGCCCACCTCCTGGACCTGGTGGGCAGCACAGGTGGGGGTGGGGGCTGGCGCAGCACCTCCGAGCCTCAGGAGCCCCCCATGCAAGACCTGCGAGCTGCTGTGGCCGCTGTCCAAGGGGCTGTACATGAGCTGCTTGAGTTCGCCCGCAGCGCCATCGGCAATGCTGCCCATACTTCCGACCGTACCCTGCACGCCAAGCTCAGTCGGCAGCTGCAGAAGATGGAGGATGTGCACCAGACACTGGTGGCACATGGCCAGGCCCTCGACAGTGGCCGGGGAGGCTCGGGGGCCACTTCTGAGGACCTAGACCGCTTGGTGGCCTGCTCACGGGCTGTACCTGAGGACGCCAAGCAGCTAGCCTCCTTCTTGCATGGCAATGCCTCACTGCTCTTCAGAAGGACCAAGGCCCCTGCTCCGGGGCCTGAGGGGGGCGGCCCCCTGCATCCCAACCCTGCCGACAAGGCCTGCAGCATCCAGTCACGGCCTCTGCCCTCACCCCCCAAGTTTACCTCCCAGGACTCGCCAGATGGGCAGTATGAGAACAGCGAGGGGGGCTGGATGGAGGATTATGACTACGTCCACCTACAGGTGGGTGCCCACCTGGTCCCTTGGGAAGCTGCTCCCTGCCCCTCTCTGGGCTCTGGCTTTGCCATCTCTATCTTGAGGACCCTGGTGTTCTCCTCTTGCACACACAGTAGACTCAGGCACTGGTTGGGACTGGCGAGTTCAGCACCCTCCTCTCACTGTGACCTGCCAGGCCAGAAGGGATGCAGGAAGGCCAGTCCCTCCACTCCCCTCATCTTGGTCCTGCAGTGCCTGCTGGGACCATCTTCTGAGCATCTTCTGAGGCTGGAGTGCTCTGGTGACCAGGCATAGTGGTCCCATTTCATTTGGGGGAAGAGTCATTTCTGGCATGGGTGATGGGAAGGTGGGTTGGGCTCAGAGACGGCACCAGCCATGTGAATGAAAGTCCTGGTGAAGAGCCCAGGCTGAGACCAGGCAGGCCCAGACAGCCAGGCCTCGTGGCCCGAGGGCAGGGGGGTTGGATATGACTCTGGGTGTGTAGGACTGGCCAAGGCCATGTGGAGTGTGCATCCTCTGCTTGGATGCCCTGCTTTAACCCGGGCCTGGTGGCTGGCATGTGCATGTAGCGCTACCTGGTGGCCACTTGGTCTCACTGCTCCCACCTGGCCTGGTTTCTGGTTCTGAAGGGGAGGATCTGCCTCAGCCAGTGCTTGTCTCTCCCCCAGGGGAAGGAAGAGTTTGAGAAGACACAGAAGGAGCTGCTGGAGAAGGACAGCATCATGCGGCAGGGGAAAGGCCAGCTGGAACTGCAGCAGGTGAGGCACTGGCCCAGCCAGGGAAACCCTCAGGCCCACCAGTTCTCCCAGCCATTCTCCTCACCAGTCAGTGGGAACACAGTTGCCCGCAGACTCTACCTCTACAGCCGAGCCTGGCCATCAGGGCCCCACACCCTCAGCTAGCTATGCCTCACCTCATGGGCCTTCTCTGTCTTTTTGTTTGGTTTATTTTCAGTTATTATCAAGAATCATTATAGACCTTTTAGAGTATATAGAAAAGTGTACAAAAGGGTGAGTTCCGCCCCTGGTCCTTCTGTGTGGGCATCTCTCCAAGAGTTTGAGTTGCTACTTTGTGAACAGGTACACTCTGCTGTTATCTCAAGTAGCTTTCCATGGCATTAAACATGCTTCATAAATTGTTTTTAAAGGCCATCTAACATCCACTGGGAAACAAACCCTGGTGGCATAGTGCTACCGCTGCTAACTAAAAAGGTCAGCAGGTCAGCAGTTCAAATCCACCAAGCACTCCTTGGAAACTCAGTGGGGCAGTTCTACTCTGTCCTGTACGGTTGCCATGAGTCAGAATCGACTCAATGGCAATGAGTTTGGTTTTCAACATCCATTGTGGTGTGTTTACATTGTACTCATTTTTCCTTATTATCAAGGATAATCCTGCGTTGATCTGCTTATGTAGAATTTTCTCCAAATACCAACGGAGTTTTATTCTGATTATGGAGATAATAAAACTGGAATGTAGAATAGCACGAAGTAAATGCAGAAGCCACCCATATAGTTTCCCTTACCCACCTTCCCCCTGGCATGTAGAAGGACATCAGAAGAGGCGGGAGCCCCTGCCCGCCCTGAGCCTAGGAGAAGAAGCATGCTCCAAGCTGTTATCTTCCCAGCTGTGAAGCAGGCAGTGTGGTTGACCATCTCATAGGGTTGATGAATAAATGAAGAGTGTAAAATGCTTAGAAAGTGCCTGGCACATACAAAACCCTCAGTAAAGAAATATATGTTAGTAATTTAAAAATATATACTATGTACTAAAAATCTTAATTGTTTGAGAAACGGACTTAAATCAGTGAAAATCTGAAAGCACCTCTTAAATGTTTGATTATATTGTTTGAGTAAATTTACAAACATTTGTACAGTAGAATATTGTGTAGCTATTAAGAATATCAAAGAAAAAAGACCCACCAGAGTTGGGTTTTTTTTTTTTCTTTGAGTGTATTCTGTTAACTGGACAAGAGAATGGAGCAGTGGTTGTCCAAGTGGAAAAGTCAAGAGGTTTTAAGTGTTAGTTGGGGACCACAGGGACCATGGTTTGGCTAAATAAGGGCTGAAAACTTGCACCTTTGGTAAACCTGAATGAGTCCTTCCCTACCTAGGTCTAGGCATGGCTGGTCACTGTCACTCACGCGCCTGGTTCGAACCAGCTCTGTTGAGAGTACAGCATTCCCTTAGGTTCTCCTAGGCTGCTGTTTGTGGAAATTTTTCCTTTTACCAAATGCTTTTATAGATACTCACTGACATGAAAAAAATTAATGATACGTTGTTAGGTAATAAAAGTAGGCTACAAAATACACATATACCCTCTCCTCACTTATCAACAGTTAGGTTCCAAAGACCAGGTTGTTACGTGAAATCAATATTATGTGAAAATGGAAGATAACTGCATCATTAACATAACTGCCAATCCTCTGAGAATCATGACTCAAGCAAGTTGATACATAACCTTAACCATCACACGAGTGTTACTCTTGTTTTGCACCTCGGCATTCATTACTGCCAAGACGTGTCATTAACGTGCAAAACAGTTGGATAGTAGATTTTTTTACTATTGTCATAATGCAAAATGTTGAATAAAGATATAGCTGATAAGTGAGGAAAAGGTATAGTGTGTTTTCATTTTTCTAAGTAAAAAAGAAATGGGAGTGCTCATACTCAAAGAAAATGTCTTGAAGAATGTTCATCAAATTTTTTTGTGTCTGAGTTTTCATTTTCTGAATATTTATGAACACTGCATGCCTTATTTTTCCCTTTGTTTGAAACTTTGATTATGGAAATTTTCATACATTTATAAAATAGGAGTAAGTAGTGAAATAACCCCCCAGTTACCTCTCATCCAGCTTCAGTCATTATCAGCACAGTAGCCAATCCTGTTTCATCTAACCACCCCCCTTGTCATTTTGAAGCAAATTAAGACACTATCATTTCATCTGCGAATACTTTAGTATGTAGCTGTAAAAGATAATTTACTAGAATTTTAACAGATGTTATTTCCAGGTGCATGAGGTTACAAGTGATTTCTGTCTTTTTTCTGCTTTGGTATATATGAATCTTTTTTATGATGTATTACTTTTAAGTTACTTTTGGAGGTTTTTTTTTTTTTAACTTTTCATTTTGGAATATTTATAGATTCACAGGAAATTGTAAAGATTGTTCAGGGATGTCCTGTGTACCCTTCACCCAGTCCCCCGCATTGGCTACACCTTAGGTACAATATCAGAACCAGGAAATTAACATCTATTCCCTGGGAGGTGCAAGTGGTTAACGCGCTTTGCTGCTACCTGAAAGTTGGAGGTTCAAGCCCAGCCAGAGGTGCCTCAGAAGAAAGGCCTGGCAACCTACATCCCCCAAAAATCAGCCATTGAAAACCCTTTGGAGCACAGTTCTACTCTAACACACATGGGGTAACCATGAGTCAGAATCAACTCAGTAGCAACTGATGGTACAAGTTAACTCCTAGCAACCACTAAATTTGATCTGAACGTCTAATTTTGTCGTTTTGAGAATGTTATATAAATGGAGTCATACAGTATGTCATCTTTTAAGACTGGTGAAAAGTTAATTAAGAAAAGAGCCTCTAAAGGGCTAAGAAGAGTTGATGTTCCCACCAGTAGCACAGGGGATTGCTTATTTCACCACAGCCCCACTGACTGAATATTACTACCTGTTTGTCCAGGGGAAACACTCTCTAGGTATAGCTTTTATGCTCCTTTCTGAGAGCCTAACCTTACTCCTGCTTTCCTGTGCTGCCCCAGCTGAAGCAGTTTGAGCGACTGGAGCAAGAAGTATCGCGGCCCATTGACCACGACCTGGCCAACTGGACACCTACCCAGCCCCTGGTCCCAGGGCGGACAGGCAGCCTGGGGCCCTCCGACCGGCAGCTGCTGCTCTTCTACCTGGAACAGTGTGAGGCAAACCTGACCACGCTGACCAACGCAGTCGACGCCTTCTTTACCGCCGTGGCCACCAACCAGCCGCCCAAGATCTTTGTGGCACACAGCAAGTTCGTCATTCTCAGTGCCCACAAGCTAGTGTTCATTGGGGACACACTCTCGCGGCAGGCCAAGGCAGCTGATGTGCGTAGCCAGGTGACCCACTATAGCAACCTGCTGTGTGACCTCCTACGTGGCATCGTGGCTACCACCAAGGCCGCTGCCCTGCAGTACCCGTCACCTGCTGCCGCCCAGGACATGGTGGACAGGGTCAAGGAGCTAGGCCACAGCACCCAACAGTTTCGCCGGGTCCTGGGCCAGTTGGCAGCTGCCTGAAAGCAGATGACCGGATGGTGGCAGGGGAAGGGCAGCAACGGTCCAGGCTACCCCAGTCGTCATGAGTCACTGTGCCACAGACTGGGAACAGGCAGTTCCAGCTCTGCTTAGGCCCAGTGCCCCAGACTGCCCAGGGATGTGTACATATTTATGACGGGGCAGGATGTGGGACGGTGCCTACTCAGAGGAGCTAAGCCCAGGAACGGGGCTGGTGGTCTTCCCTGAGTGCCGCTGCTCTGATGGGGAGGGCCCAGGTGGCTGCAAACACAGGGCCAGGCCAGGGGTGTAGCAGGTCCCTCAGCCCACGGGGCCTCATGTGACCCCTGGGATGACCCTAGTCCCCCGTGTCATGTTCCCTGACAGGGAAAATGCAGCTTGGTGTGTGTGTTCCTTCTCTGCACCAGGACAAAACCCTAAAGAACTATTTTTCATTATTGATTTTCCAATCATTTGACTAATAGTCGACATTTAAATAAAATTTAAAAAAAAAAAAATGGAAAGCAGCCTCTGAGGCGTGAGAGAGGGCCCGTGTGCAGGAAAGGTGGTTTACAGGGATCAGTGGTGAGTGGCCCATCAAGAACTTTTTTCTTAGAAGTTCATCATTTCACCTGCAGCACTTTGAAAGTGTTTTAGTTTCAATTACACAGGGACTTGGCTTCCAAGTCAGAGGGAGGGCACCCCGAGGGGACCATTGCTCTGGGTCAGTGTGCCCTCCCTGTGGTGTCCAGGCAGGCTGGGGTTTGTGCACCTGCCCTGCTTTGTGTGGAGAGCAGGCCCAGTGGAGGTATAGCCTCAGGCTCTGCTTTGCTGCCAGGGCTGAGTCCCCACGGCCCCTCCAGGCTTGCCTTGTCCCTGCCCTCTGGGTCTGGGCCCAGGATTCTCTGATGAGAGGCTGGGCACAGGAGTGTGGTGGGGGTTGGGGGCTACAGGGAATCAGGAGATGCTACTCTCAGCTGACCATGCTATATGTGACTCCGGGCCTCAGTTTTCATACCTGTACAAATAATGGGGGTGGGCTGGGTAGTCTGTCAGCCCTCTTATCTCTAAACTCCACAGAGGGGACTCCAGTGAAGGCAGCTCTCCCTGCCCCTTAGGCACATCACCCCCCAGCTCCCAGCCCACCCCAGTGAGGACACAGAAGTGAAGAACCAAGTAGTTTCTGGGGTTTTATTTGGGTTTACACAGATGTGGAGGGTAGGAGCAGGTGGGCTCATTTGGCCTCCAGAACCTCCCACACCCAGGGCATAAGCTTGGTGATGCAGGTGTACACACCTGGTGAGAAAGAGTGACACTGGCCACTGCCCCGGGACATGATGCCTGCCAGGGTCCAGGCTCCATCCTTCTGGCATCTACTCCTGGAGGGAGCTGGGTGGGGGCTGACCCCTCAACCTGATCAGTGTGTAAAACGGACTGAAGACCCCAGCTCACGGGACTAGTATGTGGATGAAATGTCCAAGGGAACCCTCCCTTAATCTGGGGCATTTATTACCGTTAGCCTCGGCTTCTGCTGGGGCCCGGGGCAGAAAGGAGTGGGGGGCCCTGGCGTCCAGGGAAGGGGTTATGTGCTTCTCCAGCCCACCAGGGGCTGGAGCAGTGAGGTTGGGCAGGGTGGCATGAGGTGGCTCTACCATGCAGGAGACGCCGCTGGCCCCGGCATAGTCCATTATGTCCGTGATCTTGCTGCCGCAGTATTTCTTGCAGTCCAAGTTGGACAGGAAGGGCAGGGTTGACTGCTGCGGTTTCTCGGGGGTCTTGTTGGCTGGAGGGACAAGGGATGGAGTAAGGGCCAGTCATCCCGCCCAGCCCACCCCGGTGGAGGTGGATCAGGGCCCCTGGAGACGCCCGCCCTGCCCTTGCGGAAGATAATGGGAATCCGCGCTCTGCGCCTTCCCTAGATTTCCTTAAGAAGGTTCTGTGGGGCGTAGTTCCTTTCACGTTCCACACCAGGGAGTGGGTAACTTTGCTTAAGCAAAGTTATTAAAGCAAACCCTGCCGAGGTTCGACTCAGCCTTAGCTGCAGCTGCCATGATGGAGGTAGGCGGAAGGCCCTGTATTCTCTTCCGGGGCAGGGTGTGTATTTCCTGTGACCCGAGACGGGCCAGAGACCTGCCGCTATGGTGAGCTGCAGGAGGCGCCCCCCCACAGGCCTGGGTGCCTGTGTCCCGTTGGAGAGAATGAAGGGCCAGCCGGGGTGGGCCGAGGCCGGGTCAGAGGACCCTGGGGTTCCGGGGGAGGAAAATCAGGCCGGACTCCCGGAGCCTCAAACTGGGCCTGATATTTGACTCCTGGCCAAGACTTGACACACACCCTTTGCTCAAGTCTGGAGCCGAGTCCGGGCTGGAAACGCGGCGCCGCTGCCCAGCTCATTGCAGGTCAGTGAGGGCCGTGCTTACTATATCCCGGTGTTTCTTCACAAGGTCACTGTCCAAGTGTATCACTGCTGTACTTTGTTTTCATTCATGTTTGATATATTTTTAATTGAGAATTTTACATAAAGAGCTGGAATGCTTTATAAGTGTGCCCGGAATTTAGACCAAAAAAACCCACAATGAGCCTCATACTCCTAAAAAGCCCCCGTAGGGGACCCTCACTGTTCTGCCTGGTCTTGCCGCAGCGTGTGACGGTGCAGAGGGAGCCCACGGGGAAGTTGCCGCTGGCGCTGGGCAGGCAAACGGGGACAGGGTCTCAGAGAGGCAGGCGAGCACGGCCAGCAGGGTGATGTCATTGTAGACTGTCCGCTGACCCCACAGAGCGTGTTCAAACACCTGTGGGGTGGGCTGGAGAACATGGGAATAAAAGGGGAGGCTGGGGTCTGATAGGGCTGGACAGAGAATCTGAGGGCGGGGAACAAAGGCTGATGGGAACATGACACATGACATTTTGACATGTTAGCGATGTTTGTTCACATTTCTCTACAATGAGCGTGAATTATTTTATAATAAAAACAAGCTCCCATATTTTAAAAGGGGCTTTATTATTAGGGGTAGAGAAAATTGTGGGAGAGGCGCTCATGAGCACTGGAGGCAGAGAGGGCAGGTGTGGGGCACACCTGAGCCCTCGGGGCCGGGGGCTCCTGTGACTACACTCCCTGCCTTCCTAGCCCCCGGAGCCCCCGGGAGCCCTGGCCACAGCCCACCCACCTCCATACCTGCCCAGCTGTACCTCAGCAATCTCAGCAACTGGATGGCCTCCTGCTTGCAGCTGCAGTCAGACGCTCTGACCACCACCTGGTGGCTCCTCCTGGAGAGAGAGGAGGTGGCAAAGGTGCTCAGGCTCAGGACTGCCTCTTCAGAGGGGTTCGGGAAGAGTGTCAGATAGGATGGGCCCCAACTGGGCCACAGAATCTCATGATGACCTTGGAGTATACCTTTCTCACTCTAGGTCTCAGTTTTCCCATCTGTTTAATGAGGGCACAGAACTAGACTAGTGTTCCCCAAACTGGGGTCTTGGTGGCCTAGGGTTCTGGTTGAGGTTGGGAGTGGGTGAGGGTCATTCTCTGACAGCCCAGGGGCCCCAACTGCCTGAGTCCCAGCCTCACCCGACCCGGCAGTGGGTAGCAGTGACCACCCATTCCTCGCTGATGAGGGAGCCCCTGCAGAAGTGGAAGCCAGAGCTGGTCTGTGAGAGGGGAGTGTGGGGAGAGTTGGCCTTGCCCTTGCCCCTCTCCTGCTCCACCTCTGCTGTAGGTCTCCCTCCCCCTACCCTTCCTCAGCCTTCTCACCTGCAGGGATACCTGCCAGGGATAGGAGGCAGGGACACCATCCTCCCCACTGACAATCCTGGACAAGCCACTCAGCTCAGAATGGATGGTGGGGACCCTGCAGACTGGGGGCAGAGACAGGGTGGGTGGCTGGTTGGTTGATGGTATCCCAAGAGGGCAGGGCTGGAGCCCGACATTTCCAGGCCTCCGCAGTGCCCAGAGCTTTGACTCTTCCAGGGCACTCAGCCACTGCCCTGCTCAGCAGCCACTCTCAGGGGCCCTGTGGTGGGGGCGGGGGTGCTTGGGGCTGAGGGTACCTGTTATCAAGGTCTGGACCTCGTGTCCCAGAGCTGGGAGGCCAGGCCCAGGCACTCGCAGTGGGTAGCGCCCCAAGTGCTGATCCCTGAGTGGTTAAGCTCAGGATCCCTGGACATAGGGGCTGGGGTCCCCTGCTCTTTGAGGTTCTTGGTGCTCTCATGCCTCTGAGTTTGTGGCAGGAGCCAACTGAGGTGATGGTGTTGCCCCACGTGGAGGGCACAAACCTGGGAGGCTGACCAAGCCACAGTGGTGGAGGGCCTGGGGCTGAGGAGAAAGGTGAGATATTTGTGAGGCAGCATCCACAGGACTTGGTGGCAGATTTAGAGGGTGAAGGAGCCAGAATGAGTTCCTGGCTTCTTGGATAAGTGTCAGAGTGGATGGAGTAGACAGAGACAAGGAGGGGACCCACATATGTCTAGTTGAGTTTTAGGTGCTCCTGGAACCTCCAGGTGGTGGTTTCTCACAGGCCATGGGTGTGTAAACCTGATGTAGAAGCTGAGGCCTGGAGGGCGCTCCAGAACCAGGGAGGCTAGGTAGGAGCAGCCAAGGGTTGGGGTATGCATGAAGGGGGCAATTGTGAGAGTGAAGGGGAGATGGAGGATCTACCCACAAGCAGGAAGCTGGTGCCCCTGCAAAGGTGCAACCACCTGAGGCCTGGGACTTCCCTCTTCCCGGGCATTGGGGTCAGGTGATGGGTGAGGTATGACCTGGGACTGCCAGGCCTGCCTGCCAGCCTTGCCTGAGCTCAGCACTTAGCGAAGCTGGTGCCAAAGAGGAGGAACCCAAGGATGATGTCATGGATTGAATTGTGTTCCCCCAAAATATGTCAACTTGGTTAGGCCATGGTTCCCAGTATTGTGTCGTTGTTCTCCATTTTGTGATTGATATAATTTTCTTCTGTGCTGTAAATCCTAATCTCTGCCTGTGGTTAATGAGGCAAGATTGGATTATGTTGAAGAGAATTAGGGTGGGATGTAACACATTGCTCAGGTCAATGTAAAGGGAGTTTCCCTGGGGTGTGGCCTGTACCACTTTTTATCTTACAAGAGATAAAAGGAAAGGGAATCAAGCAGAGAGTAGGAGACTTGTTACACAAAGAAAGCAGAGTAGGTCCTTTGGACCCAGGGTTCCTGTGCAGAGAAGCTCCATAGTGTTTTCAATGACTGATTTTTTGGAAGTAGATCGCCAGGCCTTTCTTCCAGGACACCTCTGGATGAGTTCAAACCGCCAGTCTTTCAGTTAGCAGCTGAGTGCATTAATGGTTTGCACCACCCAGGGACTCCAGGGTCCATAATAGAGTCTCAGTAAAGCTGATTTGACTAATAGGAAGGAGAGCTTGGGTGGGGCTGGCCATGGGGCCACCAGTGGAGGAGGAAGGGCCCCCTTAGCCCTTCTGGGGATGACTAGGCCTTATGTCCACCGGCTGTACACTGCACAACTCCAGATGCCATTCACTTTAGACGACAGTGTCATGGACTTTTTCAACACGGTGGTTCTGGGACCAAAGACCTTCCTCTGATGCCCCTCTGCTGAGGTCCTGGGTCCCTCAGGAGCCCTGCTTCCCTGACTACTTGGGCAAGCACACCCAGGGAGAGAGGCAGGCCTTGGAGAGGGCCCTCCTGCTTCTTCTGTTTCCTCTCTTCTACACAAGAATCTGGCCTGGGCTTTTGCCTGAACCCACCACTGGGCTTGGGAGAGAAGGAGTGCAGGGCCACTTGCTGCAGGGCTCTGGGATGTTGGTGTCTGGAAGGACAGGGTGGTGTCAGTGCCTGCAGCTCCACCCTGCCTAATGGCCAGCACCTCCCACTTGCCCGCTTGGGCCAGCCGCTCACACACTGGTGTTCTTGGTCAGGCCCCAGCCTGTGGTGGCCCAGAGGGAGCCAGCAGGGAAGTCATCGCCCTTGCTGGGCAGGCACACAGAGGACACAGTCTGGGAGAAATGGGCGGGTGTGGCTAGCTTCAATAGGGTGATGTTGTAGTTGATGGTGAACATGCTGAACTTGGGGTTCCTGAAGACTGGGTCTGGGTGTGCAGGTGCAGTGGGAGCTGGGGAGGAAGCTGCTGTAGGTAGGGCCAGAGGCTCGAGTAGAGGCACATGGCTTCCCTTCATTGTCTTTAATTTCCTCTGAATATTGGCCTGTCAAATTTGGCAGCTCCTTCTGTGGCCCTGGGAGGAGCGGGCCAAGGGGCAGACACACCTTCTTTCACGTGGAAACCTTGTTCGCCCTGCTTTCTGCTTTGCTTCTTTGTCTCATTGAGGGTATTGGGGTGATCTGGAAGGGCCCGAGTGAGGGAGGTTTCCAGCTTCCTGGTCCAGCCCAGCTCACCCTGGATGGCACACTCCCTGGAGCCCTCCCCT
This sequence comes from Elephas maximus indicus, assembly GCF_024166365.1. Classification (NCBI taxonomy): domain Eukaryota; kingdom Metazoa; phylum Chordata; class Mammalia; order Proboscidea; family Elephantidae; genus Elephas; species Elephas maximus. The sequence continues at coordinate 40,946,043 of NC_064839.1, read as the reverse complement.
GCTTGGGGTTACACTGGACTCCCGTGGTCAGCATATCTTGGCAATCTTCAGCACCCGGATGGCCTTGACATCTGAGCCCTGGTCAAACTGTCCACCTACAACCAGGTAGGAGGTTCTGCAGAGGGCCAAAGGGGGGGGGTTCCTGCCACAAGGTGGGGGGCATGCCGAGGGTATAGTGTGCATACATGTGGGAGTGCAAGTGTGTGTGCAAATAAGTGCACGTGTATAGGCATGTGTGAGTGTGTGTGTGTGGGCTCATGTTCCCATATGGGTGAGCCTGTGTGTGTACACACAGTGTGCAGTATTGATCACAGAGGTGGGAGCTCAAAACACCAACATATGCAGCCTCAGCCAACTGCACGTGCAACCTGCCACATTTTTACTTCCCAGCAACCCTGGGAGATGGGCAGGACTAGGGTTTTCTACACATTTCCAGATAAGGGAACTAAGGCTTGAACAAGTCAAAGGACTCATCCTCAGTGCTGAGAGTCCTCCCTCCCACCCCAAGGCTGCCCTATAGACTTAGACCACACCCGACCCCACTGTGGGTGACGGTGACCACCCAGCCCTCAATGATGAGAGAGCCCCCACAGAAGTGGAAGCCAGTTCTGAGCTGGGGAGGGAGATGGGAAGGGTCAGAACTGGCTGCAGGCCCCCTAGCTCCCACTCCAGGGTGGTGCCCTCTCCTTGCCACCCTCCCTTCTCCTTCTGCCCACTGTCCCAGAATTGGGAGTCGTGTCCTCACTTGTAAGACACCTGCAACGGCCAGGACCCGGGAACAGCATCTTCCCCATTAACAATTCAGGAGAGGCCAGTGAGCACGGGGTGGATGGCGAGGAGCCCACAGCCTAGGGGTGGGGGCAGGGGATGAAGGGTCAGGCCAAGATTGACTCTGGGCCCCACCCACCCGGGACCCACCACCCCAGCCTCTGGGACCCAGAGCCCCACCTCTGGCTCCCACCCCACCTCTGAGAACCCTGCCCTGCCTCACCCACCCCAGCCCTGGAATCCACTGGGGGCAGCACCTGAGTCCCGTGCCGGGCCCTGGGACGCAGAGGAACCAGACTCGGCCCGCACCTCAGCCCAGCCAAGCAGAACAGGTTGAGTGTGAGGTGGGCCGTGCGGCCAAAGCAACAGCTGAGGGCTGGGCTCTAGGGGTTTGAATCTGGGCCCATCTCTGCCTAGCAAAACCTCTCTGAGTCTCAGTTTCCCCGTCAGCAAAATGGGGATCGTAAGTTGCGGATCTCACAGAGTCAGTGTAAGCATTCAGCAGGAGTTAGCACTGGCTCTGCTCCTGGCACGTGGAAGCGCTCAATGAGCAGGGGTTTAAAAGGGCTGTTGGGGCCAAGCCTCCACTGTCCTCATGCTCGCCATCTGAGCCTGTTTGGGACCCACCAAGTGTACAGAGAATTTTCCGTCCGTCTAGATTTGTCACCCCGGCACAGGGTGCGAGGCCTCAGGGCAGCCCCAGGAATGTCCCCCTTCTCCCCGGGAAAGGGGAGTGGAGTCCCTAGCTGCCAGGGTCTGAGGCCACATCAGAGACTATGCAGGAGCCCTGTGGCCTGGTTCAGTCCTCCCATTGTCCCCACTGTAGAGATGGGGCCATGAGGCTCTGAGCAGGAGAGTGGCTCAGGGACAGGTCACACCACCCTCCATACCTGACCTGGAAACAGGGACCCGGCTACCCATTACTGGGGCTAGGACTGGGGTTAAAGGGGGACAGCCATCCGGCCTGTGCCTGGGTCCCGGCACTCACTGAAGGCAGTGCCCAGGAGGGCACAGCAGGAGAGGAGCCAGAGGAAGGTCATGGTGCTGCCATTGGGGAACTGTGGGGCACCTGCCTGGGCATTCCCCAATATACCCTGGGTGCCAGGCTGCTATCTGGAGGCCTTGGGGGTGATAATGCTTTTTCTGGGAGTGTGACCAGGCGGCAGGATGTGCCAGAGCAGAGGTGGCATCAGGGTTTGGGATTGCAGCAGCTGTAGGTGGGCTGAGCTTGGTGCCAGTGCCAAAGGTAAGGGCGGAGCTGAACAAGGTGGCCCTCAACCCACAGCCAAGGGGAAGGAATTGGGACACTTGGGCTTTCACCTCCAGGCCCTGTCTCTTGAGAGGTCCTGTCTCTTGAGAGGTCCTGTGGGCCATGGGTAGGCCTGGGCAGGGAAGCTAGAAGCCCTGGGTTTGAGTCCCAGCCTAGTCCCTCATGGTCTGGGAGACCTTGGACCAATAATTTAGTCAGTCTGTTAGTTGTCCAAAAGTTTCTGGGCTGAATGGTCAGGGGACAGGTGTGGGGACCAGGGCTGTACCTTGTGGCCTGGCACAGAGTCATGGGTGAAGGCATGTGCGACCAGGAGCCAGGATGCTCCACCTGCCTTGGGGATGACCAAGGAGGCTCAGTGAAGGCCTAGTTGAACATTCAGTGGTCATTGGGCTGTATGCAGAGTTGCTTAGAGGAGCAAGTCAGTCCTGCCCGTTCACACTGAATCGTGCCCCTGCACCTTGGCACCAGTGCAAATGGGCCCCTGGAGTTGAGCAGTCGGCATCCTGGGGCAAGACTGAGGCCATGGAGGTGCCTGCCATCACTCAGGAGGTGAATTGGGTGGACTAGTGGGGGAGGGAGATGTGATTTCGGGCCTGGGCAACAGCATGGGGAATGGGACTCTTCCAACAATTGGGGAGCTAGGGAAGGAGAAATTTTGGGGTGAGGCTGATCTTCCCTGCCACTGTGGTGCTTTTCTGCCGTGGAGCTGCTGGGGCATGTGTTGAGGGAGGAGATGGTGAGTGGGTGAGGGCATGGGGCTGCTGGGGAGGGGACCACACCCCAGCAGCCTTGGGCCTGGCCTGAGCCAACCCATGGTCTGGCTGTGGGAGCCAACAGCTGGCCCTACCCTGCCCACCACATGCTCCCTCTTTCCCCAGGTTACTGAGGCTTTTGGGAACAAGTGCAGCTGGAGTTGTGGGAGGGAGGTCCCTGCCTGCCAGGTGCCCTCACTCCTGCTGGGAACAGGACCCCACAGCCCCGCACCCAGCACAGCCTTTCCCGCCCTACCCATGGGACCCCAAGGTGGCACCCTTTCCCCAACCCCCATCTGAGAAGAAGGACCCCTAATGGCAGAGCTTTAGATTCTTTTAGTTAAATTCAAAGGAGTGGAAGGCCTGGGGCATAGGGTAACCAAACCAAAACCAAACCCACTGCCGTCAAGTTGATTCCAACTCATAGCGACCCTACAGGACAGAGTAGAACTGCCCCATTGAGTTTCCAAGGAGCGTCTGGTAGATTCAAACTGCTGACCTTTTGGTTAGCAGCCATAGCTCTTAATCACTACACCACCAGGGTTTCCGATCATAGTAGGTATATGTTTATTGGTAGCTGTCAGTTTTCCTTTAATAGCAAAACAGAAGGATTCTATCCCATGTCCCATGCTTTTTCCCCTGCCCAGCTGGTCTGGTGCCCAGGGAAGACATAGGCAGAACTGCTGTCATCCTGGAGCCCTAGATGACTGTGTGGAGTACAGCGTCCCTCCTGCCTCCACTGCCTGATCTGGGACACTACAATTTTAAGTCTACTTGTTAGAGCAGTTAGTGTTACAGGAACCAAACCATTGCTCTTTCTCCAGAGTTCTCTTTCTCAGGAAAAGACATTTCTATTAACATTTAATTTTTTTTTCTTTTTTTCCCCAACTTATTTTTGAAAGTTTAAAAACTTTTAAGAAATTTGCAAAAATAGTCCATTGATGACTTCACCTAGATTCACCACCTGTTAACATTTTGCCACATGGGTTTACACACACACACATATTTATATATTTTTTGCTGAACTAGTTAACTCAGGTTTGTTATTTAGTTGCAGGTATTGATCATTAAAAAATCTCTTCCTTATCTAAGTCTTAAAAATTTTAAGAGTAATGCTCGAATGCTCCCTTTAAAAAAGATCAAAGCCATCACAGACAAGGCTCGGATGACCTTTCCCACCTCATTTCTCCACAGCCCCCCTTGCATTTAATCAGTTCACCATTCTCCAAACCCACGTGCCATGAGCGTCCTGTGCCTTTGCCCTGCTGGTCCCTTCCCTTAGTGCACCCACCCTCTTCCACCCCTGGGCCGTGCGCTGCTCTCTCGGGCAGGAATCCCCTTTGGCTCTGGCTGCCCAGAGCAGGGCAGGCAGTAGTCGAAGTGGATGGACGAGGCAGCTGCAGGACCAGAAGTTGCTTATGCTCTCAAGTTGACAATCAGCAGTGTTTTCTTGGGTTCCACTTTTCTACTATTTGAATTTCCCACCCTCTGGTTTGGAGACCTGCCCCTTCCCGTAGATTTACTGTTCATGCAGACTCCCTGGGAGAAGTTTTCACCTTGCTTGTGGGTTGAGTCAGCCAGGCCAACATCACTTAGAGAACCTTATCTCTGCACTTGCTCCCTCATTGCAAGTATGCAACATCTAGTATGTTTAATGGGAAATGCAGGAGGAGCAAGCCAGGGAACGTATTACTCAGAGACAGTGAATTGGGAGTTGAGTTGATCTAAATGTGCACGGGGAATGGACTCTGGGAGTGAGTCTCTCCTGGACATCTTGGGTTGGGGGAAGAGTTTTGCTGAGGGGAGGAGGGCCCATCCACATCCCTGCCCTGCTACCTCATGGAGTTTGGCCTTGGGTGAGGGTTGTGCCAGGGTTCCAGGTGCTGCCCAGCTATAGGCATGAGGCGGGAGGCTGCAGGGCATTGAACATGGGTCCGCTTAGTGTGGCCCTGCCCAGGTGTTCCAGAATCGCATTTTCAGTGGCCCAGAGGCCAGATCTGGTACCAGTCATGGTACTTGTAATGGTCCTACCTAAAAACAGATGGCACAGATGGTAATTTGAGGAGAGTTTTATTAAAGAGAATTTTTACAAAGGTATGGGCAGTGCTCCAGGAAGTCAAGAGAGGACAGTTAGGCACACAGGGGCTAGCAACAATGCGGAAATATTGCCACACCTAGAACTGAAAGGACAAGGAGGGGGTGGCGGTTATGGAACCCAGAAAGAAGAGGGCTGCCAACTCACAGCAACCTCTAGAGAGGGAACCAAGGGAATAAGCACACTGACTTATCTCTTCTCCTAGGACCCTCCTCCTGCTGGTGTGTCCCATTGGCTGAATCCAAATGCATCCTTGAGGGTCAGTCTCCTGGAGGCCAGCAAGGTGAAGAAGGGAGGAGAGAAGACCTGAAGGGGCAAATGGAAGACAGTCAGCACAATTATCATGGGTATTTTCTATCATTTAAGATGGTTTTTGAGGTGGGGCCAAGATGGCAGGGTAGTCAGATGCTTCTGGTGATCCCTCTTACAACAAAGATCTGAAAAAACAAGTGTATATATGACAAGCTAGGAGCCCTGAACATTAAAGGCAAAGTTAGGAAATCAGACTGAGGGGCAGGGGGTGGGAGAGACGGTTCAGAAGCGGAGAGGAGTTGCTGGACCTGAATCACTGGGAACCCTCAGGCACCATTCCCTGGAGCATCCACAGTGGGGCTGGCAGTAGCATTCTGGATGTGGTTTCCTTAGGGAGAGACAGTGAGCCACGCACCCTACTCACACCTCCGGAACCAGAGAAGAATGGCACTCTCAGCAAAAGCTTAACTACTTGCGTTTATTTTACTGTGCCCCCAGCCCCAAGCTGGCTTCAGTGGCTGTTGATTTCCCTGGGCCTGAGATAGGCCCTGCTGCCATTCTCCCACCCTTGGAGAAGGAATAAATTCACAATTGGGGGAAAAGATAATCTGCCAGCTCCACTAAGCCGGGGAGCTCAGGACAGAAGTGGCTCCTGTCCAGGCACAAACGGTCTACAGATTTTGACTATCTTTCACCCCTGCATGGACCTGTGTGGACCCATTTCAGGAGAATAGGCCCTCATTCGCAGACTGCAACTGTTTCAGCTGTGTGGCGGAGAGGTGGGTATTTGATGTTTGACACCACTTTGCCTATGAAACAGGGTCCTCACCTACCCACATCAGGGGCCTAAGAACTGGTGGCTCCACCCACATCACGTAGCCACTCACGACAGGTCTGAGGATAAGTGGTACCTCCCAGTCCTTACAACCCAAAACACTGGGTGCCCCTCGTTCATCTGCAGAACCCACCCACCTGTGCGCTCTAGGGAACAGATAGGCTTTCCTCACAGACACTCAGGGAACGGTTGTCAGCCCCCTTGCCTTGTTCAGAGCGTGACCCCTTGCTGCAACCAGATAACCTGTACGTACACCAATCACCCCTGCCCCTCTAAGACTGTAGGACAGAACCTGTACCACACACTTGATGACTGACTACCTGGACACCTGAGCTGAATCTATACAAGAAAAGTGAATGGACTCCTAAGCTCATATACCTGATAACTCTAGCCATCTGGTGAGAGGATGTTAGAGCTTCAAAGGTGAAAATAATCAAGCTAGCTCAGTCAAGCAGCCTATTTGGGCATATCAAAACAAAACAAAGCAAGAAGCTAGGATACAGTAAGCAAAAGTAAAATAAACTAATAAATAACTTATAGATGGCTCAGAGACAACAGTCAATATCAAATCACATAAAGCAGACCATGATCGCTTCAACAGGCTCTCAAAACAAAGAATCAAGGAATCTTCCAGGTGAAGGTGTCTTCCTGGAATTACTAGATGCAGAATACAAAAGATTAATATATAGAACTCTTCAAGAAATCAGGAATGAAATCAGGCAAGATGCAAAACAAGCCAAGGAACACACAGATAAAGTGGTTGAAGAATTTAATAAGCTGCAAAATCAATTCCATAGAGAGCGAGTAATCAAATTCAGAAGATTAACAATAAAATTACAGAATTAGACAACTCAATAGAAAGTCAGAGGAAAACTGAGGAAGTGGAAGGCAGAATTAGTGAGACTGAAGATAAAACACTTGGCACCAATATATTTGAAGAAAAAGATAAGTTTTTTTTATAATAAAATACAAGACATATGGCTAAACAATAGGGATTTTTTAAACTTTTTATTATGCTTTAAGTGAAAGTTTACAAATCAAGTCAGTCTCATACAAAAATTCATATACACCTAGCTATATACACCTAGTTGCTCTCCCCCTAATGAGACAGCACACTCCTCTCCACCCATAATTTCCGTGTCCATTCAGCCAGCTTCTGTCCCTCTCTGCCTTCTCATCTCCCCTCCAGACAGGAGCTGCCCACATAGTCTCACGTGTCTACTTGATCCAAGAAGCCCACTCCTCACCAGTATCATTTTCTATCTTATAGTCCAGTCCAATCCCTGTCTGAAGAGTTGGCTTTGGGAATGGTTCCTGTCTTGGGCTAACAGAAGGTCTGGGGACCATGACCTCTGGGGTCCTTCTAGTCTCAATCAGACCATTAAGCCTGGTCTTTTTATGAGAATTTAAGGTCTGTATCCCACTGCTCTCCTGCTCTTTGAGGGGTTCTCTGCTGTGTTCCCTGTCGGGGCAGTCATCGGTTGTAGCTGGGCACCATCTAGTTCTTCTGGTCTCAGGCTGATGTATGTGTGGCCCTTTCTGTCTCCTGCACTTGTAATTACCTTGTGTCCTTGGTGTTCTTCATTCTCCTTTGCTCCAGGTGGGTTGAGACCAATTGATGCATCTTAGATGGCTGCCTGCTAGCATTTAAGACAACAGGGATTTGTTCTTATCACACACCAGAGATTCAGAGGTAAGACATTGGGGGTGTCTGCTCAGCAGCTCAGTAATATTGTAGTTCTGGGTTAGGATCTCTTTCTTTTGCTTTTCCTATACTCTCAAGATGGCTGCCAAAGCACCACAGCCTCACAGAGAGGTTAGAGCCTGCAGAGAGGTTAGGAGTGGGCTCTCCTCATCTCTCTTTGCCTCTGTGGGCTCGGATTCATCAGAGTTCTCCCCTGGGGGCTGGGGAGGGGCGATCCTCCATCAGAACCCCCTGTGGTCAAAAAAGGGGAGATGGCTGTGGGAAGTGGCAATGGCTGTCACTCTCTTGTAACAAAATTATCATCCTGCTCCTAAGGAGTCTCACCTCATGGTCTAGTTTGAATATGGGGTGGGCTGGGGGCAAAAAGGAATTACTCGAAGTAAAAAGCACATTGGCAAATAAACACAAATGTTACCCAGTTTCCCTTACCCTCTCCAGCTGTCATCTCTTTGTAGACAGGAAGCTTCCCCTCCCCTCTCTCCACATTGCTCCCTGGACTCTAGTCTGCCATGAGTTTAGCTTTCACAGCAGACCTAAAGACTTCAGGCTGCTTGACTTTAGGCCGCTTCTGCTTTTGCTCAGGAAGAATCCCTGAGAGGAGGAAAATACAAATGGCTTGGCTGTTTGTTTAGAGTTGATAAAGGAAAAAAACTACCACCACCACCAAAAATAAATAAAATAAACCTAACCAGCAAATGTTGATATTTCAACAAATTACCCTGGCCTGAAACTTAAATATGAATTCCTTATGTTCATAACCAGGCCTGTGGGATACCCCTGGGTGGCCACAGAGGCTGTTAAAATATCAAGAAGCTTCCATACCAGTTAGTAAACAGCCACTCTCCCAGCTCTCTATATCACCCTTCCTCTGGGATTCTGGACCTCCCCACACAACAAGGTCCCAGGTCTCCAGGACTCTGCCCCAGCCAGGGTATAGGCACTGTTCCCAAGGGTCAGGCCCCTGCTCAACCGGTAGTTAAAGTTTTTGATTATCTCCTCCACTGAGAACGTACAACTCTAAAACAAAACCTATTTATAAATTAAAGACAAAACTTCAAAACCAATCAAGTTCAAATTAAGGGTATTAATTTAATAAGACCGGTGCCATTGTTTTGCTCACCCTGACTCCCTTCTCCCACAGTGACTGTGGCCCTGAAGGCCTTAGATGAAGACTCAGTTCCCCCACTGTGTTTTTCTTTTCAAACTATCTCATCACAGAGGCTTTCGCTGACAGCTCTGTCCAGATCTAGAGCAGGCCATCCCCATTGCTCCCCATGCCTTATACCAGCTTATTGTAGTTATTGCATGATATTGATTATACTGTACAATATTGTATTATTTGTTCATTGTCTGTACTGGAATCTCAGCCCCATGATGTCAGCTGTGTTCATGAGTGCCTACACAGTACCTGGCCCAGAAGAGCAAGTTAGCAAGCATAGGAGCCTATACAGATTGCTGGGAAATCCTCGGTCCCCACCTATGCAAGTGAGTCATTGGCAAATCTCCTACACCTATCCTTTTCTCATTGTTCCGTGACAAGTAGTTTCCTTAGTGTGTCCTTTTATGGTGTGGAATCGAAGTTCCATCTTATAATAAAACTTTATACAATGAATTCATTTAAATTGTAAACTATCACAGAAAAGAGAATTCAGTTGAGCTCACAGCAGATGTGGGTGGGTCTGTGAACGGGTTTGTCAACCATTAGCTGTTAACAACCCCCATCTGGGCGATTTCCGAACAGTTATGGGGTTGTGGACACAGCTCAGATGCAAGCCCCGAACCTGCTTGTCTGGGCTGCGCTATGAGGGACCCCCTGGGCACTCCAGAAAACACTTGCATACTTTTCCTGTAGATGAATACTGAACTCTGAAAACACTCCTTGCTGAGAACCTATAGCCGACGTTCATGGTACTGGGGGCCTTAGGACTATGAAACTCCAAGCTCCTTCCGGAAAAGACCAGCTAAATTCTTTGAACCTGGGGTGGGATTGCTTTAATTGAGGAGCCAGGATCCCTCCCTGTGCTACTGGGAACTGGAGTCCCTGCCCTGCCTCCCAGCAGACTGCAAAGAGCTGGGCTCCGTCAGCTGAGCTCTCACCCTGGCCACTGGCCTTGCCTGTGCCGTGGGTATGCCTGGTGCTGCCAAGGTTCACAGCATTGTTGGGCCAGGGCAGCTGCCTGTTTCCCAGGGGCTGAGGTGTCCCAGGCTGAGAGCCAGGCCTGGCTGTGAGAAGGACTTGGTACCTGCTTATCACCCAAGGTCCCTGGATAACAGGGAGGGTGGCTCTCAGGCTCCCCTGGCTGGGCAGGGCCAGAGGGGTTGGGCGGGGCCTGGGAGCCTGGAGGGGATGAAAAAGGGGCCGCACAGCAGGCAAGCTCCACATCTCCTGACTGCAGCATCATGGCCTTTCTCTGGCTCCTCTCCTGCTTCGCCCTCATGGGGGCCACCTTTGGTCAGTGCCGCTGGCTAGGGAGGAGGCTGGGGAGTAGGGGCCGGAGCCCTGGGTGGGCCTGAAGCCAGGCCCCATCACAGGGGCTGGAGGGGCCTGGCCAAGAGAGCCTGTGGACCCCCTTTCTCTGCACCGTTGGGTCACTTCCTGGCAAGGCAACTTGAAGCTGCAGGAAGGAGTGGGGTCCTTTTGCGACCTCGGAGCCCTCACACCCTGTTCTGGGGAGTAGAGAAGACAAGTCTGGGCCCCGCAGGTCTGCAGCTCCAAGGTGCTCAGGCCGTGAGCGCCGTGGGCAGGGTGAGGGGTGACTGCAGACCTCCCCAGGCTTGTACCTGCTGCTTGTGCCGGACACTGGCTGTTATTGCTAAGCATGCTGCTCACGGTACTTTAACTATGAACTAGCGAATACAGAAAATCCTGTAACACCCAGGTACTCACCACCAGAAATGAGCGAGTATTTTTGGTAGATTTGCCTCAGCTGTTTCTTTTTAAACAATAAAACAGGTTCAGCTGAAGCTCCCCTTCTCCCTCCTTGGAGGTTAACCCTATTCTCAATTTGCTGGACAATGTTTCTATGCGGGTTTTTAAACTTAGTACATATTTATAAATTCATAAGGAATGCACGTAATTTTTGATATTTAATATATGTAAATGGTACCCTGTGTCAGTTTTACAATGTGGTTTTTCCCAGCATATTTTATCATTGGCTTTAATCACTGTAAGTCACTCTGTCAGGTTACTACACCACTATTTCTAATTTATTTTTGCTATTACAAAAAATAAATTTGCGTGTGGGGTTAACAGTGCCCTCGTGGGCAGGAGTAGGAGGCACGAGGCTGTAGCAAGATGTGATGCCTCTACATGTGTCATGGTTGCTTATAGTGGCTGCACCTGCTCAACTTGCCTTGGTATTGCCAAATCGAAGAACCTGTGTACAGGTGCTAAGAAGTCAGATATATTAAGTACACCTGTCCTCTTCTCGGGAACTCTGGTGGTATAGTGGTTAAAGGCTACAGCTGCTAACCGAAAGCTCAGCAGTTCCAGTCCACCAGGCATTCCTTGGAAACCCTATGGGGCAGTTCTCCTCTGTCCTTTGGGTTGCTATGAGTCGGAATCAGCTCGACGGCAACGAGAACTTTTTGTCCTCTTCTCGTTGTTTTGATAAAATTAAAGCAATTTGTTTCCTCACTGCCTTTTATGGTATGGAATTAAAGTCCTGTTTTATTAAATAATTGAGAAACTAAAACTTTATACAATGAATAAAAAGAAAAAAATTTTTTTTTCTTTTTATTAATTGTTCCTTAAATTGTGAATTATCAAAGAAATAGACTATGGCACCATTTTGCACACCCGTCAGCCAAGTGTAAGCCAAGTGTAAGAGTTCCAGATTCTTCCCAGACTTGCCAGTACTTGGGGGCTTCAATCTAATGGAGGAGCTCTGGCCTGTGAAGTTGGCATTGTTCTGTTCCCCACTTTACAGCAGAGGAAACTGAGGATTGGGGAGATGCAGCTACCCTTCTGAGTTCACACAGGAAGGAAGGGATAGGCCGAGGAGCTGAGCTGGGCAGTCAGGCTTCCCTGCTATTTTCTGCACCTTCAGACAAGGGGCCCCAGGTAGGGGCGGGCCCTGGGCCCTCTGCAGCCCTGGAAAGATGCCTGGGGTCGATGGGCTGCGTCTAGGGGGTCCTTGAGCCTGGAGGACGTGGGAGCTATGCAGTGGGGCCCTGTGGTGTGGGGCCCTGTGGTGTGGGGCCCTGTGGTGTGGGGCCCTGTGGTGTGGGGCCCTGTGGTGTGGGCTGCTGACCTAGGGACCCAGATTCTCCAAGTGAGGCCCCACTGGCTCCTGGGCTCAGCCCTTCCTCTTGCCCCCTTCCCAGGCTGTGGAGTCCCCACCATCCAACCTGTGCTGAGTGGCCTGTCCAGGATTGTCAATGGGGAGGACGCTGTCCCTGGCTCCTGGCCCTGGCAGGTGTCCCTGCAGGTGAGGAGGGATTCTGAGAATGTGTAGGGGGCACCTGTGGTATTGGCTGGGCTGGGGGCATGCTGCCCAGGGAGGGTGTGGCTGACCTTCCCCACCTCTCTCCCCAGGACAGCACCGGCTCCCACTTCTGTGGGGGCTCCCTCATCAGCGAGAACTGGGTGGTCACTGCTGCCCACTGCGGGGTCAGGTGAGGCCTGGGTGGGCTCAGGCTCTAATTCCAGCTTGTTGGCGCTGGGGGAGTAGGGTGCATCTCTGGCCCTCAACCCCCACCCCCACATGCTCTATCTAGGACCACCGACCAGGTCGTGGCCGGGGAGTTTGACCAGGGTTCAGATGCTGAGGACATCCAAGTCCTTAAGATTGCTCAGGTACACCCAGGACCTGCTGGATGGCTGGGGGGCGGGGGTTCAGCTGGGAGGCTGGGGGTGCAGGAGGAAGGAAAGAACCCTGGAAGGCTTGAGGAACAGGAGCCGAGGGGGTGGGGCCAGTCTCAGAATCTTCATTCAGGGCTCCTGTGGGTTTGTTTCCCTTGAAAGGACCATCAGGAAAAGTTTGTTTCCTTGAAACCCGCAGACCCCTGACTCATGCCAGGCCCTCAGCCAGTTGTTCTGACCCTCACCCACAGGTCTTCAAGAACCCCAAGTTCAGCCTGCTCACCGTCCGCAACGACATCACCCTGCTGAAGCTGGCCACGCCCGCCCGCTTCTCCCAAACCGTGTCGGCGGTCTGCCTGCCCAACGCTGAGGACGACTTTCCTGCGGGCTCCCTCTGTGTCACCACAGGCTGGGGCAAGACCAAGTACAACGGTGAGTGTGCTGCAGCCTTTCCAGGGCAGGAGCTCCTGGTGTTGAACAGCTTTGCTTGAGCCAAGTCATCTACTGGGTGGCTGGAATCTGAAAGGAATTGAAAGGAACAGGACGTTTTTAAGGAAAACCACATTAAGAGAGAGTGGGCGTCTCCAAGGGCCCTGGTCCTCCTCCACCAGGGTGGACTGGATAGGGTGGCAGGCCCTGACCCCATCCCCTGTCTCTCCAGCCATCAAGATCCCTGAGAAACTGCAGCAGGCAACCCTGCCCCTTCTGTCCAACACCAACTGCAAGAAGTACTGGGGCAGCAAGATCACTGACGTGATGGTCTGTGCAGGGGCCAGCGGCGTCTCGTCCTGCAAGGTACAGCCTCCTCCCGCCACCCTGCCCAACCTCACTGCCCCAGCCCCTGGTGGGCTGGGGCGGCACAGAGTCCCTTCCCTGGAGGCCTGGGCTCCCCACTCCTTTCTGCCCTCAGCCCCAGCAGAAGCCGGGACTAACGGTAACAGGTGCCCCAGACTGAGGGAGGCTCACTCTGGCCATGTGTGGGTGAGGGCTCCCTTGGACATTTCATCCATATGCCAGTCTCATGAGCTGGGCTGTTCAGCCCATTTTACGGACATTGACCAGGCCAAGGGGTCAGCCCCCAACCCAGGTCCCTCCAGGAGCAGATGCAGAAAGACTGAACCCAGGTCCAAGTGACTTGTGCACAGCCACACAGTGCCAGCCTCTCTGTGCCCACACTTCTCATTTCTCTGTACCCCCAGCCCTTCCCCCCAGATCCTACCAGGTCAAGGCACAGTAGGGCCCCGGCACTCCCTTCCACACCTGGCAATAAGCCCTTCCTTCCCTGGCAGGGTGACTCTGGCGGCCCCCTGGTCTACCAAAAGAATGGAGTCTGGACTCTGGTGGGCATTGTGTCTTGGGGCAGCAACACCTGCTCGACTTCTACCCCCGCTGTGTATGCCCGCGTCACGGAGCTCATACCCTGGGTTCAGGAGATCCTGGCTGCCAACTGAGTTTGTGCGTCCTGCAACACCCCCCAACCCCAAGAGTCCCCAATAAAAGCATCTGTACAGAAGCAGCGACTGATGTGTTTCTCTGGAGGCTCTTGGGAAATGGGCTCCCAGCCATTCACCAGCCCACCAGGCCACAGCTACCCTCCCCCAGCCGAGCCAACAGCCCCTGTCCTTGGCCACGGTGACGAACATACCCCTCCAGCCCAAGCCCCCCTTCTCTGGCAGGCTTTCTCCCAGGTCTCTCCATAGCTCCATGTTTCCCTCTGAAGTTCTCCAAGGTTGGTCTTGGGGGAGGCAGTCAGCAGTCCACACTTACCTGGCCTCTTGGCAGGAATGAACTGGGGGCTCCCTTCTGCATTTCTTTCAGCGTTTTCCCTCATCTTTCTTTGCCTCGCAGAATATGAGGTGTTCTGATGGTGGTTCATAATATGTTGAAATTAAGGTGATATAGGCAATTTACTATTTGAATTACTAAGAACATGAACAGAGTCAAAAGTGCTGAACTTGATGTGGAGAATGAACATGCGGAAGGGAGAAAGGAAAAAGGGTTGGGCAGAGGAGGTGGACTTGAAGTAAATTATTACAAATATTCTAAAAACTCCAGTCTTTTAAGAATAACTGCTCTTACACTCAGAGCAAAGAACATATTTTATTATTACACTAAGAACTATTTACATACAAGTGAATATCAGGTGTGATTAATATAAAAACAGAGTAGCCAGCACAAACCTTACTGGCAACAGTAAGACCAGCCTCCTCTGCCAACCACTCCCCAACAGGCCTCCTGGGCAGCTGAGCATGGCAGCCCCAGGATAAGGTTGCCATCTAGTGTCCACCATGGGCATTGCAAGGTGGTGGTGCAGTGGTTAAGCTCAGGTGCTAACCAAAAGGTCAGTGGTTCAAACCCACCAGCCGCTCCATGGGACAAAGATGTGGTAGTCTGCTATCAAGACTTACAGCCTTGGAAACCCTATAGGACAGTTCTGCCCTGTCCTATAGAGTTGCTATGAGTTGGAATCAACTGGATGGCAATGGATTTTTTTTTTTTTTTTTTGGTTTTTAACCCAATAGTGTTCAGAAGAAATACTGTGGAAGCCAAATATGTTATTTTAAATTATCTAGTAGCCTTACTAAAGTAAAAAGAAACAGGTGGACTAAATTTAATAATATACTTTATTTAACTCAATATATCCAAAATATTGTCATTTCAACATGTAATCAATATTTAGAAATTATTAATGAGAATTAGTCCTTGAAATGTTTGGGTCCCCTTTCCCTAGTACACTGTCATCAAATTACATGGCTGTTGATCTCTTTAGGTAAGGACTGAAGAAATTATTTTGAACACTGGCCTCTCCTTCAGTCTGTGAGTTCCAGGTGTGAACATTGGCTCAAACCTGGAAACTGGACAAGGGATCACGGCTTTTTTAAATCAGCCTGCTGATCATCCATCCTTGATTTCTCTTGAGTGTACAGACTGTGTATCCTTTTAGCAGTACTTCTATTCTGCCCCAGGCACACTGGGTTCTATGAACTGTCTCCATGACCCTGAGGGCAGGACCCTGGCTGCCATCCAGACTTGCCACTTGTTGGGATAACTGCATCCACTTAGCTGCTGATGGGTAAACAAAACCACCTGACCTGATGGTTGTGGGGAGCTGAGGCACCCTCGTTGCCGTCAGTGGTCCAGTGCTGTGGCGGCATCACCTACCATCCACCCCGGCCTGAACTTCTCAGCGATGCTGGTGCCCGCTCACTAGCACATTCCTTATGGCTTTGGAGATGAGTGTATCTTCTGCGTCTCCCGTTAGGACAGTCACCCACTGGGTGTTAAAGAACGCCCACCTCCGTAAGCCTTTTAATCCCTCTGCCACCATCCACCACAGCAATTCTGGCATTTCTGCCTCACTCACTGTAGGCCGTTGCTTTTTTCCAAGCAAAATACATTGATAAACATATACTCTTAGGTATTGGCACTTTATTTTTTTTCTTAGGGATAGATTCCCAGGAGTGATGAGACTCCTGGGTTGAAGAGTATGTATGTTCTCAGAGTTAAAAGACAAAGCTACAATGTTTTCCAAGGAGGTTGTCATAAGATACATTTCCAACAGCAGCGTTATGAAATTAACCTTTCATCCTGCTTCCTTGCCTTTAGTAACTAAGATGACAACTTAGAAAGACAAAAACTTATTGAGCTCTGGATATTCTGAGAAAAAGTCATTCACATTCATATATAGTCAAAGCACATCAATGACCTTCAAAAATAACTAATAAAAAGAAAGAACAATTATGGCTGCCATCTTCAATTCTAATGCATGATTTGTGATTGCGAGGGGAAGACCTTTGGAGTTAATGACTTAATGACTTTGCAATCAAGGCTCAAATGGTGTATCTTTGAGTTATGCAAAATAAGTTTTTTTTTTTTTTACTTTAATCATCAAACATTATATGAAGAGACCACTGAAAATAATCTAACTTATATATAGCATTTGCTCTGGCAACTTTTAAAGGAAAGTTATAACTGACACTAAGTCAGGTTGCAAAGGGAAATATTTTAGGTTGATTATACTGAAACTCAAGGAAGTAGAACTGCCTCTTTAAAACAACAGAATACTGAAAAATTTCATTTCTCAAGTGGGACTATAAAAAAGCAAAACAGTATCTCCTGACAGTTACTCAGAATAAATTATTCTTAAGTCTCTGAAACGTAGCTAACATTTATGAGCTATATAAGCATCCTAAAACTTTTGCAAGACAATTTGTAAAATATTAAGAGAAACAAAGCAACACACAAAAATACAGGTGGTTTCTGGGTACACAACAATTTGGTAACACTCATGCATTTGTATGCAAATATCCCACTGAAAAATAGCAAGATCCTGCTGGAGGGAGAGAACCTCTCTCTTCACACAGCACGTTTCTATCCTGTGGTGTGTACTGAGTAATAAATACAGCCCACGTTTGTTTCCTTTCACCTCTCTAGATCTCCTCTTACTTATATTTGCGTATTTATGTAAATAATTATTCTAGAAAATCTTCAGCAAACCCAGAAGCAGGTTAAAACTTCAACAACATTGTCTTTTGGCTGTTGAAGAGGCAGCTCAGTAACAATAGTCACACCAACTCATGTATGTGAGCAAGCAGCAGCAGAAGATACGCTACATGCTACTTTAAAACTCGTCACATACTCCATTCTGAATGCATCCTGGGTTGTAAAGGTTCTGAAAAACACGTGTGATGTTTAGCAAGAAAAACCATGTTTGATGTATCCTAATATCACATGGAGCCCTGGTGGCACAGTGGTTAAGAACACGGCTGCTACCCAGAAGGTCAGCAGTTTGAATCCACCAGCCACTCCCATAGGACAAGAATTTCAAACTCCCTGTGACTATGTTAAATTCACATGTACAACTCTAAAACATAGTTTGTGTTCTGTGGCATATCACACATAACCACTACATACTTAGGTACTGTCTGTACATCTACTATGCTGCTGCCTGGTATATTCAATTCATTCAAGCTTTGAAAGAGCTCACTGTACTATAGCTGAGTATGTCTATTTACAATTGGACATAATCTGATATGTACTCTTTAGCTGGGTATCATACCTAACTTCCAGTATAACATTGGTCTTATGGGATCCTATTTTTTACACATTTCTGAGTTCACAGACTGTATCTCAGCATGAATTCCCACATTCCTTCCCGAGGTTTCTCCCACACTGAAGAACTTTTGTAGAAGGGTTCTCCACAGTTCAACCTGGTTGCTGTCTCAGGGCTTGTCCCCTATATGAACTCTCTGATGGACACTGAGACGGGACTTCCTGCTGAAGGCCTTCCCACATTCAGAACACTCATATGGTTTCTCTCCTGTATGAATTCGCAAATGTAACCTAAGGGTTGACCTCTGGCTGAAAGTTTTGCCACATTCGGTACATTCATAGGGCTTCTCTCCTGTATGAGTTCTCATGTGTATAATGAGCTGTGAGTTCTGGATGAAGGATTTCCCACATTCACTGCACTCGTAGCGTTTCTCCCCTGTGTGAATTTTCTGATGTATAATAAGGTTTGACTTCTTGAAGAAGGTTTTTGCACATTCATTACACTCATAGGGCCGCTCTCCAGTATGAATTCTCTGATGAGTGGTGAGCTCAAACTTCTGGGCGAATGTCTTGCCACAGTCACTGCACTCATAGGGTTTCTTCTCCATATGCGCCCGCTGGTGCACAATGAGGTTTGACTGGTGGGTGAAAGCTTTTCCACATTCAGGACATTCAAAGGGTTTCTCCCCAGTATGGATTCTCTGATGTTTAATGAGGTTTGCCTTATGGGAGAAGGTTTTCTTACACACATTACATTCATAGGGTTTTTCTCCAGTATGTATTCTCTTATGACTAATGAGGAGTGATTTAAAGGAGAAAGTCTTGTCACAGTAATTACAAATAAAAGGTTGAACCAAATTTTTAATTTTTTGATGCTTAAAAATGGCTTCCTTGTCGCTGAGGGCATTCCCACTTTTATTATATTCAGAGTATTCCAGGCCAGGGTGGGTTTTCTCCTGCTTCAGAAAGAGGAGTGCTTTTCCAAATCCACTGTACTCCTCAGCTTTCTTTCTTGCATAGCTTCCATTACTATTAAGTACAGCTGTATTACATTTCAATGTTTTTTCATATAAATCATATTTATACGGTACTTGTCTTAAAGAAACAATGTCTGTGCTCAGATTAAATGTTTTTTCAAAGAGATTACCTCTTTCCTCCACTGGGGTTTGGCTCTTGAGGATTAGAAATTGCCTCGCCTGCTCATCTGGGTTTCTGTGGTCCCTCTCCATCTGGTCATCGGCCTTCCACACTTCTAGGAAAGAGCACAATGAAATACACTTTGGCAGTCCCTTCTCACTCTGAAATGGAATGGAGTCTCCACAAGTGTTCTACTACGGGGCTGACTCTCTAGGACCCAGTCTCCCTGCATCAAAAAATCCTCAGTGCAAATTTTCCTTGTCTTTCTCAAGCTTTGAAATAAAAAGATAAAATCCTGTGGCAAAGTAAGAGGTGAAAACTGACAATGGACGCAAGTACCATCACCAAATGACAAAACAACCTTAAAAAGAGGGTGAGAAGGTGAAATGAAAACAAAAGGCAACAAACAGGACATAAATGATATATAAGCTGGCAACTGCAGGAATGAAGGAGATTCATATGTCTTCAAGGACACCTCACAGTGAGCACAGAGACCAAGAAAATTAGGAGACAAAGATGTTAATGGACAACATCTGTGCAGATCTGAGTTTAGCAACCAACACCTGACCTGACATTACACCAGCCTGCACAGTCTCCATGCTTCTAGGTTCTTCCTCCATTTTTCTACTCTGCTCACTTACATCCATGTAACTTCCTTTAAAAGCTGCATTTCTCACAGGTTTGCAGACAATCCTACCCCAGGTCTCTAAACACAGACTATTCTGCAGATGGATGGCGAGGCCCAGGAACCTCTCATATTCTGCAGGGAATACTAAATAAATCTAACGGCAAGCCATCTGGACAGCAGGGCCACCCACTGCTGCTGCTGCTGGTTGACTGCTTTTCTCTATTGAAACTGTCGGACAGTGAATGTGTCTTCACCACCATGTCCTATCTTTCTTCTTTTAATAGGTTTAACCTTGTCCCCAGACGAGTTTTGCCTCTGCTTTTATACCTGGTTTTACTTGAAGGGGTCTTAAGGATCAAACCACCCAGCCTCGACCTAGGAGTTTAATACCCTTTATTTTCATTTTATGTATTACTGGCTATTGCTGACTCTTGTGATCCTGCTGCCATCTGTGTCCAGGACAACAATGTCACTCTTGTACTGAAAAAGCCGTATCTTCCATGAGGACACGGCACCAATTATCATGAGGTAAAATATAAGTTTTTATTCTGGCAAACTGAGAATACTAAACAAAGAGCAACTAATCACAACACAAGGGTTTAAGATGCCTTAGGCAAGTATCAGATTCAGGGCCCAACTACAGAAGTTAGGCAGGCAGACAGTGATAACTGGAGCTGTGATTCAGAGATCTGAGGATTTAAAGGTCATTGTCCTCAGCCATCCCTACAGGTTTAGGAATTTGAAAAAGATTCCTGAAAAATATTTCAAAGGGACCAACCCATTCACAATCCCTGGTTTATTATTTCCACTGGCTTCTCTCTATCTGATTCTCCTTCCCACCCTCCATCTCTTCCCTGGAAAGCTCTGGATTGGTGATTCTACCTCTAAATGTACAGTTCTCCTCACTGCTCCAACTTTAAAAGTACACGTGGTTTGATAATATCAGAGAACTTGCAGGGCTTTGAACTGGTTCTTTCAGGTTCGAACCCCTGCTGAGAATTTGCATTTCCACCCCATATACACTGAATCAGAACCTACATTTTAACAAGATTCCCAAGTGATTCTTACGTATAATACTATAATACGTTTTGAGAACCACTGCTCTTACTAGTGGTTCTCAGAATTGGTGCCTAACCAGCAGCATTAACATAGGCTGGGAACTTGTAAAAAATCCAAATTCTCAGCAGGGATTTGAGGGAACTGGTTTGAAGCCCTGAGAACTTGCTAGAAACTTAGCTCCTAACTGCTTGGACTTCAGAGACCCTGAAAATAAATAGAAATCCAGGGGTAGCACTATCTCTTAGCTTTAACACTTGAAGCTCAAGGCCAAAACTGTTTAGTAATCAAGCGCCTGTAATATTTTGTCACTAAGAAAGGACACAAATGCTATTAGGGAAACATTGCACTATACCTGAAAGCCATCCTTACCCACTGAAAGTAAGTTGCTATAATTCTCCAGCATCACATCCATGTACAGGATCCTCTGAGAGGGGTCCAGTTGCTCCCATTCCTCCTGGGTAAAGTCTACAGTCACATCCGTGAATGAGACCGATCCCTGAAATGGTATATTGCTATTCACTCTGAAACGATCAGCATTTGATGATGTGGAAAGTACGTATGGAAACATATTCTTACAATGTTGTGTAAAAGAGTCACTTACCACAAAAATTTACATAAGACCAACTCTACATCTGGTTTATTATGTCCTGTCAAGTCTCCAAAACTCACTTTCAGAAATAGTTAAAACATTTACTCAGATTCTTCTACATTGCTGGTGCTGTCTTATTTGATAGGGATCTAAGATTAATAAAACACTGTTTCTGCTCTCAAGATGTGTATAGCGAGGCAAGCACATGAACATACACTTGCAATAAGATGTTACTAGCGCACTGACGAAGCTCACATGAGGTTAAAGTATAATCGCAAAAGGAGTGCTAACAAGTTGGGCATTATTTTCATGGTATCAAATTAGGCAATTTTAAGAGCTAATTAAAGCTCTGAATATTTAAGGGCAGAAGATGGACTTACACTTTTAAACCAAAATATTGGGCACAATTAAAAATCTCCCCACCATATCCAAACCATAAAAATGGAAGAAAGTATAGGTTTAAATATACGGATGGGTTTATCAGATTAGACACAGCTGAAGAGATGAACAGTGAAGTAGAACACAGCTCCTTAGAAGGTGCGTAATATCCAGACTGATGTACAGAAAGAGTAAAGGACAGAGAGGCTAAGAGGTACATGGGACGAGCTAAAAAGATCTAATATACTTGCAATATGATGACCCATAAAATTTATTCAGACCTAGAGAAGCAAGGAATTGGTATTCAAAATCAATATAAGGCACATAATTAACATGGTTTGCTTTTTTGCTACTCGTACTTCCTATGTTTTCCTTGAGTTTTACTCATTTTTGCTTTTCTATTTCATTATCTGGACTCTTAAAAACTTCCTAAAATGCACTGTAAACCAAAGTGGGCAACAAACAACTCACCTGGGATTTGTTCATTTTCTACAGCTTTTGGGCAAAGGCAGAGAACTACGAAGGCAGAACTAGAACAGAGAAAAAAGTAACGCACCGTTACTAAAGATCTGATCTGCCTCAGAATGCCTAGAATTAACAACAAATAAAACCCAAACCCGCTGCCGTCAAGTTGATTCCGACTCACAGCGACCCTACAGAACAGAGCAGATTTGCCCCATTGGGTTTTCAAGGCTGTAATCTTTATGGAAGCAAACTGACACATTTTTCTCCCGTGGAGTGGCTGGTGGGTTCAAATCACTAACCTTTCAGTTAGCAGCCAAGTGCTTAACCTCTGCTCCACCAGGGCTCCTTTGCCTAGAATTACCTGTTTAGAAATCCCTACACACCACCTGGGAAAATACCGCCTCATGGGATAATCCCTTTGCCTCTTCAGAAGGGGCAGAAAGGATCACATTATGGCAGCATCCACCTGTGGACTTGAGACTCCAATAGGGCCATGAGGAGTTTGATAAGCAACTTTTTCTAAGAAAGCAGTAAACAGGAAGATAAAGCAAAAGAAAAACAAAACATAATAATAATTAACTTGAAAGTTACAAAAAACAAAGTGGAACTAAAAGAAATGGAAAGCAAAACATGACTCAAGGGAGAAGACTACAATTAAATCATTGTAGGCTCCTTGAATTGGAGATATTAAAGTCATGTGGCGCAAATGGTGAAGCACTCAGCTACTAACCAAAAGGTTGGTGATTTGAATCCACCCAGAGATGCCTCCGAAGAAAGGTCTGGAGATCTACTTCAGAAAGATCACAGCCATTGAAAACCCTATGAGCACAGCTGTACCGTGAAACACAAAGGTTGCCGTAAGTCAGAATCAACCCAATGGCAACTGGTTACTGGATGTGTATTAATAACTATTAGAAAACTAAAAGTAGAACATATTTCCAGGAGGAGAAAAAAAGGGGAGATAAATACAACAGGTCAAAAGAAAAGGAGAAAAGAAGAAAGAAAAAGCAAAGTAAATAAAAGGTGCTAAATCAGACAGTAGAAATGCATCCACATATCAGAAATCATAAAGTCTAACCAAGTAGAAGACAGATTTTCAGACTGAAGGCATTGCTAAGAATACCATATAATAATAAACGAATAAAAAATAAAAACTTCTATCTCTGGGGGAAGAAGCCCTGGTGGCAGAGTGGTTAAGGGCTTGAAAGGTTAGCCATTCGGACCCAGCAGCTGCTCCACGGCAGAAAGATGAGGCAGTCCACTTCCATAAAGGTTACAGCCTTGGAAACTCTGTGGGGCAGTTCTACTCTGTCCTACGGGGTTGCTATGATTCAGAGTCAGAATGGATCCCATGGTAAAGGATTTGTTTTTTTTGGGTTATCCCTGGGGGAGGAGCAGGAAACCATTCTGCCAATTAGAGGTCTCCTACCACTGGGGGAGGGACATGATAATTGAGAAAACCCCACCCCTGATCCCAGGGAAAAGGAGTCTCACCTAAGAGTGATGCTGGACAAGAATAACAGAGGTTGCTCTGTCCCTCTCCCTCACCAGGCTAGCAAGCAGTGCATAACAAACAACAGGAAAGAGTCTACTGCTGGGAGAAGCGCAGGAGGACGAAGAGGGAACGTCTCTGAGAAACAGGTAAACTGGGAAGGCCTAAAGCTGAGGCTAGAAGAGAAATGGTGTGTGCCATCGAGGTGAGTTTGGACTTACAGAGACCCCGTGTGACAGAGCAGAACTGTCTCATGGAGTTTTCTAGGCTGTAATCTTCACCAGGTCTTTCTCCTGAGGAGTTGCTGGGTGGGTTCAAATGACCAATCTTTCAGTTAGCAGCCGAGTGCTAAACCACTGTACCGCCAGAGCTCCTTAGAAGAGAAACTGTGTGTGTATGGTGGTGAAAACCCTCCAGCAAGCCAGCCTTCACTCTAACTACAAGGTACTGCCCGAGGAATCTGAAATCAGTTGTGCAGTGAAGAGAAATCACAGCAACAACAAAAGTCCTGACTAGAATGGTTTGATCCCCAACATTAAAGTTCTAGCAGGAGAGGAGGCACGCCCGTTTGAGGCATAAATACTGTTTACCTCAGCCCCTGCTTCCTATAAATGATGTACAGACCTACCAAAAGACAAACAATAAAATATTTGCCACTTCTATAACATAAAGTACTGGCTGGGTGTGTGACCTTGGGTAAATCACTTCACTTTTCTGAACCTCCTCTTTTTCTCCTGAAAAGGGGATGATAAAACCGAGTCTCGCAGGGGAGATGTGAAGATTGGCTGAAATACTTAACTATACAGACTCTCGCAGAGATCCCAGCTTGTATCCACTGGGCACGAGGTGTGCATCACGCAGTGTGCTGGGCTTTCCAGCCTCCACCCCCCAGGTCCAGGGGCTCCCCGCGCGTCCCGGAGGCGCTGACAGGTGTCCTCCCCGCCCCGGTGGGCCTGGCCCCGCGCGCGCCCGCAGGGCTTCCGGACTCGCTCCCGCGCGACTGGGGACCCTCGCCGCCTCCCGGAGCCGCTTCTGACAAAGGGAGGAAGGCGAGCCCTCGCAGCCGTCGTCCCCCTCCGCCGTCCCCGCCCCCAAGGACCCTGCCACGCCGCCCCTGCCGCCCGGCTCGGAGGAGAGCGCCGCGCAGTCCTGTACGCCGCCCCGAGGGTCGCTGCAGCCCGCGAGTCGCCGAAGTTTGGGCTCCCACCCGCGCGGGCACGAGCCCATCCCGTACCCCATCTCCTCCGCCCCCAGGCCCCGCCGAGCTGCCAGGCAGTCCCCCTCGTACCTGCAGGGACACAGCCTCCACCCGCGGCTCAGTGCCAGGCCGAGTCACGGCGCGGGGTGGCCAAGTCGCGAGGAGACGGGAATCCTGGCGTCCACTCGCGGCTGGAGGTGGGGGAAGGGCAGCCTCCGGCTCGCTCGCAACACTACACATGCGCAGACCTAGGGGCCGCGCGCCGTTCCCTGGTCCTCCGAGGAGGGGGTGGGCTATCGAATTTGGGGACTACGTTTCCCAGAGGCCTCTGGGGCCGCGCCTTTAGGGACTCTCGGGAAAGTCTACACCTTTGTTTAGAGGTTGGTGAGAGCCGTCAGTGGTAATCTCTGGGCCGCGACAGTTTGCTTTCCCCAGAGTAGGTTATGAATGGCAATACCCTAACTCATGGGGTCGCCCTGAGTCTGAACCCTCTCCACGGCAGCGGGTTTGAATTTTTGGTTAATTCTCCTCAAATACGAAACCCTGGCATTCACGAACAAAAACCAAGGCAGTAAACCATCCACCAACCTACTAAAGGAATTTCTAAAGCAAATATATCAGCCACTGCATTTTGGGGTCCTGCATTAACAAATATCGAAGTTAAAGGACATATTAAGTTAGAACTCTGGAATCTTTCAAAGTGTTCTGAGGAGAAAACTCTGCTGAAAATGGTTTCGCCTCAGTAAATTGAAGCAATATCTTGAGATAAAGAGTATGTTCTTTAAATTTGACCGGGGAGTAAAACCAAGCACTAAACCGTAAGTCATCGAGTTAGGCAGTGTCCTGTGGTTGGAAGTATGTTTTCCTCCCAATTCGACTGGAGTCTCCCTGATCCTGCTTAACCCAGATTCCAAGCCAATGCTGGAAAGGAGAAAAACGAGGAGTAAAGATTGGGAGGCAAGAAATAAGGTTATCATTATAAGTATATGATACAATCAGCCATCTAGGAAAAAACAGTAGGATCAACAAAATATTGGAACTAAATTCTAGAATTCAGCAAGGCTGCCAGTTACAAGATCAACCCACAATTCACATCATTT
This sequence comes from Elephas maximus indicus, assembly GCF_024166365.1. NCBI lineage: Eukaryota > Metazoa > Chordata > Mammalia > Proboscidea > Elephantidae > Elephas > Elephas maximus. The sequence continues at coordinate 40,920,464 of NC_064839.1, read as the reverse complement.
CTGAGCCTACAGGACAGGGAGTTTGTGTTTGTTCGAAGTGCCCTCAGAAGCCGCTGGAGAGTTTTAAGCCAGAGAGTGGCCGCCGTCCCTCAGCTTCCCCATGTGTCAGCTAAGCCTCACCTTCTTAGAAGTACTGTCCCTGGCGCCCGCATACGGGCCTGACTCAGCAAGACCTGGCAGGGGCCACCTTAAGCTGTGCCACCTTAAGCCAGCCCCACCCCTGGAGCGGCCAAAGGGCCGGACCGGCCGCACAGCCCCTGGGGAGCTGCTATCTGCCCGCCCCGCGCCCCAACTCCTCGGGGCGCTACCCAACTATGGCCCTTCTGCTGCGGGTCACGACCTGGGGCCTGTGCCCTTGGAGAGGCTACAGCTCTAAGGGGGCGCAGGTAAGCCTGGAGGGTGGGGGGCCTGGTCCCAGTACCCGCCAGGCCTGGGGCGCACCTGCTCCAGGTGACCTTGGGCAAAGAACCACCGGGCTCGTCTGTGGCAAACGTTGACGTTGAGTAAGATGGTCCGAGGCCCTAGTGCTGCTGGAGCGGGGCTGGGAGGGATGTCAGATGAAAGGTTTGTGGGCTCCAGCGCGCGCCTCTCTGGGGCTGCAGAATATATCCATACATGTTTTGAAAGAATGCCAGTGAGGCAATGTAAGATGGGAAGAAATCTCTAGAAGGTCTCTGAGAGCCTCACAGCTGCCCACCCAGGCAGAGCTCTCCTGCCAGTTAATCATCTCCTGCATCTCCTGTGTGCCTGGGGCTGTGCTTGGCTGGCACTTGGAGGAAGAACAGAGATGAGTAACCTTTTTGATTCACTAAGGCAGGGCTGGCTATTTTAAGGAACTCCTGCTGACATTTTTTTTGTAGAGCTTTTGTTGTTTTTTATTTCTGGGGGTGGTGGTGGGTTTTCTGAAGTGAGACATTGGCCCCATGGGTCTGTTTGGAAAAGACGTGTTCCTGTATAGTGGGATTGTATAAAGTTGGGCACAGCCTGGCTGAGCTGTTAGGGTGGTGCTAGTGTGGGGTAGAGGGGAGGCCAGAGGTGCCCAGAGATGCTGGCAGCCCCCTCAGCTCCTGTTCTCCCAGCTTGCTGCAGGGGTAGGGCTGTGGCCCGGTCCCATCTGTTGGGTGACCCTGGCAATGTGTTTCTCCCTGCAGGGCGCACTCAGCAAGGGCTTTGTGGAGGCCCTGAAGGCAGTGGTGGGCCCCTCCAGTGTGTCTACGGCTGCTGTGATCAGAGAGCAGCACGGGCGGGATGAGTCCGTACACAGGTGGGGGCTCGTGAGGGTGGGAGTGAGGAGTAAGGATCCTGGTTTGTCATCTTCCCCTCCTCATCTGTTTTGGGATACCCTGGGCCTCTCCTTTGTACTTCTCCAGAAAGATACTCTCTGCCCTCACCTACTGTGTAGCCTCAGACTCCTTGATGAGAGAGCCATACCAGAGGGTGCCATGCCCCCCTGAGTTGCTGGCCTCTGGTTCTAGGTGCCAGCCTCCAGATGCCGTGGTCTGGCCCCAGAATGTGTACCAGGTCTGCCGGCTGGCAGCCCTGTGCTACTGCCAGGGTGTGCCCATCATCCCCTTTGGCACCGGGACGGGGCTTGAGGGTGGAGTGTGCGCTGTGCAGGTACGGTGGGGTCCCACCTGGCCAGGGTCTGGCCTCATCACATTTGTTACTGCCCTGTGTGGGGTGCACCCCTGGAGACAGACGACTAGGTCCTGCCCTTAATTACCTTCTCTTCTGCCAGGGTGGTGTCTGCATTAACCTGACCCACATGGACCGGATCCTGGAGTTGAATCTGGAAGACTTCTCAGTGGTGGTGGAGCCCGGCGTCACCCGCAAAGCTCTTAACACCCACCTGCGGGATAGCGGCCTTTGGTTCCCTGTGGGTAGGCCTGGGACTCCCGGACCTTTCCCAGGGCCTTGGGGACTCCCTGGTAGCAGGATTTTTTCCGGGCTTGTGGGGAAAGGGGCTCCTGCCCATCCAGGCAGCCCTCTGCCCACACTCTGCCCTTCAGACCCAGGTGCAGATGCCTCACTCTGTGGCATGGCGGCCACTGGGGCCTCGGGCACCAATGCCGTGCGCTATGGCACCATGCGGGACAACGTTCTGAACCTGGAGGTTGTGCTGCCCAACGGGCAGCTGCTGCACACTGCAGGTCCACGCCGTCACTTCCGGTGAGTGCCCCGACCATGGCCTTGCAGCTTGGAGCACTGATGGGGCCTTCCAGCAGAGATAGGGCTAGCTGTGAAGTACACCTCCTCCACGGCCTCCCACCTGGGCCTGGGGGTCTGAAACACTGTCTCAAGGGCAAAGGTAAATGGGGCTGGGGTGTGTTCATCATGATAACAGACGTGGACCCTGCATGTGCCAGGGCCCTGGCTGCCTTGTTAACAATCTGGGCCCAAGAGGGAGGCCAGCCCAGACCTCGGACTCAGTTCTCCACCTGGCAGGGTCCTGAAGGATGGTGCTCAGAGTTCCAACTCCAGCTTCAGGGCCCTGTGACTATGACCCTGGCCCTGCCCCACTCTGAGCCCTGGGACTCTGAGCCCCACAGCTCCCCAGCACCAGGCCTTGGGCCAGACGTCCATCAGCACGTGGCCTGGGCACTCACCTGCCCTGTGTCCCCGGGATCCAGGAAGAGTGCAGCTGGCTACAACCTCACGGCGCTCTTTGTGGGCTCCGAGGGGACACTGGGCCTCATCACAGCCACCACCCTGCGCCTGCACCCTGCCCCTGAGGCCACGGTGGCTGCCACCTGTGCATTCCCCAGTGTCCAGGCTGCCGTGGACAGCACCGTGCACATCCTTCAGGCTGCAGTGCCTGTGGCCCGCATTGGTGAGGCGGGGGATGCGCCGTCCATGTGGGCTCCCCCGTCCATGTGGGCTCCCCCAGAGGCCCCTTGGAAGGCCAGGCCTCAGCTCTGCTGCCCTCTGCCTGGTCCCAGAGTTCCTGGATGACGTCACGATGGATGCCTGCAACAGGCACAGCAAGCTGAACTGCTCAGTGGCACCCACACTCTTCCTGGAGTTCCACGGCTCCAAGCAGGCTCTGGCAGAGCAGCTGCAGCGAGCAGGTGTGTGGGGCTGCCGTGGGCAGTGGAGTGCCCCTGTGTAGGGCCCACTATCAACCCCCTCCCAACCCACAGAGGAGATCACCCGGCACAACGGGGCCTCCCACTTCTCCTGGGCCAAGGAGCCTGAGGAGCGCAGCCGGCTCTGGGCAGCACGGCACAATGTCTGGTACGCAGTCCTGGCCCTACGGCCAGGCTGCAAGGTGAGTTGGGACTTGGAGGGGTGGATCCTGCAGCTCATTCCGGGGGCCCTTTCCTCAGCCCACCACCCTACTGTTCTGAGCAGCAGACTGAGGCCCAGGAAGGTAGGGGTTGGCTGAGCCAGGCCTAGAGCCCAGGGCTGCAGACTACCTCCTCCAGCTGTTTCTCAGATGCTGTTTAGAGGCCCTGGGTCAGGGACAGAGGAGCAATCCTGAGGGAGGGGAGGTGAGGGAGCAGGCAGCCACAGTGCGATGTGTTTAGAAGTTGTAAACAGGGAAGGCTTTCTGGATGAAAGGATGAAACACAAGCCTGAAATACGAGCAGGTGTTAGCCAAACTCGATGGTCAAACAGGGCTCCAGGCAGAGGGAATGGCCTGTGCAAGGACTTGATAGTGTGGAGAGCTGAGGGGCCTGCAAGCAGCTGAGGGTAGACAGCAGAGTGAATTGTGAAAGCTTCTGTTGGCAGGGCCTGGAGAACACACCCAGGGAGAAACTGAAGCCTAGAGAGGAGTAGGGATGTTTCCTTGTATGAGGTTAAGAGCTGAAGCCAAGTCCACTCAGACCTGCTGTTGGCCTTGCGCAGTGACCCCCCCCCCTTACCTGAGGGCAGGCAGGGAGGATGGAAAGAACGTCACAGTCTTGTCCAACCCAGGGCTATTCCACTGATGTATGTGTGCCCATCTCCCGGCTGCCGGAGATCCTGGTGCAGACCAAGGAGGACCTGAAGGCCTCGGGACTCACAGGTTCTACGTGCTCGCTGTTTGGGCGCAGTGGGTGGGAGGTGCTGGGACTCACCAGTGCCTGGGCAGGCTGGGCTGGAGGTGGCAGCTCTGACTTCTGGGCCCTCAGGAGCCATTGTTGGGCATGTGGGTGATGGCAACTTCCACTGTATCCTGGTGGTAGACCCAGAGGACCCTGAGGAGCTCCACAGGGTCGAGGCCTTTGCACAACACCTGGGCAGGTAAGAGCAGAGCTGGGGCGGCTGAGGGATATGGGGAGAGGGCCCTGTTGAGGATCTTTCTCCACTGTCCTCCAGGCGGGCACTGGCACTCCACGGGACATGCACTGGGGAACATGGGATTGGGCTGGGCAAGCGGCAGCTGCTGCAGGAGGAGGTAGGCGCTGTGGGTGTGGAGACCATGCGGCAGCTCAAGGCCATGCTGGACCCCCGAGGCCTCATGAACCCAGGCAAGGTGCTGTGAGGGGTTGCAAGTACTCAGCCTATCAGCCCCCCGACCATGGAGCCTCCTCTGTCCCAGAAGCTTCCTTCATCCTCAAGCAGCCCTCTGCCTTTGCCCAGACCCTGCACGAGGTGGGCAGCAGCTGGTGCCTCTTTGCCAGCCAGCCAGCCAGCCAGCCAGCCAGCCTTCTGTATTTAGGCCTAAGTTGGGTTGGGGGAGCCTGGGTCCTTGGCTCCTCCCTGGCCTTCTTACTGTTCTGGTGGGGGGGGCCTTTTGTCTAGTAAATGACTCAAGAGTCATTCCTGAGAAGCTGCCTGTCTGCTCGTACACATCCTGCCTTGGCTGGGGAAGATGGGATGGGTCCACGTCCAGGCCTGAGATGACTCCCCTCTGAATGGGCCTCCCACTGCCGGGGGCCAGGGATAAGCCGAGGGGACCCAGCAACCTGAGATCTACACCTGGTGACAGGAACATCTTCCTGGTGTGGGAAGAAACTCCTCTTCCATCCCACATAGATAGTTATCCTTCAGTTGAATCCAAATCTAAATAAACCTGAACCCCATTTGCAGCTGTTGGGAGCCTAGTGGGGCAGCCCCTGTGTATTGCCCTTCCGTATTCACCCTCCCCTCCTCCTCCAGGTTGCACGTCTTTTGGCCAGTAGTGCCCTTGTCCCAGGCCTGTCCCTGCCTTTGCAGCCTGTGGTGGGGGAGGGTACCCAGGCCACAGAGGAAGGGTCACTTGAGGGACCTGGGTCCCTGTTTCAACTAGTCCACCTGTGAGCACCTCAGGGCCTGAGGACTTTGCTGTGGCAGACATCACGTACGGGGACAAACGCCTACACCAAGCCATAACCCAGCCTTAGAATGCTCTGAGCACGTCCTCTAAGCTGCTGCTACCCATCATTAGATACGGAAGTGAAATTATCCTCCCCGTACCATGCCTCTCCAGGGAGTAGGACCTCGTACTACCAGCTTTTTTGCTCTCAGTCAGGGCCTGTTCCTCTTGGCCTGGGTCTGGGGATTGTCCTCTGGCCTCAGTTGTTCCCTCATCTGGCCTACTTGGTGGCTGTTCCCCCAAAGCCCACGAGAGGGCACCCATCACCACAAAAACTCAGATACACAGCCTCTACTCTTGGCAGCTGCTGCCCAGAACTTGAACTTTCCGGGGCCTGTGGCGCTCAGCTCTGGGCCCCATCCTGGCTCTCCTACTACCCAGGGCCAGGGAGAGGCATGGTGTCCTGGAAGCCAACCTCCAGACCTTCACACCCCCTGCAGTGCCCTTCCATCTCCCTTGACCTCTGGGTCTTTGCCCCCTTAGGAAGAGGCAGCTAGCTGCCCACCCCCCCCACCTCACCCCTACACTCCCAATCCATTATTTGGCTCCTGCTTTAAGCTCTTTTCCTGCTTCTACCCACCCCCCACCCTACCTACCCTGTCAATCTAGGCTTCCCTAACCTTGAGCAGAGGGCACCTTGCTCTGATCTAGGCTGTGGTTCTTCAGTCCAAGCCTAGACCTCAGGACCCTCCTCTAGTAACAGCCTGCCCAGGGAGTAGTGGGACAGAGATGGCAGCGACAACAGCCTGAGCCTTGAAAGCCCTGTGACCTTCTGTCCATGGCTGCCCTGGATGGGAATAGTGGATGGACCAAAGGCTAGTGTGGTGACAAGTCCCATCAGCCCTGTCTCCAAACCACCCGAACTCGCCACTGGCCACCACTTACCAGTCACGTCTCTCCAGCCCCTCCCCTTCCAAAATGCCTAACATTCTGGAAGTGCAACTATGGGAGAACTCTTCCCTGCTGGGCAGTCAGCCTCGGGGGCAGGGCTCTTCTCAGAGGCACCCTCCAATGCCAGCAAGTAGTAGGTGCTCAGCAAACAGCCATTTCCCCCAAGTTTCTTATTAAGAAAAATTTCAAACATACAGAAAAATTGAAAGAATAGTACATTGTTTACTGGAATACCAGCCACTGAGGATTCCACAGTGAACATTTTTGCCTTATTTGTGTGTGTGGATTTTTTTGGGAACCATTTGGAACTAAGACCTTTCATGACATCATTCACCTATATACGCCAGCATCTATCATCTAAGCGTAAGGGCATTTTCGTATAAAACCTTAATGTTGTATATCATCAAGTCAGTTCTGATGCATAGAGACCCTATAAGACAGAGTGGAACTGCCCCATAGGGTTTCCTAGGCTGTAACCTAACCTTTGCGGGACCAAATTGCCAGGTCTTTTCTCCTGCAGAGAGGCTAGTGGAATTGGACCACTGACCTTTCAGTTAGCAGTTGAGCCCTTAACCATTGCACCACGAGAGCTCCTACAAAACTTGAATACCTGTTCTTAAACAGCTATTAGAGGGATGGCCTTGGTGAGACGTCCAGGAATCCCCCAGAAGCATACCGGGCCTTTAGCAGAGGGATTGGGCAGAACCCACCTCCCAGCTCCTCTCCATCCTCTCCTCCCAGAAGGCAGAGCAGGAGAAACAGGATTCCAGACAGCTGTCTGGGTGGAGGATGACAAATGCCAGTTCTGCCTTGGGAAGCCCAGGCACCCTCCAGTCCTTCCCCCACCCCAAGAACTGGCAATCTGGATCTGGATGCTGAGACCACAACAGCCAGCAGAGGGCGGTGGTGTGCCAGGTGGGAGTGGAAGGCACGGGGTGGGGCTGGGGATAAACACCAGCCCCGGAGCTTGGAATAGCACCCAGCGTGGGCTCCAGCCAGGACCCACCCAGCTCACGGCTCACCCACAGTGATGCCACAGCAGCTGAGCCTAAGATGTCGTTGGGGGTACACAACCATGGTCCTCAGGCCTAGGGGTCAGCCAAGGGAATTTGTAGGGCTGGGCCCTGCCCCACCAGCATTGCTCCTGGAATTAAAAATAGAACAGGGAGACATAGTTGCCAGGCAAAAGCAGGGGGTGCTGTGAATAGAATGGTGCCCTTTGTGGTGACAAAGCCACCACCGAGCCTGCTGTGCATGTGCCAGGTGCCTCAGGGCAGGCTCTCTCACCCTCATAGTGACCAGCTAGCAGGGGTTGTCCCCATTTTACACATGAGGAATCTGAAGTTCAGACGAATGAAGTCATTCCCCCCAAGATCATCTTGAAGAAGTAGAGGAGCCTGAATGCAGAGACCTTCTAGAGTCAGCTCTTGCTGCTGCCTCTCTTAGTGGCATTGGTCCCCCAGTTTGCCCCCCAGGCTGGTCTGACACTAAAGCCCAAGCTCCTCACCACCAACTCTCCTTTATCATTTCTCCACTGTGTCGTGCCTCGGTACACTGAGTGTCTCCCAGTTGGTCTGCAATGCCATCACAGCATAGGTGTTCCGTTACAGGAGATACCTGCAGAGCCAGGGACCTGCTGCCCAGTAGGGACACTCCTGGGCTCTGTGGGGCTGAAGCCCAGGGAGGCAACAGCACAAAGGAAGGGCAGGTCTGAGAAGGATCAGAGGCAGAGCAGAGGCACGGAGCTGTCTCCCTCCAGAGAGTCCCTTAGCCGGCCTGGCAGGAGGCTCTGGAATGCCGTTCTGGCAGACTGCCTGGCACTGGGACAGAGGCCTGGACGGCACTGCTGCTCCCTGCCCTCTGCTGCCCGCCCAGCCCAGTTTGCCAACTTCTGTAAGCACTGAGTGGCTGGTTCTGGTTCAAGGGCTCTGAACTGGCTCAGTCCCAAACCAGGGCCTCAATGGAGCATGCCCATGAGTCAGCACCAAGATGCTATACAGTCTAAGCAACAGGCAGAGCAAGATGTCGGCATGGGGAGCAGAGGCTGCGGGGGGAAGGGAGGTGTTTTGGCCAGACACCTGGGAGGAAAGAACACACATCCCTGCAACCTCCGCTGGCTCTAAGATCTTTGCCCCTGCTGATCTTTCCAGAAGAGTTCCATCATAACCACTCCACAGATGATGGCAGACTGGACTCTGTGAATCTTCAGAGGGTTAGTAAACTTGGACAAGGTCTGATCTGACATGTTCATTCCACCAGGTCTGACCCTTCAGAAAACCACTTAACACACCTGTAGGCCCAAGTAGTAGCCTGAAGGAATGCTAAGGAGGTAGGTGAAAAAGTGAAGGAGAGGCCTTTGCCCCATTTTTTGATTGTACAGCAATACTTCATTAAATAAAATCACACAGTGCACCTTTTATTAGACATGATTTTAATACCATATCAAAACACCTTGACTAATGAAGAAAGCTTTTTTCCCAAGCTTTAAACGTTTTTTTTACATTTTATGTTTTTCCATATTTTAGTATATAAATACAGAAACCTATTTCGCATGGGCTGATGCCACGTGTGAACATCAATGGCTAAAATGTTCTCAAACAGTGCCTGAAAACAAGTAGGTTGTACATCTTTTTTAAATAAGTCCTTTTTGTTTTTTAACATTTCCTGGGGTGGGGGGCGGGAATCCACAAAGGTCTAAGAAAAATGTTCAGGCATTTTTGCAGGACACTTGTGATGGTTAAGTCCTCTGAACTGACCCGAACCAGAAGGAAAGAGAGGGGAGGAAATGGGAATGGAAGGGAAGGAGGGTCCTTGATGGGTTGCCTTCTGGCAATAAAGTCAAGATATCAGGGTCTCCAGGGAAGGAAAAGTGCAAAACTGAGGCAGAAAAAATGGAAGAAAAAAAAACAGGGCAGTGAAGTTGGTGATGGTGAGGGCTGACTGGGGTGCAGGGGGAAGAAAGGGCTGTGTGTGTCACGCACACATGCCATCAGAATGCGGGCAGGAGACCTTGGCCTGGTTCGTTTGTCACTGAGTGGGTTACAGTTGGGCAGCAGACAGCAATCTGTAAACATCACGAGGAAAAACACCAGTCGACACTAGACTTTGTTTTTTTTATAATTTTTTTTTGTAAACACTTTAAAGACAGACCCACAACGCCTTTCAAAGGTGAAAAAGAAAATGCCCTTTCCCTCCTGGGATGAGGGGGTGAGGGGAAGGGTAGCAGTTGATTCTTTCTTCTTTCAAACTCGCTCTCATCCAATGGGGTGTCCTCGGGGAGAAAGGGAGAGCCATTCTCTGGAAGTCAGTGCAGCAGGGGTACCCTGTCCCCACTGGTGTCCCAAGCTCAGCTCTGCCCCAGTGTCCGATGAGCCTCCTCTCAGGAACAGGGCCTGTCTGTCCCTGTGTGGATCATAATAAATAAGTCGTGCTCCGTCTGGCCAGAGGGCCGGCCGCATGCCATCCAGCTGGGGCGCAGGCCGGGGCGGGCGTCTGTGGTTCCGGTCTGGGAAGGGCCCCTGAAGCCAAACATCATGCCGGGAATTTGGACTCACACTCCAGCGCCGGGCTCCACTCCCTCTGCCTCACTCTCACCCTTGCTTTTTCTTCTCCCCATGTCATCAGTGTTTGAGGTGAAGGTAAAAAGAGCAAATGTCCCTGATTTGTCTGACATCATCAGCTGTTCTGGGAGTTTACTTGGAATAAATAAAATAAACCTAGCAGAGAACAAAACAAAAAAGGGAAAGAGAGAAAAGAAGCCCCAAAACCTTTGGATATGAGGTGAGGTGGAGTCAGGGTTTTGGCATTTCTGAGGGTTTTTGTGTGTTTTCCAGAAAAAAAAGGAAATGCCAGCCCAGAACTCTGAAGGGACAGGTAAGATGGGGGCGGGAGAGGATGGCCATCGGTAAAGCAAGGTGCCCTGGGGAAAAAATGAGAGGTCAAACCAGGATGGTTATACAGGGGCATGTGCACTGTGGGGAGAAGTGAGCCAGCTGGCTGGTGGAATCAGGATCTTGCTGTGGTGTGGATGGGGCTGAGTCGGGCCTGGAGGCCTCAGACTCGTCTGGAAGCAGGGGTGAGGGAATGCCTACAGTTGAGAAGAACCAGCAGTAAAGACAATTGCTAACAAGCACTCTGCAGTGGATAGTACACCATCCCCTACACTGTCTCACTGAATGAGGGCAATGTTCATATAGGGAGGGGGGTACAATTAGCCCCTGGTCAACAAAGAAGAAAGGGAGATGCCAAGAGATGAGGACAGAGCCGAGCAGGGTTCACCCCCCATTCTCCCAAGAGCGTGCTGCCCCTCCAGCCGCTGCACTCCGGGACAGTCCTGGACTTTTTTCCGGGAGATTCACCCTGCACGTCCGAAATACATTGGTCTGTTCTCCACCTAACTCTAACTCAGCCACATTCATCTTCGCAATGTGTACATCTTAGTTTGTATTGTGTCCTTTCCCCCTCTTTCCCAGCCCCCGCTGCAGGCCCCCCGGGTGACCTGACCTGAGCCTGGGCCCGGACCGCCTCCCGGCAGGCTCACCTTTGAGAGGAGTCAGCGAGCATGCCCAGCAGGGTCAGTCCGCAGGGTGTTCTGGACAAGATCTGTTCACTTCAAACCACGAATCTATGCAACTGAGTGGAGGGGGTGGCAAGGGAGATGATGTTACCTGCTGACCAGACAGCTTCATGGGGGGCACTTTCAAAGGGCTGGATTCCTGAGCAGGGGTTTCCTAAACCTTTCCTGAAAGGACGCCAGGGAAAAACAACTCTAGATATCCACTTTTGAAGCAGAGAGAAGGCAGAATACCAAAACTGATCTTGGCTAGGCTGGAAGCAGCAGCCAACCTGGGGCAGTTCTATGCATGGAATTGGTGGGGCTGTGCCCTGCAGGAAGGGGAAGGCCATGGCCTTGAGCGGGACCAAGGCCTTAGTGCACAGAGCCCAGGAGGATGGCAATAGCTATGAGAGAGAGAGGTGCAGGGTGAGCAGGCAGAAGGCACAGGGCAGCTAGTCAACTATCTCTAAAGGTTGAAAGGTGGGGATGTGGGAACAAAGATGGCGGCTGGCCATGGCTGCGGGGTCCTGAGACAGCCCTCTCCTTGGTCAAAGGAGCAGCCTTGAGGCTCCCTCTGAGGGGGTGGCTTCTCAGGAGATGCCCAAGCTCTATGTGGTTCTGCTGTGGTTGGCAACTGGCCTCTACTCTTCCCTAAGGAGGTGGGGAGGGGAGGCTTGACTTTCCTGGCTTTGTGGCAATGCTAAGACTGAGCCAGGGAGGAGGCTGACAGGAAGCCCTGGTCTCTAGTGTTTACAGAAAAGCATTGTCGGAATCGAAGAAGAAACAGAGATTGCCCAAAGACAGCTTTCTGATTCGTAAGCCAACATCTGGGTATTTTCAAAGACAGAAACCAGACAGATTATTTGCATAATTCTCTGCAGGACCAAAGATTTTCTTATTCTGGTTCTGGTTAGTGCCTCCCTGGGGCACTAGAACACTGTGCCGGGACCAGTCCAAGACTCCACCCCCAGGCCAACCCCAGCCTCCACTGCACCAGCCCCATCTGTGTGCCGGCTGGACAGTCACCCCGCGGCCCTGAAGACTCAGGGCTTTGGAAAGCCCTATGTGTCATGAGGAAGCTCAGGGAGCCAGAGAGCAGGTGGTGACCACAGGCAGCACAGCACGTCCCCATCAGGGGAGAGGTGTCTTCTTTCCAGTTGGAAACCAGAATGAGGCCCAGGCAGGAGCACAAGGCCAAGCCTTGGCCCTGCTAATTAATTATAGCAACCTGTTGCGCTGTGGCCTGACAGGTAGTGGCGATTCTTGGCTCCTGTCCCTGGGAGCAGAGGCTGCCCAGGTGCCAGCAGGCCCACCCTCCATGTGCCCGCCTTGCACTGATTAAGGCTCTCATAACCGTGGAAGAGGAAGAAAAGGCTCAGGGAGTGAGGTGGAGAATCAGTTTCCCAGGTGGGATCCTGAGCACCTCCAAGCTGTGGGCTCCACGGCTCTCACCAGCAGCTGCCACCATCCAGAGCCAACAAACCGGAGCCAAACCTTTGACGCTTCAGTGCTTGACTGTGCTTGGGGTGGCCCTAACCCTTCTGCCAGCACACTGCACGCCCGTCTACAGGCCTCTGCCTCGATGTTCCTCAGAGCCCGCATCACAAGGAGAGGTCGTCATGGACCCAAAGGGGAAGCATAGCTAGGGTTGAGGGTCTGCCCCCGCCCCAAAGGGGCCTCTGGGATGCGGGATGTAAATGAATGGTACCTTTTGTGATAAATGCACAGGCAGGGCAGCCTGGCTATCGTGTCCCCCTGAAGCAGCTCCTCCAGGCAGATCACGCACTCACCCGCGTCTTTAGTCAGCACATCATCTGCAGGGGGGAGGGGGAGAGCGGGGAGAGGGTTAGTCACCAGCAAAGAGGTAGCACAAAGCAGCCACAGGCCCAGGAACCAGCTGGGGCTTCTGGGGTGGCCTGGACTGTGCAAGGCTCTGTGTGGGACACTGAAGCCCAAGATGGGCCTTGTCTTAAGGCCCTCACCATGGAGACAAGAGAGGATTAATAACCAAGTGGCCCAGGCAATGGAGGACAAAAATGGCTTGGAGAGGGAGAGGCACATAGCGGAGGCAATGTGAGGCAGATGGTTTCCTTATACACGTTGTATACTTTTCCCCTAAACACACACACATGCCAGAGGCACTGATTTCTGGTTTGGAAAAATATGGTAATGGTGAGAATGGAATGAGGCAAGAACGAATAGAAGCAGACTACTGTCTACCATGGTTATTAGCAAAATCATAAGTCAAAATCCCCAGCAGAATATGGGCACCCACCACTGCCAAGCCAACAGTCTTTGTTAAATTTCTATGACATTCTGTGCACTGGTGACTCACAATGAATAAGCCACAGTCTCAGCATTCAAGAAGCTCATGGGCTACCGGGGAAAGTCTAACAAGAAAAACTGAAGGCCCAATAATTTCTAGAAAGCCTTATGAGGAAGACAGGGCTAAGTATGAGGGATATAGAAGGCACCTAAACTGGGTGGGGACAGTTCATGCAAGTTTCTGGGAGAAGGTCACGCTGAGGTGAGCTGGACGGACAAGGTGAAGGGGAAGATGTTCCAGGCAAAGGCAACAGTATGCCTGCATCTGGGAACTACGGGGAGTTTGTTATGGAGGTGCAAAGAAACACATGGGGCCATGGAAGGGGTGGTGTCTGGGCTTTATCTGGTTAACTGAGGGGCATATTTGGTTTCTGGAAGCTTCTGGAGAACGGACTTGAGGCCACAGACAGGGAGCTGCCTCTGGAGGCCAACGCAGCAGTGCAGGAGAGAAGGGGAGGAATGGGGGGTGCTGATGAGGGCAGCTGGGCTCACAGGGCTCTCTGCACTGAGAAAGGGAAACCTGGAGGAGAAGGATGGGCACAGGATGGAAGTGACCATTTCAGAATTAGGTGGGAGCTGTCAACCAGGGGTTTCCAGTTGGACGTGCTAATAGAGACCTCCAGGGGTCTGCTGGAAGTCTAGATCCGGGGTTTAGAATAGAGACGTGGGTGGCAGATACAGATGTGGGATTAAAGACTGCCCGGGGAGAAAGTTTATCCTGAAATCCAAAGAAGGCAGAAGACCGAACCAAGGTTAACTTCAATATTCGAAGGGCAGATGAACACAAAGTGAGCAAAAGGTTACCTAGAAGTTCTCACAACTAAAGGAGAAATACTAAGAGATCAGGGTTATGGATGTAAAGAAAAGAAAAAGCTTGTAGCAAGAGCAATTCCCCACCACTAAAAAATTTTAATTGCTTATGAACATTGCCAGTGATGCACAGTAAGATCTTGTATGTACAAATGCGTGAGTGTGTGTGTTTGTGCATGTGCACATTTCCATTTAAGTCTAAAAATCTTACGAGCTTGGCAGGGCAGATGGTGTTATCCCATTTTGCAAACGAGGACACTGAAATCCAGAGAGGCTAAACTTCCTGCCTAAAGTCAGTGGGTTCATGAATGGTAGTGCTGGGACTGGGCCCCTCCTCCTGGGTGTCCTCCTCCATTGCTGCTTCTTTGTGGCCTCTGATGATTATGGTGGAAAGGGAGACACGTGGGTCCCATGTCAAGATGACATTAAGATGAGGATCCTTCAGGACCTAGAAGGTTATGGTGAGTCCAAGTGCCCCACCAGGAACCCCGAGGAAGATGCATAAAACAAAACCGATTCAGTACTTAATTGCCCACACACGGGAGTTCTGAGAAAAGTCACCCTAAGGTTCCTAGCTACCAGAACAATCTGCGGTCATTTTCTCTGGCTGTTAACATCTAGCTAAGTCAAGGGCCTACCTGAAAGGAGATACAAAAAATCTCAAGACTGAAAAAGGAGCTGGCATGCAGCCTACCACTGGTACGCAACCTTAGACTCCAGACGTGGCAAGCTGCAGACCAATATAAAGGGATGATCCCATTTTTTTAAGGTGTCAAATGCCATACATAAGTCTTTGTGCATATATGTTTGTGTAAGCATAGAAAAATGTCTGGAAGGATACACAAATCTTAATGGCTGAGGGGGAGGAGGATTAGAAGAAAAAAGATTTTTATATACTTTTGTATTGTTTAACTGTTAGAACATGCATTATTTTTATAATTAAAAAACCCAATGAAGAAGTATACTGGTGGTTGCACAACATGGTGAGTGTAATTAATACTACTGAATTGTATATTTGAAATTGGTTAAAATAGCAAAATTTTGTTATATATATTTTTTAAAAACCATATTTTTTTAATTTTTATTAAGCTTCAAGTGAACATTTACCATTCCAATCAGTCTGTCACATGTAAGTTTACATACATCTTACTCCCTTCTCCCACTTGCTCTCCCCCTATTGAGTCAGCCCTTTCAGTCTCTCGTTTCGTGCCAATTTTGCTGTCTTCCCTCTCTCTCTATCTTCCCATCCCCCTCCAGTCAAGAGTTGCCAACACACTCTCCAGTGTCCACCTGATTTAATTAGCTCACTCTTCATCAGCATCTCTCTCCCCCCTCCGCTGACCAGTCCTTTTCATGTCTGATGAGTTGTCTTCGGGGATGGTTCCTGTCCTGTGCCATCAGAAGGTCTGGGGAGCATTGCCTCTGGGATTCCTCTAGTCGCAGTCATACCATTAAGTATGGTCTTTTTATGAGAATTTGGGGTCTGTATCCCATTGGTCTCCTGCTCCCTCAGGAGTTGTCTGTTGTGCTCCCTGACAGGGCAGACATCGATTGTGGCCGGGCACCAACTAGTTCTTCTGGTCTCAGGATAATGTAGGTCTCTGGTTCATGTGGCCCTTTCTGTCTCTTGGGTTCTTAGTTGTCGTGTGACCTTGGTGTTCTTCCTTTGCCTTTGCTCCAGGTGGGTTGAGACCAAAAACCGTATTTTTTAAAAAGAGAGAGGGAATGTTAAGTCCTAACACCTCTCTACACTTGAGTGGAAAACGGGCTGGAATAATCAAGATTTCCCTTCTCTCTGGTGCCATCATTTAGCCGTATAAGGATCCCTTCCTTCTTTTTCTGTTGGTAACATTACTTCCATGCTCAAGATCTTCGTTGGTCTGCCCTACCTATTAAGCCAGGTGCAAGTCCTGGTTCTTTACTTACTAGCTACATGAACTTGAGCAAGATACTGAACCTCCTGGAACCATAGTTACTTTATCTATAACATAGGAATAATAACAGTTGCTACTTTTGGTAGCTATGACTTATGTAGCTGGAGTACAATGTGATTTTTCAGCTGCTCCCATCAACAGGTGGAGCCTGTTTTCCCACTTTTTGAGCTGGCCATGTGAAGTAGGTAGGATGTGACAGAAGTGACTGTGTCAATTCCGAGCTAGACCGCAAGAGGTTTCCATGTTTCCTCTGTCTCAGCATCCTGCCACTGGCATGTGAACAAGCTCAAGCTAGCCTGCTAAAGAATGTGGAAAATAATCAACAGAGGCTGCCCAGCTAAGGCCATCTTAGACCAGCCAGGCCCAAGCTTACCCATCAGTTGAACCCAAACACATGAGACTGACCAAGCTTGGCCCAGATCTGCAGAACCTCTTTAGACTTGTTATAAATAATAAATGATTGCTATTTTAAACTACTAAAAAAAAAAGTATACTGATGTCTGCATTTTACTCTGAAATCATCTAATGGGTAAGAGGGATTTGGCGGCTGGATAGAGAGGTGGGGTAATAGATACGTGACAAGGCAAGTATAATATAATGTAGACTCTAGGTGATGGGTAAGTGTTCACTGCAAAACTCAACTTTGCTGTATGTCTGACATTTTTCATAATAAAATATCAGAGGAAAAAACCCCAATAAGGATCGGAGGAAAAATATTCTAAATTTGAGAGGGCAGAGTCATACTGTCGACATTCTAGGACATGTCTTCTCCACTTTCTTTGTCTTGGGCATTTCATCTGTAAATGAGTATTTGGGCATCAGATCTTAGTTCTTTTCTTCACATCAAACTCCATACTTAAGGATGATTTCCCTTGTACTCCCCACCACCCCTCCGCGATTGGTAACTCAGTTGTGAGCCCAAGCAGCAAGGTAGAATTCTCTGGGACTCAAACAGCTTCCCACTCAGGCTGCACGCTCTCAGACTGAGTCAACTCTAGCAGTGAACCCTTGAGGGTGACTGAGGTCTGGGACAAGAGAAGCCAGGTGGAGATGTGGCATAAAGGCTTTCTTCTTTTTTTTTTTTTTTTCTTCAACAAGATTGGATTGACTCTCACCTTTTCACATTATCACTAGGGGAAGGCGAGAGGTATTGGGCAATTCACTTTCTTCTCCTAGGGCGAAATTCACGGACTCAGACTTGTCCAACCATAGATCCCACCACACCACATTTTATAAAGCATCTCTACACGTAGTGCTAGCCTGGGTCTGAGCAATGTGAGGAACCCAGCCAGGCTGGTACACAGGAGGGAGCACATTTCACTGGAATTGAGGCCACGGCTGCAAAAGGCTGCCTGGAGGCTCCTGGGGGTGAGGTGGAGTCAGGTGCTTAGAGTCTGACAGCCTGGGAAAGCCAGCAAGGCCCATACCTAGTGCAGTGCCCAGTGGGCAGCATTCTTCCCAGAGATCAAGACAGGAAGAGCAAAAGGCCAGCAAGCGGTCTGAGTGGGTGACTGAAACTTCCTGTCCTAATCCCTAGGGCTCTGGGAATCAGCAGCCCACAAATGTCCCTGGGATCCTAGCAGGGAAGTGGAAGTTGGCAAGACCAAAGTGTGGATGTTGACCAGCTCCCACAAGATATCCACACTCATCGGATGGGAGCTTGCTGCCTGTTGTGAGGATGAGGTCATGGCTGAGACTTCATAGCACAAAGCCAAGGGCCCTTACCCCACAGAAGTTTGGCCCTCTAGTGTCCCAGGCACCCAGAGGAGGGCCTCAACAAATGCTGGTTGATGAGAACACAGAAACAGGCTGCGCTTTCTGCCTTGTCCTTACTGCCTCATCCCCCAAGCTTCCTGGTACTAGGGAGAGTTTGGAAGTGTGTTTGGCCTGGCCAAGGGTGCCAAATACCTGTCCCTGCAATCAGACCCAGGGACCAAATCAGAATGGCAGGGCCAGGTCTCTGGCACCAAAATGGGAGGTGTGAAGACTGTGATAGAGCTGGGGGTGGGAGGTGATGAACTATTTATTTCTTCTTCCTCCTAGAGATCCAGGGGCAGCCCTCCTGACAGCAGCTGTCCATCAAACAAAAGTAGAAGGAGAAAAACAAGCCCTCGTGTCTTTGGGCCCACCTATATGCCAGGAACCTCACAAATATATTTCAACGCCCTCCCTCACCTTCCAGATGCGGCTCAAAGAAGTTGGGTGGCCTGGATGAGCCCAGGCAGCTGGTGGGTAGCTAAATTGGGATCTGAATCCAGATGTAACTTCAAGCCCAATTCCTTCCACTTGACCACTCTGCCTCCTTTCCTTATAAGACCAAGCGACATGGGTCCCTTCCCTTGGGCTGCAAACGCTACCCAGCTCACAGGCAGCAGCTTCAAGTCCTTGTGTGGATGTGTGAATGGGGGGAGGTGGTGGCAGAGGGACTTGGGTGCTCAGAGAGAACAGACCAGACCTTAGAGAGCTGCATTGCTGCCCTTGGCCTGCCACACTGGGGCTTACGTCCCCTGTGGGCAGCTCTGGCGAAACACTCCTCAAAGTCCCCAGAGCTGCTGGCAGCGTGGAGGGGTGGGGAGGCCTAAATAGCCACAGCCACATTCCTGCTGGCTGGAGGGAAGGCTGATACTGTGAACTCTGAGTCAGCAGCAGAGTGGAACATGCATATACATTCCCTGTGCCTGGTGGCAGTTAAGGCCCAGTGGGAAGTAAGGTGGGAGCCAGAGGCAGAATCCCTGGCAGATGATGCAGGAACCCAGGCTCCACCCCCTGGCCTCATTTCCAGCCTGAGTGCAGACCTCCTGATCCTGCAGCCTCTTCAGTCTGCAGAGCCACTGCCCGGGCTCCCAGGGGACAGGAAAGGGTAGCGTCGATGGTACCGGGCCTGGCTGGTACCCTTCTTGGGAAATCTGGGAAGCTCTGCTCTCCAGGCAAAGGCGGACCTTGGGCTCCTCCATCAGCAGCAGCATGCCCTCCCCAACACCCCAAGACTGTTAGATGCAACTCAATCGTTAGGCAAGTTGGGGTGCAGTGATAAGAGCCCAGAGGGTGAACCAGATACAGCTCTGGCAGTGGAGGCCTGGAGGCTTCATACTGACGGGCCCCCCCAGCTATGCTGCCCAGTCCCCTTTCCTAGAGCCGGCCCCTTCTGGCTCCCCCCTTGCATTGGCCCTGCAGGCTTCCTCCCTCCCAGTCCTCATTCACTCAGGCTCAGTCAATCTGGGTGAGCCTGCCTCCTCCCTTCCTTCCTCCTTCCTCCCAGAAGGAACATCGGGACACCTCCGCAGCTGCCTGACTCCATCCAGACTCTAGCACTGCTGCGGCACCCAACAATAGCTCCCAGCATCCCACGCAGGGCCAGCAAACTCTCCAGCCCACAATGGCTTCCCCAGTCAGGAGAAAAAGCGCTTCCAGCCCACCACAGGGGTCTCTGAGAGCAAAAGACACAACAGGTCAAATAAGCACCTGTTTACATGTGTCGGCAGAAGGTCTTTCTGCTTTTACAGGAGCCAGGCCCCCTCTCCTTTAAAGAAAGCTTGTGTGACAACTAACAGCTCAAGAGCCCTTGAAGATGGGGGCAAGAGGAGAGGGTTATGACAATAAGGAGCAGGGGGGCTGGTGAGGGGAGAGGCTATCTTCTGAAGCAGTCTGACAGCCAGGCCCTCCATATACTGCTGACAGGAACCTGCCACAGCCACACTCTCCGGGGGCCAGGGATCCTGGCTGGTCTTGTATCCACCCCATGCTATTAGGATTCTCTTCTGTTCATAGGAAAGCCAGACGCCCACATCTTGAGATTCGTTCTGCTGGCAGAGCAATTTGAGAGACACAGTTGGAGCACTCCTGGAGGGTACGTTCCCAAAGTCTCAACTGTAAATGCAGGTGGGGAAAAGGGAGAAAGCAAAAGGCCCACTCAAGCTGACCACAGCCACCCACACCACTGGGTCCCACCGACTTCTTCCTCTCTCCTATGCTGTGCGCACATCTTTCAGGAGTCCTGGTCCAGGGGTGCCTGGGGAAGAGAGCTCCAGAACAAAGGACGTCACCATCAGTGCTTTGGGGTCCACCACCATTCCCTGCCCCTCCTGTATAGTTCAGCTTGGTCACCAGTCTTGATGGCCAGGTGCTTGCCCTGGGAGCACCAGGTACTAGTCTGCACATTATCTCCTGGGCACAAGGTAAACCAGTTAAACTAGTCTCACCTTTTCTTTTTTTTTTTCAATCCGGCAGATACTGGAGACCTTCCAACCCACTGCTCAGGCCAACCCTCATAATAAGAAAAATACTACTTTCTATCTGCTTCATTTGGGAGATTTCCACTTTCTTCCTTTGGTGGTTCACTGAATTTCTTCTTACATAGCCACTGTAAATTTTCTAAAAATTTCCCCAATTGGTGCCAGAAATTACAGAAAGTGTGTGCGTGCGTGTGCGTGTGTGTGTAGGCAGATGGGAAGTCTCCAGTGGAGTGACCAGAGGGTCTAGCAGATCTTCGTAAGGAAATGGCACTTCTCTCTCTCACCATTAAGAAAGCCTCATCTTGTTCCCTTCCAGAAAGATTCCAAGAGCTCTACACATAGATTCTTTAAATCTCTTCACAGTTTTTTTGTTTTAAATAAAAAAGGTTCAGAGGAACAGGAGAGGCTGGGATGATGCGAGATCATGGGTAAAACATGGTACTGACAGATCAAAATAAACACCCCCATCTCCTGACTTGAGGCTTTGGCCCACGGCCACTGGAGAACTGAGGAGGAAGGCTGACCCTTGTCAATTCATGCCAATGCTAAGAAAGAGCCAGAGAAGAGGCTGATGGCAAAGCCCCGGTCTCTAGTGTTTATAGAAAAGGATTGTCTGAATTCAAGAGGGAACTAGAACCAGCCCTAGACCTGCAGTTGCCCCTGGAGACTGGTACTCCAAGCTTTCAAATCCCAGCTGGTAAAATGCTTTCCTCGTATCTGAAGGTTTGGGTATCTTCAGGAAAGACAAATGCCTGAATATAAGCAGTCCAGTCACGAAGATCTACTTTTTGCCTTAATAGGACCCACAGAGGAGTCAGACTATTGTTTCTGAAGCATCTTCTTCATTTTAAGGCAAATTCCCCTGATAGTACCATTGGAATGCGACTTTGCCTCTGGTGGTAGAAGAATGGCTTTTGCAAAGACATCCTTGAGTTTAAAGCCTCTCCTTTCCAGTCTCTCCAGACATACACCTGCCTTAGGAGGTGGCCTCTCAATTAGAGGAAAAGGGAAAAATAGGACTGGTATAGCTTACACCTGGGCTGGGGGGTGAGCCAGCCAACCTCTCTTCCTCTGAGGGGACACCAACCACAGTCTCCTATGCAGGCAGTGGTGAAAGAGGAGGGACAACCCTCCCCTATGGCTGCTGGTGGGGAGGACTGGTGCTGGTAAGACCAGATGCTCAAGGGCTAATCCGGAAGAGGACAAGAGATGCTTGGAGACATCATGGGCAGTTCACCTTCCCAGTTCTCTAAGTGTGATAGCCCCTTACTCATGGTGGCCCCAAGAGGACTCTGCCTCCACAGCTACTCTCCCAGCGTTCTCCCTGATAACTCCAACAGCTAGGCTCTCTCTGGCTGAGGTCATTCTGAGGCTTCTTTGTGTTCTTACTACAGCAAAGACAATGTCAACAGAGAACTCTCTCCAACAGTCCACAGGACAAAAAGAGGTCTTCATAAGGTCTCCACACATGTGGACAGATAAGTGAATACAGTCTGTGAGGCCATGGCTGGGGAGGGCTGTGAGACACAGTAGAGGACTCCTCACCCTCTGTGGTCCCAAGCAGAGATGGGGAAGAGGAACAAAGCCGAGCTTGGGGACCCTCGACAGAATGCACACAGACGAGTCTGAAAGAAAGCCCAGGGAACACGTGACAAGAGTCAGAGACACTGTGGCAGCCAGTCCCCAGGAGACGGCCTTCCCTTGTCCCTGGAGAAAAGAAGAGGCTTCCCTGACACCAGGTAGGATATAAAGGGGGAGGATCTCCTGCCCTGAGCTGGTCTCCACCCTGAGCAAAGCTTATCAGACTGCCTGCAGCTGGGACAAGTGGTAGCATGGCCCCCCTACATCCAGAACCTTTTGGCCAAGCAAGTAATTATGAGATAAGAGTAGATACACTTTCAGTAGATCAGGTCCCTTATGATTATTTCCCAGGAGCAATCTGGAAAGTGATAAACTCTCCAGCAGCACCACAGGCCCTGTCTAGGCTGGTGCTGCGTGGGGAAAAGAGCAGTCCGGGTCTGAGGAGGCTATCAGGGCAGGTGCCCAAAACCTGTGAGGAGGGTCTATCCTGCAAACTTCCACAGTCAGGATGTGGTTGAATTACCCAGGTTCCCCTTGAGCACAGTCCTCAGACTCTAAGGATTAATCACAGGACTCTTCCTGACCATGGCTGTGACTTTCACCCTAGAAGGCAGGTCCTGTACCACGGTTGGAGAGAGACCCCCATTCAGACATAGTGCCTGTTCTCTTAGAAGACACAGCTCTCTGATGAACATGGTTTGATATCCCCATTTTATGGACCAGAAAACTGAGGCTCCACTAAGTTAAGCAACTTTTCCAAGATTATACAGCCAGTAAGTGGTGGAAGCACGATTTGAATTCAAATCAGTTTAACTTCAAATTCTTACCCATATCATACCCCGCAGATGTTTATACTCAGGAACGGATTAACCAATAAGCAAGGTACCGGTAAGCACAGTATCAGTAAGCAAGGTACGTATGGGCTTACTGTAAGCAAGGTACACATGCGCTTAATTGTGTTTACTTACTAATCTGTAGTACACAATACGACATGAGTTTCATCAAGGATGTGGTGGAAAACAGGTGAAATTGTGCATGATGGATTAGTAAGTAAGCACAAGTAAGCCCATGCATACCTTGCTTATAGGTAATCTGTCCCTGTTTATACTCATTTTGTTCACAGAGGTGCCATGTTAGGGTGACTTGGGATTCACAGAATCCTCTGGCTCCATAATCCTACCTGTTATTCACTGCTCAGCTCTAAGACAGCCTCCCAGGTAGGAAGTACCACGGCCCTGGTATGAAGCAGCTTGACTGTGCTGGAGCAACTAGGTAGCATGCCAGCATTTTTAATCACTGAAGGGTGTCCAAGTATTGTGCTTATGCTCACAGAGCTTAATCAGGTGTTGGAGAGTTGCAGAGTGACAAGGAGAACAATCAGGCTTCCCATTACTCCGTGCCCACCACCAACAGACAGATGGCCCTTCCCCAAGGAGACAATGCTCCCTCTGGGGCCCTTCTGCTGCTCAGAACTAACTCTTGGAGTGAGTCCAGCTGTCTCAGTGCCAACCACAGTCAGGTGTGTGAACAGTGAAGGAATGGTGGCCCTATCTCCCAACCAGATGTCCAAAGAACTGAGGGTGCAGAATAAAGGGCAAAGGATTAATTGAGCAACCTGAGAGACAGTGCACCTTGAACCTGACCTTGTGCCTCCCTTCCTTGTCCCACTCCTCTTTTTCTCCGACTTCCACAACAGGTTCCCCAGAAAAGTCTGGCTCCTTATTACCACTGAGGTATTTTTGTCAAAAGGCAGGGTATAAATGCTGCAGGAAGCCATGTAATATTGGGGAAACCCTCATCAAAGGCTCCCCACAGAAGCAGTGGCTGCCCCTTCCCCGCCCCCCCCAAAGCAGCAGGTGAGGCAGGCCGAGCCCTTACCATTGTAGGAGAGGCGTGGTTTGCTCAGACACATTATAAAG
Source organism: Elephas maximus indicus (assembly GCF_024166365.1). Lineage (NCBI taxonomy): Eukaryota > Metazoa > Chordata > Mammalia > Proboscidea > Elephantidae > Elephas > Elephas maximus. The sequence goes on along the minus strand of NC_064839.1, from coordinate 40,896,936 downwards.
TGCATTTCCATTTCATCAGAAGCCACAGACTTGGAGCAAATGGGGCACTTGAAACCTGAAAGAGAGGAAAACAGAATGAAATGTTTTCTCCAAACCAAGTATATGCACAATAAATGTGGACACTCTCCAATGACTGTACAGTTGTATGGAATCAGAGACAACATGGAGAATTAAAAGCTAGACAGACCTTATTAGAACAGCAAAACTTTGCTATTTTATTACAATCTCCAAATCCAATGTTTCCACTCGTCCTCTATCACATACCCCTCATGAAAGTTTAACAGAAGTCACTAATACCTGATTTGAGTTTTACTTTCTTTCAGATCCTTCCTCAAGGGGGTTCGCTGGGCAATGGGAACAAGGTGGCATGAAATCAAGGCACCTGAATAATCAATCTTTGAATAATAAAGTGTTTAATATCCCTCTACCTCACAACCAGCCCTCAAACCAAGTGGCAGGGATTACTTTTGGGAGGAATCTCTACAGTTAGTGGAACCTCTACCCCTTGCCCAGCTCTGCCTCTGCACCCTCATAACCAGGCAACCCCCCTTACCCAGAGCACCATTACAACTACCAGAGAAGGAGTCTTTCCACAGCCAAGGCAGGTGCCCTTTAGAAGTGTGTGAAAAGCAGGTGGTCTTCCAGAGCCCATAGGGTTCCCAAATGCATGTGTGCCTGGCCAAATACCATCAAAGAAAGGAGTCATAGCTGCTTCACAACGCCAGGTGGATACAGGGCTTTGCGATCCCAAGGAAGTCTGGGCTGCTCATACATCCAGAGTTCCATCAGGACAGTATCAGTATGGGTAAAATTCTGTTGAGAATCTTCTGAACTTAACTCCATTAAGCAAATCTAATCTCTTCATCTATTTTTATACAACACAGATAAGCCATTTCCATTTTACTTTTTTTGAAATTATTTTCAAGTGGATCAATTCTGTTCTGTCTAAATTCTACCAAAGTGATCTGACGCCATTAAAAAGTCATCTTTTGTCTGCATCAAATTTTACATATTTATAGCTTCTCTCTTTTGTGACAGATTCCTACCTGTCCAGTTTGGATTTCCTAGGTCAAAACCAGCACATTGAGATGTTGTTGTACAGGTTCGACTCTTTTGTTAATTTTTAGTCAAAATTTTCCAGACACAGTGTTATTTGATACTGGCTATTATGAAACAGACGAGACTAAGTGCCTGTGTTGACTGGTCACTGTTCCAGGGCTGAGGGGACAGTCACAGCCTCAGCAGTGTCCTTCACACAGTCGCCTTGCTAATTCTGTAGGGAAAGCAAAGACTATGACAGCCGGGTGGTGCTGAGGGACAGGAAGCCAGCTGGCTCCCACTCCTGGGGAGCACACGAGCACTTCGCTTCACCAACCCGGTGCCACTGAGTGGATTCTGACTCACAGCGGCCTCATGTGTGTCAGAGCAGAACTGTTTTCAACGGCTGGAATCTTAGGGAAGCAGATCACCAGGTCTTTCTTCTGTGGCACCACAAGGTGGATTCAAACTGCCGATCTCTGGTAAGTAGCCAAGCGCAAACAGTTTTTGCCACCAGGGACCTACTTTGTTTCAAGTCTTCTCCAAATCCACCTCTGCAGTAATAATGCACTGAACTACAGAACCAGACAGAACGTTCAAGGTCTGGTTAACTGTGGACAAAGCAGACATCTGTCTGTGGCGTATTCCCATTCCCCCAACCCCTTTCATCCTCAAAGATCTTGGAATCTTAGTTTCTTGGCTAAAAAGTCTTGGGGACGCTACCAGCCCAAGGACTTTGGCCAAGCTTTGAGAAAGCTGTATTTTCTGCCCTCTGGGTGGTTACAGATCCATTATTAACAAAATCAGAAGGCTGAAAAGAAACACGGTGGGGTAGTGGAGCCCGCTCCCAGTTTTCTGGTAGAACTGGATCTATAATATCCCAGGCTGATTATTTTCCACCTCAGTCTAGAAATCTGCAGAGCCAATGTTACCCACTTGGTAGACAGATAAATAATGAAGTCATAGAGTGAGGATGTAATCTTTACAGAAAGGAGCCCTGGTCATGCAGTGGTTAAGCACTCGCCCACTAGCTGAAAGGCTGGTGGTTTAAACCTACCAGCTGCTCTGCAACAGAAAGACGTGGCAGTCTGCTTCTTTAAAGATTACAGCCTTGGAAATTCTATGGGGCAGTTCTACTCTGCCCTATAGGGTTGCTATGAGTCAGAATCGATACGACAGCAATGGGTTACGGAGAGTGAGGATGCTCTCTGTGTCTACCCTAAATTCCTCTGCATCAGTGCATCTGCTTCATGCCTATGGCTAAAAGTCAAGCTGATACATAAAATTACAATCCACAGAATGACCAGCTATTGGGAGATTAACGATCTCATTTTCTCCAGAGATTCATTCACATAGGTTGTTTTAAACTCAAAAGATCAAGGTTTTGCAACACTTTAAACGGCCACAGGCTACTTCTACTTTAAACTTGCAAAGTTAGCAAAGGTAGAGGGCTCAGAAAGATCTCTGCGCAGACAAGGACAGATGTGCCCTGGACCAGGTCCTCTTACACCAGGCCTTGACACATTCATTGTGAGTGTTAAAGTGACTCACTACTAATAAAAAGCCTTGATTACTATAACCCAGAAATCCAAACCCAGTGCCGTCGAGTCGATTCCGACTCATAGCGACCCTATAGGACAGACTAGAACTGCCCCATAGAGTTTCCAAGGAGCGCCTGGCAGATTCGAACTGCCAACTCTTTGGTTAGCAGTTGTAGCACTTAACCACCACACCACCAGGGTTTCGTTTAGTTACCACATATCCCCTAATTTTCTATTAACTTAGGACAGATTCAAGGTTATCCTTTTAAGATTTTCATCATTCAATGCCCTGCATCCTAATGTAATTTCTTAGTGCAGGACAAGGGGTTGAGTTACAGACATTCTGGTAAACCCAAAAGAAGGTCTACAAGGGAATGTCATTGGACACCTATGTCCTGGAAAAATTGGCATATGTATGCAAAAGCTGAATAATGGATAAGGAAGACCAAAGAATAATCAATGCATTTGAATTATGGTGATGGCAAAGAATACTGAATGTACCAGGGACTGTCAGAAGAATGAACACATCTTGGAAGAAGTACAACCAAAATGCTTCTTAGAAGTGAGGATAGTGAGACTTCATCTCACTTACTCTGGACATGTTATCAGGAGGGCCCAGTCCCTGGAGAAGGACATCATGCTCTGTAAAATAGAGAGTCAGTGAAAAAGAGGAAGACACTCAGTGAGATGGACTGATACAGTGGTTGCAACAATGGGCTCAAACATGGCAACGATCTAAGAATGGCACAAGATGGGGCAATGTTTGCATTGTTATCCATAAGGTTGCTATGATTCAGAACTGACTCAATGGCACCTAACAACAGTCCCCTTCACTGTACAGACAAGGAAACAGTCCTGGGGAGGCCAATGAGTTATCCAAGGTCAAACAACTGAAGTGGCAGAGCTTTGAGTCAGATTTCTTAGCTCCCAAACTAAATTTCTTTCCATCCAGGAAGAAAGAATTTACCACAGAGTTTTCAGAAAGAGATGGGTTGCGGAATGTTACCTCTGGAGTGGAAGCACCACTGCAGTAGGAAGACATCTACAGTCTAACTGAAGCAGGGTTAACACCACTGGCATCGTCTACCTCTGGATTTTTTTGGGAAGGGCTCAAGAAACAAATCTGGGTTTATTCTGTGAGTAGGAAATGCCAAGATGACCTGGGTTTTCCAGCCTCAAGACTCTGACAAGTAACCTACCCTCCTGGGCCTTATATTTCCTCATCTGAAAAATGGAGGAATTCACCTCACACATATGAGGAGCAAATGAGATTAGGAGCATGAAAGCTAATCAAATGTAGGGTGGTGTCGTCATCATATCAACCTGGCAGCACTTAACGAGGAGGATGGAACAGGAAAGGATTTGGTGGACCAACAAGAGGGTGACAGACCACCAGGAATCTAGGCAAGGGCACACTGGCCACAGGCCATACAAAGTGTGCTAGGGGGTGGTGGTCACATCTCTGATCAGCTTTGCAGGATTCCATCTGTGCCTCCTTTGAATTTTCAGAGCATGACATACTGCTATTGGCACCTTCCATACTGCCAGTGTGGAAACAACAGTCCCTGTTTAACTTCTGCAGCACCTATCCTTGCACGTGATAATATACCTTCTCCTCACTTACTATCTCAATATCCAACATTTTGCACTTATGACAATAGTAAAAAATCTACTATTGAACTATTCTGTGCATTAACGACATAAGTCTGGCAATAATGATTACCAAGGCAGAGGTGCAGGGCAAGAGTAACGCTGGTTTTGATGGCTAAAGTTATGTCAGCTTGGCTGGACCACAATTCTCAGTAGCTTAGCAGTTATGTAATGACATAATTTGTCAGTTATGTAATGATGCAGTTCATCCTCCATTTTGAGATCTGATGCGGTCATCCTCCATTTTTGCATAATGCCAATTTCCCCTAACGATCTGGTCTTTGGAACCTACCCATGTCAATAAGTGAGGAAAGGGTGTAAATAACAGCTTGCATTTACTGAGTCATTACTATGGACAATCACTGTGCTTTACATGTCTTCTCATTTACCATAATAGAAGGCAGTACTATCATTAACTCTATTTTACAGATGAGGACATTAGGGCTCAGAAGGCTAAGTCACTTACCCAAGGTAACACAGCCAATAAGAGGCAGCGCTAGCACACCACAACCAGGAAGCCTGATCACCAAGTCTATACCCTTGACCACTACGCTGTGCTACTGGCTGACCAGGACAGGAAGAGAAGTTACATAAAATTGACATAAAGTGCTACACAAATGTGGGAGTATTACCAAATACTGATTTCTGTTCTTCCATATTGTTCCAGCAATTCTCCTGAAGTACCCATGGCCCTGGATAATCCCATAAGCTGAAACTAAAAAAAAAAAATTTTTTTTTTCTGAAAATTGTCTTACTATGGAAGGAATGAGTTCTGCCTTCCACTTGGCACTGAGCCTATAGCACTGGTAATAAGATGCTGAGTCTGCAAATTACCTTTAAGATGGAAAATAAAGGGCAAAAGGTAAGAGGGACAGAAAAATACAGAGCTAAGTGGAAAAAGCTAACGCCCCCACCTTCCTTCCTGAAAGGTCATTTCATGATCAAGACAGATATACCCCTCTACTGCACCAGTCTTTCCTCGTATTTGTCCAGTCATGATTCAGCACCAACAGCCCTATGGAATGACAAACGCTGTGATCTTCATGTGCTATCTGAAGGTTAGTATCTAGAAAACAGTGATACCATTTTAGATAAAAGTCTAAAGCAAATTAAAATCGGCAATGCCAAGAAATATAAACCAAAGATCCATAAAACCATCCAATCCACATGATTTTGTCAGATTCATAAGAAACATTCCACAGCACTCAGGAGTAGTATATGAGAGAGGCTTTGCTTTCCTTCAAAAGAAAGCTCAGGCTGAGTCTCAGGACACTCCCTAAATGCATCTGAGACCACAGACTCTTCTTTCCTGTCACACCCTGGAAGCCAGGTAAGCAGACAGCAGGTGTTCCCAGCTGATTTCTTCCTCTGTCTAATATCCTTCTAATAGGCAGTACCCTGCACACATTGTGTCTTTAATATCCGCCACTGAAAAAGTGAAGGGAAATGTTGGCTAGCTCAGGCTTGCTGGCCAAAGTCTGATACTGACTCACCATAAGCCATGGTATCCTCCCACCAGACTGTGGCAGAGGCAGGGAGGGAACTTACTTGATTCCTGGTCCTTTTCTGCCCATCTAACCAATGAGGAAGGCATGGAACAAATGGCAGAGCACTGAGGAAGCTTTGGCTGCAGTCACCCAATTCTGTGCTGGTTGGGCTCCACCAAGCAAAAGCTGCTACATGACCCCTCCATCGCCGATCAAGAGTAGCCAAGAGAAATCTCCTAATGGAACTTCCGTTTATTTCTTCCTCTTCTCATCAGATCAGCTCAACTTTTCTACAGCCAAAAGAACTGATTAGAGAGTCTGATCAACCAGAGAGCCCAGCTGCTTCCTGTCTTTCAACAAGCGTCTTGTTTAAGTGGGTAAAACGTTTGCCATTCAATGGGCTATGCAGGAGAGCAGAGCTCCCAAGAGAAGATGGTGCAGGGCCTTGACCTCTTGTACTGCCAAGCAAACCCTCTCCTAAGTGAACCAACAGGTAACCCTAGGAATGCTCCCTGGGCTTGTGCATCAAGCATCTTCCTGGGTCAGTTTAATTGGCCAGCCAGACTTCACCCAGGTCCTTATCATTTGACTGACAGAGCAACTGAGGAAAGATGGGGGCAACTGGTCCAAGTTATCAAGGACTCTTGGCTGGACTTTCCATCTGACCCATCTCCACCCCAATTCACTACACTATTTATCTTGCAATATAAAGTCTGTATCATCTGGGGACTGATAACACTTCTCGTTTTCCAAAACGGCCACCTTCTCCTTTAAGACCTGATTTCCTGGGCAGGACCATGTGCTCGCTGCATGTTGCTCCACTTTCCCTCCCCGACCTGACCCTCTCCTCCCTCCCCAATGCTGATGCGCTATTTTAACGGCTGCCCCAGTTCTGCCTGTCTCTGGGATTACCTAAAGGGAAAAAAATCAAAAGAAGTGACCAGGGTAAAGGAAGCCACACCACTCAGGTAGGACCCTCTTGCCCCAGGGAAAAAGGGGCTGATGTAGATTCCTCTCAGCACAGGAGTTCAGAGAGCACCACCCCCTTGACTCTATGCTTACCCTTCAGTTCCTGGTTGCCAGCCATGATCTTTCCTTGTCACATCCTTGTGGGGATAATGTCAATATGATGGGACTTTGTGAATTCTACTAAATGGGATTTATTACAAATGGAGGCACAAAGGGTAACACTGGATGATTTTCTTTTACATTTCTATACTGCACAGGAGATGTGTCCCTAAGAACAGAGGCTGTAGGTATACTCTTCATGTGCACAAACGCACACACGTACACACACACATAAAGGCTGATGTATGGGTCAGCCTCTCCTTGAGAATATTCTGGATTGGGGATAGGCCCAGGAGTTCTGGCTTTTGCCTCTTTCAACACTTTTCTTCTGGACTTGACCTCTGCAGCTCTGTTCTGGGACCTGGGGTTCACCTGTTTTCCTAGGAGTCAAGAAACTTCTCACAAGCAGACATCAGGAGACTGTCACACTGACACGATCAATTATACACACACATACACACACATACGTATATACATACATACTTACATTAGCTGATCTGTCTATTAAGATGCCAAGCAATAAAATTTAAGACTGACAACACCAAATGTTGGTGAGGATGTGGAGCAACTAAAACTATCATACATTGTCGTGTCAGGTGCCGATAAGTCGGTTCCGACATATAGCGACCCTATGTACAACAGAAAAAAACACTGCCCAGTCCTGTGCCATCCTCATAATTGTTGCTATGTTTGGTCCAAGGGTCTTCCTCTTTTTCGCTGACCCTCTACTTGACCAAGCATGATATTTTTCTTCAGGGACTGGTCCCTCCTGATAACATATCCAAAGTATGTGAGACGAAGTTGCCACCCTTGCCTCTAAGACCCATTCTGGCTGTACTTCTTCCAAGACAGATTTGTTTCGTTCTTCTGGCAGTCCGTGGTATATTCAATATTCTTTGCCAACATGATAATCCAAATGCATTGATTCTTCTTCAGTCTTCCTAATTCATTGTCCGGCTTTCATATGCATATGGGGTGACTGAAAATACCATGGCTTGAGTCAGGCACACTTTAGACCCCAGAGTGACATCTTTGCTTTTTAACACTTTAAAGAGGTCTTTTGCAGCACATCTGCCCAATGCAATACATTGCCTAATTTGACTGTTGCTTCCATAGGCGTTGACTGTGGATTCAAGTAAAATGAAATCCTTGACTTCAAACTTCTCTCCGTTTATCATGATATTGCTTACTGGTCCAGTTGTGAGGGTTTTTGTTTTCTTTATGTTAAGGTGTAATCCATACTGAAGGCTGTAGTCTTTGATCTTCATCAGTAAGTGCTTCAAGTCCTCTTTGCTTTCAGCAAGCATGACTGTGTCATCTGTATATAGCAGGTTGTTAATGAGTCTTCCTCCAATCCTGACGCCACGTTCTTCCTCATTCAGTCCAGCTTCTCATATTATTTGCTCAGCATACAGATTGAGTGAGTATAGTGAAAAGATACAGCCCTGATGCACACCTTTCTTGATTTTAAACCATACAGTATCCCCTTGTTTTGTTTGAACGACTGCCTCTTGATCTATGTACAGGTTCCACATGAGCACAATTAAGTGTTCAACAGATATAGTTATAAGAATGTTAATAACAACCAAAACTTTAAACAGCCAGGTGCCCATCAACAGAATAAACTATAGCACATGGAACAACATGGATGAATTTTAAAACCATGCTGACCAAAGGACATAAAAGAGCACATATTATATGATCCCAATTTTATGAAGCTCTAGAACAGGCAAAACTAATCTACAGGGGAAAAAAATCAGAACAGTGGTTACCTCTGGTGGTGGGGGGGATAGAAGTGAGAGTGGGGATTGACTGCCGGGGTGTGAGAGAACTTTCTGGGGTGATGGGAATGTTCTCTCTTATCAGAGGGTTTTGGGTTATACACGTGCATACATATGTCAAAACTCATTGAATATACCACTTAAGGTTTGTGATTTCATTGTATACAAGTGAAACCCTCAACCAGAAAAAAACCCTGCAAACAAATATTGAACACTAGTTAAGGATATGCATGCTGAAGTATTAAGGAAGCAGTGTACTGACGTCTACATCAAAATGAAATGCAACAAAAAATAACATACATAAGTTAAAGTTCTTTCAGCTTTTCTGTATCTTTGAAAATTTTCATAATAAAACACTGGAAAAAGTGTTAAGCAGTGAGAACTGTTGTGAAGAGAAAGTAAAGCAGGATGGTGTGTATGTGTGTGTGGGAGTGGTGCTAATTTAGATACAATGCTTGGGGCAGACCTTTTGAGCTGAAGAGTAGAGAACTGAGCAAAAACCTGGGGAAAGACTGTTTGGGCAGAGGAATCAGCAAATGGAATGTCCTGGAGGCAGGAATGATCTTGGTGTGTGAGAAGTTGGGCAGTGTGCTGAAAAATGGATATCCTGCCTGGGTACAGGAATTCTTGAGTGGCATTCCTTTTTCCACAGTGATCTACAGATGAAATTCTACCATCTTCTAGTTTCTTCCAGGAAATCAGATACCAGTCTGAATCTTTTTCCTTTGTAAATAATTTGTTCTTTTGGCCTAAAAGCTCAAAAGACTTTTCTCTTCACCTAAAAGTTGAGACATGTTACCAAGATATGCCTTGATGTGTCTTTTGTCATCAATCCTACCTAACAGTATGATAAGCCCTTTCTTATTTAAAGAAATTTTCTTCTATATGTTAATTATTTTCCCTAGTAGCAGGTCACTAGCGCTGTTTACCAAGTATTCCCAGCCTTCCTCCTTCCAGGGACACAGCAGGACTATACTTGCGTACCCCCTTTGAAGTTGAGGGTGGCTTTGTGATCTGCTTTGGCCAATAAATTGTGGGCAGAATTAGCATGTGCCACTTCCAAAGACTTTGAGAGCCAGTGCATGACTCGCTATATTACCTTGTATAGCTGCAGTGACCAGGGAAGCATATGTGCTGAAATGAGCCTCTATCAGCTTGGGTCCCTGAGTAACAACAATGAACAGAGCCCCCTCTTGACCCGCACTCAACACTATAACTAAACAAACCCATGTCCATCGAGCTGATTTTGACTCACAGCATCCCTACAAGACAGAAAAATGCCCCAATGGGTTTCCAAGGAGCGGCTGGTAGATTTGAACTGCCGACCATTTGGTTAGCAGCGAAGCTCTTAACCACTGCAACACCAAGACTCCCAACCCTATAACATGAAGGAAAAAGACATGGGTTGAATTAAGCTACTAAGCTTTTGGGACAGTTTCTTATTACGTTATAACTTAGTTTTAGCATGTCCTGACTGATATACCCTTCCTCTAAGTTTTTCTCCTTCTAGAACTTCTACTACTTATATGTCATATGTCTTGGTTCTGTCTTCCAGGTCCTCCGTAACTTCTATCTCTTAGAATCTTCTCTGGAGCTTGGCCTTTCTAACTGCCTCTAAGCCCTGCCTGCCTGCCTGCCTCCTACTTGGCTCAGAAAAGGTAAATGGTTAACATTGGGAGTCAAAGAAAGGGACATGATTCATTAAGCCACTATCTCCCCAGAATCCTCTCTGCCTGTATATTCATATTCTACTCTTTAAATATACATACTTCCTCTTTAGATTTACATAATTTATCATTTTCAATGTCTGTGTATTTCATGCTGATAATAAACTGTATTTAGTTATTTTCTTCTCTTGGGTGTTTGGGTTGCCAATTTTTACCTACTGTAAAGGTATCTACCTACTATAAAGGTTTTCTCAGTAGTGCTCTCCATCCTCTAGGAAGGAAAATTACAGAGTAGGAGTCAGAAGAAACAGGCTCTCCCAATGACTAGACAGGTGGCCTCGTACAAGCTATTTAGTAATATCCAACCAAGGAAGGGCACGTGAGTATTCTGGGTATGGCAGTTGTGTACAACATGGTGTGGCCATTTTACCAGGCTTCATCAACAACAGCTTGGATAAACTTAGGCTTGCTGGTAAGTCCTCTTAGTTGAGGAAATTAAAAAATTCTGCAGGCAAAGAAGTGAAAAATGAGTGCAACCTACATAGTGTATTTTGTGGCATAAGTTGGGACTGACTCAATGGCAGCCAGGATTAGTAGTAGTAAGATGCCAGCAATTTTAAGAGGTGCCATTGTGAACCTCCAAGAAAATAAAAGCTGCCAATGAGCATGAATATATGCCACATCTTGATTTTAGAGCTGTTAAACTGTGAAAAAGTATGTGCCTCAGAATCAATGGATATATGACAAATATATATACGAATATTTGAAAAAATTAGAGGCTGAATCCCAATCACATACCAATAGATTTATTCCTGTTCATTTACTGCAAACCAGGATAGGCTCAGTGAAGATATCTATAGCTGAGAACAGAGGAAGAATTTCAGGGTGTGTACATGGGCATGCACCTGATGACATAAAACCTACCCTGCTGCCCCACCAAGTCCAGGCTGCAATCCTGGCAAGTAGGGAAGCCTCAGCGACAGCATTCCAGCCAAGAGAAGAATAGGGAAAGCATTTGCCAGGAACAGGACCTATGGTTATTAATTGCTGCTGTTCCCTTTGACTATCTAAACCATTTCTTCCAGAGAGAGGCCCTGGATGGGCTGTTTAAGAGGGGAAGGATGGGTAGAGGGGGGAGGGACATGATGGTTTGATAACCCAAGTCTAGGAAGGTACAAATATTAAGAAGATAAGAGCTTCAGTCTGAGTGTGAATCAAGTCTCCGGCAATTGACCAGGAAATCCACTTATACCGTCCTTTATCACCTTTTTAGCATGCTTGAAAAGTTTAGGTGCGTCAAATCAGGACTCAAAAGGTGGGGATGTAAAGTCTCCAGAGGAACATTAGGCTCTCTTTTTGACGTGTTGTGTTTAATGGATGGACTATCTGTTGAAAGAGGAAGACTGTTCCTCTAATTCACAGATATTAAGGATTCCTACAAGCTCAGCAATGGGACAGACAGGTCTGGTCAGGAGATACCTAGTCATTTAGCTGGCCATCATGCTTCCTTTTCACATAGCTTTCTTACCTTCATTTCAATCCTTAACACACCATACACTTACGCTGTTCATACCCTATTCTGCTGTTAGAGTGGACTTTTCAGTATTTGGACAATGCCAGAGAACACTCTTAAGAGTGGGCAGAATTCCTCACAAACTCAACAGCAAGGAGTGGAGCCAAGGACAATTCTTCCTGAAAGAACAAGTTCTCTAGGCAGAAAAGACAGCTGTTAGCCCCAGGATTTGTCCATGGTCTCCACATTAGCAGCAGAAAGGAACCTCACTTCTTCCAACTTCAGAGCAGTCTCAAGGAGAGATGTCTGAGCAGGACACAGCTACCCAGGTCTAGCCTTACTCATAACAGGTACTCTCAGTAGATTTTCCTGGAGAAACAGGACTGTGCTCAGATCCACCCTGTTGCAGGCCTGTTTCTCCCCTGGATAAATACTGCTTTCCAAGGCCAGAGGTCTTTAGTGATATACTTAGGAATCCCCATCTTCAGCTTACTTTCCTTTTTTATGGACACAGAGAGAGAGAGACTGACTGACTGAGTGTGTGAGTATGTGCGTTTAGAGGCAGGGTTGGAGGGGAACAGATTAATCAGGGAAGAGAAAGTTTCACACAGTGTGTACAGGACCAATAGTTCATTTCTGGGTTCCTGAAGACATTGTTTACCCTAATGTCCATATGGCTGATAGGAATTTTTCATTGACAAGAAGGAAAATGCTTGAACACACAACTAAATCATATCCTGCATAGTATAGTATCCGATTCACAGGCAAATGGATGTGACATTCACAACTAAGTGACTGCTCATACTGAGTAAAACCATTTGCCTTGGGCTGGATACCTTATGTCTATTGATGCCAATACCCCTGGCCTTCTTGTCCCTGGAGGACTATGGGAAGGCTCCTCCACACCTCCCACTGTACTCCCAGGATGTAGAACACATGCTGCTGTACTCACTTCCTCAAAACTGTCAGCTGCAGCTTGGGCCCTGACACAGAGCCACACTGTAGGCTGAGTTTGGCTATTTGGCAGAATGAACATAAGCTGGCTGGCTTCTTGCCTGGACCTAGACCTGGGCTGGCTCGTTCTTAGCAGGGCATCCTCTGCTCAAGTGCATCTCCAAGACGGAAGTAGATGGAGGCAGGAACTCAGAGGACATGGTCCTTTAGGGGAGAGGCTGTGGTAGAAGACCACAAGTATGTTTTGAAATGGCATCTAAAGAGGAAGAAGCCAAAAAGAGCAGAATGAATTGTTTTGAAAGGTCATGGCAGTACACAGGCTGTACTGTCAAAGGGAACTATGAGGGTGTTGTAGATTAAACTGTGTCTTTCCAAAATATGTTGGAATCCTAACCCTTATACCTATGGATGTAATCCTGTTTGGAAATACGGTTTTCTTTGCTATGTTAATTAGATCATACCTAGCAGGGTGGATTCTAAATCTAGTCACTTCTGAGTTATAAAAAAGAGCAGATAAGATATAGAAATACCTATACATGGGGGAAGACAGATGCCATGTGAGGATCACGAAGGCAGCAAGGAACACCCAGAGCTACCAACAAGGAAGGAATCAACGTGGCTGAGACACGGACTTGGATGGTGAGCCTCCAGAACTGTGAGAAAATACATTTCTGTTCTTCTAAGGCACCAACTTATGGTATTTTTGTTACAGTAGCACTAGTAAACTAAGACAGGGTAAGAGAAGGCCTTCTGCTTCAGACCTCAGCTTTGTGTTCTCCATGGCTTTGACTGAGAAAGAAATGGGAATACCCTAGAGAGATACAAGGTACTCACCAATGAGTCAAAAGGAATTTCCCGGAAAGATCTTCCAGGCATGGAGCATGAGTGAGAAAAACCTGCAATTCTAAACCAAAAAACCAAACCCTCTGCCACTGAGTCGATTCCAACTCATAGCAACCCTATAGGACAGAGCAGAACTGCCCCCATAGGGTTTCCAAGGAGCAGCGATTCTAAGCTCCCTAGAATAGCAGTAAGTCCCCATCAAGGAATGTAAAGTTTGCTACCATATTGTCTTTCTCTATCTCTGGTTCAAGAGGACTTGGAGTCTGGTAGGTAAGAAGGGGAAAAGAAGAGGAATATGAGCAAGGAGGGCAGAGGAGGAGACTCCAACATGGTAGCAGGAACTTGGCGACACCATATATATCTTTATTCATGGTAACAGCACCAAGGATAAGAAAGGTGAGAATCTCCTAATGATAATAAGTAGCCTGGCTAACTGACAAGCGAAAGATTTGTGATATAATGTGACACTAAAATTAAGCATATGTCAATGGATAAAAAAGTAAGCTAATAAGCCATCTATACTGGACCTTGAGGATCCCTGGTGGTGTGATGGTTAAGTGCTGACTGCTAACCAAAAGGAAAAGACCTGGTGACCTGCTACCATAAAGGCTATAGCCTAGGATACCCTATGGGGCAGTTTTACTCTGTCCTATAGAGTCATTATAAGTCGAAATCGACTCAATGACACACAACAACAACATACTGGACTTTACAAAAATAAATGTTTATGAAATGTGAGAACCACGTAAACTGGGAATTCCTTCTTGGCTTTGACATTTTACCTTGAAGAGTGTTCTGACATTGATTTTGATATTCCCTCATGTCAAATCGGCACATTGACTTGCCAAAATAGTCTGGCATCAGGAAACCAAATATTGACAAGTATCACTTATTGAAATCTGTGGAAGATTAGAGAATTATAAAACAAGCAACCGAATACAACAGAAAAGCATGGATTTGGACTCAGAACCTTAACTGGCTCTTCCACCAACAAGTTATGTGGCCAAGGACAAGCCACCTAACCTCCCTGAGCTTCAATTTTCTCATCTGTAAAAATAGGAATAATTTTACCAATCTGGCCATTAAATGAGAAAATATGTGTAAATGGTTATATAAATGTATTAAGAGACATGATTATTCTCCTAAATGATCAGATTTTAAAAGGGGGGGAGTAGCTTGGGGTCTCCTGGTTCTACTAAAAATGATAAAGCAAGGCATCCTCTCTTGAGGCACCATTCAAAATTGTTCAGCAGTCTACTGCCTGCAAGTAGATTGAGCAACCAAGTCAGTCAGTCAGTCAACCAATCTATCCATCCATCTTCCAGGTGCTAAGTGGTAAGGAAGTATGGTGAAGCATTAAGTATAATTTGTATCATCAAGAAACTAATGATCTATTAGGGAAGAGGAGGGAAGACACGGAGTTCTTTCGGCCATTTTCACAGCTTCAAGTGGCTGATGGGCAGGTGAATGTATGTAACACAGTTTCTTAACCTGGACTCTCCTGGAATAGACTTCAGAGGGGATCCATTAACCTCCTGAAATATTATGTCAAGGTCTCTAGTAGGTGTCTTTTTCTGGGGAATGGATCCACAGTCTTAGATTCACAAAAGGTTTGAGTTCTAACCTGAAAGGTTCAGAACCATTTGTATTACAAGAGAAAGATTATAGATACATCCAAACGTGTTATAATAGCTATTTCAGGAACGGTTCAAACATCTGTGATTTAGTATGGAGAAGAGGCAATTCCAAGGGAAAAACCAAAGTGAACAAGGCTACCCAAGGCTCTAACTCTTCATCAGGGTCATTTACAAGAGGGCCATTTCCGACAAATTCCGTTAAACAAATTTCTCCTCTTTACGGACTGAGCATACATGTACTTACTCCCCAGCTTACACAATGCTCTCTCAATCCCACCTACACCTCCAGCACTGCCCCATTTACTTGATTCCTTTATAATGAAGCACCTCCAAAAGGTTGTCTGCAATGGTTGTCTTCACTTCCTCTCCTTCTACTCCCTCCTGAACCTACTGCAATCCTCAAAACTGCCCTGACCAAGGCCAGCAATGACTTCCACATGGGTAACACCCTAAAGTCAATCCTCAAACAATTAGCAGCGTTTGAGAAAGGGGATCCACATCCTCCAAGCCTCCCTCATGGTTGCTGCCCTTGTTTTCCTGTCTCCTTGCATGCCCCCTCTCACCTTCTTAGACAATCCATCTGAAACTGTCACCAAGCTCAACCAGTCCTGCCTTCCACTTTGCTTCTTAGCACTCACCACTGCTGCAACCGCTGTCACCCCCATTACAACATAAGCTCCTTGAAGGCAGTCTGTTTCTTGTACTGGTTTATCCCCCAGAGCCTGGCATATAACATGCTCTTGAAAATACCATTTGAGTGAATGAATATCATACTTTGTGGAATTGTGTGAAAAGGGCCCAGGTGTACAACCAGAAAGAGATAACAAAGTAAGGGTACGTCAGACTGTTGTTTTAACTCATTCCTGGCGGCAGCTACCTTCTACCACTCAAGGCTCCAGTGACTGCCACGCCACACTGAAGTTAAGTGGGACAGTGAAACCTCCCAACTATGTCTAAGACGGAGTGCCGGTTAAAAACCCACTGTGGTCACGCTGCTTCCTGCCCTGCCTGTGGTTCCGATAAGGGGTGCAGATAATATCACGTGTGCATGTGCATAGACCGGTGGCCCTGCTGCCACCAGCACTGTGCTGTGTAGTGAGCTTGAAGGGCTCTGCTTCAGTTGCCACCTGGGCAGCCCTTGAAAGAACTGGGGGCAGAAAAAAGGTTTAGCATGCCCCCCATGCTAACCCAAGTCACGCTGAGCTAGAATACCCTCCAGTTTCTCATTCTTCCTACCAACAAAAGCAGGGAGGCCTCTCTCCCTGCAATCCGGAGACTAGAAGAACAGCAACGAGCAAGCTAAGCTTCCTACTCCAGGTGGGCGAGGGACCCAACAGCCATCTCCTGAACAGCGAGGACATCTGAATGCCTTGGCAGTCTGACAGATATACTATCTTTAAAAAACCTTTTTACTATGTACATTTTTCAGACATACAAAAAGAACAGAGAGAACGTAATGACCTCCCAGGCACTCATCACCAAGCTTCAACAAGTATCAACTCAGGGTCAGTCTTGTCTCATTTATACCTGGGCTGTCCCTGTCTTGGTTTGCTGGGACAATCCCGGTTTAAGCCTGTTGTCCTGCTATAACTGACAGCTCCCTTTTTCAGTCTCAAATGTGCCTGGGATTGAAGGATGAATTATATGGTCATCTAATTTTTATTCCCACCCATTTCCCCCTGATCCTGGATTATTTTGAAGCAAATTCCAGACATAAGACCATCCATTTATAAATATTTCAGGATGTGAGGCCAATGATTTTAATACAGCTCAATACTTTTTAGATATTAACTTATAAAATATCGTGCTCTTTCCTCTCACACTTTTGCTGTCGGCTTTCAAGTCTCCTAGACGGGAAGAAGAGGGGAGTAGAATGGCCACCAGACATGCTGTGTGCTATGCATTTGCATGTATGCCCTCTGTACCCACCCTGGGGCTGGTGGCGTGGTCTCCAGCTCATGGAGTGGGCTGGCACGTAGAGAAGCCAAACAGGAGCTTATGCCAGCCGGCTTTGCTATATCACCTCCTTCCATTGTACCACACTGCCTCCACACAGAGAGTCTAGAAATACGAATTGACGATAGGTCACCAGAGCAGACCTCAGCAGTCATAGTTTTTCTTACACATGGATTGTAGAAGGAGCAGCATGAATCTGAACAATTCAAAGTGAAGGAACTCAAACCACAAACGTACCCTCAAGAGAATAAAATCCCAACCTTTAGTTCTGCTCTCCAGATGTTATCACTGCAAGATTCCAGAGCCAGGCCTAAAAGCAAGGGCATTCTAAGCTACCCGCCTTCCTAACACTTCCAAAATAATAGGGAAAGAAACAGGAGGGAATCACCTCATTTGGGCCCTCAGAAGAGATGACCCTAGAAAGTTCACTGATCTATGACTCGGCAATTCCACTTCTGAGTGTATCTCTCTGAGAAAGCTCCAGTGGAGGTCTGAGCCAACAGCCAGCATTAACAGTCAGACATGGGAGTGCACAGACCTTTAAATGACACCAGTTCCCAGCCTTTGAACTTTTCATATGAGGCTCCAGACATCATGGGGCAGAGACAAGCCATCTCTGCTGTGCCTGGTGAATTCCTGACCCACAGAACCCATGAGCATAATAAATGGTTGTCTTATGTCTCTAAATTTTAGGGTAATTTGTTAAGCAGCCCTAGTAGAAGAGCACGTGGATAAATAATATGTAGTATATTCACACGGTGGAAAACTATTTCAGTAAGGCAAATAAAAGATCTACAACTACACACACCAATAAGGATGACTCTCAGAAATTGAATGCTGAGTGAAGGAAGCAGATGTAAGAGCACAGACTTTATGATTCCATTTCCTTAAAGTACAAAAATAGGCAAGACAAATCTCTTCTATCACACCGTTGAGACAGCAGTTACCCTTGGGAAGGAGCAGTGGCTGGAAAGGGACATGATAGGGATCTTACAAGGGATATGGGCAGGAAGACAAATATGATTCAGACATGCAAGTGGAGATATCTGGTGTAAGGTAGGGGCCAAGGGCCAGAGGAAATATCTGGACTGGAGACATGGTAGACTAGAGATGGTAATAAAGGCCAGGGGAAGATGAGCTCACTCTAGGAGAATGTAGAAAGACCCAAGGCCCATCCATGAGGGCAAGTAACATTTTAAGGACCACACTTAAACACATTTGAAAAGATAGTAGATACAGGAAGTAAAAAGGGACAGCTGAAAATAATATTTACAGTAAATAGCCATGTGGTGACAGCAAAAAAAGATAACAAATGAAGTTCCCAAACTGTAGATGTCTATCTGCAAAGCCACTCTTCCAACCTTTTTCTTTTTTCCCCTTTCTTTTTTGTTGGAAAGGAGGTAGTACTATGAAAAGACTACTCCATGGCATGACTTGGGCTAAACTTAATCCAGATCTTTAAAATTATAAGCCAGTTAACACTGTTTACACCTTTGGTTAAGAGCCTCAGAAAGAACCATTCTTCCAAATTCCTGTGGCTCCTCAGGCATCAGCTTGATTCCATTCATTTGCTGAGTGAAGCCAGGGAAGAGAGGTGGGACCTTTACTCAGAATACCTTGGTGAGGCAGCTTGAGGTCCATTTTACAGAAGAAGAAAAAGGCTCAGGCAGGTAAGGAAATAGATACAGGGTGAAAAGGGAAGAATGTTTTCCAGCCTTGGCCAGCATGGCCAAATATGAAGCTTGGATCAGGGTATTACAGTTGGTACCTTGGAGGGAGGTAGGATACGTGGGTGTAGACGTGATGAGGGTGCTGCTTGACTAGACCTCAGACTCCAGAGCCAGCCCCGGCCTTGCTCACCACCACAGCTGGTGGCAGAAGGCTTTACACACATCCAATGGTCACACGACAATATGGATCAATGGGTCTGTCATTTTTTGATCTGATAACTATGCGAGTTTGGCTTGAATAGGTAAAACCAATCAACTGGATAATCTGTAATACAGGAACAGGGGCATGGATTAGAACCCAATTTGCTCTCCTGAGAAAGGAATTCTTCATACAGCACAGCTGCCCCACTGCTTGCAATCCACACAGACTCAGACCATGCCCTGGCTGGCAAGGGAATCTCCTTCCCACCACTGGGGATGGCTTTTACAATGACTTAACCAGTAACAGGTTGCCTTCGAGTCAGTTTCTACTCATGGTGACTCCATGTGTGTCAGAAGAGAACTGTGCTCCATAGGGTTTTTAATGGCTGGTTTTTAGGAAGCGGATCACCAGGCCTTTCTTCCAAGATGCCTCTGGCTGGTCTTGAACCTCTAACCTTGTGGTTAACAGCTGAGCGTAATAACCATTTGCACCACTCAGGAATTCCTAGGACCACTAAGGCATAGTATAAAATGTTCACCAATTCTAACTGCCGCCCTTTCCTAGTAAAGGGCTTTCCTGGTGTGCTGCACTCTCAGGAAATGCACACCGGCACTCAGCTTGAAATGTGGAGGCCTGTTTTATTTGACACCCTCATCCTCAAAAATGCAGAACAAGTTTTTATCTTGAAAATATATTTCCAGACTAAAATATTCATATATTAAGACTTGCTTTCTAACACATAAATAAGATCACACCATCTATACTATTTTGAAATCTGCTTTTTCATTTTTAAATATATTTTCTTTCCATAGAAAAATATAATCTCCTTCATCTTTTTTAAGCAACAGTTATACAGTATTTACTATAAACCAAAAAAAACCCACTGCCGTTGTGTCGATTCTGACTCATAGTGACCCTATAGGACAGAGTAGAACTGCCCCGTAGAGTTTCCAAGGAGCACCTGGCAGATTCGAACTGCTGACCTCTTGGTTAACAGTTGTAGCACTTAAGCACTACACCACCAGGGTTTCCAGTATTTACTATATGGAGATATAATTTATTTAGCTAATATCCCAAAGATAGATATTTGGAAGTTTAGTATTAGGAACAGCACTGCAGTGAGCATCTTTACACGCTCATCTTTGTGCACCTGTCCAGTTATATCCTTTGGGTAAATTCCACAAAGTAAAACTGCTTACTTAAGACACATGTGGAAACCCTGGTGGTGTAGTGTTAAGAGCTATGGCTGTTAACCAAAAGGTCGGCAGTTTGAATCCACCAGGTGCTCCTCGGAAACAGTATGGGGCAGTTCTATTCCGTCCTATAGGATTGCTATGAGTCAGAATTGACTGGACTGCAATGGGTTTGGGTTTTTTGGTTTAAGACACAGATACCTTTAATTAACTATTACTGCGGCTGCTAGGGGGGCATGGTGGTTCAGTGGTAGCATTCTTGCCTTCCATGCCAGAGACTCCGGTTTGATTCCCAGCCAATGCACCTCATGCCCAGCCACTACGCATCTGCCAGTGGAGGCTTGTGTGTTCCTATGATGCTGAACAGGTTTTGGTGGAGCTTCCAAACTAAGAGGTACTAGGAAGAAAG
Organism: Elephas maximus indicus; assembly: GCF_024166365.1. NCBI lineage: Eukaryota > Metazoa > Chordata > Mammalia > Proboscidea > Elephantidae > Elephas > Elephas maximus. The sequence goes on along the minus strand of NC_064839.1, from coordinate 40,876,327 downwards.
GTCTGGCGATCTATTTCCAAAAATCAACCATAGAGAACTCCATGGATCACAACAGTCTGATCAGCAATCCATCATGGGGTTGCCATCAGTCGGGGACTGACCAGACAGCAGCTAACAACAACAGACTTTGTCTTGCCCTCCAAGCCCACCCCTTCCCTCAGTCTGACAAGCAGAGCTCGCTTCTGTTCCCCAAGCACTCCACGCTCTTCCACATGCCTTATACCCGCTGCTCTCCTGCCCCAAATTATTCCTCCTTTCATCATGACAGGTGAACTTCTCAAACATGAAAATCAAACTCAAAAGTCATCTCTCCCGGGAGGCTAGGCATTTAATGATTCCTTAAACAGACTTTCAGACAATCCTCTTCTTTTCAAGGTTAATAGAGGTCTGGCTAGTGATTTGTTGAATGTCCATATGACAGACTATTAGGCAGCCCAAAAAAAAAAGTTAAACTCTGTATATTAACTTGTCCACAAATGGTTTAAAAAAAAAAAAAAAGTCTAGTTGCAAAGCCATTTATAGAGTGTGAAGTCTTAGAAAACAAAGAAACCCATACGTGCTGGCATAAACACTGGCACAGACATGCGTCGGAACAGACACATCCACGTTTCACAATGGCTACCTGGTTACTCACCAGGAATGTGGCTGGATGTGGAAGAAAAGACAATCACTTTTTAAACACTTCTGCATTGTCTGATCTTATGTAAATGAACTCAAATTACTTTCGTAACTAAAAAAACCAAAAGATTTTTTAAATTAAATATCTCCCCTCCATACCAATTATCCCTGGGTCTCAGCTAAAAGTCGTAGTGATTGGGATTGCTACCAAGAAGAGATAACCAATAGTCTAGGCCTCACATGTGGCGCTGATCAGGAAAAAAAATTTTAAAACCAAAACCAGGAGACGTTTGTGGTGGCTGGCAGTACTCTAAGGCCATCCCTATGCAGAACGCACCTAGCCCAGCAACAAGCTGCCTCGGTGTGGGAGCCACGGCCACAGGTGTCACGGCCACAGGAGCCACGGCCACAGGAGCAGCACTGCGCCTCTGAGTTGGCAGATGGTACTGGAATGAGCGGTAAAGAGCCTCCCCCAGGCTTTATCATTTTTGTTTTTTCCTTCTCCCTTTTCAGCTCTGCTGCCTTCAATTAGCACATGTAATACTATAATTACTAAGGCAATCAGGCTGGTATCACTTCTCACTCTATGAAAGCACATTCCCTCTTTCCTTATTTGATGGTACAAGAGCCACTATGCAAAGGCCATCTTTCATCTCACCTAAGGTGAGAAATACCCTCATGGCCCCTGTGAAGAGCAGCATTTCATCAGCTGGAATGAACTGGCCTCTACTCCCACATGACCAGGCCCAGCCACACACGTGCTCCAGCCAGCACCATCCCATCCACATTTGGCAGGGCCGACTGAGGGGCAGGCCGGTATAGGCAGTCCTTCCGAAGAAACTCCTTTGTTTCTCACAATGCAAGACACACTGGGTGCCAAGCATTGCAAGAACAGCCAAGAGCAGCTAGAAGAGTCTCACTTCTTTCTCCACAGCAGCTCCGAGTCTGCTGCTGCTCATTTAGCTTTTCTGTGTAGCCAGGTAGATGATGGGAGGGGGTGGAGTAGTAGGAAGGGAAAAAGAAGGCAGCAGCCCACCTTTATGGAGTAATTTCTATGTGCCAGGCACGGATCTGGGCGCTCTGTGTGCATTATTGCATTTAATCCTAGATCCTCCATGTTTGGCACCATTATTCTTCCTACCTTACAGATGGGAAAACTGAGGCACTGGGAGGTGAAAGTCAGACACCTAGTGAGTGACTGGAGCTGGGATCCCAACTAACTAACCTGGGAGCCTGACAAGATGGAAGGAAATCCCAGGACAAGACTGGGTGGAAGGGAGGGATAAACAGACAAGGCAAACCAAAGCTCAGACCTTTTCCTCTTTTTCAGTCAAGGGTAGAGCACCAAATAGTGTTTTGATATAAAATCAGGTCCTTATCTCAGAGACTGGCTACTAATGGGAGACTCAAGGTAGGAGAAATTTCTAGGGAAAAATATTCCTATGTTCCTTTGCGTGATCTAGAAATGTAAAGAACAACGAGGAACTGACCTCTGTATTTTAACAAAAATTCCAAACTAGGAGACCACCTCCAATCTAGTCCTGCCCAGCATGAAGAAGGTGGATATGTGCCACACAGCATGGTCATGGCTGGCTCCAAAGGAGACCACTTCCTCTCAGTCCTTTATTAACTGGAGAACAAAAGCAGTAATTGGAGCTCTCTCTCCTGCTGTTCATTCTGATTCTGATGGCTGAGCCAACTGGTAGAGAGGACATTTACATGTGATCACAAATATTTACCTGTCCTTACGGCTGCAGAACGTCATCACAAGTGACTTCTTGAGCTCTTCACCAGTCAACTCTCAAACCACCAGTGCGTATCTCCATTCATTTATTAACTCACACACTTTTAAGAAGAGAAGAAGCTGAAGAGAAACTAGATAACTGGGAGCTCCTAAAAATCAAACACCTATGCCCATCCAAAGACTTCACCAGAAGAGTAAAAAGACTACCTACAGACTGGAAAAAATGTTTTTAGCTATGACATTTCTGATCCGCATCTAATCTCTAAAATCTACATGATACTGCAAAAACTCAACTACAAAAAGACAAATAATCCAATTAAAAAATGGGCAAAGGATATGAACTTCACTGAAGAAGACATTCAGGTAGCTAACAGATACTTGTGGAAATGCTCACGATCATTAGAGAAATGCAAATCAAAACTACAATAAGATTCCATCACACTCCAACAAGGCTGGCATTAATCAAAAAAACACAAAATAATAAATGTTGGAGAGGTTGTGGAAAGATCGGAACACTTACACTGCTGGTGGGAATGTAAAATGGTACAACCACTTTGGAAATCGATTTGGTGTGCTCTTAAAAAGCTGGAAATAGAACTACCATATGATCCAGCAATCCCATTCCTTGGAATATATCCTAGAGAAATAAGAGCCTTGACATGAACAGATATATGCACACCCATGTTCACTGCAGCACTGTTTACAACAGCAAAAAGATGGAAGCAACCAAGGTACCCATCAACAGATGAATGGATAAATTCCGGTATATTCACAAAATGGAATACTATGCATCAATAAAGAACAATGATGAATCCGTGAAACATTTCATAACACGGAGGAATCTGGAAGGCATTATGCTGAGTGAAATTAGTCAGTTGCAAAAGGACAAATATTGTATGAGAGCATTATTATAAGAACTTGAGAAATAGTTTGAACAGAGAAGAAAATATTCTTTGATGGTTACAAGAGTGGTGTGGGAGGGAGGGAGTGCGGTATTCACTAATTAGATAGTAGACAAGAACTATTTTAGGTGAAGGGAAAGACAACACACAATACAGGAGAGGTCAGCAGAACTGGACTAAACCAAAAAGCAAAGAAGTTTCCTGAATAAACTGAATGCTTCGAAGGCCAGCACAGCAGGGGCGGGGGGCTTGGGGGCCATGGTTTCAGAGGACATCTAGGTCAAATGGCAAAATAAAATCTATTAAGAAAACATTCTGCATCCCACTTTGGAGAGTGCCATCTGGGATCTTAAATGCTAGCAAGCGGCCATCTAAGTTGCATCAATTGGTCTCAACCCACCTGGAGCAAAGGAGAATGAAGAACACCAAAGGCACAAGATACTCATGAGCCCAAGAGACAGAAAGGGTCACATAAACCAGAGACTACATCAGCCTGAGGCCAGAAGAACTAGATGGTGCCTGGCTACAACTGCTGACTGCCCTGACAGGGAATACAACAGAGAACCCTTGACAGGGCAGGAGAGCAATGAGATGCAGACCTCAAATTATCATTAAAAGACCTGACTTAATGATCTGCCTGAGACTAGGAGAACCTCAGTGGTCATGGTCCCCAGGCCTTCTGTTAGCCCAAGACAGGAACCATTCCCAAAGCCAACCCTTCAGACGGGGATTGCACTGGACTATGGGACAGAAAATGATACTGTTGAGGAGTGAGCTTCTGGGATCAAGTAGACACGTGAGACTATGTGGGCAGCTCCTGTCTGGAGAAGAGATGAGAGGGCAGAGGGGGTCAAGGCTGGCCAAATAGACATGAAAATAGAGAGTGGAGAGAAGGAGTATGCTGTCTCATTAGGGGGAGAGCAACTGGGAGTATACAGCAAAGCGTATATAAATTTTTGTATGAGAGACTGACTTGATTTGTAAACTTTCACTTAAACCACAATAAAAATTAAATTAAAAAAAGAATAGAAGAAGCTCTTTGGGCTAAAATTTAAAACCCCACCTTATTTTTTTCAAAGGTACATAACATACAGACATCCAAGGCAAATGCTGGACACGGTGGCGTGGTGCCATAGCAGATGGGGGTGGAAGAAGTGTCAGAGATGAAAGGGCATAAGACAAAAGTACCACAAGGTGGAGTCTGGTTGTCCACACCTGATCTGGTCTATAGGAACAAGCACACTCACCTAAACCAGACTGCAGGCAGTCTCCCAAACCTCCCATAAGGAATGTCACAGAGGTGGAGGGCAGGCCAACACTTTCACAGAATCCAGCTCGCTGCGGGGTGGTAGGCACTTAGCAGGGAGAAGAAAACGTGAATTCTCATCTAGGTTCTGTCTCTTAACCACTTTCATAACCCTGGGAAAATATCAGCATTTGAGTCTCCATTTGTTCACCTGTAAAACTGAAGAGACTGGATTATGCCTCTTAGACTCCTCCCAATTCTAAGGCTTAAGAATGCAAAGTTAGGGAGCACTGTGTTATTTCTCTCCTACGGAAGGTCCCCTCAAGGGGAAGTGCCAGAAGGATCTTCTGCCTGAAGAAAGGCAGCACTATTCCAAGGAGTAAAAGGAACTGAAAGGCCCCAGTTCTCACACGTGGTAAGTGTTCTAAAATATTTTCAGAACTGACACCTGGTTCAAAAGGGTGTCTGTATTAGGAAAGGCAAGGGCGTACATGCAACTCACAGCTTGTTAGATCTCAGAAGTCTTCTTTCTGCCTCTTCTGCACTATGCCTCATCTACACCCTCTTAACACTTCTCCTTGGACCACTGTGCTGCATCTCCCTCCCCCCCCAACCCCGCCTGCCCTCCATGCCAAGCCTCCAGTACCCTGAGAAGGAGAAGGACAGTGGTAACATTAATACTTCCACATGTGCCAAGGGGAGACTGGAATGCGAGCACCCTGCCTGCTGGGTAACCCAGCTACACACCTACTGCCATAAAGGCAAATGATAACTCGAACTCAGGCACATGTGCCCCAAGCTGCTCTGAAAGGGTAAAGATAGGCTCCATGTCTGCATTCTCTTTAACTTAGTAGCTCTTTCAGCCCTTTCTGATAAATAGCTCAACTCATCTCGCTTCAGCAACTGTCAACTTTATCCAAAGGTCAAAGGGTTGACCTTGAGCCAGTGCAGGTGGAAACTTCTCCAGTCGCCTTCAGAGATGCCTTCAAAGGTTCTGTGGAGGGAATCTTATTTTCCCAAGTGACTAAGAAATGCATCTCCTGAAGATACTTGGGGTGTCAGCCTCTGCCAGGTTGAGCTTAATGGTGTCTCTGAACAACTACCAGGTGCTACCTTTCTTCTGAGAAAGCTCTTAAACAAATAAGGTTCTCAGCATGTTATTATAAACGGGATATAACAGGTCTGTCAAAGCGAGTTTTTAAAACTATCTCAATCCTTTTGAAGTCACTGAGCAGCCATTTGCTTAGATGGTTCTGAGGAGTGTAACAGCAAGATCGCTGATACTTCCTCAAAAGTATAACCTAATTTTAAGTCTCTCACAGATTAATCTGCAGGAAACACAATGTAAACCAGTGGCTTCGCTGCCTCAGCAGTCAGGCAGGCTCTTAGGAGAGGAAACCTTTCACAGCACTACCACACTAGGGCCAGTTTGCATTAAAAGGCCACTGCCAGGTCAGAACTGGCTACAAAGCAGCCAATTCCTCCAATTAACACTTTAAACCAAGCTCGGGGCAAGATGATTAATTCTGTTAGGAAAACTGCCAGAGGGAAAGTCATACTGGGGGGTGGAGATCGGTTGTGAAGTACCACATTTTTATATTCTCTTCTGTGGTGACTTCTGGCTAAGCCATCGAAAACCTGACAGCAAGACTAACAGAACTTCATTGCAGGGTCTGAATTCCTCAGTATCCCCTAAAGAAAGTCACCATGGGGCAGCCTTATTGAGAACTTTCCTCATTTTCTTAGCCATCTCCTCATGCAGGTAAGAAAGCTTCAGTACCTTCATAGTATAGAGAAATGAAGGGAAGATCTCAGAGTTGTGTACACACACACACACACACACACAAAACCAAGGGTGCACATGAGATTAAAATCCAGGTCTTTTTTTGTTTTTTAATTTTATTGTGCTTTAGGTGAAAGTTCACAGTGCAAATTAGTTTCTCATTCGAAAATTAGCACACATTCTTGGATCAGGTGGACACTTGAGACTATGTTGGCATCTCCTGCCTGGAGGGGAGATGAGAGGGTGGAGGGGGTTAGAAGCTGGTGAAAAGGACACGAAAAGAGAGAGTGGAGGGAGAGGGCAGGTTGTCTCACTAAGGGCAGAGTAATTGGGAGTGTGTAGCAAGGTGTATACCGGTTTTTGTGTGAGAGACTGACTTGATTTGTAAACTTTCACTTAAAGCACAATAAAAATTATTAAAAAAAAATTAGCACACAAATTGTCTTGTAACTTTGGTTGCAGTCGTTGCAATGAAATCCAGGTTTCTTGACTCCTATAATGTCCTTCAAACTCCTCTCTAGTATAGTCTGCTAGGGTGGATTTCATAGTTCTGGTGCAGACATACAGCTAGGATGTATTTTCCCACTCCTGCCACATGCAAGGTGGGGGCTACACTGACTTAGTAAATTGCCGTACCATCTTGGTTTAGCAATGGCAATTCCAAGTGCTTCTGGTTTTTCCATGATTGAGAGGGGCTCCCCATATCCTGGGCTGTAACAAGACATTCAAACTAGGCTGCCTAGTCATCTAACCTTACCAAACTTTCTGTCTAACCTCCTAAAAAAATAACCAAACGAAACCCATTGTCATCGAGTTGATTCTGACTCATAGCGACCCTACAGGACAGAGTAGAACAGCCCCATAGAGTTTCCGAGGAGCACCTGGTGGATTCAAACTGTGGACCTTTTGGTTGGCAGCCATAGTACTTCACCACTACACCACCAGGGTTTCCTCTAGTAAATGCAAAGAAGTGAAGGGAGAAATAAAGAAAACATGAAGAACATGATTTCCAAGGGTCAAATGAAACAAAGCCAGCCTGAGGGAGAGAGAGGAGGGGTCAAATCCATCAAGTTAAGACCTCAGTCCACTTTTAAATTAATTGATGCAATTTCCAATCATTACAGGTAGAACACAGACCTCAGACTTTCAGCTCCAAACAGTTCTCTGCTTATATCTAGAAATGAAAGGCTAAAATAAGACATAAGAATAAACTTCAAGACACTGGGCAGAATCTTTTGAGGGCAGAAAAACTAGTTCCTAGAAAATCTAAGTATAGGGAAAGGACACAAACCTGATGCACGCCTTTCCTGATTTTAAAACATAGTATTCCTTTGTTCTGTTCAAATGACTGCCTCTTGGTCTATGTACAGGTTCCACATGAGCACAATTAAGTGTTCTAGAATTCCCACTCTTTGCAATGTCATCCATAATTTGTACGATCCACACAGTCGAATGCCTTTGCACAGTCAATGAAGCACAGGTAAAAGTTAACAACCTGCGAAATGCAGATGATATAACCTTGCTTGCTAAAAGTGAAGAGAACTTGAAGCACTTACTGATGAAGATCAAAGACTATATAGCCTTTGGTATGGCTATAAAGAAAACAAAAATCTTCACAACTGGACCAATAAGCAACATCATGATAAACAGAAAATATTGACATTGTGGAGGATTTCATTTTACTCGGATCCATAATTAATGTTCATGGAAGCAGCGGTCAAGAAATCAAACAATGCACTACACTGGGCAAATCTACTGCAAAAGACCTCTGTAAAGTGTTAAAAAGCAAAGATGTCACTTTGATAACCAAGGTGCGCCTGACCCGAGCCATGGTATTTTGAATCACCTCATATGAATCTGAAAGCGGGACAATGAATAAGGAAGACCTAAGAAGAACTGATGCCTTTGAATCACAGTTTTGGTGAAGAATATTGGATGTACTATGGACTGCTAGACCAAACAAATCTGTCTTAAGAGAAGTACAGCCAGAATGCTCCTCAGAAGGGAGGATGGCAAAACCTCATCTTACGTACTTTAGACATGTTATCAGGAGGGACCAGTCCTAGGGAAGGATATCATGCTTGGTAAAATAGAGGATCAGAGAAAAAGAGGAAAGCTCTGAAAGAGATGGACTGACACAATGGCTACAACAATAGGCTCAAACATAGCAACACCTGTGAGGATGGCACAGGACTGGGCGATGCTTCATTCTGTTGTACACAGGGTCGCTATGAGTCGGAACCAACTTGACAGCACCTGACGACAACAACAATAGGCAACAACAAAAATAAAAAGGCTATAACTTTCTCTGATACCCCACGATATCAGAGATTTATTATGCTTGCTCTTGATTTATTATGCTTTTCTTTTTTTAAATTCTACAGATATTTGGTGCCAAGCCTGCAAGGGGGAAGGGCAACTGCTAAGTGTCTATAATGAGTCCTACTACCTAACATGAAAACAGTTGCCAGAGCAGGCAGTACCTAAGGCTCTTCTTATAGCAGGCAGGCCTAGGACATGTGTGGACTTCCTTCACTGTTACCAAAGGCCCACATCTAGTTATTGATATTCAAATGTGAAAAGCCTAGCAGGTAGTAGCCCCTTGGGTGGAGAACGTTTGGTGGCAGCTAAGAAACAGAACTTTCAACAAAGGCGTGCAGAAACCCCAGTGCATTTCTTAGGTGACAAGGCCTAATTTATTTAAAGGAGAAAAATAACGAGGCCACAGGAACACAGAACAACTCTGCTAGGCCCACCAGCTGAAGCTATACCCAAAGCAGGCGTAAGTATCACTGCTCACTGCTGCTATCTATCTAACCTCTTAGTTCCGCCTGTGATCAAGTAACCAAATTCAATCTAAGCATTTCTTTTCTAAGTACCAAAGCATGCAATGTGATTTGTTACTCCTTTCTGCCCAAGGGCTCACATGAAGGCTTAGAACCCCCACTGTCCAGTTGGGCTCGAATCCCCCTTCAGTTCCTATGACGGCCATGTCTAGTATGGCCATTGCCACTATGAAATAGCTGCCCCATCTTTAACCATTTCTCTCACTCTTTGGAGAGGCTGTGGCCACTCTGTTCTTCCCTGCAGTTCCTGCAGCCTGCATGGTGCTGGGCAAGAAGGTTAGGGGAAATAAGGCTGGATTTAACTGTTAGTGTTGTGTTATTCTCACAGTGCCCCTTGGAAGCAACGCTACTGAGAACCAAAAAAGAAAAGGCTGCATACCACTGATGAGAACCGCCCAAATAAGAGGAAGAGGCCCAGGCTATCATCAGATCTACACAGACCTGCATAGAAGGAAAAGGAAAAAGGGCAGGTCAGATATCAATATATTTACAGGATGAGAAGGGGCAGAATAAAGTTTCTGTTCTTCTCCTCTGAGGGCCCAAGTTTGTTGAGGGGGTTTAACAATGGCACTGTGGTCCCTATTTTTCTCCATATACAACTCACTGCTAAAATAGCTTCCAAGGCAGACAGAGCCAACCCCACCGACTTTCTCACAAAGCAGCTGTTGATAACATTCCTGGAGCTAGGGAAGATGACTCCCTAGTTTGTTTATAAAGTTTTCATTTTTACCTATAAAGTTATTCTTATCCCTGTTTCCTAAGGCCTCTGACTTTGGAACTAGAAGGCTCGAAAGTAAAAGTGATCCACAGTAAGCACAGATCCTGAAAGAACAGAACAAATCTGGTCATTCCGCTGCCCCAAGGACCAAGTCTAGGGGCATGTGCTTTCACCTCAGGACTTTGGTCTCCAGGAGCTTTGTTCATCAAGCACCTCTTAATCCTAAACCAAAATAATTCATTTTTTAACACACCTCCAAATGTTGATCAACCGTGGTGACTCCTGCTGAGGAAACAAACAAGAAAACAAAACTGTCTCCATCTATATTTGTATTGGAATGACCGCACTAAATTCCATTTAGATCAGGATGGGTATGGCATTAGTAAGCACAAAACAAGCATTTGAGTTATACTGATGTCAAAGGAGGACAGGAAATGGAGGAGGAGGATGGCAGCACCGAAGTAGTCCAGGGACCCCCGTAGCTATCTCGGACATTTTCTGAATGAAAGAAAATCCCACAAGATTTTGAACAAGTCCAAAAGAAAATACAACAGCATTACTCCGTAAAAAAGGAGCCCTGGTGGCACAGTGGTTAAAGCGCCCAGCTGCTAACGAAAAGGTCGGTGGTTTAAACCCACCAGCCACTCCACAGGAGAAAGATGCGGCAGTCTGCTTCCATAAAGATTTACAGCATTGGAAACCCTATAGGGCAGTTCTACTCTGCCCTATAGGGTCGCTATGAGTCAGAATCGACTTAACAGCAGCAGGGTTTTTTTTTTTTTCCTTTTTTTTTTGGTGGCGCAATGGTTATATGATCAGGTGCTAACCGAAAGGTTTGTGGTTTGAATTACCCAGTGGCTCTGAGGGAGGAAGACTTGTCGATCTGCTTCCATAAAGATTACAGCCAAGAAAACTCTATGGGGCAGTTCTACTCTGTAACTCATGGGGTCACTATGAGTCGGAAATGACTAAACAGCACCCAACAACAGTAACAACTCTGTAAGGATAAATGCTACCATAACAAGAATGTTTAAGTCTTGAGTTCCAAATACCCCAAGTAGCTGAACCAGAAAATGCCAGAAGGCTGAATACAACAGGTAGAGGAAAGGTTTCTGCTCCTGAGAGTTTTAAATCAAAGCTAGGGGTCTCTTGCGTGGAGCCAAGTGTCATCTGTTTTCCCACCTTTCTCGGGCAAGCTCTTCCGTTTTCATCCTGGGCCTTTTCCTTTATAGGCATTCATCTGTATTGGCTACCAAACTCTCCATGCAGCCATGATAGGATACTCATCTGCCCTTCAAAGGACATCCATTAAACACTCTTCATACTCACCCCTTCACAGGAATGTCATTTTAAGAGCCACATATATGCCTGCTGGGAAATTTTACCTCTAAATAAATAGGAAGACTTTAATTGATTCTCAAAGCAGTAAACCAGAAGACACTCAGGGCTTATTTTGACCTTGGTTAACCATAAAAATGAAAGATGTCTGTGCACTGCAATTCTGTTTGCCTTATTTTTCTGGCAATAAAATGGCCAGGGCCATGAGTTCCTCTAGTTGCTTCTCAAGAGGATTCTCACAGCAGGAGGAAGGTTGAACCTCATGGTGTTGAGTCCCTTCCATAAGACAAGTTCATGTACTCTAAAAAGTGAAGATTTGTCCTTCCTTGTCACTTACGAACTTCAATATCTTTACATCTTTGTACAAAGATACAGTTTCTGTTCTTGTCAAAGAGAACCAACCCAGGATTTACTATTTAACCAACAAAGGTAAACACCAACATCAGACAGAATTATATACCAGGCTTTCAGACAGAATTATATACCAGACTTTCAAATCTGTGCTGGTCACAGCCGCTAGCACTTATACACAGTACTGTCATTGAAAATGACTGAATCGTCAACCCAATACCCTATTTGCAGGGTCTTTAGTCAGAGCGCATTAACAAAAATGTGAACTAACATGGCCACTTGGCTTTCACACCAGGATCTATGGAAGGAGATAATTCCTTTCACAGGTCAACTTCCTTAAGTCCTTACCTCTTAAGAAGATTCCGTTTCTTCTCCAAAACCAAATATACCAAACCCATTGCCGTCAAGTTGATTCTGACTCACAGCGGTCCTACAGACCCTATAGGACAGAGTAGAACTGCCCCATAGGGTTTCTAAGGAGCAGCTGGTGGATTCGAACTGCCGACCTCTTAGTTAGCAGCCGAGCTCTTAACCACTGGGCCACCAGGGCTCCATTTCTTCTCTATGGACCCTTAAATTTCAAACCAGATACAAAAAAAGGAGCTCTAAGGTGATATGGGGAGACCCATAGAAATAACTGCTAGCTATTAATATCTAAAACAACTTACAGTGCTCAGAATTTTCTCCAATGGCAAATATTTCACATTATATATAAACAAACCTACCTCTCAGTAAAGGAATTGGTACTACCCAAATTCTGAGCAGCTCAGAAATGGCTCTGGGTCACCAGCTAGCAAATGTCCTTATGGAGGAAACATCAGAGTAAAAACTTTACTTATTTTCTTTGAAGTTTGTTTAAGAAACATCCTCTTGGTCATTCAAGGACATGTCCCGTTAGAGAAGAGGCTGACTTTCCAAGGGAAAGCTAATTTCAGTTAGAAAGACAAAAATTATTCCTATAAGACTATGTGTTTACACTGTTTTTCTTCTGTAAAATAAAGTTTCTTTCGTCTCTCAGCTCACGTAGAGAGCTAGGTAGGGTACGGAAGGGTCAACAAACCTAGGCTTCCTTATGGCTTTCCAGCAGAAGTGTGACTCCACAGAGAGGCAGGAAGAAGTTTTTGTGGCAAAGGCCTCTTGCACAAAGGGACAAGCAGTGCCCTTCATCAAGCCTGTCGCCTCCCCGAGAAGACTCCACTGTCTGAGCATAGAACATGACTTGCTCTGGGGCCAGTAGCATGAATGTGCTGTGGACCAAGTTCTTCACAAGAAGAGCCATGAGTAGCTTCAATCAGGGCCCTGGTTCTGCCACAAGGAGCTCAAGGTTTTAAATTACATGCGGGCAGGGGCCTGGAGGAAAGGCATGGATTAAGTACACAAGAATGGTTGGTTCTAAATTCTAGTATGTTAGCGCTACCACTTTATTTAGACCAGAGAAATAGTTCCTTTAGGAAACATTAAAATGGGGGGTGAAGGGGGAATGTCCAAATGGTGTACCCACACTTCTCCATCCACTTTCAGCATCAATGCAACAGGGACGATGCCTGACCTGCTAGTTGCGCGTGAGAGGGAAGCCGCCTCTCTCCACCCACTCTACCTGTTATAAAGGCCTTCTTTCTGCATTGGCTCTGGGAAGCTAAGATCACAGTAACAGGTTCATCAAGACACCCTGTTTCTTTATAATTACTGCTCTAACAAGAGACTCACAGAGGAGCAAGCAGACCAGGGAGAGAGTCAGACCCTCTTGTTCACGCTTGAGCAGCGGCAAAAGGCTAGGTGTGTGAATGTGAGAGGCAATGAAGGGCTGAAATTCTCCATAGATGGAGGCCCCATTGCCAAGGAGCAAGCTGTACACCTGAGGAGGGGCAGAGCTACATCTGAAGGCCAGGCTTCCAGTGGAATTATGTCAGGAGAGAAATAGAGAAGTAATAAGGTAATGCCACCACAGAACTTGAGATGGAGGAAATGGCCAGGGAAGCACAAAGTACTAGTATTACCTGACTGGTAAGTTATTAATCACTTTCTTAAAGTAAAAAGTAATGATTCCTTTGACCATTAATTAGAAGTGCCTGACTCAGAGACCAGAGTCAAGCCTGAAAACCCGCCATGAGGCCTCTGAGAAGCCCACTCAGCGATCCTTGGTGACTGTTTCCAGCCCTTAAACCCCTCCCCGGTTTGCCAACCCCCAGCACCCTGGGGCTGCATGGGGAAATCTCCCCATACCTTCAGAGGGACTGCTCAGTAGACAGGAAAGGAGATGAACCAGGCCTAGCTTGCCCCTCAGGCCACAGGACACCTATTGAGGTCAAGGAGCAGGCAGAGCCCTGAGGGTATTAGGAAAGCCTCCCCCTGTGAAGCCACCCTTCACCCTTAACTAACAATAGTTACTCGGTTTTATTTTCCTTCTCCAAACGTAAACTGCTACAGCCCAGAACTACATCTCTAGATCAACACAGTTCATAAGGCCCTTCACATTCTGGAAGACAAACGTAGGATCGAGGAAAACCATATGTAAAAATACTGTGCTTGTTGAAACACACACAGCATATCAGTTATTGTGCCCATAGGCTTCTGTCATTTCTACAAGAACCACAAAACCAGGGGAAATTAAGAGTCAGAACTGACTCAACGGCAACAGGTTTGGTGGCACAGTGGTTAAGAGCTTGGCTACTAACCAAAAGGTCAGCAGTTCAAATCCACGAGCCGTTCCTTGGAAACCCTACAGGGAAGTTCTGTTCTGTCCTATGGGGTCGCTATGAGTCAAAATCGACTCCCAGCAATAGGTTTTTTGGTTTAGTGGGGTGGAAACAGCAGCCCTGGAGGCACAGTGGTCTCAGAGCTGGGCTGCTAACTGAAAGGCTGGCAGTTTGAACCCACCAGCTGCTCCTCAGGAGAAAGATGTGTCAGTTTGCTTCCATAAAGATTACAGCCTTGGAAATTCTATGGGGCAGTTCTCTTCTGTCCTATAGGGTTGCTATGAGTCAGAAACGACTCAAGAGCAGTGAGTTGTTTTTTTGTTTTTGTTTTTGTTTTTTTGGTTTGGTGGGGGGAAACAGCGCAAAGTGAATTATCAAAAAGGTGGGTGAAATAATTTAAAATGGAAGAAAATTTGTTAGTTGAAGGAAGAGACACATCGTTAATTCAATGAAAAGCAAAATTTTTACCAGGATTTGGGAAGCCTCTGTTAAAACGCTAGAATACAAGGGAAGGGTTTACACCACCACAATGAGCCAAACAAGCCAATGGACACTACTGCAGTGATGGCTTCAACAGGGAGACCAGGTTCTTTTGTAAAGTCTAGACTTTTCTTAAAAATATGATATGTGCTACATAAACCAGAGACTACATCAGCCTGAGACCAGAAGAACTAGACGGTGCCCTGCTAAACCGATGGCTGCTCTAACAGGGAACACAACCGAGAACCCCTGAGGGAGCAGGAGAGCAGTGGGATGCAGACCTCAAATTCTTGTAAAAAGACCAGATTAATGGTCTGAATGAGACTAGAAGGACCCCGGTGGTCATGGCCCCCAGACCTCCTGTTAGCCCAAGACAGGAACCATTCCCAAAGCCAACTCTTCAGACAGGGATTGGACTGGACAATGGGATAGAAAATGATACTGGAGTGAGCTTTTGGGATCAAGTAGACACATGAGACTATGTTGGCATCTCCTGTCTGGAGGGGAGATGGGAGGGCAGAAGGGGTCAGAAGCTGGCTGAAGGAGCATACTGTCTCATTAGGAGGAGAGCAATTAGAAGTATACAGCAAGGTGTATATAAATTTTTGTATGAGAGACTGACTTGATTTGTAAACTTGCACTTAAAGCATGATAAAATTTTTTAAAAATGTCATATGTACATATCAAAGTACAAACTGAAAAGACATAATCTGAGCATACAAAATAACTACATTAATCAAATTTGCTTATTTATATGAGTTGTGTCTTTGCAGCATGAGGCACACCTATGATGGGAATTGTGGATGCAGAGAGAAAAACCTCTGGGCTCAGAGTTGCCCTTGATAGCTGCAGACATTGGGCATTTGCAATTTTTATCTTTCCAGATGGAGTCCTCAAATTAGAGAACATAATTTTTTTCCTGACTTTCGATTCCCACTGTCATGGATTGTATTTAAACCCAGGGCCGTCGAGTCGATTATGTCCCCCCCCAAAATATGTTTTATAAATCCTAACCTCTATGCTTGTGATTATGGAGCCCTGGTGGCGTGATGGCTGCTAACAGAAAGGTCGGTGGTTCAAAACCCACTCTGCAGGAGAAAGATGTGTTAGTCTGCTTCTGTAAAGATTTTCAGACTTGGAAACTCTATGGGGGCAGTTCTACTCTGTTTGTCCTGTAGGGTCACTATGAATCAGGTTTGGTTTTTTGGTTTATGCTTGTGTTTATAATCCCATTTGGGAATGGGTTGTCTTTGTTATGTTAATGAGACAGGATTAGTGTAGGGTATATCTTGAGTCAATCTCTTTTGAGATATAAAAGCGATTAAACAAGCGAGCAAAACAGAGATGGGGGAAGACTGATTGATGTCACGCCACATGGAGATCTCCAAGGAACTAGAAATCAGGAGCTGAAGATACAAAGACCTTCCTCCAGAGCTGACAGAGAGAAAGCCTTCCCCTTAGAGCTGGAGCTCTGAATTTGGATGTCTAGCCTCCTAAACTGTGAGAAAATTTCTGTTTGTTAAAGCCATCCACTTGTGGTATTTCTGTTATAGCAGCACTAGATAACTAAGACACCCACCTTACATGTATATTTAGATAACTGGTGTTTGACTTTAAGGCTCTAACCACCCACCTGAACTAATTTTATAAGGCAGGGTGGGAAGTGAGATGAAATCCCCTAGATTTCCTCTGAGATACATAAACAGAGCTTCAGGAAGGCAATCAGCCTTCCTAGGGCAGGACACGTTAAGGAAGAGTCCATTTCCTCAGGAGAGTCAGTTTTATTTCCAATATAGACGCCTCATGGAGCTAAGTCACAGCAGATCTTGGCTTGGGAATACACACTTCCTATTCCAAAAGGCATCAGACAAAAACACTCCTATCTGCAGGCTCCAATTCTACTCACTCTGCACAGGTCACCAGCTATGTTTTCAATCTATGTTTGTGCTCCAAAGGAGCAGAATCATGGAGGACATCCTGCAAGCATTAAAATGCACTTGGTGAAATGCATCAAAACAGTAAGAAGATGGATCAATGGAAGGAGGGTACATACATGAACAGTTGGTGATAAAGCAAATATAGTCAAATGTTGAGCCTGGAAGAGGCTCCTCAGGTCACCAAGGGTTCTTTACAAGCTTGTGCATCAAAATCACCCTGATCCAAATCAGGCGCCTTTTACAAATGACTCATGCCTGGGCCCCAGTATAAGTCTACTGAATCACAATCTACAGTAGGTGGGGTGATGGAATGTCCTATATCTTAATGGGAAATTGGGTTGCAGCTGGCATATGCACCTGTGAAGAAGTGAATGTACATTTAAAATGTGTGCATTTCACTGTATGTAAATTTTACATCAAGGGAACAAAAAAACTAATGCTGAACACCAGGTAATGATTTGCATGTTCAAATATTTAGAGGGACATGTACAGATGCCTGCAATTTACTTTGAAAGGTACCAAAAAAAAAAAAAAAAATAGATTGATGGGTGGATAGATATGTGATAAAACAAGCACAGTTCAAAAAACCTATTTGGCGTAGTAGTAGGGTAGAGGTGGTGTCACAGCCGTGCCAGCACACAAGTATTTTTTTAAATTCTTTAGATGGGTTAAACAAACTGTGACCCACTCATACCACAGAATGCTATACTTTGCAAAAAACAAAACAAACAAAAAAAAACTGAACTACTGATACATGCAACATGGATTGATTTCAAGGGAATTACGCTGAATAATTGAATAAAGCCAATCCCAAGGGTTAGATACTGTATAATTCCCTCTATATAGCATTATCAAAATGACAAAATTATAGAGAAGAACAGATTAGTGGTTGCCAGAGGTTAGTGTGTGACTCTAAAGGGGTAGCATAAGGAATCTCTGTGGTGATGGAATAGTTCTGTATAATTGTACTTGTGGTTACACAAACCTACACATGTGATAAAATTACATAACTATACACACACACACACACACACACACACACACACAAATCTGTGCATGAAAAACTTGTGAAATCTGACTAAGGTCTGTGGATCTTACCAACGCCAATTTCCTCATTTTGATATAGTTATGAAAGATGTTACCATTGGGTGACAAGTACAGGTATAGGGGACCACGCTATTATTTTTGCAACTTCCTATAACTCTATACCCAGTGCTGTCGACTCGATTCCGACTCATAGCGACCCTATAGAACAGAGTAAAACTGCCCCATAGAGTTTCCAAGGAGCAACAGGTAAATTCGAACTGCCAACCCCTTGGTTAGCAGCCATAGCACTTAATCACTACACCACCAGGGTTTGCTACAATTCCATAGTAATTTCAAAATAAAAAGTTAAACAAAAGTTTAACTCATACGATTCAGAAATAAATCTTGGTTAAGAACCACTATTTTTAGTCTAAACACTTGCTGTAGAGAAGAAAAACTGAAGCCCATGGAGGTTTGCAGGTCACAAAAATCCTTTACCTCCTAATACAAAAATTAAAGGAAAGTTAATCAATTACTAAAAATGTTCATTGCTATATCTGAGCCATTTGTGCCTAAAGACACTTCCTTTCCTTCTTTAGGATAGTAATCTTTTTGTTATATTAAAGTGTTATAGTTGAGATCATCCAAACAGGTAGTTTTTGGGGGAAAAGGATGCGCTGAGTGGGCCAAAAGGAGAACAAATAGATGTTTTCTATAATTATTCTGGAGTGGCTGCAAACTTACAAACTGAAAATTATAGAGAAGTTAAAAAAAAAAAAAAACAACCATTTCATACCCACCAAGGCTGGGTTTATCAAAATGGGTTTCTCTCAGGTCTGAGAGCTCTTAAACCATTATTTTGTCAGTGAATTTTATAAGAAGCACAAGGGGAGCATGCTCTAGACACAGCTGTTTCCATCTGTTACTGAAAATAAGACCCTGTCTAAAAAAAGAAAATATTAAAAACTCATAAATCCTTCAAACTACAATCTCGGCAGGGGAGTGAATCAAGATTCTTTTCATCTTTTTAAATTTAATAACTCTGCTCCAGCTTAATCATACTGAAAAGAAAACCATACTGACAATTAAAATGCTGATGTGTTGAACCAAAGGGCATCATCTGCAGAAAGCTCACAGAAGAGTAAACTCTCTTAAGTGTCAAGTTTCAATACTGAAAATAAAAATCAGGGGAACTTCCAGTTGTGGCAACATGGCAGCCCAGATAACCAGAAAACCCTACAATTACAAATAACAAAAACTATTAGAGAACAGAAGAAAGAGCTGGAAACCCCTAAGAGCCAGAAACTAAACATAGGGATGTGGGTATCAAGCCCACGTGAGATCAGAGTTGAGGCTGTGAACCTCTGGGAGGTAAAGAGAACAGAGACAACACCCATCCTCCAAACCCAGGAGACTTAAAAAGCTGTGTCCTTAGTGAAAAAATGAACTAGCACAGGCATTATGCTTTATATGAAGGTAAGAAAAGACTTCATGAGATCTGTAACCATGGGCCTGTACCTCCTATAACCTGCTTAAAATGAGCTCACAGTCAAAAATTACAGAACAGGGGAAACAACTCACTATGAACAAGAAACAAAAAATAGTACAATCTGACAGATCCTGTAAAATAATTATACTTAAAAATTAAATACATAAAAGAATTTGAAATTCCAAAGAAAGAGAAACTATCAAAGGAAGGATGGAAGAAAGGAAATCTAACGAAATTTATCTGCCAATCTCAGCAAAAGATCTAAGAATATTTTCATTATATATTCTAGATCCATGAATCCTGAATACTAAATTGACATAAGCCTTAGAAAGAAACAATAAAAAGGGAATGGAAAATAATTCCCTTATGATTAAAAAAAGCTTGTTGGATACAGCTAAAGTAGAATCGAGGGGGAAATTTATACTCTTAAAATACATATACCAGAATAGGTAAATTTACAGAAACAGAAAGCAGATTAGTGGTTGCCTAGTACTGGAGGTCACTTTAGAGCTGGGGGTCACTTGGGAGTCGGCATGAGTTGGAATTGAATAGATGCCAACTAACAAAAGGGCTGGGGGACTTGGGGAGAAGTGGATGATAGAGCTAAGGGGTCTGGAGTTTCTCTTTGGGGCAATTATAATGTTCTGATATTGATTGTGGCAATAGTTGCACAACTGTGAATGTACTAAAAACCATTGAACTGTGCACTTTAAATAGGCAAATTGTATTACATGTTAATTGTACCTCAGTGAAGGTGTTAAAAATTAATATATTAGAAAATAAAAATAGAAAATCATTAAGGTTGCCAACTCAAAAACCAAGGAAGAAACACAGAGCATACTCAAAGAGAGCAGATGGGAAGATAACTGGACCAAAAAAGATTCATAATGGAGACCAAGAGAAGATGACTGTGGTGATTAGGCAGAGAAGTAGTTGGTAACAAGGATACTGAGTCTCTCACAGAAATGTCTGAGGTGGCAGGGTAACACGGGCTGAAAGCTAAGATTCCATGTATGAGGCCTGATGAGGAACCCTCCACTACTGGGATTACCCTGCCATGCACTGGAGAAAACTCCTACCGTCACACCAACCCCCTGATGCTATCTATGTGCTAGAACTTGGCCTCGTAAACATGCCATCTCCATTGCCTCAAGTTGCTCTCTTCCAAATCAGCCTTTCCTGAGAGCACCAGAAAGAACTCGTGTCATCTCTCTGAACCCTGCTGTGAGCAAGGCAGTGTATTTAAGTTTCCTGAGCAATCCCTTAGAAAGGTAGGCCTCATACCATTGGAAAGTCCTCAACGTCCATTTTTGAGAACAGACAAGGCATAGACAGGAACTTCTTTAACCCTATCTACAAACCCACAGCAAATTCATTTTTAGTGGTAAAACTTTCAGAGTATATGCTTTAAATTCCCTCTCTGGTCAGAACAAGACAAGATGCCCACTATAACGACTTTAATTCAACAGTGTATTAGAGGGCCAAGCCAGCAAAAAAGAGAAAAAAGATAAAAGGGCTAGAAACGAAGAAACACAACTGTGATACAATTGTCTGCGCTAGGAAAGGCAAGAGAATTTTTAGAACTAATGTAAGTTCAGCAAAGTTGCTGGACATAAGATCTACTCACAAAAAAGTCAACAGCACTTCTGCATATACCAGCAACAATTAGAACACAAATAGCTACAGGTGCTATGTATATAGATAAATAAATCGAGGTTTATTTCTCCATATACCAAGGGACCACTACACAGCAGTTAAAATAAATGGGCTACATCTGCAAGGATAAATCTCAAAACAGAATGCTGAATTTTTAAAACAGCAGGTTGCAAACAGATACATACACTATACCCATTCATTTTTAACATACGCACAAAATTGTGGGGTTTCATAAAAATGGTACAAACCGAAAAAACCAAACCCACTGGCATCGAGTCGATTCCAACTCATAGCAACCCTACAGCACAGAGTAGAACTGCCCCATAGAGTTTCCAAGGAGCGCCTGGGGGATTCGAACTGCCGACCTCTTGGGTAGCAGCCGTAGCACTTAACCACTACACCACCAGGGTTTCCAAAAATGGTACAAGTACAGATACTTCCTCAGGAAAGATAAGAAAATAATATATAAACATTTCATCTTGGTTATGGGTACATAGATGTTTGCTATATTATTTTCTGTACTGGTCTATATATTTGGAAAAAAAATGAAGTGCTTCATTAATTAAAGCAAAACAAAAGACCTCTTTGAGGTCTGAAGATCAATGCAAACATTAATTCTAAGAGGCTCGTAATGTTTAAGACAGTCCTATAACTCTCTGCTCCCTACACAAACACCCTTTTGCAGGGCGCGTTACACTTACTCTCGTATTACCACTACCCCAGCAATAGATGCACATAACAGAAGATAAAAGCAGTAGAGAAAGCGATTTCACTTCCAAGACACTTATTTTTAAGTCAGAATAAAAACGAACCATAGGTCCAACCACTGCCATCAAGTCGATTCCGACTCATGGCGACCCTGTAGGACAGACTAGAACTGCCCCATAGGGTTTCCAAGAGCCGCTGGTGGATTCCAACTGCCGATCTTTTGGTTAGCAGTCCAGCTCTTAACCACTGTGCCACTAGGGCTCCCAACCGTAGGTATCACCCCCTTTTTCATGGCTCCCATTATCTCCTATAGTCTGAAAGGTGTTAGGGATAACTATACCACACTCTCCTGGGGGTACTCAGTGACATCATTAAAGAGAAGATTCAGCTGAGCTGAAAGAGCACAGCAGGCTTACAGGTGCCAGGTGCAGTATGACATGTTCTCGTTCAAAGTCAAATTAAGACCATAATGTGGATCAGGGCTTCCAAATGAAACAAGCCAGTTCAAACCCCTGCTGAGAATTTGCCTTTCCACCCCAGATACACTGAATCAGAATCTATATTTTAATAGGATCCCCAGGTGATTCTTTTTTTTATTGAACTTTAGATGAAGGTTTACACAACAAACTAGCCTCTCACTAAACAGTTAATACATATATTGTTTTATGACATTGGTTAACAACCTCATGACATGTCAACACTCTTGAACTTGGGTTCCCTATTACCAGCTTTCCTATCCCCTCCTGCAGTCTACTCCTTGCCCCTGGGCTGATGGGCCCCTTTAGTCTCATTTAGTTTTATGCACCTGTCTTATCTTTGGATAAAGGGTGAACCTCAGGAGTGACTTCATTACTGAGCTAAAAGGGTGTCGGGGGGCCATACTCTCAGGGTTTCTCCAGTATCTGTCAGGCCAGTAAGTCTGATCTTTTTTTGTGAGTTAGAATTTTGTTCTACATTTTTCTCCAGCTCTGTCTGGAACTCTCTATTGTGATCCCTAACAGAGCAGTCAATGGTGGTAGCCAGGCAGCATCTAGTTGTACTGGACTCAATCTGGTGGAGGCTGTGGTAGTTGTGGTCCATTAGTCCTTTGGACTAATTTTTCCCTTTTTTCGGAAACCCTGATGGCGTAGTGGTTAAGTGCTACGGCTGCTAACCTTAAGGTCAGCAGTTCAAATCCACCAGACGCTCCTTGGAAACTCTATGGGGCAGTTCTACCCTGTCCTATAGGGTCGCTATGAGTCGACGGCAACAGGTTTGGGTTTTTTTTGTTGTTGTTTAGTTTTCTTCATTTTCCCTTGCTCCCAAAGCAGTGAGACCAGTAGGGTAGCTTAGATGGCCCAGGTGATTCTTATGTATAATAAATTTTGAGAACCACTGCTCTTCTAGTGGTTCTCATCATTGGTCCTTAAACAGCGGTCTTAGCATTGCCTGGGAACTTGTTAGAAATGCAAATTCTCAGCAGAGGTTTGAACCAGAACTAAAGGGTTCAAAGCCCTGATGGGGCCTCTCTGATAAAGCCAGTGACTGATAATGTCATGGCATTTTTATTGCTTGTTGTTGTTAGGTGCCCTTGAGTTTGTTCCGACTCACAGCAACCCTATGTACAATAGAACTAAACACTGCCTGGTCCTGCACCATCCTCATAATCGTTATGCTTGAGACCATTGTTGCAGCCACTGTGTCAATCCATCTCGTTGACAGTCTTCGTCTTTTTTGCAGACACTCTACTTTACAAGCATGATGTCCTTCTCCAGGGACTGGTCCCTTCTAATAACATGTCCAAAGTACGTGATACAAAGTCTTGCCATCCTTGCTTCTAAGGAGCATTATGGCTATACTTCTAAGGCAGATTTGTTCATTCTTCTGGCAGCCCATAGTATATTCAATATTCTTCACCAACACCATAATTCAAAGGCATAAATCCTTCTTCAGTCTTCCTTATTCATTGTCCAGCTTTCGCATGCATATAAAGCAATTGACTTGGGTCAAGTACAACTTAGCCCTCAAAATGATACCTTTCTTTTCAACACTTTAAAGAGGTCTTTTGTGGCAGATTTGCCCAATATGTCTGATTTCTTGATTGCTGCTTCCATGGGCATTGATTGTGGATCCAAATAAAATGAAATCCTTGACAACTTCAATCTTTTCTCCATGTACCATGATGTTGCTTATTGGTCCAGTTGTGAGGATTTTTGTTTTATTTATATTGAGGTGCAATCCACACTGAAAGCTGTAGTCGTCAATCTTCTTCAGTAAGTACTTCAAGTTCTCCTTACTTTTAACAAGCAAGGTTGCATCATCTGCATATTGAAGGTTGTTAATGAGTCTTCCTCCAATCTTGATGCCTCATTCTTCTTCATAGAGTCCAGCTTCTGGGATTATTTGCTCAGTATACAGACTGAATAAGTATGGTGAAAGAATATAACCCTGACACACACCTTTCCTGACTTTAAGGCATGCAGTATCCCCCTGTTCTGTTTTGAATGACTGCCTCTTGGTCTACGTATAGGTTCCGCATGACCACATTTAAGCATTCTGGAATTCCCATTTTTCACAATATTATCCCTAGTTTGTTATGATCCACACAGTCAAACGCCTTTGCATAGTCAATAAAACACTGGTAAACATCTTTCTGGTATTCTCTGCTTTCAGCCAAGATCCATCTGACATCAGCAATGATATCCCTCATTCCAAATCCTCTTCTGAATCTGGCTTAAACGTCTGGAAGTTCCCCGTTGATGTACTTCTGCCAACTGCTTTTGAATGTTCTTCAGCAAAATTTTACTTGTGTGTGATATTAACGATATTGTTCGGTAATTTTTGCGTTCTGTTGAATCACCTCTCTTTGGAATGGGCACGAATATGGATCTCTTCCAGTCAGTTGGGTAAGCAGCTGTCTTCCCAATTTCTTGACATAGACAAGTAAGCATCTCCAGTGCTGCATTAATTTGTTGAAGCATCTCAATTGATACTGTCAACTCCTGGAGCCTTGTTTTTCACCAGTGCCTTCAGTGCAGCTTGGACTTCTTCCTTCAGTACCACTGGTTCTTGATCATATGCTACCTCTTGAAATGGCTGAACTTTGAACAACTCTTTTTGGTACAGTAACTCTGTATTCATTCCCTCTTCTTTTGATGAGTCCTGAGTCATTCAATATTTTCCCCACAGAACCCTTCAATATTGCAACTTGAGGCTTGAATTTTTTTCTTCAGTTCTTTCAGCTTGAGAAATTCTAAGCATGTTTTTCCTTTTGGTTTTCTTAACTCCAGGTCTATGCACATTTCATTATAATACTTTGTCTTCTCGAGCTTCTCTTTGAAATCTTCTGTTCAGAGCTTTTACTTTATCATTTCTTCCATTCTACTCGACAGAAACAGGTCTTTATTGTAGGGTGGGGGGCAGGGAACCCTCAAGCCCAGCAAAAATTGCACTGGCTCGACCTAATGCTTCTTAGAAGTAACCTTCCTGGGCATTCATTCTGTATCGAGGATAAAGACTCGAGCTTCTCCTTTCCAAGCTTTCCTAAGGGAAAAAATGGCCAAGAATACTGTCTTAGTCATCAATTGTTGCTACAATAAAAATACCGTAAGTGGAGGGCTTTAACAAACAAAAGTTTACTTTTTCACACTTTTGGAGGCTAGATGTTTGAATTAACTGGCTCTAATCCAAAAAAAAAAATTTTTTTTTTTTTAATCCGGAAGGCTTTTTTTTCCCTCTGTGGGCTCTGAAAGAAGGCCCTTGTCTCTTCAGCTTCTGCTTCCTGGTTCCTTGGAGATCTCCATGTGTCTTGCCATCTATATTATTCCATCTCTGCTCTGCTTGCTCCTTTAATCTCTTTTACATCTCAAAAGAGATTGACTCAGAAGACACCCTACACTAATCCTGCCTTATTAACGTAACAAAGACAACCCATTCCCAAATGGGATTATAACCACAAGCACAGAGGTTCACATTAACAAAATATATTTTGGGGGGACAATATTCAATCCATAACAAACACCTAACAAAAAAACATAATGCAAAGGGCAGGCAGAGTTCATGCATTTAATTTTAGGTAAGTTACCAGCTTTTCCTTGAGCCCTGGCCAGGGTTATTCTGGTCCTGGATATGGGAAACAGTTTGCATGGGTGTGTGTCGGATTAAAAATAAACAAACAACTTTCACTGGTCTGCTCAAAGAACATGTCCCCCAGACACTGATCCAACCAGTACATCTACCAGAAGAATCTGCTAAAGAGGAGGGTTTCCCACCGTATAGGAAGAACTGGGATAGCAGCTAATAGAATCACTATTTCAAATCTTCTGTCGCCTCATTCTTCCAGAGGAAGAATTAAGCAATACCAGGAAAAAGTATTCCACTTTTAAGAGATCCATGGGTGACAGAGCACATATTAAGCTGTCCTTGGGAAATTATAAGAAATAATAGATCAGTCTGAGGTGCTTATAGTATTATATTACTCCATTTATAAGTACATAACTCATGGTTCATTTATCACACATACAGTCCTGTTTCCTAGGGAAAACACTATACTATGCCCATCAAATAATTTAATTAAAAAATATAGATCCTTGTGAAATCAGCGGCAGAAAAGTGAGTCAATAAGACAAGAAGGCCTGAAGGTCAAGAACTCTGTCTGTTCCAATATCCAGGAAGCCTGACACCCAAACCACTGCAAAAGATTTCCAAGGTTTAAATTCTGAAAGTCAAGATCACTTTTTTTTAAAACACAAAAGGTAGCTCCTAATTCACAGCAGGTTCCCAGGAAACCGGGTATTCCACCACACCCAGGATCCTCTCTTCCTCTTATATACTACCTTCTATACCCATTTGTTTTATACCCATTTGATGGGTATACCCATTTGTGTACTTACAGTACACACAATCTCTTATACTAGACCATAAGCTCCACGAGGGCAAGAACTATGTTTTATCCATTTGTGTACATCAGTTAAAACCAAAAAACTAACCAAACCCACTGCCATCGAGTTGATTCTGACTCATAGCAACCCTATAAGACAAAGACAGAGTAGAGCTGCCCCACAGGGTTTCCAAGGCTATAATCTTTACAGAAGCAGATTGCCACATCTTTCTCCTGAGGACCGGCTGGTGGGTTTGAACTGTCAACCTTTCCATTAGCAGTCCAGCACTTAACCACTATGCCACTAGGGGTCCTTGTATACCTGTTAGGGCCTAAAATAATACCTTGCATAGAGTTAAATGCTCAATTAATAATTGCTAGGTTTAAGTGAATCCAGCACAAAAATACCTGGTGAGGTAGAAGAAAGACAAGAACTGTGTTATACCATTTGGAAGGCAGCCTGTTCAAAAGAAATACACATTTAAAATGTCAAAAGATGAACAGCCAACCTTTGCAAGAAAGAGATAAAATGTCCCTCAAAGTAAAATTGAGGAAGGAAAGCACCCGAGTTTCCTCTCGCAAGCTTCAGAAAAGATAAAAGCATGTCTGGTTCGAGTGATAAATGTGTTACAGGCTTAGGCAAGAGCAGGTGAAAAAAATCTGATAAAAGCAACCGACCACGAAGCTGTCCACAGCTCAGTGCAGAGGTGACCAGACTTGGCCAGGCCACTTCAAAACTCAGTGGTTTAAATGGCATTAAAAGAAAAGAAGGCTCCAAAAGACAAATGCACCATGCTAAACTTCACGGTAAACGCTCTCTCACTCCCATCCAAGTATTTGGGCAGTGCCACAGATGACGGGGTGGGACAACACAATGTATAACACTGAGGGAAACACCCTAGAGTCCTCACTGTTCTGGAGTTGCCCTGGGCCCATTTCTCACGAGCTGTTAAACCTAACAAGCCTAACCTGGAAGAAGGCCAATACATCAAGCATCTCAGACGTGTTTATTAAAATCTCTCAAATCGCAGTGAGCTGGTTTCAGCTTCTCTGTGAGAAGTCACCAGAACTCCTGAGTGAAAAATATCAGGATTCAAAAAGCACATCACTGCTTTGTAGAAATCAACAAACCCATAAAACCAAATCCACTGCTTTCAAGTTGATACTGACTCACAGCGACCCTATAGGACACAGTAGAACTGTCCCATAAGGTTTCCAAGGAGTGCCTGGTGGACTCAAGCTGACGACGTTTTGGTTAGCAGCCATAGTTCTTAACCACTACGGCACCAGGGTTTCCAGAAATCAACAAGTTGATCCTAAAATTTATATGGAAATTCAAAGGACCTAGAATAGCCAAGGCCATTTTAAAAAGGAAGAACAAAGGTGGAGAATGTACACTACCCAATTTCTAAGCTTACTATAAAGCTATAAGTAACCAAGACAGGGAAAGACATATAAATCAGTGGAACAGAAATGAAAGTCCAGAAATAAACCTTTACAGAACTATGGTTAAGTGAATTTTGACAATTGACTTTATTATGGGAATTCAGTGGGGAAAGGACAGTCTTTTCAACAAATGGTGCTGGGACGACTGGATATACTTGTACAAAAACAAAAATGGAACTTAGGCCCTTACCTCACAGTATACAAAAAAACTAACCCCAAATGGAACAGAGATATAAATGTAGGAGCTAAAAGTATAAAACTTCTGTTAGAAAACATGAAGAGAAAATCTTTGTCACCTTGGACTAGGCAAAGATTTTTCTATACATGATACCAAAAGCAAATGTTTGCTCTTCAAAAGATACTATATAAGAAAGTGAAAAGACAAGCCACACACTGGGAGAAAATATTTGCAATTCATATATCTGATAAAGGACTTGTATCCAGAATATATAAAGAACTCTTACAACTCAATAATTAGACAAATATCTGAGTAAAACACAGGCAAAAGATGTGAATAGATATTTCATGGAAGACAACATATAAATTTCTATTAAGCACATGCAAAGATGCTCAACATCATTAGTCATTAGAGAAATGAAAATTAAAACCAGATTGAGCTACACTATACACCTACCAGAATGGCTATAATTCATTTAAGTCTGACAATACCAAGTGTTGGTGAGGGTGTGGAGAAACTGGAACACTCATACATTGCTGATGGGAATGTAAAATGGTACAAGCACTTTGGAAAAAGTTTGTCGGGTTTTTTTTTACAAGATTAAGTACAAACTTACATACTACTCAGCAATTGAACTCGTAGGTGTCTACCCAAGAGAAATGGAAACGTGTCCTACAAAAACTTGCTAAAAAATGTTCACACCAGCACCATTTACAACTGCTTTAAACTGGAAACAATTCAAACACCCATCAACTGGTGAATGGATAGACAAAATGTGATAAATTCATACAATGGAATACATAGCAATAAAAAGGAACAAATTACTGGTACACATTCAACATAGATGAACCTTAAAAACAAGCTAAGTGAAGGAAGCCAAACATAAAAGACTGCATAGCATATGATTTCTTTTATATGAAATTTCCAGAAAAGACAAATCTAGCAAACGAATGGTTTCCTGGGACTAAGTGGTAACAGGGATTGACTGAAAATGGGCACGGGGGAATTTTTTTGGGGTGATGAAAGCATTATAAAGTTGGATTTTAGGAATGGTTGCCCAGCTCTATGAATTTACTAAAAATCACTGAATTGTACACTTAGAATGGATGAATTTTATGGCATGTAAATTATGAATTTTATGGCATGTAAATTATACCGCAGCTAAAAAAAAAAAAAATACTCCACATCGTAACCTTCTACAAAAAACCCATTGCCGTCGAGTTGATTCCAACTCACAGCAACCCTCATACAGTTTCCAAGGAGTGGCTGGTGGATTCGAACTGCCGACCTTTTGGTTAGCAGCTGAATGTTTATCCGCTGTGCCTCCAGGGCTCCGAAGTTCCTATACAAGTATACAAAAGGCAAGATCTTCTGGGGTAATTCCTAGTAGAAATGGAGTTTTCAGGGCACCAAACTAAGAAATGAATTTCTCTACAACAGTGCTTCTCCAACTTTAGCACATGTAACATTCACCTGGAAAATCTATTAGAACACAGATTTCCCTCCTTCCCTACCACCCGCCCCCCTCCCAAAGATGGCGAATCAGTAGCTCTGGGGTGGGGCCCATGAATCTGCATTTCTAACAAGTTCCCAGGTGATGCTGATGCTGCTGGTCCACAGACCACATGTAGAGAACACTGATCCACAACTTGAATAGGCTGCTGAAAGGCCAGGTGTAGATGGCTGTGGATATGGGAGGGGGAGGATCCCTGAAACCAGTATTTCCCAAACAAGACTCATCACAAGAATTACTAGGAACCCTCATTAAAAACACAGATTTCAACCTCCCACCCCAGATCTATTACATTAGAATCTTTAGGGGAGGAGGACGTAGGAATCTCTATCTCATACTCAGGGAGAATCATACGATCAGTCTCACGATTTAGCACTCATTCCATACCATTTACCTCACTCTTGAGTATCATTTACACCAATGATTTTAAAATTAATTTCTAGAGTAAAATTTGTGCGTTCCTTGCAGAAAATGACAAAGTAAATGCCCTATATTTGTAAATGGTTCAAAGTCCGAAGAGTTCTGCCTTAGGCCTCTTTCTAAACAGAAATTATCTTTACTCAAAGTATTCTAAATATGGTTCCACATTTAAAAAGAAGAAATGTTTTCTCCTTTAAAAATGTTTAAGCCACTTTTCAAGTTTAATTTAATTTTAAATCTGTTCAGCACCAAGACCACATGTTTTGCTGGATTTTTAATATGGATGTGTAATTGTTAGGAGCTAATTCTGCACAATTCTGATAGGTCCTGACAACACAGCATTGGTGCCATTTTTATGGTTCAATTCAGTGATTTACTGCATAGCCACTGGAGTCTAGTGCTGGACTAAGCACAGAAGTTAGACACAAAAGAAGCTATGGTTCTTACTAAGAATCAACTGATGATTTTAAAAACAATAATATTCAACATCAGTGTATGCTAAAGCAGATAAAACCCGTTCCCGTCAAGTCAATTTTGACTCATAGTGACCCTACAGAACAGAGTAGAACTGCCCCATAGGGTTTCTAAAGAGTGGCTGGTGAATTCAAACTGCTGATCTTTTGGTTAGCAGCCATAGCTCTTTAACCACTGCCCCACCAGGGTCCCGTGCTGGAACAGACAGGGGGAATTTTTACAGAAGTTGGGCTGTGTTCTAGAAAAAAATGTAACAGCACTGAAATTATTTTCAATTTCTCTTATTAGTATGGCTCAAGGAGTGGAAGGATTCATAGTCTCACACCCTGGAATGCCATGTTGTGTGAGCCAGAAAGAATCAGACTACAGACCTCAATGTGAACGTGCTTAGAAGAGTACACAAACTGGACCTCCCTAAGAGCACCTGGGAGGAGCCCTGGTGGTGCAGTGGTCAAGTGCTCAGCTGCTAACCAAAAGGTCAGTGGTTCAAACTCACCAGCCACCCTGTGGGAGAGACATAGCAGTCTGCTTCCGTAAAGACGTACAGCCTTGGAAACCCTATGGAGGCAGTTCTGCTGTCCTACAGGGTCACTATGAGTTGGAATCAACTCAGCAGCAATGGGTTTGGGTTTTTGTTTTTTTTTTTAAGAGCACCTGGAAAGAGCCCTGGTGGCATGGTGGCACAGTGGTTAATCGCTTGGCTGCTAACTGAAAGGTCAGCAGGTCAAACCCACCAGCTTTCATATAGATTACATACAGCCTTGGAAACCCTATGGGGCAGTTCTACTCTGTCCTATAGGGCCGCTATGAGTTGGAAGTGACTTCCTGACAAAGGTTGTTTAAGAGCACCTCGCTGTTTTTTCAGAGATGCTGATTTAACTGGCCTGGGGTGGGGCTCAAGCTCCCCAAGGAAAGGGTTCTGTAGTAGGATAGGTTTCCAAAGATAACTGCAACCATATTTCTCATCCCACAGGGTCATCTGCCATGTGTTCTCTCTTTCCCTCCCCTTGTGTGATGGTTGAGGTTGTGTCAACTTGGCTAGGCCATGATTCTCAGTGGTTTGGCAGTTATGATGCAGTCTGGCAGTCATATAATGTTGTAATTGCCTCCATGATGAGATCTGATATAATGTGATCACCTCCATGACAGGATCTGCTGTGAGTAGCCAATCAGTTGAAAGGGAGTTTCCCAGGGGGTGTGGCCTGGATCCAAAATAGGTGAACTTTCTGGCAAGGCTCGCTGGCCTTTGCTCGCTCTGTATTCTGCAGTTGGTCCTGTTCATCTGACCCCCAGTTCTTGGGACTTGAGCTAGCAGTTTACCTGCCATCTCGCCTGCTGATTTTGGGATTAGTCTGTCTTCACGGCCTGTGAACCAGAGCCTGCTGTCTGATCTGCTGATTTTGGATTCACCAGCTCCTGTAGCTACGTGAATCAGGAGAAACCTCCAACCAGATCCAATTGACTTGGGACATTCCAGCCTCTACAACCGTATGAGCCATTTCCTTGATATAAATCTCTCTCTCTATATATATACCTTTATATGCTTTACCAGTTTTCCTTCTCCAGAGAACCCAGCCTAACACACCCTGTCATAGGGCCAACCCAAATTTGTGATTTGACCAACAGGAACCAGAGGAGGTCGAGCTATACAACTTCTGAGGCTGGACCCGAACAGAACTGCAGCTTCTACTTCCACTGCTTGAAACGTTCATTCTTGGAATTCAGCTGCCATATAGCAGAACGCAAGCTAGTCAAGTAGAGAGAGCCACATGGAGAGAGAAAGAAATCCTAGTCCTCTAGTCATGACTTCCAAGGTCCCAGATGAGTAAGTGATGCCATATTAGATGTTCCCAGCTCTAGCCATCACGTGGGTATAATCTCATGAGACATCCCAGCTGGTGCCACATACAGAAGAATCACCCATCTGTGCCCTGCCTCAATTCCCGAGACGTTATGAACAAATATAAAATGGCTATGGTTTTTAAGCTGCTAAATTTTGATGTAGGTTTGGTTACCTAGCAAAAGACAAGAAAAATAGGTTGCCAAGTCCACTCTGGAACATTTTTCTAGGTAAATGACATGCAGATTGTAGTCAACATATATGGACTTGTTCTCTACATTTAAGGGGTGGGAGAAGGCTGAAACTACCTACCAGGAGGAATAAATTAAGTGTTCACAAGCCAGACCCAACTCACTTTCTTACCATAGACTCTTCCCTAGATGTCTGCCCAAGGTTTTGTTCCCCGAATTTGATATTTAAAAAGCAGGTTACATGAATGTTTTATGTCCTTTTTACAGGCCACACTAACAAACCACTGGTTGATATGTTTTCAACTCACTACTCTTCTGCCTCTAAGCACGTTCTATTCATAGATCTTGAGTCAAGAAGACTTTTTAAAGTTCTTAAAAGAATTGGAAGGCAAGAGGAACTGAAAGAAGTAGTAGAAATAGAAGAAGATCCATGTACAAATAAGAAGAGTAAAGACCAAATAATATCAAAATCAAATACTCCCAGGCTGCTTGTTTAACAAAGCAAATGAGGCACAGGGCTGCAGTTACAAACCAACCTCTACCAATGTCATTCCACTCTTAAGAGCTTGCTGGAACAGTAGGAATAAAAGTTTGAAAATTTAGATCTCAACATTATCATCCATTCTGCTCTTCCCTCTACATACCAACACTTCTTGTCAATTTTCTAATAGGAAAGAGTTTAAACCCAGTCACAGTTAAAATGCCAATTCAACATAAGGCTGCGAAAGATGGTATTAGAGACAGGCAGACTCAAATTCTGGCTCTGTCATTTATCATCCATAAGACCTTGAACAAGGTACATGATCTCTCTGAACCTCCATTTAATCATCACTAAGATGGGAATAATTTCTTTCAATCTCTTGGGACTGTTATAAGGATCAAATAAGAACATACGCAAAGTACTATTCCAGTACCTGGCACAGGACAGGTGCTCCAGAAATGTCAGTTCATGTCTCATTCTCTCTTCCCTCCCAAATCATAGCAACTGAACCTATAAAAGTACTACACAGTTCAAGGGTTTTTTTTTTTTTTAACATATTCTAAGCAAACACATTTAAGAAACTCAGTCATATATGGTTCAGTTCCTAGTCATTAGGGGAATTAGACAATTTTTTATGACTATATAAACATATACCATCCAGGTATATTGGCAAAATCCTACTCATTTAGGTACCATCCAGGTATTACTGTTCCCTTTAAATGATTAAAATTTCAACAGCTGAGAAAGAAAATGAATGAAGTTGCTTCCACATTTTTTGACAGGTTGTCCAAAGTTCTTTACATGTGAGAACAGAGAACAGGCCGTGTCTGTCTAGAGATGGATCCTTAAAAGGAAAACTGCAGAGATGAGCTCTGAGTCCAAAGCAGCTAAGCAAGTCTTAATGATCTCAACTCATAACTGAGAACTGGTTATGAAAACTTTCACATTTGGAAGCAACAGGTCCTTGAGTCTACTGCTTGAAAGAGAAGAAGGCTTCAGTTGAAATGGGTAAGCAGCCTTCATATTCAGACAGGTGCTGACAGGACGGGGAGTTTAGTTCCGCTAGGGTTTAGAAAGAGACTGAAATTCCCAATGTGATCGTTCTTGATTCTTACATAAGGTAGTAAGTGGAATCTCCTACTCCTAACTGGCTTTAAACTAATAGTGGCAGCCTCCTGCTAATTATAGCCAAATCTTTTCCAGTCTGTTGTACTGAAATTTCCCTCACTCGAACCACAGAACCAGAAAAAGGAGACTATATGTGCTTTTCAGGCGTCAACTTCATATGATTTGCGTAAGATCTTATAATGTCAGCTACCTGAACTGTGAAATCTGGATTTTATTATTTAGGTCCTACTCATTCATTCTCCTCTCAAGTGCAGTGGGTGAAGTTGAGGCAGTGGTAAAGAATTTAGAGATCTTTTGATGAAAGCTGATGAGTGTATTTCCGAACTTATTTAAAAGTAAATTCACCTGGATAGATATAAAAGACATTTAAAAAATTTTCTTTAAAAGATAATTTACAGAAAGGGCCACATAAACCAGGGACTACATCAGCCTGAGACCAGAAGAACTAGAAGGTGCCCAACTACAAACAATGACTGCCCTGACAGGGAACACAGCAGAGAACCCCTGAGGGAGCAGGAGAGCAGTGGGATGCAGACCCCAAATTCTCGTAAAAAGACCAGACTTAATGGTCTGACTGAGACTAGAAGGGCCCCAGTGGTCATGGCCCCCAGACCTTCTGTTGGCCCAGGACAGGAACCATTCCCAAAGCCAACTCTTCAGGCATGGATTGGACTGGATAATGGGTTGGAGAGGGATGCTGGCGAGGAGTCAGCATCTTGGATCAGGTGGACACTTGAGACTGTGTTGGCATCTCCTGTCTGGAGGGGCGATGAGAGGGTAGAGGGGGTTAGAAGCTGGGCGGAATGGACAGGAAAAGAGAGAATGGAGGGAGGGCGTGGGCTGTCTCATCAAGGGGAGAGCAATTGAGAGTATTTTTTTAGCAAGGTGTATATAAGTTTTTGTGTGAGAGGCTGACTTGATTTGTAAACATTCACTTAAAGCACAATAAAAATTAAAAAAAAAATTTACAGCTTAAAGAAAAAATACATATAGTGAGGTTTACTATATATATGTGTGTGTATATACTAAAAAAAAATTAAATTTTTTTTTTGTATATGTATATATATGTATACATGGTAGAATTCTTGCTTTCCATGTGGGAAACCTGGGTCTGATTTCCGGTCAATGTACCTCATATGCAGCCATCACCTTTCTATTATTGGTGGCTTGCATGCTGTTATGATGCTGAACAAGTTTCAGCAGACCTTCCAGGCTAAGAAGACTAGGAAGAAAGGCCTGGAGAGCTTCCGAAAATCAACGAAAACCATATGAATCACAATGGTCTGATCTGCAACCAATTATGTGGGTGGTGTGGGACCAGGCAGTGTTTCATTCCAATTTATACAGGGTGCCCATGAGTCAGGAGCTGACTCAGTTGCTGCTAACGATAACAAGAGCAGCAGTAACATTATAGGAAAATAATTTTTTAAAAAAATACCACCATACTGATTAGATAGTAGATAAGAACTACTTTAGGTGAAGAGAAGGACAACACTCAATACAGGGAAGGTCAGCTCAACTGGACTGACCAAAAACAAAGAAGTTTCTTGGATAAACTGAATGCTTCAAAGGTCAGCGGAGCAAGGGCAGGGATTTGGGGACTATGGCTTCAGGGGACATCTAAGTCAATTGGCCAAATAAATTCTATTAAGAAAACATTCTGCATCCCACTTTGAAGTGTGGCATCTGGGGTCTTAAATGCTAACAAGGGGCCATCTAAGATACATCAATTGGTCTCAACCCACCTGGATCAAAGGAGAATGACGAACACCAAGGTCACAAGATAATTATGAGCCCAAGAGACAGAAAGGGCCACATGAACCAGAGACTTACATCATCCTGAGATCAGAAGAACTAGATGGTGCCCGGCCACAAACGATGACTGCCCTGACAGGGAGCACAACAGAGAACCCCTGAGGGAGCAGGAGAACAGTGGGATGCAGACCCCAAATTCTCATAAAAAGACCAGACTTAATGGTCTGACTGAGACTAGAAGAATCCCGGTGGTCATGGTCCCCAAACCTTCTGTTGGCCCAGGACAGGAACCATTCCCGAAGACAACTCATCAGACGTGGATTGGACTGGACAACGGGTTGGAGAGAGATGCTGATGAAGAGTGAGCTACTTGTATCAGGTGGACACTTGAGACTGTGTTCACATCTCCTGTCTAGAGGGGATATGGGAGGGTAGAGAGGGTTAGAAACTGGCAAAATGGTCACGAAAGGAGAGACTGGAAGGAGGCAGCGGGCTGACTCATTAGGGGGAAAGTAAATGGGAGTACGTACTAAGGTGTATATAAAGTTTCTATGTGAGAGACTGACTTTGATTTGTAAACTTTCACTTAAAGCACAATAAAAATTATTTAAAAAAAAAATACCACCAACAAATATGGAACACTTAGAATAAATTTTTAACAGACTTTTATTCTAAAAACCACAAAACATTGCTAAAAGAAGTTAAACAACACTTAAATAAATGGAGAGAAATACCATTTTCATGAGTTGGAAGTTGCAATATTGTTAAGATGTCAACTCTCCCCAAATTTATCCATAGATTTAACTCAATCAAAATCCCTGCAGAAGTGACAAGCTGATTCTAAAATTTATATGAAAATCCAAAGTACTGAGACTAATCAAAACAATTTTTACAAAAAATAAGATGGAGAACTTATACTATTTGATTTTAAGGCTTAATATAACACTACACTAATCAAAACAGCACGGAACTGGCATAAAGAGGGACATATGAGTGCAGAAATAGACCCACACATGTATGATCAACTGATTTTTCATAAAGGCTTCAAGGTAATTAAATGGGGCAAAGGATAGTCTTTTCAACAAATGGTGATGGAACAACTGGGGAAAAAACATGAATCTTACAAGAAGTACAACACTTGCACACTGAAAACTACAAAACATTGTTGAAAGAAATTATACACATATTCTGTGTTCACGGATTGGAAGACAATATTGTTAGGATTACCATACAACCCCGCAATTCCACTCTAGGTATATATCCAAAAGAACTATAACCAGGTGTGCAAAAATGTACAACAATGTTCATAGCAGCACTATTCACAACTACCAAAAGGTGGAAACAACCTAATGTCCATCAACTGATGAATGGATAAATAAAATGTGACATATACATACAATGGAATATTACTCGGCCATAAAAAGGCGTAAAGTACTGGTAAATGTTACAATATGGATAAACCTTGAAAAGACGAACCTTGAAAAGTTATGTTGAGTGAAAAAAGTCAGATACAAAAGGTCACATATTGTATGATTCCATTTATATGAAATATTCATAACAGGTACATTTATAGAGACAGAAAGCAGACTAGTGGTACCCAGGAGCTGGGAGAAGGGAGAATGGAGAATGACTTCTCCATGGGTACAGGGTTTCCTTTAGGGGTAATGAAAATGCTCTGCAACTAGACAGTGGTGATAGTTGCACAACATTATGAATGGAATAAAGGACAACAAACTGTATGCTTTAAAATGGTTAAAGTGGTAAAGTCTATGTTATGTGTATTTTACCACACACACAAAGACTGACAATATCAAGTGTTAATGTGGATGTAGATTAAGCTGAACTCTCATAATTGCTGGTGGAAATTTAAAATGGTATAACCACTTTGGAAAACAGTTTGGCAGTTTCTTAGGAAGCTGACACACTTAGCATTTAAAGCAGCATCTCCAATCTTAGGAGAAATGAAAACACAACGCACACAAAGACTGGTACACAAATATTCATAGCATCTTTATTCCTAATAGCCCCAAACTGGAGGAACTCAGTTGTCCATCAACAGGAGAACAGATAAACAAATTGTTGTATACCCACACAATAAAAATGAACGAGCACTGTTACAGGTGACAATCACTATTCTGAGCTTAAGAAGCCAGACACAAAAAAGTACATACGGTATAATGAACATGAAATTCTAGAAAAAGCAATAACAACCTGTAGTGACAAAAGCCAGGCGCAAAAAAGCACATGCTGTATAATTCCATTTATGTGAAATGTCCAGAACAGGCAAATCCATAGAGACAGAGAGAAGATTAGTGGTTGCCTAGGGCTATGGTAAAAGCCCTGTGACATAGTGGTTAAGAGCTTGGCTGCTAATCGAAAGGTCGGCTATTCGAACTCACCAGCTGCTCCAAAGAAGAAAGACATGGCAGTCTGCTTCTGTAAAGATTACAGCCTTGGACATCCTACGGGACAGTTCTACTCTCTCCTTTAGGGTCACTGTGAGTTGGAATCAACTCAACGGCAACAGGTTTAGGGCTAGGGTGGATGGGGGGAAATAAAAGAATGACTGTTAATGGATACAAGACTTCTTTTTGTGATGATGAAAATATTCTAAAATTGATTGTGGTGATGGCTGCACAACTCCGTGAACATATTAAGACCTCTGAATTGTACACATTAAATTGGATAGCTTGTGAACCATGCAAATAAAGTGCATGGCAGCCATGTGGGGGTTGGACCATGCAAATAAGGTGTATGGAACTCTAAAGAGGGGATTAGTCAGTTTTGCCATTCACTAGGCTTAAAATGAACCACCCTACAGGCAGAAAGAGAGGATCTCACCATCACCACAAAAGAAGAGCCAGGAGTGGCATGCATCCTTTGGATGTGGGATCCCTGTGCTGAGAAGCTCCTGGAACCAGGAGACAATGATAGAGAGAGCACTGTGATCCTGAAGACAGTGAGAAGCAGCAGCAGAGAAGTGGCAACAGCAGAGGCAGGAGACCAGCAGAGGTGGCCAGTGGACTTCTTGGCCCACAGAGTGAGAAAGCTGAGCGCCTTCAGGCCGAGGCTTACTGGCAGAGTGGGGTGCCTCTGGGTACTTACTGGCAGAGATAAAAGAGCTTTGTAACACTTGCCCAAAGTGAAAAGAGGCTGTCCTGACCAAAGAATTGTATCCTGAGAATTCCTGGACCTAAATTGTAGCCTGTTACTTCCCTAATAAACCCCATAATTGTTAAGTATTGTCTGCAAGTTCTGTGTGGCCATTGCATTGAATTATCAAACCCAGCAGATAAGTACAGAGTGCTGTGGAAGGGACTGTTGGTGTCAGAATTGGTAAAAAGGTAGGAGTGAGGAGTTATATCTGACTTCTACCTCATAGGACTCAGCCTTGGGCTGTTGATCTTGATTCTCTTTGCCCTTGGTGAAGTTAGAAGAGGAAGTCAGAAGACTACCCATCAGGCCATTCTTGAGGTTGGCTTCAGAAGCGGGATTTGTTGCAATGGAAGCATGGGACTCTGTCAGAGAAAGAACGAAGGGGTGTGTGAAGTGAAACTTTTGATTCTTAGATGGTTGCTTTGGTGGCTACCTATAATGGCTGAAAGAAGAGTAAAAGATGCTGTGCTGCAGCTAAGGGGAGACACGCCTCATCTGGAGTGGCCTGGGCAAAAGCCAGGTTGATTAAACAAGATGATCGATAGGGGGCCAGGGTCTACTAGTTCCACCCAGCCAGAGGCCTGAGGCCATATGGATATAAATGTGAAAATACTCAAGGGGCGGAGAAGATAAAACTGTAATATTTTAAAAAGGGTTTACGTGTTTATTTGAATGTACTATGGATATTGAATGTTTCTCCTACCTAGTGTTATAAAACAAACCTAAATGTGTAACAGAAATGAATATTGGCCTTCAGCCAATACCTGACTGGATATGCTAAAAAGGGGAACTAGGACTTGCCCAAGGGAAACACAAGTTGTTGGTTTGAATGGGGTAGGTCTTCTACCTAAGCCCCACCCAGATGCTGCCCCCACCACGCCATTTTTGCGTATCTCAATAAAGCAGTTAAAAAAAATAAAAGTTAAGGGATCAGTCCAGCTGAAGATAGTAAATTTTGGAGTCATTAGCCTACCCATGATACCTTATAACCATCAGCCTAGATGACTTCCCCAAGGTTGTGATATACAAAAAAGAAGAGGTCCAAGGACTGACTCCCATATCCTTCAACTTTAGACGAAGCAGAAGAGATGAGAAGGAATCAGCAAAAGATATGAGACTGAGAGAGGTAAGAAGAAAACTAGGTGAGTATGGTACTCTCTGGTGGTATAGTGGTTAGGTGCTATGGCTGTAACCAAAAGGCCAGCAGTTCGAATCTGCCAAGTGCTCCTTAGAAACTTTATGGGGCAGTTCTACTCTGTCCTATAGGGTCGCTATGAGTAGGAATCCACTCGACAGCAGTGGGTGGGGTTTTACAGTACTCTAGAAGCAAGTAAAGAAAGTGTTCCAAAGACAAGGGAGTGATCAACTCTGTCCAATGTACCTGCTTTTCAAGCAAATTGAGGACTGTGAGTGGGCTACTGGGCTTAGCAACATGAAGGTCCTCTGTGACCTTGATAAGAGCAGTTTCAACTGAGTGGTGTGGGCAATACCTGACTGGTACAAGTTCTGGGAGAATGGGAGGAGAAAAATCAGAAAGGCAAGAAAAAAAAACTTTTAAAGAGTTTTGCTATAAAAGAAAGTGGAGAAATGGGGTAATATTTGGAAGAGAAGCAGAATCCAGAAGTTTTATTTGTTGTTGCCATTTTTAAGGCAGAACGTTCCACTAGAGAAGCAACTTTTAAGGAGAAAGAGGAGGAAGGCTGGAGCAATGCTCTTGACTTGTCAAGTGGGAATGAAATCCAGTGCAAGTGGAGGTGTCAGCCATATCTAGGAGCACAGACAGCTCATACCTAGATCCAAGTAACCCACTGCCATCAAGTCAATTCCGACTCACAGTGACCCTACAGGACAGAGTAGAACTGCCCCATAGGGTTCCCAAGGAGCGGCTGGTGGATTCGAACTGCCAACCTTTTGGTTAGCAGCCAAATGCTTAACCACTGCACCACCAGGGCTCCTAGATGCAAGTAGGGTGGTAGATATGGTGGTGAGTGCTTGTGGGAGTTCTCTTCTGTTTCCTCAATGAAATAAAAAGTGAGCTCATCAGCAAAGGCTGAGAAAGGAGTTTTGAGAAGAGAGAAGATATGGAATAGTCATCTAGGAGGGCCAGAGAATGAATGGACTAGGGATTCCCAGGCAGCATTAAGGGCTCGCTTGAGGGGAGTGGTCATCAATTTAGAGTGATATCAGTAAGCTCGTGTATTTCCTCCAGCCCAGGAGTCCATGCACAGAGTAGGCAGAAACTCAGATTTAACAGAAGCTCTGCTTTAGCCAAACAAGTATGACAGAGCAAAAGAGGAGCAAGGGACTTGGGGGTGTATTACATGAGGCAGTGATCATAATGGTTGATCACAGGATTTGAGTTATTTAAGGAGGAAATAAGGGAATAAGGGGGTGAGGGCCAGGAGAAGGAAATAAGATCATTCCTGTTGGGGTCAAAGATTGTTGAAAGGACTGATGTTATGATAAAGAGGATAAAAATGCAGTCACAGGTGGCAACTCTTATGGTTGACATGGTAGGGAAATGGGTTTTAATTTCTCCAGTATTTTATGAGACCACAAAGAATAATACAGGCTTCTGTATGGTGGAAGGGCTACGGGGTGAAAAGGATTCTCAGAATTTAATCTCTGATGCCTATAATGATGGCAGTTTAAGAACAATATGAGGAGAAGTTCATTTATTAGAGCTACATCACTTTTTAGCTATGTGACACTGGGCAAGTTCCCTAACCTCTGGGGCTCAGTTTCCTTATCTGTAAAATGGGGATGATAACAGGGTAAGAATTGGAAGAGTTAATATAGATCAAGCACTTAGAACTGTGCCTGGCACTTAGGCAGTATTAAATAAATATCTATTAGTAATACAGTTATCACATACTACTGTTTGTTATGCCTCTGCATGCCGCTTTTTCAAAAAAGATGCAATAACCAACAAAAACAGATCGTTATAAAGGCAATAATCTCAGTAGGGAAGAGTTCAAAGGCTCAAGTATTCAGTCTGGCTAAAGCTCAAATCATTATAGAATTTTTCCAAGTACTTTTCTGCTCCTGTTTCTCCACCTTCTGTGGGCATGAGCAAAATGACACATGCCATCCAAAGGGGCTTTGAGCTCACTGGAACCTCGCTGTTGAGTGACAGCTTCAACTTCGTCCTAAACTGTCTGCAGGTTCTGTGACAGTGCCTTCACTTCCTTCCCATACGGGGTCTCAGGCACTCATATGTAACAGCAACATCTTTTAAAAACCTTAGGAAAGGGTGCATTTTCTTAAGAATATTCCACACGTACATTTAGTAACAGACCAGTGTCCTTTTACAACTCAAATAAGATGTCTGGTTACTAGTCATTTTATTACTGCAGAGGTCACTGGAGGAGGGAAGAGAATCAGGAGACTGGCTTGCCTGTCATCTGACAACTCTTCAGAACGTGAGGCTGTCGAAATCAATCCCACGTGAGACTACTCTGTGGTATATAATCCCAGACAGATGTCCAGGCCACAGCGCACTGCTGTGGGCCCCACCGGTATGCTGCCTGCTGAACAGTTCTGTTTGCAGCACCCCAAGGAAGCAAAAGCATCCGACTGAGGGCAGAGCTATGAT
The DNA here is from genome assembly GCF_024166365.1 of Elephas maximus indicus. Lineage (NCBI taxonomy): Eukaryota > Metazoa > Chordata > Mammalia > Proboscidea > Elephantidae > Elephas > Elephas maximus. Next base: position 40,833,754 of record NC_064839.1, on the reverse strand, counting down.
TAGCTGCCTCTTACTGACCTGCCTTGAAATGTTGTCCGCCCTCCTACTACTGCACGGCCTTCTCTTAGAGCTATTTGGACTGTGAATCTGAGATAAAAATTTCTTATGCTCTAGTCTAGCCATTGGCAGAAGTAACCGTCCCATCAGAAAGAAAAATGAGAAGCCGTGAAGTCTGGAACAAGCTAGACATACTCAGACTGCTTCAAAATTGAAGGCTGGGAGAGAAAACAAGGGTCCTATGAATCCTATTGCCTGGCAGTATTTATATATAAAAAGCTCTCTGCTGTTGAGGCCCAGCTCTGGCCTCTTTCTGGCTTATAATTTAACATGCTCTCTAAGTTTACAGGACAGGCTATGTGATCTATCCCTGTGGCATTCGTGCAATAACTTACAGAGAAGTTTTTATCAAATAGTAGATTTGATCTCTCTAGTACAGAGTTGTAGAAGCTTTTCAGGGCAAACTTCTGAGGCAACGCATATTATCACATCTTCACTCAAACAGGCACATTGGCTGGGAAACAGGGAGTGGGAGGTATAGGTTCCACTTCCAGGTACACCAAGTTTCCAGAAATCACCACAGAGGCAAAAACAAAACCAGACAAAAATCTACACATGTGCATGAAAAAACATGGAATGGTGAATAAGAAATACTAAATAAAAAACAGAAGTTGTAAAAACAATAAGCATAATATGATTTCCACAGTTTTATATATATTCATTCATGTGCTGAGGCTAAAGTCTGGAGAAATACATACCAAAGAGATCATGGGGGAACTCTTGCTTTCTACTTTAATGTTGGAAGTCTTCACAATGAACATTCTGATTATTTTTGTGAAAAAAAAGGAAAAAAAACTTGCTTCCAGATTTGCTTAAATTAAAAACAAAAAAAACATGGATTTAGAAACCACAAAGGCCTATTAGTTTTGTTTCTGCAGAGAACCAATTACTTCATTCCTTTTCAACTGCTTCACCCCCTCAGGGGCATTTTTTTTTTTTTTTTTACAATGACTTCCCTTTCCTTCTATCCCTGTTGCTTCTGAGCCTCTTTCTAAACCTCTTCCAGTTATTTTACAAGTCTTCTTTCAGATTAATTTCTTGCAGAAAGTCAATTCCAAGCCACCTTTGCCAACTCTACAAAAGTCACCAGAATAAACTTAAGTACCGAGCTCTTTTCCTCTAAAAATTACTTTTTTTTTTTAAATTGTACTTTAGATGAAGGTTTACAGAACTAGTTTCTCATTAAACAGTACACATATTATTTTAAGACACTGGTTAACAATCCCACGACATGTCAACACTCTCCCTTCTTGACCTTGGGTTTCCTTTTACCAGCTTTCCTGTTCCCTTCTACCTTTGGTCCTTGCCCCTGGGCTGGTGTGCCCCTTTAGTCTCGTTTTGTTTTATGGGCCTATCTAATCTTTGGCTGAAGAGTGAATGTTGGGAATGACTTCATTACTGAGCTAAAAGGGTGTCTGGGGGCCATACTCTCAGGGCTTCTCCAGTCTTTGTCAGACCAGTAAGTCCAGGCTTTTTTTTATGAGTTAGCATTTTGTTCTACATTTTCCTCCAGCTCTGTCTGGGACCTTCTGTTGTGATCCCTGTCAGAGTAGTCGGTGGTGGTAACATCTAGTTGTACTGGACTCAGTCTGGTGCAAGCCATGGTAGATGTGGTCGATCAGTCCTTCGGACTAATCTTTCCCTTGTATCTTTAGTTTTCTTCACTCTCCCTTGCTCCCAATGGGGTAAGACCAGTGTTGTATCTCAGATGGCCGCTTACAGGCTTTTAATAACCCAGACACTACTCACCCAAGTAGATAAAAATTACCTTTATTTTACCCCTACAACATTACCATCTGTCTTGATATGTATCTTCACTGAATAACTTTTATTTAGGTACCTATTCTTTACCATGGCCCATAAATACCCAAAAAACAATGTTTTTACTTTCTTAACTACCACATTTGGCACATAATAGGAACTCTACAATCAGCATGAACAATGTGTCTTCTCTGAGTGGCAAACTCAAATCCCTAGCAACAGACAGTAAACAGGTTTAATCTCACATTCCAACTCCAGTTAGTTAGTATGGAATGTGGGCACCTGGACCACTCTGTTGAAAAGGATTCTGAGTCCATGTAGGACTCCATGATAAAGAGTGAAGTAAGTTTTAGCAATGGCTGCTGTGGGCAAAGAAACAAGGGTAGGGTCAGTGAGTCTTCCATCTCTGGTAGCATGTTGGGGCCAGTGCAGGCATGACTGCCATCGTTTTTATTCTTCGTCTAACTGGAGTCCAACTGAAAAACCAAACCTGTTGCCAGCCAAGATGATTCCGACTCATAGCTATCCTACAGGATAGAGTAGAACTGTCCCAAAGGGTTTCCAAGGAGCAACTGGTAGATTCGAACTGCTGACCTTTTGGTTAGCAGTTGTAGCCCAGTTACTGTGAAACTGCTGTATATGGAGAAGGTATGCTGTGTGTTTGTGGAAGTGGCAGGGAGGAGAGATGTATCTTTTCTTTTCTTGAGAATCTTTAACTGTTCTGTAACAACTCAAAGGAGAATGAGATAGCAATTTAAGGGGGGTAGAGAGAGAAGATGATGTCATCACAAGGAATTTCCAATCTGAGTCAAGTTCCAAATAATAAGAACTTGGGCTGGTTTTCTCCAGTCATCTCATAAATCTATCTTCCTTATTCGCAGTTTAATCACAGCTGCATGAATTCAATAAACCCACATGAAAATTTTTCTCCATCTTCCCCAAAACTTATTTACTATCAGAGGTTCATTCACCTTTTTATTTACCTGGCTGCCCCTCTTCCCATCATACTAAATTAAAGGTAAGCCAAGTGGGAGTAGGTTTACTATCTCATCCCATAAACCATTCTTAAATTCAAAACCCTCTCTGAATTTTTCCTATACTTAGATGGTGCAGAATGGTAACTCTAAAGAGAGCCTTCCAGACTCTGGGTATCGACAGGTTCACTTGATCCATTTTCTGAAATTTCATGTTTATCAATTCTCTATCAACTAAGAATACCATGGAAGAGTCTAGAATGGTACTGTCCAGTAGAACTTCTGCAATGATAGAAAAGTTCTATATATGTGCTGTCCAATTATAATAACCACATGTGGCTATCGAGCACCTGAAATGTGGCTAGTGTGACTCAGAAACTTAATGTTAAATTTTATTTAATTTTAATTAATTTTAATTTAAATAGCCATATGTTGCTAACGACTACTAGAATAAGTCCAGCCTCCCTAGAGAATGGAAAACTCTCAAAGTTTCTCATGTAACTTCCTTCTGCATATCCTGAGTACAGAGGAACAGTTAAGCCATCTGTCACCATAGAAACAGATCTTTGCCACAGCTGTGAACCCCCAAGAGGTACAATGCTAAAAGGTTTCCCTACATGAGTCAGGAGCTGCTCTTCCTCTGGGAGTGAAGAACAAAACAATGATGGACTTCCAGTTTCCTGCCTCCCTGTTCACAGTTCTTGTTTGCACGACAGTATAATGCCAGAGTGATATGGCTTCATGGAAATCTTGAGCAGGGTAAGAAATTACAGAAAACAGCCAGCCAACCCAACTTATTTATCCAAAGAGAAAAGCTAGAACCATGGAAATAAGGTAATTTACTCATTTTTGTTTGTTTGCTTTTACCCAATTGAAGGTAATGAAGTAAACAACACACCAAGCTATTCCAAGGAATTTAAAACATAATTTGTTGCTATATAAAACTCAGCGGGTGGGTTAAATGATAGGTGAAGAAAGGATTAGTATACCGGAAAGTAGATGTGAGAAATTACTAGAGTACAGCATACAGAGATAAAAAGTTGAAAATATGAAAGGTTCAATGTAAGACTTCTAGGAATTCCAAAAGAAGAAATTGGAAAGAATAAAAGAAAAGCAAAATTTGAAGAGATAAATAACTGAGAAATTCTCAAGTGCTTTAATTCAAAGACATTAAATCTCAGATACAAGGACAAACATCAAGCAGAATAAATAAAAATAAATCAAAACCCTGAACACATCGCAGTGTATCTGTGAAAAACCATGAACAAAAAGGATATAAACACGGCTGAGGGGAAAAAAAAAAAAAGATTAATTCTATGATAATTCAGTGGACAGCAGACTTCTCAACTCCAGCATTAGAAACCAGAATATAATGGAACAGGATAACACTCTCCAATTGCTGAGAAAAAAAAACATCCTGTCAACCCAGATTTTTATATCCAGCTATCACTCAATGGTATGGCAAATAAAAAACACTTTTAGGCAAGCAAGAAAATGAATGTATCACTAATAATCTCTCACTGAAGAAATTTTAAAAGTCTACCTCTGGAAGACGGAAATTTAACTCAGAAGGATGAAGCAGGGCACACGAAAGAACAGTGACCAAAGAAGCTGGAAAGCAGGTACCTCTCTTTGCCCTTCAGATTTAGGGATGGTAACAACTTCCTGCTATGCCCAGTCTCTGGGTGTTTCATCCTTAATCCTGCCCACACCTTTGTAAATTGTCTCTTCATTAAATTCCATTCAATTTCCTCCTTTGAGTGTGCCATCTATTTGAAACCACCTTTATACAAACTCTTTCAGAAAAGAAAGCATAAACATTCCTCAACTCCTTTCATAAGGCTACATTAATGTTAATAACAGAAATAAGAAAAGACAGTAAAAAATAAAATTGAATCAAATTTCATAAGACATATGCAAAAAATTCAAAGTAGAACATTAGGACATTAAACCTAGCAATGTTTAAAAAAAGAAAACATTATAACCAAGTACGGTTTATTTAAAGAATACAAGAATAGTTTAACATCAGAAAATCTACTAATAGAATTCACCTCATTAACAGATGAAAGAAGAAAAACAGAGATGATCATCAGAATAAATGCAAGGGAGATTTTTGATAAAATAGCCATTTGTGATATTTAAATTAGTAAACTAGGAATAGAAGGGAATAAAGAGTACCAATCAAAAACACTCTCAGTGCAGGAAGGGTTTCCCTTAAAAACAGGAATAACATAAGAATGCTCATGATAATAGATTCTAATAAACTTCTACCGAAGACAAGAAAAGTGACACATGAGAGGATTAGAAAGAAGAAACTAAACAGGCATTATTTGCAGACAGTGCAATTCTCTTGGATTTTTCTATGTAGAAAGACATTATGAGAGTTCAACAATTCTGTAAATATACAAGAAACATGTGACAATTGTAAAATAAAATTTAAAGCTACTATTTGCAGTAATAACCAAAAAAACTTTATAAGGTACCTAGTGATAAATCTAACAAAAAGGGGTGCAAGAACGTGTGTGTGTGTGTGTGTGTGTATAATTTATCCAATGACATTAAGTAATAGTAAGAGCTTACATTTACTGATCACTTATTATCTGCTGGACACCATTTTGAGTGATGCGGCGATGACTATAACTCATTTAATTCATACAACAGTCCTACATGATAGATATTACTATTATTAGCCTCATTTTAGAGATAAACAAACTAAGGCACAGGGTTGTTAAGTAACTTGACCAAGGTTTCAAAACTAAAAATCAGCAACACTGGGATTCAAGCTTACACAGTCTGGCTCCAAGCCAGTACCCTTAACCATTACTCAATGCTGCCTCTCCCCAAAAGGGGAGGTTTCCCATTCTTCTCATGGAGGCATTTCTGGCTAAGCCAAGTCAAGCCTACAGAGCCATTCTTGAGTCCTTGAAGCAGACTTGATCGGAACTCTCCAGCCTATAGCTCTCTGAGCAGACCTTCAACTGAAAGGCAAAGAACCCATCTTTCAACAGATTGGATCAGAATACAAAACTTGGGACCAAAGGTTGCGACCAAATCTATTTCAGTTTACATAAGGATGCAGACTGACTGATTAAAGTAGATCTCAGTTTTAGGCCTAGCTCTCCCACCTTCAGATACCATGACACTTTTAAGATCTTTTGGTTTCCTCATTCCCAGAAACAGGTCAATGTTGAATTTCCAGACTTGAGAAGTTTCATTCATGAAGACCGTAAGCTGCTTCGCAGTATCAAGATTTAACAGACGTTCAGTTATTTACGTGGAGTCACTAGGTGTGGTGCAAATGGTTAACGTGTTCAGCTGCTAACTGAAAGGCTGGAGGTTCAAGTCCACAGAGAGGTGCCTAAGAAGAAAGGCTTGGTGATCTTCTTCCAAAAAATCAGCCAAAAAAAAAAAATCTCTATGGAGCACAGTTCTGCTCTGACACATATGAGGTCACAATGAGATGGAACTGACTTAATGGCAACTGGTTTAACTACTTGATGGCTTTCTGTTAACTTCTGAGGATGCTGGGTGAGGGATTTACAGTATTTATTTGTATAAATTTTGCAAACTTTCTGTAAGTTTGAAGATATTTCAAAGTAAAAAAAAAAAGGTTTAAAAAAATTCTCTTATATCTTTAAATCCATTCCCATCAGGTTCATGGGTAAGCTCAATTTTATAAAGATGGCAATTGCAAAACTCAATGAAATTCCAATACATTTTCCCCCTACAGAAGTTGACAGCTGTTTCTAAAATTTATCTGGAAGCAGAAAGGTCCAAAAATTGCTAACAAGTTTTTGTTGTTGTTACTGTTGATGTCTATAACAAATAGAACTGTTAATTCTCCTGTTTGTGGTATAAGGACAGAGAAAAAATGTTATTGCTTGTACACTGTAGTAGAAAACAAAACTGAAACTGCCCGTTAGGGTTGGATTGCCAGCTGTCCTGTCATTAAGAAAGAACACCAGCTACAAACTCAGCAGCTCTTGGTACTGTGTACTTCATTTTGTTGATACTACCTGAGTCCCTTATTTGTCCCTTAGAAAGCTTTATTAAGCCAACACAGTTTTGGAGAAAAATAAGTAATAAGGTGAAAGGATTTGTCCTTCCACATGGCAAGACTTATTACAAAACTACAGTAATTAACGGGGTATTGGCACAAGGATACACAAACTGACCTATGGAACAGAACAAAAAGCTGAGACACAAACATATGCCTAGAAGGAAACTTAATAGATGATAAAGGTGGCTTTCCAAAAAAGTAGAAGACTTTATTACTCCTCACATGCTGCCAGAAAACTGGTTATTCACACAGAAAAAGGAAAATATATCCTTATCTCACCCTATTCAAAAAGTTAAAATTTCCATGGATTAAGCACTTAAATATAACAGGCAAAATTTCAAAACTTTTAGAAGAAAATGTAAGATATATCTTATGACCTCAGGGAAAGAAAATATTTCTTAAGACACAAAATGCACAAGCCATAAGGAAAAACATCCAAAAATTCAACTACATTAAAAGGTCATCGACCAGAAGAACTAGATGGTACCCAGCTACAGCTGATGACTGCCCTGACAGGGAACACAACAGAGAACCTCTGAGGGAGCAGGAGAGAAGTGGGATGCAGACCCCAAGTTCTTGTAAAAAGACCAGACTTGATGGTCTGACTGAGACTAGAAGGACCTGGTGGTCAGGGTCCCCAGGCCTTCTGTTAGCCTAAGACAGGAACCATTCCCAAAGCCAACTCTTCAGACAGGGATTGGACTGGACTATGGGATAGGAAATGATACTGGTGAAGAATGAGCTTCTCGGATCAGGTAGACACATGAGCCTATGTGGGCAGCTCCTGACTGGAGGGGAGATGAGAGGGCAGAGGCTGGCTGAATGGACACGAAAATAGAGAGTAGAGGGAAGGAGTGTGCTGTCTCCTTAGGGGGAGAGTAGCCAGGAGTATATAGCAAGGTGTATATAGGTTTTTGTATGACAGACTGACTTGGTTTGTAAACTTGCACTTAAAGCACAATAAAAATTAAAAAAAAAAAAAAGCAAATGTAAGAAAAAAATAAAGCAAGGAAAAGTCAAAAAAAAAAAAAAAAAAAAGGAAGGTCATCATAAGAAATCATAAAGAGATGAGCCATAAATTGGGAAAGGATACATCTGCATTACATATACTAACAAATAATTAGTATTCAGAAAAACAAAAACATAAATTTATACAAATCAGTAAGGATAAACCACTCTATATAAACACGGGTAAAAGACATGAACAAGCAACTCAAAGAGGAAATATCGTGATTAATGATATTAATATATTTATTATATACAAATATATATTATAGAATATATAAATAACATAAATCACAAATCTTTGTGATTTTGATACTCACCAGAGTTTACCAAAAAGTAAGTCTGACAATATCAACTTTCGGCATGTTAAAATATGCTATTTGGGGAGTATAAGTTGGTACAAGCACATTGGAGATCTATGCAATATTTAGGGAAGAGTTGAAGATACACATTCCCTGTGACTCAGCTATTTCATGTCTTAAGACATACTCTGGGAAAACTCTCATTCAAGTATGTAAGGAAATATACAAAAACATCTGCAGTACAACTGAAAATAACTTTAACATCCATGAGAAGAATACACAAGTGGTGATATTTGTAGTATATTTATACTATAGAGGACAGCAGTGAAAATGGATGTGCTAGAGCAATAAGCATTAAAGTGGATTTATATATCTCAAGTACGCTTTGAGATATATCTATACATACAGAGACTGAGCAAGAGAGAGGAAAAGCTAGAGAGAATGATCCAGAGACAGCCAAAGGATAGACACATCATTACACAGTTTATAAAATTAAACAGATAAAATGAACACTACGTTGAATACGTATGTGTAGTAAAAGTATGAATATACAAAGGATAATAAATAGAGTCAGGGTAGTGGTTACCTCTGGAGGAAAGAAGGAAAATGGGAATGGAGAAGGATACATACAATTATAACTGTAATGTTTTATTTATTAGTCTGCTTGGTAGGTAATTCCCTTTTTCTGAATGCCTGAAATAGCTGATCTTCTGGAAAAAATTCCAAAACACAAAAGAGTTCCCATTCAGAGTCACAGAACTTATTCGCATTCCTGGAATGTATAGGTGAAACCAAAACTGAAACAGCACAAACTCCTATGATTTTTCCATTCAGCAATCACAAGACTGAAACTTTAAGTTCATCTACTGAAAGTGAAACAGGAAAAGGAATGGACAAGACGTGCCCCACGGATACTCAAGTAAAAGACATGGGGAAGTAATTCCTGCTGCTTTATGAAAGTAACATCAAAATTATCACGTAAGTGTTTTGAACTCCTTAGATAAGAGATACTTTATAATTATACCGTCATATAATAGTGTGGAACCTCTACTATATAAAAAAAAAATAGGTTTCTGTTCCTAAGCAGTTTCTAAGAGCTTTCTGGTGTTTTTCACTTGTCTGAAGGAGATGGTTACAGTCAATATTGAAAGATACATGTATCCTACAGGCCTGGCACCTTCAAGCCCAGAATTCTCCCTCCCAGTTCGGTGCTTGTGCCCTTTTCTCTATTAGTTATTGCTGGCTCTTACGCATCAAACGCTGACTTCCTGTTTCCCCTTTATTGAGCTCCAGTGGTAAGAGGCTTTGAAAAAAAGTACAAAGCCAGGAAAAACACAAAGTGAAGACAGCCAGGGCTTTCTGAAGGAAAGCAGATCTTAACACAGTTTTAATAACCTTTCAGACATTCCTCTGTCTGTAACTCATATAATACAGTGGTTCAGACATGGGTACAGAAGAACTGCAAAGCAATGCAGTTGGAAACAGTTGAAACTCAAGTTCATGGCAGAGAGGTTTAGACAGGCATTTTGGATGTTGATAGTATAATCCTGGCTCGTTTTAAACTCCTGGTATCTTTAGTATTCCTTTTAAAAAAAAATTGTGCGAAAATATATACAATTCCTTTTCATTTTAACAATTTTTTTTTTAAGTGTACAATTCAGGGGCATTAATTGCCTTCACAACATTGTGCAATCATAGCATTTCCTTTTCACTATCCTCCAAAGTAGCTGACTGGGTGATGAATCTTCTTGGGTACGATTCTAAGTGCTTTAGGCCTAAAATCTTAAGAGCACAGATATTTTGTATGAATCTTCACCATGGTAGTAAACTCCTGCCATGGCAGCGTCCAGTGCCATGCCACTATTTCACAATATGGAAAAAGAGGCAAAGAGTGAAGAAACTCTTCACAACCCTTAAGTTCTCATCATCAGGTCCACAGCCACCCCTTAATTCTGAAACCTGATGCTCTGCTTGTAAATGGGCCTGTGGCCTTCTGACTTGAGGTCTGTTTCATGATACTTCTACCTAACGACTGGATTTTAAAGACCTGTTTTTGAATGTAGAAACTCCAATCGCATTAGTCATGCCACTGCTGCAATTCACAGAGCACTGACCTCTGGGTCTATTGTGCTGTCCTGCACTTTGAATTTGGGGCCTGGAGTCAGCATGGAAAGCACCAGAGTCCTGATATGGCAGCCTTTGGTTATGTTGCACCGGGGGCTTTATCATCCACAACCTACTCAAATCCCTCCCCCAACAGCTACCAAAAATTCCCCTGATGAGAAATCCTATTATGAGAAGGGGTGGCTGCTTTGTGACTCACAGTGTTTCATTAAAAAGATTTTTTTTTTCAAACAGATTTTCAGTAGAGGAATCCAAAGGTTTTCCAAAGCCACACAGCAAAACAGAACAGCTCATAATACTATTTCCCAAAGATCTGCCACTTCACAGGAGATTCCTATCCCTCAAAATACTGGAGACACTTCCATTCACTATCCTTTTGTGTTGCACTTGCCCTCTAGGCTAAGTGAAGAGGTGGGAGGTAGATGAATTAAACAGAGCCAACATGATTGAGCTCATCAAATATTAAGATGGAAGGCAGCTATCTTGCAAGCCAGTCTTTATCACAGGTCTTAGATTTGTCCATGGTGTTCCAGGGCAACTGGCTTTACTCAGTATGTTTGTTTCAGCCATATCTTACCAAGACTAAGGAAATCTAAAAATAAATGGAGTACATGGGCATTTGGAGCTGCTTTTGTTACAGCAGTGTCATAATAAAGTTTCTTTGAAAAATTGACTTTGTCGTTGTTAGATGCCGTCAAGTCAGCTCCTACTTATAGCAACATTACATAAAACAGAACTAAATATTGCCTCGTCCTATGCCTTTGTGGGCATTAAAGGTATAAATGATCCAAATGAAATAGAACAGTATCACAGAGAGCTATTTTTTTCTTTATGGTAGTCCAAGTACTTCGTTGCGGTAGGTTGGAATCCCAAGCATTCCTTCAAATCACTGTAGGATTCCAGAGCACTCAGGCAGGCATCAGGATAAAGGAATCCTAATAGCTCTAAGAAAAGGCATCTTCTCAGCAGGGAAAAAGGTTATTCAACATGGAAACAAATGAAAGGATTTCACAACAGTTGAGAAATAAGGGCAAAATGACTAAGCTGGCTGGAGCCCAGGATCTTGGGTTCTTCTCCTACCTTTGTCTCACATCATTTAGGCGACCCCAGATTTAAGTTTCTCTCACATGCTAGCAAATCAACCCTGACCTTAAAAGATACCGTACACTACAGTAAAGAAGTAACTACTTTTAGAACAACTATGTGTGACCCATGGTTTATTTAATCATACTTCTTACAATAACAAAGCCTGAGCCATAAAAAGTAGCTGCTGAAGCTGCTAATGTATATCCAAAAACCTTGGGATTTGGTTCCTTGGTTTGGAAGTTTAAGATCATCATTTCCTGGGACAACCCAGTTAATTGGCCTAATAATGTGCCTAGTGTTTGTGTTTTACCTCTTAGTACATTGGGTAGTACCTGGGGTCTTAAAAGCTTGCAAGTGACATCCAAGGCATGACAATTGGTCTCTATTCACCTGGAGCAACAGAGAAAGAAGGAGTCAGGAATAGGAGGATATGGAATATGTGTCTAATTGCCTCCTGAACAACTGCTTCCTTTGCCATGAGACTAGAAGAACTGGATGGTGTCCAGCTACCATTACTGAACATTTTGATCAAAGATTCTATAGAATAATCCTGATCAAAAGGGCTAAAATGCAGAATAGAATTTCAAACTCTCTTGAACTCCATACTTTCTAGAGCCGTGGGGGCTGGATGAACCCCTGAAACTGCTGCCCTGAGATAATCTTTAAACCTTAAACCAAAAATATCCCCTGAAGTCTTACTAAAGCCAAACAATAGTTTTTTAGCTTAACTAGTAAAAATGCCTGCCTTGAGCATTATGGACTTTTAAGGTACACCTACACGAGCTCAAAGTGACAACAGCAACTTGAAAGATTAGATAGGAACCTTACAGGGCAGTGACTTTATGGCAATGGAGGAGGAACAATTCAGAAAAGGAAGGTGAGAATGGTGGCACAATTCAAATAATATAAACAATGTCACTGAATTGTACATGTAGAAATAGCTGAATTGTATGTTTTGCTGTGTATCTTCTCAACAACAATAAAAATTTTTAAAAAATTCAAAGCCATGCTATGACAGGTCTAATTCACTAAGACCAAGATGACCACATATACCAGAATATAACATGAGGTTTCTCAAAAAATCATTTTTCAGAAACTAAGGAGTCACTTTATAGTCAAAGTCTGTATAAAGCCTCTCATCACGGAACACTCTTTTAAATTCTTTAATTTGAGCAAAAAGTACTTAACCATAACACATACTTAATAATTATTCCTTGGGGGAACATCATAATCACCAGTGTTGGCTATCACGAATAAGGCTTTTAAAAATTACCTTAAAAAGCTGTAAAGTGCCAGTGTTGTGGCGCTCAGAGACATACAAGACCAAGGAGGAACACTGTTCCTTACATTTCCGTAAGGACACTTGTGGGCTGGGATAAATTCTACAGAGACAGATTTTAAAAGTGGTGAATCATACTCTAGAAAACAGTGCTCAACGACCAGAAAGAAAAGTGGCTTGAGGGATGACAAAGATACTGCAGTCAAAGATACACATGAAGAGTTTGAAAAAAAAAATTTTTTTTTAATGTTCTCATTGAGAAGATAGAGGACAATGTTATACTGGAACATATAAGGAGCTTCTTAGTAGGCACTTGACTAAAACAATGAAAGGACTGCCTGCTGTAGCCCAGAAATAAGGGTTTAGTAAAAAACAAATAATTTGACTGAAGAGTAAAGGAAATATTACCCTTGCTGCAACCTCATGGACAGAACACCTGAATGTTCTGAATGTTATTCAAGAGAGGAACTGATGAAGAAGGGAAAACTTTTTACAAGCTGCAACACTCAGACGCTTTCTTAAATTGTGAGGAAGCAAAGACTCTTAGAAAAAACAAAATAATATTAACCACCCTTATAATAAATATTCCTAGCAGATAGCACAGGTTCTGGTATACCAGAGGCACTCAATAAATATCAGTTGAATAAATGCATGGCTTAGCTCAACATATTTCCATAAAAAAATTCTCTTATGTACAACCAAATACCTCATGACATTTGGTTTCTTGGCTTGGAGGATTAGGGTCATGACTACACGGGACATGCCAGTTAACTGGCCTAACACTGTGTTTAGTGCTTCTGTTTTACCTCCTAGGTCCTTGCCTAGAGCCTGGGGTCTTAAAAGTCTACAAGAGCCATCTAAGATATGACAATTGATCTCCATTCGGCTGGAGCAACAGAGGGAGGAGAGTCAGGAACAGGAGGAGGAAGTGAAATGCGTGGCTAACTGCCTCCATGAACAACTGTCTCCTTTGCCATGAGGTCAGAAGAACTGGATGGTGCCTACCTACCATTACTGAATATTTTGATCAAAAATTCTATAGAAGAACCTTGGTTAAAAAGGGGAAAATATAGAATAAAACTTCAAACTCTCATGGACTCCAGACTTTCTGGAGTCATGGAAGCTGGGTGAAGCCCTGAAACTACTGCCCTGAGATAATCTTTACACCTTAAACCAAAAATATCCCCTGAAGTCTTATTAAAACCAAACAATAGTTTCACTTAACTAGTAAAAAATGTCTGCCTTGAGCATTATGCTCTTTCAGAGCTATCTATATGAGATCAAACTGACAAGGGCAGCTTGAAAGATGAGATAGGAAACTTAGGGAGCACTGAGTTTATGTTAATGGAGGAGGAACAATTCGTAGAAGAAGAGTGAAGATGGCTGTACAACTTGAGGAATAGAATCAATGTCACTGAACTGTACATGTAGAAATTGCTGAATTGGTGTATGTTCTGCTGTATGTTTCTCAACAACAACAAAAAATAAAATAAATTTTTTTAAAAGTCTCATACTGTAGGTCAGTAAGAGAGAAGAAAAAAGAGGTATTCTGTCCACTTTAAAGTCTGGATGCATCCTGAGATCTTGACTTGTCTAGCTGCCTGCTGGGGATATATAAAAGAGAATATAACTCGGTAAGCCCTTCTGTAGCCAAAGGCAATTATGCCTCAGAAGAAAAACCAGGGGGAAGACTGGCACAGAAGGAAAGGGGACATTGCTACAATTACGTTCTGTTCAGAACAACTTCAATTCTCAGGACCAAGGCGAAAAATGTTGAGTGCCATGTAAAAGAAAACCATCAAATAACGAACAATGCTCTTGTTGGGTGAAAACTACTCTCCGGTAGCTACAGAAAAGATTTGTGTGGATCTGGCTTAGGAAATACCTGACACCATCAAGTTGATTCCAACTCATAACGACACTATAGGACAGAACGGAACTGCCCCATAGGGATTCCAAAGCTGTACTCTTTACAGAAGCAGACTGCCACGTCTTTCTTGGCTGGTGGGTTTAAACTGCCGACCTTTTGGTTAGCTGCCGAGTGCTTAACCACTGTACCACCAAGGCTCAATAGCTGACTAGTTTAATAATATTAATAATATTATTTGGCTCATTCAGTGGCATTATTTTCAAAATTAAAATATCTGACTAGTTGAATAATATTGAAAATATTGCCTGTAAATGGGCCAAAAAAGCATTGAGAGTTCTTTGTTTTGATACAGAAGAACTAAATTTATGGTAGAGCTGAGCTTCAGGTATATCTGTATGGTCCTCTATGTGCACTTTCAGAATCATTGGTTACAAATTCAAATCCTTGGATTCAGCTCTACTGAATTCTGGGAGTGGAGTCCAGTAATCAGCATGGTTAAAAGCTCCCTAGAGAATCTTAGGCACAGTCAAGTTTGAGAACCCTTTTGAACAATTCACAGAAATCAGCAGAGTTCTTGTTTGTGTCTACCCCCTTCTTGTTAAACATCCAAGAGTGAACTACAGACTCTTATCATGCATGCCTCTACCTAAGCTGAAGCTTACAGGGATCCAGTAAATTCCCCCTTCCCCTTTAACCGTAACAGAAGAAGGCTGTACTCTCAAGACTATCATATTCAAGGAGCTCTCAAGGTAAACAGTCTCATTAGTCTGGAAACTACCTCCACCGTCGTTTGAGATCAGATTTGGTTCTTTCTTTGCTTCGCACTTGACACATTTGAGGGTTGGCCATCAGGTTATTCATTCATACCCACAACTCACCTCTTATTCATATAGCATATAAAAGACAAGGACCCAGCCAATGGATTTAAGGATAAACCTGTGTCCTATAAAAACACAGGATTCAGAAGTGAAAACTACTGGGTCTATGAGAAACCCTTCTCATACTCAACCCTATACCCACAGTAATCATTATGAATCATTTGATTCACACTAGGTTGTTATGACAAAGCCTGGAAAAGAAACTGCTTAAAATTTACAGTCATTCATCATACTCAGAAGACTGGGGTTAGGATTCAGGTTTTGAGTTAGAAGATTTTAACACCACAACTTCAGTGACCCACTGTCATTAAAAATCCCCGTACCCTATACAGTTTTTTTTTTTTCCAATTCTGAAACTGTTAAAATTGACGTTTAGTTTTACAACTGGGTTTACTAAAATTTCACTATCTGATAAACTTAGGTTGAATGTCACATTTGCGAAATACAAAGTATGTTCCTTTTCCCAAAAGGAAATAAGAGTCACACAGTTCTACAGTTCAGAGTGGCCTGGCTCAGAATACTCCTTATGACATATTTGGGGTTGGTGTTTGTTTAATATAAAAATGTACACATCCCATAAAGCAAACAAATTAGGAGCTTAACCATTGTTTCTTGCAACAAACACCTTTCATACCCCAATGAGAAAAAGTTAACTATGACCTTAAAGAAATTATCATTTCTCATAGTACCTTTTTTTATTTTATAGAAAATAAACTCTCATGGTAATAGCGAACTAGAAACTCTGCTTTAAAAAAAATCATTAAGAATAGACCTTTTGCAGAGCAGGGGATCCATAGTGCTCTTTGGAGACCACAGAGTGCTTTTCCTTCTCCAGAAACCATGTAAAGACCCATTACTTCTAGCACACCTATAGTGAGGTACAGAAAAGCTTTCTGATCCACACCAGTGGAATTGCTAACTCTCCCTAATTATGTAAGAATAGGGAAAATTAAATCACTTGAGAACCCTAGCTGTGGCTGCAAAACAGAACCCATGAGATACCCTGCTGGCATGTTAAAAGACTTATCAAAAGTCACCTTCCATCAGCCCCAGTTGATGGCTTGGTTAACAACAGAGAACAGCTTAGATTTTCCTGGATGTGCACATGTATGCACATACACCACTGAGAAGCTGGAATGAAACACTCAACAACCAGCCATTTTATAATAGGACCCAGAAAATATAGGCAACGTCGTCCAAGATGGTGGATCTTCTGGCTTTTTTCTCCACATCTAGAAATCCCTATTTTGAGAGAAACGGGACTAGTACAAAAGAATGACCAGGGCTTCAGAGTACTACACAGACAACCATCTTGAGAAAACATCTTACAGTAAAACTTAAATTTTGGAAAGGAAGCAATTCTCTAACTGATTCTATAAAGCAACTCTTTGCAACACCATTCACTATTATGAATATTCCATCAATATAGCTCAGATTTCTGTAGAAAGCACTAGATCGATTTTGGGGATACAGTTCACAGGGCTGAACTCTCTGTCCATTGTATTCTTTAGGGAGATCAAAGAAGGCAGAGAGTTATCAGAGAGGTCCCCCTAAAGGAACAACATCACTTCCCATTTATGTTACTGACTTTTGTATACATGAATTATCTCAAGAGACCCTCACCAACACTGACTCTGCAAGGTAAGCAGGATCTGTATCATCTTCATCTTACAGATGAAGAAATAGTGACCCTGAGGCTAAATGACTCATTTGCCCAAGGTCACATGTCAGGCAGTTAATTAGTAGCCCAACCAGGAGATGAGTCTAGCCTCTGACTTGCAGACCAGAGCAATTTCCAAGACACGAGAATGTAAAGGTTATCAGCTCAGGTTCTGGTATCAGCAGATCTGCATTCTGATCCCAGTTCCACCACCTACTAACTGTTACGGCCTTGTATGAGAACCTCAGTCTCCTCACATGTATAATGCTGCAGTGATCAAATGAGACTCAACAGCAGCTAAGAGCAACAAATGAGATGATGGACATAAAAGCACTCAAATTTATTTATGCAACAAATATCTTGTGCAGCTTAGAATTTAGTCAAACTGCAAAACAAATAAGTAAACAGATGGATTAAATACTTATAAAACGTGTTCAATGCTGTTAAGGAAAACAGGTGAATGGCGGCTGGAGAGAACAGCAAAAAGGGGCCAGTTTTTAAGAGTGGTCAAGGAAGCCCTCTCAGAGGAGAAATTTAAGTTGAGACCTAAGGGATCAGGAGGAGATGTCCATGTGAAGAATGGAAGGAAAAGCGTTCCAGGCATAGCGAATGGGATGAATGAGGGTCACCAAACTAAGAAAAGACAAATGGACTTTGGTGTATCCTTTCACAGCATTTGGAAACAAGCTTTACTGGCTGCCACTGTCGAGAATGACCACATCCCATTTTACCAATAACAAAGGTGAGGCTTAAGAGAGGTTACATGTCTCATCCTAAGTCACAAGTACTCACAGAAGGAGCTAGGACTGGGACCCCAATATTACACCTCCAGACATGCCATAAACTCTCTCTCTTCATGGAGGCCACAGCTGCATGGAACTCCCCCACTGATTCACTGACAACTCTGTTTTCTGTGCCCATGAAGAGTTTCAAAAGTGTTCTGATAACATAAGCAAAGTATATTATCAACTTCCAGGCATCTAAGCCAACTGTGCACTGAAATCTTTACCCTTCTAATCTTACAACACAAGAGCAAAAATTGCTCAGACTTTACTCAAAGGCCTCAAAGTAGAAACATGTTTCTCTTCTCGAAGCAAAGAACAAGAGAGGAAAGGGATGTCCCAGAAGGCTCCACAGCCTGTTCTAGTAGGTGAGGTAGAACTACCACTGCAGAAGAACGGAATTATGAAGGTTCATCTGAAGTGAACTGCACAGAAAAGTTAATTACTTCACCTGAATAAAAGAACTGATTCACTAAAGCAATGGCTGTCAACCACTGGTGGAACCACTACCACCACCACCCCTGAGGGCATCAGGAAATTCATGGGGGCATTTTGGAGTGTCACAATGAATTACAGGGCGTTATCGGCATTTAGTGGGTGGGGCCAGGTATGCTCAATGTCTTGCAGTGGGCAGGACAGCCCTACACAGCAAAGAATGTTTTGCCCAAAATACTAACGGCACCATCCCCCCACTTTAGATCCTCTTTCCTAAAGAATTAACATACTCCAACTTTTTTTGCATCCCCATTACTCAGTTCCTCTCTCTAGCTTTACACTGATGAAAAAAGAAAATCAAGCTAAGGTTTCACAGCTCAGGAACTTGAAATTTTGGAATTTACTCATAAGCTTGTAACTCTAGCATGGAACCTGGCAATGGAATAGGGGTAAAGAAGTTTCTAATAAGAGACAAACTCAAGACATTTTATCAAAAAGTGAACTCTTCCTTCCCAGACAAGCCCTTAAAAGATTACATTTGTTCTATGACACACAAAATTATAACTGTGATTTTAGAGAACCTTCATATAGTCTTTTCAGTTGAACTTAAAACTAGACATGGTAGTTCTTTTATAAACTTAACCACGATCATCTCACAAATTTGTCTGACTGCTTCTGGACTAAGTTTTATACGAAAAATTATTAATTTTAAGATACCTAAAGCTGATAAAGTGCCTAAAAGTGCCAAAGCCAGCATGCCTTGCACCCCATTCAGGACAGAGTTTCATGCAGACTGAGTGATACCTGGGAATTAAAATATCATCCCAGCAATTCAAAAGTCACTTTCAAGTGTTACTCTAGATTTGTCATTACCCAATACTATTTCTCTCAAAAAGAACTATTTCACAAATTGAAGTTTATAGAATTGAAAAAAGAGCAAATCCAGGTTACTTCCAGAAAAAAAGGGATCCTAGTTCATACCAGAAGAGTGATCCAACAGATAAATCCTTCCTCAAGTCCCCGAATGGCAGGAACAATCTATCCCTTGAACAATAAATTTTCTCAACTCCCAAGGGTGTCTGAATATGTAACTTCTTCACTCTGACTTGCCAATCAGCAAATAGCGGCCCCACACCCTTTCTGGCCAATTTTCTAGAGGCCTAACCTGGCATCTCAGGTTAGCTGAGCAGACAGACCTGTTTTCCTCCAGCAGCTCCTGCCAGCTCCAGCCCGGGAAATCCCCCTCCAGCCTTTTGCTGGCCTGCCACCAGAAGTTCACAGAATGAATTCCACTGGATTCTCTGAATCTTCCTCTTCTCCTGTCATGTGCCAACAGCCAGGCAAATAAAATCCCACCTTGCCAGGCTCTCTGTTACAAAAAGATGCAGATTCACGGGAACAGCAAGCACTTAGCATGGAGGGGAAGAAAAAGCATGGAGGGATATGAGAGGAACTGAGCAGAGCCTTCTGCATGCAGTACTGTGACCAGAGCCCAGGTCTTGCAAAGGCTCTAGAGGGAGGCTCCTGGCTGGGCCTTTGGTAAAGCAGGCCACACCTGTCTGTGCCAGCAGCTTGCCGGCTGCTCCATTTTCAACGATTCAAACACATCTGCGGCAGGGTAGCCAATTGGGCAGCCCCCTCTCCCAGCAAGGGTGAAAGTACTAATCCAAGCATCACTTGCCCCCAATTATATTTCTTTTCACACTCTTTGTTTGGGAGACACTGCTTGGTCAAATGGATTCCATCTCTGTTAAAGGTGAGGCAGGCACAGTGCTGCAGTGACAGAAAGGAAGCTACCTTCGCCGGCTTAGTAGAAGCCAGACAAGACCTCTACTGAGGATTCTGATAAAGGGACTTCAGGAGGCAGGTTTCACTGAGCCCATCCACGAGCTAACAAACGCCTATAGTCCTAAACGACCCGGCTCCAAGCCTCGCAGAAAGCCTTTTTTCTAGAGGGTGGGGCTCCCATTCATCCCTAGGCATCGGGAACCAAAGGGGAGCAGACAGATCCAGGTCGCGCACTCCGTATCCAAACCTTTGCAAGCGCGTGAAGGTCTGGGGTGCCCCGGCGCGCCCTCCCTTGCGCTCCACCCTCCGAGGCCTCCACCGCCCGCGGACTCACCACTGTGCGAGCTGAACCACCTGGGTGCGATGTGTAGAGGTAGAGCATCCGCCAGCGAGGCTCGGGAGCCCAGGTACAGCATCCCGTCTCTATGGTGACCGCCGCCTGTCTCCTGGTAACCATTGCCATGGGCATAGGTGGAGTCGGACGCGGACCCTCCGCCGCCGGGCGCCCTCTCAGAGTCGCCGGTCCCCCGGGAGGCGGGGGTGTAGAGGCCAAAGGACACCCCTCCGGCTGCGCTGGGGTCCATACCCATGCCCGCCACCGAGCTGACCGAGCGGCTGCGCAGCCCCATGGCCCCGCCGCCCGCCCGGTAGTGCCCAAAGTGGGGCGCCCCTCCCGGCGGGGGCACGGCGCTGTCATCGGTGGAGACCCCCGGGAAGGGGCCTCGGGAGCGGGCCGCCGTGCTCTGCTTGCCCCCCATCCTCGCCCGAGCCCCGATGGGGCGGGAACCTGGAGGCAGAGACCCTCCCCCACGTCTCAGGAGCGGGGGGAGGATTGGGCCAGCATAAAAGGTGAGGGAGTCAAAAAGGAGACCGTGAAGGAAAAAAGGGGGAAAAAAAGAGGAAGAGAAGAAAACCTGCCGGGCGGCAGAGGCAGGCGGGCGGGGATCCCAAACTAAGAATTTAAAACGATCCAAGCCAAACGCATGTTTCCCCTCAAGGTCCAAAGAGGCGCAGTCTGGAGCGGGCTCCGCACGCCACAGGCCGCCCCCGGGCTCCCGAAAGCCCAGGGAGCTGCAGGAAAGGAGGGAGGGAGGCGGCGGGCGAGCCGGCGCAGGGAGGCGCCGGAGGAGGCCGCCCGCCCGGGAGGAGGCGGCAGAGGAGGGCTGGGGGCGCCGGGCGCGTCCCCCCGCCTCAGGACGCCGCAACCATGGACGGCGGCCCGGACCCCTCCAGGCCTCGGACAGGCTGCGGCGCTGGGCGACCAGGCGGGGTTCTGGAAGCCGCGATCGCGTCGCGTCGCGTCGCGTCGCGCTCTCGCTCCAGCCGCCGCCAGCCCCGCCAGCCGCGCCGCCCCGCTTGCTCCCGGGCTGCGCTCGCCGGCGCTCTTCGCCGCCGTGGAGACAATGGAGGGCGTCAGAGCGCAGGCGCGGCCCGCGCCCCCTCCCTCCCCCCTCCCGCCGGCTTAACCCCTTCGCGGCCCCTGGGGCTCCCGGGCTGCTGACGCCCGAGAGATCCCCACGCGCCCCCCCCCCACCCCCCGGCCCGCCGGCCACTGGCCGGCGTGGTCCGAGCCATGGCGGGGTGTCAGGAACAGAAACAAGACGTCTTTTCAAAGCAAACACTCTTTAAGTCCCAGAAAGTGGCTAATTATTAAGTGGGCATCATATATGGGGGGAGGGGTGGCGATGGCTCAAGGCGGTGGAAAGGAAACACAGGGAGGAACGAAAATTGCTCAATCAGACTAGTTGGCTCTGAGGGTCACTAGTCAAGATCCCCTCCGGCAAAAATTTACCCCCACAGCACCCTCTGGTGGATGTGCTGTCCATCCTGTCTGAGCTTCCCCGTCCCCTTTTTCGGCTTTATCGGCACTCCAAAGACTCTCCTAACATCAAGTAGCTTACATTTCAGGCTCCTGGGCTCTGAGGACAGTAGACAGAAACATCCCAGTTTGTGCTTAAACAAATCGGTAGGTTCTTTACATGTACAGTATAAAGTGAAAAGGTATAGATATGGAAATAGAATAATACAGCTAGAAGTGGTTATAGAAACTCCTTAGCTCAAGGCAGGACTCCTGTTTTGTTTGTCATGTATTCCTTATCGCACCACAGGGTCTGGGGCATGGTAGATACTTAACATATATTTGTTGACCAAGCCATCAATTTGCATCTGAAAAACACCTTTCAACCCCCCTCCCGGTGTTTCTCACACATTTACATTCATTTGTTCCTTCCTTAATTCATTCATGGACTATTTTCCACGTGCTCTGTGCTAAGCCAAGTGCTGGCTATAAGCATCAACGAGCCCCTGTCCTAACTGACTTACTCTAAATGTCCCCAGATACCTCCAAACCGAGGACCAGTGTATAAAGATACATCCAAAGGAAAAAAAAAAAAAAGGATTGGCCTGTCACAGATTTGTATTGTCCCAGTGTGACCAGCCAGGAAAGAAACAAGTGAAAGACTATTTGCAAGCATGGAGGTGCTTCTGGGTAAGCTCAAAGCTGTGCTTAAGAAAGTTGTGAGTTCTACATGAGAAATGAAAGTAGGAAGACCCAAAATGTGCCACCTGTAAAAATGACTACCCCAAATCATCTCTAAGTGTCTAAATAAGTTTATGGATACCTAAAATCCAAATGAGTAATCTGAAGAAAACTAATCAAGCTTAATTTTAACTTAATTTCTCCCATAAAGATTATAGCAACAGAAAAAGGGGCCCAGTACTGTGCAAAAAAAAAAAAAAAAATAGTACCTCCCATGATACTGGGTAAATACCCAATAACCGTTGTAGCAATCCAACTAGCTTTCAGTTGAAGGAATATTCAATACTTTTTAGTCTATTTAACACAATATTTAATATTTACTACATGGCAGGAAACCCTGGTGGCTTAATGGTTAAGTGCTATGGCTGCGAACCAAAGGGTTGGCAGTTCAAATCCGCCAGGCACTCCTTGGAAACTCTATGGGGCAGTTCTACTGTGTCCCGTAGGGTCGCCATGAGTCGGAATCAACTCGATGACACTGGGTTTGGTTTTTTTAAAAAAAAATTTTTTTTTTTTTATGTGCCAGGAGCCCTGGTGGTGCAATGGTTAAGCATTCGGCTGCTAACTGAGAGGTTGGCAGTTCTAATTCACTAGCCACTCCTTGGAAACTCTATGGGGCATTTCTTCTCTGTCCTGCGGGGTCACTATAAGTTAGAATCGACTGCACCGCAAGGAGTTTGGTTTTGGGTTATGTGCCAAGATCTACACCAGGTTCTGGGATACAGTGATGAACAAAAGAGATAGAGTCCCTCTTCTTATAGGGCTCCAATGTAAAGGGTGAAGAGCCACTTCACATCCACTAGGATGGCAATAATAAAAAAGACAGATAATAACAAATATTAGCGAGAATATGGAGAAATTGGAACATTTTACATTCTTAATCATCACACTGTGCTGATTAAGAATGTAAAATGTACCGTCACTTTGGAAAACAGTTTGGCAGTTCTCTAAAAAATTAAACATAGAGGAGTTCAGAACTCAAAGTCTAGCAAAAAGACCAGACTTACTGGTCTGACTGAGACTGGAGGAACCCTGGAAGACATGGTCCCTAGGCTCTCTGTTAGCCCAGAACTGAAACCATTCCCAAAGCTAACTCTTCAGACAAAGGTTAGACTGGACTATAAGACATAAAATGATACTTGTGAAGAGAAAGCTTCTTAGATAAAGCAAATAATAATTAAAAAAAAACAACTAAATGGGTAGCTCCTGTCTGGAGGCAAGATGTGAAGACAAAAAGGGACAGGGGAAATCTGAGGTGGAATGGAGGTATGTGCTGTCACGTTATAGGAAGTGCAACTAGGGTCACATAACAATGTGTGTATAAATTTTTGTATGAGAAACTAACTTGAACTGTAAACTTTCACTTAAGGCACAATTAAAAAAAAATAATTCAGCATGGAATTACCGTTAAAAAAATAAATATATAAAACCAGTGCCGTGGACCCAACAATTCTACTCCTAGGTATTTACCCAAAAGGACTGAAAACATATGTTAAAGCAAACGCTTGTACATGAATATTCATTCATAGCAGCATTATAATAGCTAAAGGTGGAAACAATCAAAATGTCCGTTAACTGATGAATGGATAAACAGAATGTGGTATATCCATAAGATAGAGCATTATCCAGCCATGAAAAGGAACAAAGCACTGATTTCTGCTGCGACATGGATGAACCTTGAAAACGTTATGCTGAGTGAAATAAGTCAGTTACAAAAGAACGAATATTGTATGGTTCCACTTATATGAAATATCTAGAATAGGCAAATGTATAGAGACCAAAGTTTATTAGTAGTTACCAAGGGAAAAGAGGGGAAAAGAGGCAGTCATTGCTTTGGGGGCCCTGAGTTTCTGTTAATGGTGATGGAATTATTTGGAAACAGATGGTCACAACATGATGAATGGAATCAATGTTACTGAATCGTACATGTAGAAAATGTTGAATTAGCACGTTTTGTTATATGTATTTTTACCACAATAAAAAAAGGAATGGGGCCACACAGATAGTAGGGGTCCATGTGGATGTACAGCAGACATGCTTGTCAAGGAACCTTCATGTGACAATTTTATTTTTTGTGTATGCTTCCCAACAGGGAAAGAAATATCAGATCTGCTTGACAGCTCTATTTCTTATTGTAAATTAATAGTTCAGCCTTAAGGTTTATATTCTAGCCTACTAGTTATCATAAACCAGTCTCTCCCTCTGGCACCACTGAATGGCTGAACTCCTAAAGGGCAGAGATGAAGTCCCTTCATTCTGGAATGTGATGACGCTAAACTCTAGGTTCCTTTGGGACCCTGAATAGACAGCATTTCTCAGGCAATGCCTTATTACTTCCTTGTGCACATCTTCAAATTTGAGTGTTTCCCCTGAAATGAAAATATTAAAATACAGGACAGTGAGAGGAGAATATTTCTACTAGGAAAGCTCTTCATTCTGCAGCTTATTTCTACACTTTACACCTGAAAGAGAATGATTCTTGCCATAGCAACAGGCCTCAGGTTACTTTCATTTTTGTCATGTGTTGCCAAGAATCCAGTCTGTGATTGGCTCCAAGTTTCAGGGGTGCTCTTTTTCTCCCTTTGCGTAGTTAATGGATCTGAAGAGGATGGAAAGTCATTCTGAATGCTCTCAATGCAAAAATATCAGATACAGAAATGGCCTCAGCTAGATTTGGGATCTCTGCTTTTTTATCTTCATGGTCAACTGATCCTGGGTGTGTTGCTCTTGGCTCTCCTTCAGCCGTGGGACAGGGTTAATAAACCACTGACCCACCTTCCAGAACAGTCAAAAGAAAGCTGATAAAATCCATTTCTACAGCCCTTTGCAAATGCAAGTGCATGACAATTCTGCAAAGCCCTGGTTTTAAACATCTTAGAAAGAATGTGACAACTTCAGGAGTTGAGTGGTTTGGAAAATGGAAGAAATGGTTCATCAGGACTTGTCTACTTCTGGAAAAAGGAGCCCTGGTGGGGCAACGGTTTAGCACTCTGCTACTAACCACAGTGTTCGTCGTTCGAACCCACCAGCCACTCTGCGGGAGAAAGATGTGACAGTCTGCTCCATAAAGATTACAGCCTCGGAAACCCTATGAGGCAGTTCCACTCTGTCCTACAGGGTCGCTATGAGTTGGAATCTACTCATGGCACACAACTCCTGGGAAGCAGTGGGAAACCATGGCCTCCTCTCTGTCTCTGTGAGCCAGAGGGTAGGGAGGTCTTCCCATGCCTTTGGTGGGAGTCCAGAGCACCTCCTTTGAGGGTGGGCAAGTGTCCCCTAGTGAGACATTTCCTAGTGGAAAACTTCCTCCCAGCCCTCTCAGAGCACTTCACATTTTTATCTCTTTACTTGAAAAGAGAAAATTTAAACAGAAAAACCATGGTAATGAGTAACCAAATGCACATAGCAAGGAGGCCAAGCATGTGGGCACGTTCATAAGGGAAATTACCAACGGGGCTCAGGGAAGAGAGCCAAGATTCCCAGCTGTAAAAGGACTAATGGGTCAGCACTTCCTGGAGAAGAGGAAACAAAGGACTAGAAAGATAAAGGATCTTATTCCAACTGGCTGGTTAGCTGCTAAGAGCCCTGGATTTCTGGGTTTGCCTTATACTCTACCTTGCTGTGACATAGCTAGGCAGTGACCTTCTAAAAAGACATTATTTGGTGATAAGGGGCCTGGCCTGGCCAGCAAGTTGTATTCTCTTGACAATGGACCCCAACTGTTTTCAGCTTCTGGTTTAGGCAGGTG
The DNA here is from genome assembly GCF_024166365.1 of Elephas maximus indicus. Taxonomy (NCBI): domain Eukaryota; kingdom Metazoa; phylum Chordata; class Mammalia; order Proboscidea; family Elephantidae; genus Elephas; species Elephas maximus. Next base: position 40,807,406 of record NC_064839.1, on the reverse strand, counting down.
TTCACTTATGGATCTCAGAGGTGCGCAACAATGAAGAAGCTCGAGAATTTCTATACCGAACTCCAGAGCCCTCACTCTTTCATGATGACACCGTGGGTGCAGAAAGGAAGGAAGGGCCTGAGGAGACAGTTTGAAAGGTGGTCACTCCCTCTCTCAAATTCTGCTGGCTCCTTTTATCCTTTAAGAAAGAAAACATTGAGACACAGAGATTACTAAGAACTTGAAACCCAAAATACTTTCTGTGCCTGTGAACCATGACAAGCAGATTTTTGAGGACTAGAGAAGTATGAAGTAAGAAGGTGGGAAAGAGCTGCAGGAATTCTCAGGCAAGGGCAGTCCTACTAGATTTGGTGGGAAACCGATTACAAACCTGTACATAAATAGACACAGAGCTTTGGCATTGATATATTCATGCAAGATAAGACTCAAACACCTAAGCAGCATCCTTCATGACCATCTCTTTCTAATTTTCCAGCTTTACTTCTTGTTACATCCTGCCAGACACCCACAGTGTATGACTGTGTGTTAATTACCCATTCAGAAGAGATTTATTGAGCACCTACTACATACCAGGCAATAAGCAAATAAGTACGTGTTGTGTTAGGTGAATTGATTTATTCATTTATTCCCATGTGATGGCATAAGCATGATAAGCATGCATAGAAAATATTCTTTGTTTTTCCTCTTTCCTGTCCCTGGGCTTGGCTTACAGGCTTTCCCCTTCCTGGTTCTCTGAGCTGAGGCCTTCTCTCTAGAGCAGTCCGTGGCCTTTTGTGACAGAGCGTTGAGAGGAAATAAGGAGGCAGGAAGAGAGGCCTTTAGAGGAAGGTGGAAGCTAGAGCTTTAAAAATGTTTTAATTAAATTTTTATTTTAATTAATTAAAAAAATAATTTTCAGCTTTTTTAAGGGCTGTAGTGTGTGGAAAAAAAAAACTATAATTTTTTTTTTTTTTTTAATAGTGTGTGAAAAAGGAGCCCTGGTGGTGCAATAGTCAAGTGCTTGGCTGTTAACCAAAAGGTAGGTAATTCAAATCCAGCAGCCACCTCTGAGGAAGAAGAAGATGCGGCAGTCTGCTTCCGTAAAGATTGCAGCCTAGGAAACGCTATGGGGCAGTCCTGTGGGGTTGCTATGAGTTGGAATCAACTTGTGGGCAATGAGTTTTTTTGTTTGTGTTTTAGCGTGTGGGAATGTCTGATGCATGGATGATAAAAAAAGGAAAGAGGATTTTAAGGAGAATGATTGGTGATTGTGGATTCCCTTCCCGGTATGAAGAATTACAAGTAAAGACCTTAAATAGTTTTTAAATTACTCTTGATTACACAGGAGGTGACCTTTTAACTTAGACTGCACTCTGGGATTATGACTTTATGTGTTTTTTTCACTCATTCATTGAAGGTACCATGCAAGGCTGAACAAATAGGACCTGGTCTCTATCCTTCTGAAGCTCAAAAATATTATACAAATACTGATTTGCAAATCATGATGTGTATTTCGAACGAAAGAAACACAGTGCTATGAGAGTTAACTGGGGGAACTGCTTTATGTCTTTGGAACACACGCTTCTCTTCACATTTCAGGGTCTTTATGTTGAAATACTTTCCACACGCTATCAAAATTCTAATATACACTGTAAAGCTCAAACGTCACCTCCTTCAGGAAGGCATTTCAGGGTCTGCATTTAGGCTAGTCTCCCCTAGCACGTTGCTTGTAAGTCTATCATAAAATAAAATTTGTTCTGCCAAGTGTGTAACTGTTACAGGGTAACTAACTGTCCCGGTTTTCCTGGGACTGAAGGGCTTCCTGGGATGTTAGACTTTCAGTGCTAAAACCAGGAAAGTTCTGGATAATTTGGGTGAGTTGATCATTCTCACCTTTTGACAAGTCTAACTTCCCCATTACATCCAACACTCCACAAGAGAGAAGGGACCACATTTTCTTATCTCTATCCATGCATGCAGTGTAGGAGCCCTGGTGGTGCAATGATTAAGCACTTGCTACTATAGGGTTGCTATGAGTTGGAATTGACTCAACAGCACTGGGTGTTGTTTTACTAACCAAAAGGTCAGTGGTTCAAACCTACCCAGTGGCTCTGCAGGAGAAAGACCTGGTAATCTGCTCCTGTAAAGACTAAAGCCTAGAAAACCGTATGGGGCAGTTTTACTCTGTCATATGGGGTTGCTGGCACCTAACAACAACATCCATGCATTAATTAGCATATAGAAATAGCGGTAATATTAACAACAAAAATAGTTTATACTTGAGCATTTCCTATATTCCAGGCCCCGTGCTAAGCTCCATAACCAAATGAAGTAAATCATCTCTCCCTTCTATAAGGAAATAGACTAAACCAGCCAGTTTATCCAGGATTTGAAAGGGTGGGACTGAAGAGGGGAACATAATTACCACCCACTTTATGCTCTAGCACAGCTGTTCTCACAATTTTTGTACTCAGGACCCATTTACACTCTTAAAAATGTGACACAGCTCACAGCAGGGGATGGGTCTTAAAAATTATGGAGGATGTCTCCAAAAAAGTTTATATGGGTTATATTTATCCAAGGCATCCTGGTGGCACAGTGGTTAAGAGCTCGACTGCTAACCAAGAGTCCATAGTTCGAATCTACCAGCCACCCCTTGGAAACCATCCATAGTCACTGTATTAGAAATTAAAACTGAGGATTAAAAAAATGTATTATTCCATTTAAACATTAATTTTAATTATCATAAATGACACATTTTTTATGAAAAATATATTTTCCAAAATAAAAAAATTAGCAAAAAGAGTGAATTTGTCACTTTAATGTCTTAATAGTAAACAGCGGGATTCACACATCTGCTTCTATATTCAATCTGTTGCAAAACACATCACATAGTCTATGGAAAACTTCACTGTACACTGGTGAGAAATTCAAGCCGGATTCAGAAGAGGACATGGAACAAGGGATATCATTGCTGACGTCAGATGGATCATGGCTGAAAACAGAGAATACCAGTAAGATGTTTACCTTTTTATTGACTATGCAAAGGAATTTGATTGTGTGAATCTTAACAAACTATGGGTAACATGACAAAGAATGGGAATTTCAGAACACTTAATTGTGGCAATGATAAACCTGTACATAGACCAAGAGGCAGTCCTTCAAACAGAACAAGGGGATACTGCATGGTTTAAAATCAGGAAAAGTGTGTGTCAGGGTTGTATCTTTTCACTATACTTACTCAGTCTTTATGCTGAGCAAATAATTGGAGAAGCTGGACCATATGAAGAAGAACTCAGAATCAGGATTGGAGGAAGACTCATTAACAACCTATAATATGCAGATGACACAGCCTTGCTTGCTGAAAGTTAAGAGGACTTGGAAGACTTATTGACAAAGGTCAAAGACTACAGCATTCAGTATGGATGACACCTTAAATTAAAAAAAAAAAAAACCCTCACAACTGGACCAATAAGCAGCATCATGATATATGGAGAAAAGATTCGAATTGTCAGGAATTTCTTTTTACTTGGATCCACAATTGACACTCATAGAAGCAGCAGTCAAGAAATCAAACGACTTATTGCATTGGACAAATGTGCTGCAAATGACCTCTTTAAAATGTTAAAAAGCAAATATGTCATTTTAAGGACTGAGGTGGCTTGACTCAAGCCATAGTGTTTTCAATTGCCTCATATGCATGGGAAAGCTGGACAATGAATGCAGAAGACGGAAGAAGAATTACCTTGAATTACGGTGATGGTGAAGAATATTGAGTGTATACCACGGACTACCAGAAGAAGAACCAAATCTGTCTTGGAAGAAGTACAGCCAGAATGCTCCTTAGAAGCAAGGATGGCAAAACTTCATCTCATGTACTTGGGACATGTTATCAGGAGGGACCAGTTCTTGGAGAAGGACATCATGCTCGGTAAAACAGAGGGTCAACGAAAAAGAGGAAGACCCCCCAACAAGACGGATTGACACAGTGGCTCCAACAATGGCGCATATCAACAATTGCGAGGATGACGCAGGACCGGGCAGTGTTTCCTTCTGCTGCACATAGAGTCACTATGGGTCAGAATCGACTTGACAGCACCTAACAACAACACTGGTGAGAGAATGAGAGCGACAAAGGCAAGTGACTTCTTAGTATGATTATGAACACTGTTTTGGAGACTCCGTGCCTGAAATGATGGCAGAGACCCCCACTGGTCCCTGGACCACACTTCTGGAGCCGTGCTCTGCCTTTAGGGACAGGCCTCAGCGGAAGAAGTAAGCTTTGGTTTGCTTCTATGTGGGTTTTGTTTTGCAGACTGGGCCTGAGCTATCCAGGGGCCACCAGAGAGGGAGATAGAGTAAGCAACGGACCAAACGGACCAAGCCTAACCGCAGAGCGCCTCCTGGTTTACCACAGGCAGACAAACCTTGGACTACTACTCCCAGCAGAGCTCGCGGCAGGGGGCGGGTCCGCAGCCGGGAGGAGAGCAGGTGACCGAAGCTGAGTGATTGACGTGGAATGGGCTGGCCTGTATTTGGCAGGCACAGTGCTTCAATTGGAGAAGACGAGAGGAGGGGGCAGAGCCTACTTTGCGGCCAACCAATGGTTTGAGGTCAGGAGGAGGGGCGGGGGCGGGGACGAAGCGTGGCAGAGCTGATCCGCGGGCTGTGTGGAGCGCTCGGAGCCCCGGAAGGCGGGTCTGTCGGGGGCCCGACGCCGTCCTGGCACCCGGGGCGCTGGGCTGGGGAGATGGCCGCGAGATGGAGCAGCGAAAATGTGGTGGTGGAGTTCCGCGATTCTCAGGTGAGCTGGGGCCCAAATGAAGCTTCTGGGCATGCGCCGTGGTTACCCTCCCCCACGCTGTTGGGCCGTCCTGGGTTTGGCGAGGGGACCCCCAGGCCCGGGCTTGCTGGATGGGCAAAGGAGACCCGAAGCTGTCAGACCCGGGCGGGCGAGGGGAGCCCTGATGGCCGTTGGAGTCAGTTGGGGTGGGCATGGACGGTGTTTCGGTGGTCCCCGTGGGGGCTTGGGGGTGGGGTCCACCTTGGGACACTGAAGAACAGAGGTTGCGCACGAGTGCTGAGGGGCGCCACCCGCGACCGAGGGTGAACTAGGAGGTGCTTGCTGTCCGAGACCGTGGGCCTCACCTAGAGACTTCGGGCAGGTCGCACAACTTGCTCGGCTCTGAGCCTCAGCTGCGTGATTTTAACCCTGTCTGACAGGGCTTGGGAAACCCTGGTGGCATAGTGGTTAAGAGCTACGCCGCTAACCAAAACGTCGGCAGTTCTAACCCACCAGGCTCTCCTTGGAAACTCGGTGGACAGTTCTCTATCCCATAGGGTCGCTGAGTCGGAATCAACTGGATGGCAGTGGGTTTTTTGGTTTGGGACGGGGGTTGAGTAGGGTCACTGGGAGTCCGAATAGACTCGACAGCATTTGGTTTTTTTTTTGTTTGACAGGGTTTGGGGGAGGACTCGATGAAAAACTACATGCAAAGTGCCTATTTCAGCGCCTGGGCTTTCCTAAGTGGTTGCTGATGCTATAATAGTGAAAAATACCTTGTAGTGAACAGGAGTCAGGACCGCTGCATGTATTCTGCCATCACCCTTTTGCTAAGTGACTTATCCACATTTTTTTATTTCTCCTAATTCGTGAAAGTACCAGTGCATAATAAATAGATGTTAGCCCCTTTTCCCAAATGGGAATGCTGAGACTGAGCCCAAGTGACTTGCCAAAGGCCTCCTATAACGTGGCCACCTCAGCATTTGAATGCAGGTGTCTGGCCCCAGAGCCCTTGTTCAGCTCATCACTCTACTTGACCTTCTGGTGGGTCTCTCTGAGCCTGTCATAGAGTTGTTCCACAGTAAATATTATGTCCCTCCTTCCCCAACATCTAGGACAGTGCCTTTTGTGTGCCAGCTTTCAATTACTCATTTATTCAACAAGTGTTTATTGAGCTCCTACCAGGTGCACACTGTGCCAGGCACAGTGTTGATCCTCAGGTGATTTATATTGAATGGAAATCTGGGTTAATGTAAGGGGGTATGTGGTTTCTTTTTTTGCAAATTCCATTTCCTTTTTTGCCCTAAAAATTAATGAGTGGAGGAGCCACCCACTGATTTGCTCTGTGGTGCTCTCTGATATGAAGCCCCCACTGAGAATTTGAGCAGCAGCAGCATTTGGATGAAGGGATCCTGAAGCACTTTGAATGTGTCAGCGCGGTGTCTCTTTGAGGCCTGTTCTCCCAAGGGAGGCACCAGACTCCTAGGGAAAGGAGTCATATTCCTATTACTCTTCTGTTAATTGCTGTCACTGGGGACTAGGACAGAACAGAATCATGCATTGTGCTTCAGAGCCTGCTAATTTGGAAGCTACTAATCCGAAAGCCCTCTAATTCTCACAGAAACCCAGGTAGTCTCACCCCTACTTTACAGAGATGTAATTGAGGAGACCTGCAGAGAGGGTGCTGACACATATATTGGAATGCTATGGAGTAGCGTCAAATAATTAAACCTAAACAGCAGTTGTCATAGGAAGGGAACAAAGTAAATTCCACAGTTTAACTGCCTTGTGGGAGTTTCAGTTTTTCTTTCTAATTTTTCTGTTCAGGTGGAAGAGTACCTCTTAGAGTAAATTAGCATGGTTTTGTGTTTGATTCTGGCGATAATTGAGAGGTGGGGTTTGAACGTGTTTTATTAATTATGCCATTAACATAGAAAGGAAAAGTTAAAAATCTTCCTGTTGCCTTTCTGAAAAGGAATGCCAAAACACCCCGCATCTTTTAAAAAAAATTTTAAATTTTTTTTTAGAATTTTCAGAGAAAACCCCCAGCCTGAAAGGTGAAACTCATTTTTATAGTTTTTACAAATGTCATTTGTTTTATAAAACAAGGCCTTGCGATATTACTGCCACCAGCAGTCAAGAACCTGTGCTGCATGTTGACTGTTCTGAGGTGGTCCTGGAATCATTGGATCAATAAGTGTTAGGACTATAAGAAAACTTAGAAATAATCTTCTAGGGTGACATCATGCAATAGAACTTTCTGTGATGATGGAAATGTTGTTATTAAGCACCTGAAATAGGGCTAGTGGACTGAGACATTGTATTTTTAATTTAATTAAAATTTAAGTAATTGCCATTTAAATCTCCACTTGTGGCTAGTGGCTATGGTATTGGGAAGTACAGGGTATTGAGAAAAGTGCAGGTTAAAATAGTTCCGACTCTCAAGGAGAGGTATGATGGCAGACTATGCAGCTAGGAAGTCTCTAACTCGACAGTCCCCTATACATCAGTCAGTTGTACTTTGGGGGCTTTCATGTTGTTGTGATGCTGGAAGCTATGCCTCCAGTATTCAAATGCCAGCAGGGTCACCTATGGTGGACAGGTTTCAGCTGAGTTTCCAGACTAAGACAGACTAGGAAGAAGGACTTGGTGGTCTACTTCTAAAAAAACTTAGCCAGTGAAAACCTTATGAATAGCAGCGGAACATTGCCTGAGATAGTGCTAGAAGATGAGCCCCTCAGGGTGGAAGACACTCAAAATATGGCTGGGCAAGAGCTGCCTCCTCAAAGTAGAGCAACCTTAATGATGTGGATGGAGTCAAGCTTTCTGGACCTTCATCCACGGATACGGCACTACTGAAAATGAGAAGAAACAGCTGCAGACATTCATTAATAATAGGAACATGGAATATACGAAGTATAAATCTAGGGAAATTAGAAATTGTGAAAAATGAAGTGGGACGCATAAACATCAATATCCTAGGCGTTAGTGAGCTGAAATGGACTGGAATTGTCTATTTTGAATCAGACTATCATAGGGTCTACTATGCCGGGAATGACAGATTGAAGAGGAATGGCATTGTGTTCATCAAAAAGAACATTTCAAGATCTATCCTGAAGCACAACGCTGTCAGTGATAGGATAATATCCATACATCTACAAGGAAGACCAATTAATACGACTATTATTCAAGTTTATGCATTAGCCGCTAAGGCTAAAGATGAGGAAATCGAACATTTCTACCAACTTTTGCAGTCTAAAATTGATCAAACGTGCAATCAAGATGCATTGATAATTACTGGTGATTAGAATGCGAAAGCCAGAAACAATGAAGAAGGACTGGTAGTCTGGAAATATGGCCTTGGTGATAGAAATGATGCTGGAGTTCGAATGATAGAATTTTGCAAGATCAACAACTTCTTCTTTGCAAATACCTAAAATTTTCAACAACATAAATGGGGACTATACACTTACCAGGTGGAATACACAGGGATCAGATTGACTACATCTGTGGAAAGAGACGATGGAAAAACTCAATATCATCACCAGAACAAGGCGAGGAGCTGACAGTGGAACAGACCATCAGCTGCTCATATGCAAGTTCAAGTTGAAGTTGAAGAAAATGAGACTAAGTCCACGAGAGCCAAAGTAGACCTTGAGTATATCACACCTGAATTTAGAGACCATCTCAAGAATAGATTTAAAAAAAAAAATTTATTGTGCTTTAAGTGAAAGTTTACAAATCAAGTAAGTCTCTCATACAAAAATTTATATATACCTTGCAAATGTTTTTTTAGAAAGTTGATCTCTCTGGGAAGAATGCCTAATACATCTTCATAGGACTATCTTTCCAACCCTGATTCAATGTAAAGGGACGGGATGCCTCTGTCAACAAAACAAAATCTAGGGTTTTTTTATTCGAAATGACTATGAAAGAAATCAACCCTTCCTCTTTCAGTTGCAGCTGAATTAGAAAGAGCTGTTCTAAAAAATGAAAGCACTTTGCCTGTTCATTCTTCCAGAGGATGCAAAGTGGGAACAGCCGAATCAATGCAAATCAGAGCCAGGTCAGCTTCCCTAATATCAGTTTGTCACCAGCTTGAACAAAGACTATAATACATGTGTTATCAGATTTCATAGCATAAAGCCACAAATTGAGATCCACTGATATAAAAAGGATCACACCCTGTCAAATGACAAGATCCAATCTCTTTAGAGACAGACACTGCTGCAAAGGCTGTTTTTGAACCATCCTCGTCTAACACTAAAGGTTATCTGTTGGATGCTCGCTTCACACTCTCAACACAATGGGTGTTTCTCAGGAAGTCTCCCCCTTTAAAATGAAAACATCCTCACTTCCCCACAAACTAAAACAGGTATCACTAGGTAAATCACTTAATCTTTCGAAGTTTCAGGTTCCTCATTTGTAAAATAAGAGGATAGGTTAGGCATTTTCTATATAGGTTCTTTCAGCTCTGAAAATCTATTAAATATGTTGTTGTTAGGCCAACTTTTTTGCTTCCTTAAGCAAGTTTTCTCATATAACATTAATAAATCATACTCTGAACACTTACCATATGCTGACCACTATATCAAATGTTCTACACTGACTGTTTCAATTAATCCTCACAACTTCCCTGTAAGATAGGAGGCAGAAAAGAATTGCTATCCTTAGAACAGCTGCTTGCAAAGTTGGCCTTTGGCTGGTGTTTGGGAAGTGTTCCCACCTTTCCCAACTGATAAGAGAGGCTCACTATGCCTAAATTGTTTGTACAAATAATGTGGTTTACACTAAATACCTGCTTTCCTCTGAGAGTCTGGAATTTTGGTACACCACACAGAGAGGGCGCCTATGTAACCAGCCCCCAATAAAAACTTTGGGCAGTGAGTTTCTAATGAGCTTCCCTGGTAGACACATTTCACATGTGTTGCCACAATTCGACACTGGATGAATTCAGCGCATTTTGTGTGACTTCATAGGAGCCCTGGTGGTGCAGTGGTTAAGTGCACGGCTGCTAACCAAAAGGTGGGGGGCTCAAATCCACCAGCTGCTCCACAAGAGAGAGATGTGGCAGTCTGCTTCTGTAAAAATTTACAGCCTTAGAAACCCTGTGGGGCAGTTCTACCCTGTCCTATAAGTTCACTAAGGTTCAGAATCGGACGCGATGGCAGTGAGTTTGGTTTGGATTTGTATGACTTCACTGGGAGAGAACTCTTGGAAGCTTGCTGCTGGTTTCTTCCAGACTTCACCTCCTCTGCCTTTTCCCTTTGCTGATTTTGATTCACTGTCTTTTCACTGTAATAAATCATAGCCATGAGTATGAAGTAAGTCCTATGAATCCTCCTAGGAGATCACTGAACCTGTGGGTGGTCTCAGGGACCCCCAGCACAGGTAGGTGCTATTATCCTCATTTTATGGATGAAGAAACTGAAGCTTAGAAAAGTTAAATAACTTGTCCAAGACCACGTGGCAGATAAGCAGCATAACCTGGATCCTGACCCAGACAGTCTGTCTCCAAACCCTTAACCTCTTTGCTATACTATGCTCTTCCCCCATTTATCATTGTATCTTCATATGAAGTTTGCTGGAAACAAATAATTTGCAGAATTCACATCCTAATGAGTCACTTCCGCAAGAAACAGCCCTACTGTTTCTTCATCCCCGCTATAGTTTAACATGAGCTTTAAGTGAAACTGGAAAAGCAAGGACCAAAGCTGGATTTCTCCAAAAAAAGTATATGCTATTAACTATTGATAACTTTCCTCTTACCTAAAGGGCTTGCCAGGTTGAGCTTTTTTGTTTTGTTTTGTTTTAAGCAAAAGCCATTCCTCTATCTCTGTCTACCTGAAGAAATGTAGTAATGCTGTGACTTAAAAATCATCAATCACTAGGGCAGCAGACAGCACACTGTCTGCTGAGATGCCTCATTTTCAATTTCAAGAAAGCATGAAAAAATGATCTGAAGAAGTTAGTCATCAGTTGTCTAATCAACTAAACAAGGAGTTCCTATGCGCAAAGGCATCCAACTTCAGAGCGGCCATCTTCTGAAGGAGACAATCTAAGAAGGTTATTTATACATAAATCTGAGTCATCAACGAACTGCATAATCCCAGTCTAATCACGAGAAAAATATCAGACAAATCCCAACTGAGGGACAGTCTACAAAATAGTTGACTAGTACGCCTCAAGACTGTCAAAGCCATCAAAAACAGGGAAAGTTTGAGAAACTATCACATCCTAGAGGAGCCTGAGGCAGACAACTAAATGTAACATGGTGTGCTGGATAGGATCTTTGAACAACAACAAAAAAAAAACATTAGGTAAAAACTAAGGCAACTTGCCTTATATGCATGTGAAAGCTGGACAACGAATAAGAAAGATCTCAAAAGAATTGATGCCTTTGAATTATGGTGTTGGCAAAGAATGTTGAATATACCATGGACTGCCAGAAGAACAAATCTATCTTAGAAGAAGGCGAGACTTCGTCTCACATACTTTGGACCTGTTACCATGAGGGACTAGTCCCTGGAGAAGGACATGATGCTTGGTAAAATAGAGGGTCAGCGAGAAAGTGGAGGACCTTTAACAAAATGGACTGACACAGTGGTTGCCACAATGGGCTCAAACATAGCAACGGTTGTGGGGATGGCGCAGGACTAGGCAGTGTTTCATTCTGTTGTGCATAGCATTGCTGTGGGTCGGAATCGACTCGAAGACACCTAACAACAACAAGGCAATCTGAACTAAGTTTCAGTTAATAATAACGCATCAATATTGGCTCATTAATTGGGAAAAATGTACCATGCTAATATGTTAATAAGAGGGGAAACTGGGGTGGGGTATATGGAAACTTTATAATATCTTCCTAGTTTTTCTGTAAATCTAAAACCTCATGTGTTGTAGAGTAGAACTGCCCCATAGGGTTTTCTTGGCTGCAATCTTTACAGAAATAGATCATCAGGTCTTTTGTGGTGCCATTAGGTGGGTTTGAACCACCAACCATTTGGTTAGCATCTGCTCTCAAACCCCCTTGTGCCACCCAAGCTCCTTTTCTGCTATATTAACAAGCACTGTTCTAGGCACTAGGGAGGGATACAGCAGTCAACAAAACAAGGTCTCCACCCTCACAGAGCCTACACTTTAGTGGAAGGAAAAAGATTAAAACAAATTGTGAGTGAGGGGAAGAGTGGTGTACACTATGAACTAAGAGGTAGGCAGCGTCCAGTACATAGAATAGTCCAAAATAAGGAATTTATGTTTTATCCTAGGTAAAAAAAAATTTTTTTTTATATAATAGGAAACCACTAATAGATTTTTATCAAAGGAGAAATACAAACAAATTTATATTTAAAAAAATCATCTTGATACATGAAACAACAGGAATAAACCTGAAAAGTATTAGGCTAAGTGAAAGAAGCCAGACTCAAATACACACTGTATGATTCCATCTGTTACAGAAATCTTATCAGAGATTTTGAGGGGTTGAGGGTGTGGAATCTCATCTTCTTAACCATCTAAATCAGATATGGGTAAGACTTTAGGTATATTCCATTCTGGGACAAAATTCCTCTTCATCAGTGAGCCTATGAAATCCAGACGTGCATTTTGGCCTTTTCTTTCTTTCCTGTCTTTTTAATGACCTCTTGCTTTCTTTATGTATGATGTCCCTGATGTTATTCTACAGCTTGTCTGGTCTTCGGCCATTAGTGTTCAATCCATCAAATCTATTCTTGTGGGTTTTGGGACCATGGTTTCAGGGGACATCTAGGTCAACTGGCATAATAAAATCTATTAAGAAAACATTCTTCATCCCACTTTGGAGAGTGGCATCTGAGGTCTTCAGTGCTAGCAAGCAGCCATCTAAGATGCATCAATTAGTCTCAACCCACCTGGAGCAAAGGAGAGTGAAGAACACCAAAGACACAAGGTAATTATGAGCCCAAGAGACAGAAAGGGCCACGTAAACCAGAGGCTACATCAGTCTGAGACCAGAAGAGCTAGATGGTGCCTGGCTGTAACTGATGACTGCCCTGACAGGGAACACAGCAGAGAACCCCTGAGGGAGCAGGAGAGCAGTGAGATGCAGACCTCAAATTCTAGCAAAAAGACCAGACTTAATCCTCTGACTGAGACTAGAAGGACCCCAGAGGTCATGATCCCCAGACCTTCTGTTAGCCCAAGACAGGAACCATTCCCAAAGCCAACTCTTCAGACAGGAATTAGACTGGACTATGGGATAGAAAATGATACTGATGAGGAGTGAGCTTCTTGGATCAAGTAGACACAGGAGACTATGTGGGCAACTCCTGTCTGGAGGGGAGATGAGAGGGTAGAGGGGGTCAGAAGCTGGCTGAAAAATGGACATGAAAATAGAGAGTGTGCTGTCTCATTAGAGGGAGAGCAACTAGGAATATATAGCAAGGTGTTCAAACTCACCTAATGGCACCACAAAAGAAAAGACCTCATGACCTGCTTCCGTAACGATTGCAGACAAGAAAACCCCATGGGGCAGTTGTACTCTGTAGCACGTGAGGTTGCCATGAGTTCACCACCAACTGACAGCAGCTAATAACATATAGCAGACACTTAAGGAATATTTGTTGAATGAATGAATTTTAAAAATCAGTACTATTTGACTAACAACATTAATAGGAATTTGGGAAAAAGTGTTTAGGTTTTTACATTTAAAAAATAAACTTTTAGAATAGTTTTGGATTTACAAAAAAACTAGGAAGATATTATAAAGTTTCTATATACCCCACCTCAGTTTCCCCTATTATTAATGTATTAGTGTGGTACATTTTTCCCAATTAAGGAGCCAATATTGATGCATTATTATTAACTGAAACTCATACTTAGTTCAGATTGCCTTGTTGTTAGGTGCCTTCGAGTCAATTCTGACCCATAGCAACCCAATGCACAACAGAATGAAACAGTGCCTAGTCCTGCACCATCCCCACAACCGTTGCTATGTTTGAGCCCATTGTTGCAGCCACTGCGTCAGTCCCATTTTGTTAAAGGTCCTCCACTTTCTCGCTGACCCTCTGTTTTACCAAGCATGATGTCCTTCTCCAGGGACTAGCCTCTCCTGATAACAGGTCCAAAGTATGTCGCCATCCTTGCATTTGTACCAAAATGTAACTGTTAATCCGAATGGATTGTAATCCATCTCTGGGTTCAGTGTCACTTGACTAGTATAGAGTATTATACTTTTTTTTTTTTCATGAAAATGTTGTATAAGTTTTTTTAAAATAATAGCTCTATTGAGGTATAATTTACCTATGTTACAGTTCACCTATTTAAAGTGTACAAGTCAGTGGTTTTTTAGTGTGTTCACAGAGCTGTACAGCTATCACCACAATCATTTTTAGGACCTTTTCATCACCTCCAGTGGAAACTCTGTACCCATTAGCCATCACCCCCTCAAACCCTCCAGTTCCTTCAGCCTTAGGCAACTACCAATCTGTCTCTATAAAAAAAACCATTGCCGTCTAGTGGATTCCGACTCTAGACATTTCATATAAATGGAATCAATGTATGGTTTTTGTGACTGACTTCTTTCGCTTAGCATAATGTCTTCAATTCCATCCTCGTTGTAGAATGTATCAGTATTTCATTCTTTTTTCATGGCTAAATAATATTCCGTTATAGGGATGTACCATACTTTGTATGGAGGCTTACAGAATTTTATGGAATTGATATCTCTTATTAGCTATCAGTTAGCCAGCTTTTTCCAAATTATTAGTTACATTTTCTCCAGGGAAATATAGAGGAGCCCTGGTGGCACAGTGGTTAAGGCACCTGGCTGTGTTGACTTTAATAGCAATGGGCTAGTAGGCAAATATGAATCAAACATCACCATCAGAGCTGTGGTATCATCGTTTGGTAAAGGGCACATGATTTCCTGCGTGTTCGTGTCCCTCAGCCATTCCTCCATCTGGTGTGCTGAGGCCCTGGGTTGTGGACTCCTCTCCTCCACAAAGCTCCAAGCTTTTACTCTGGCCAAGTTTTCACTTCCTCTGCTCACAGCGCTTCCCCCTGTCCATTCCCCCTTTGGGACAGCCCTGGTGGTACAGTGGTTAAAGGCTAGGTTGCTAGCCAAAAGATTGATGATTTGAACCCACCAGCTGCTCTGTGGGAGAAAGATGTAGCAGTCTGCTTCTGTAAAGATTATAGCCTTGGAAACCCTATAGGGCAGTTCTATAGGATTGCTGTGAGTCAGAATTGTCTCAACGGCAGTGGGGTTGATTTGGTGTGGTTTTAGCATAACCTTCCATAATGTGTCCCTACAAACACAATTTTGGCTTCTTTTTGTTTTCTTGGGAAGGGGAGGGGAAAGATAAGTTAGGTGTTTCCCCCCCCTTTTTAAAATAACTTCTCCTGATACAGTGAATTATGATATTGTGTTTGCAGTTATGGCTCCTGTATTTTTCCATGACATTTTGTAATGCCTCCAGAATTGTACTGATAAATATAATTTACCTGAAGATAACATGAAATATACAGTTCTTTTTATAAAACTTATGCTATATTTTGGGTTGATTCCAGAGGTGGAATTACTGAGTCAAAGGGCATGCCTTTTTTGGACTATGCTGATCCCCCATTATTCTCTTATCATTGTGTACCACAAATTTAGCAGCTTAAAACAACACCCATTTGTTAGTTCACAGCTGTGTAAGTCAGAAGTCTGGGCATTACATGCCTGGGTTCACTGTTCAGCATCTCGCAGGGATTCCACACAAGGAATCAAGGCATCAACTGGCTGTGTCCTTATCTAGAGACTCAGCTAAGGAAGAATCCACTTACAAGCTCATTGAGGTCGTTGGTAGGATTCAGTTCCTAGGAATTGTAGGACTGAGGTCCATGTTTTCTTTTTTTATTTATTTATTGTGCTTTAGGTGAAAGTTTACATCTCAAGTTAATTTCTCATACAAAAATTTGTACACGTATTGTTATGTGACCCTAGTTGCAATCCCTGTAATGTGACAGCATACTCCCCCTTTCACCCCAGTTTCCTGTGTCTGTTCAACCAGCTCCTGTCCCTTTCTGCCTTCTCATCCCACCTCCCAGGAGCTGCCCATTTAGTCTTGTGTATCTACTTGAACTAAGAAGCACACTCTTCATGTGTATTACTTTATGTTTTTTAGTCCCTTCTAACCTTTGTCTGAAGAGTTGACTTCAGGAATGGTTTTAGTTCTGGGTTAACAGAGAGTCCAGGGGTCATGTCTTCTGGGGTTCCTCTAGTCTCAGAACATTACGTCTGGTCTTTTTGTGTGAATTTGAGTTCTGCACCACACTTTTCTCCTGCTCCGTCAGGGACTCTCTGTTTTGTTCCCTGTCAGGGCAGTCATTGGTGGTAGGTGGCCAGGCACCATCTAGTTCTTCTCGTCTCAGGCTGATGGTGTCTCTGGTTTATGTGTCTCTTTTGTCTCTTGGGCTAACATTTTCCTTGTATCTTTGGTATTCTTCATTCTCCTTTGCTCCAGATGGGTTGGGAGTAGTTGACGCATCTTACATGGCCGCTCGCAAGCTTTTAAGACCCCAGATGCCACTTATAAAAGTGGGGTGCAGAACATTTTCTGACTAAACTTTGTCATACCAACTGGAGGTCCCTATTTTCTTGCTGGTTGTCACTTAGGGGTCACTCTCAGCTACTTTGGCAAAAGGCTGGTGATTCGAATCTACCCAGAGGTGCCTCAGAAGAAAGACCTGGTGATCTCCTTCTGAAAGATCATAGCCGCTGACAGCCCTGTGGAGCACAGTTGTGCTCTGTGCACGGGGTTACTGTGAATTGGAATTGACTCAGTGGCAGCCGATCTTTTTTTTTGTCTCAGCTCCTGGAGGCTGTTCTCAGGTCCTTGCTATGAGGCCCCTCCATCTTCAAAGCCAGTAACGGAGAATCTCCCTTGTGTGGAATCCTTTGCTCTTTGAATCTCTCTGACTTCCTCTGTCTCTGACCTCTACATCTAGATTTAAAGAGCTCATGTAATTAGGTCTCTCTCTCTTAAGGTCAACCGATTCGAGAGACTTTAATTATACCTATAACATCCCTTCACAGCTGTACCCAGATTAGTATTTGATAGAATAAACTGAGAGGTGTGTATACACCACGAGCCCGGCATCCTGGGGGCCGTCTTAGGATTCTGCCTACCACACACCCTCTGGAAAGGTTATACTACTACCCCTGGCTACAGCTATCTATCGTTTTGCCCTCTTTTTCTACCGTTAATCTTGCATAGGAGAAGAGTTCTGGAAATGACATCTCGTTTCGCCGCCTGCCTTTCCAGCTGGGCTCTTCTCTGTACATGACTTTAGTGGAATAAAGGATGCATATTAATCACTTTTCCAGCCTCCAGTGAGAGTACTCTGGCTTCTTGTCCCCGATATTACCCATGACACGTTTTTCGAGGGTGTACAAGTGTGAGAAACCAGTGAATAAGGCCAGTGAGGGTACGGGAGAGAATTTCTGTTTCCTTTTTTGACTGTGACAGAAAGTACAAAATGGATTCTTTCTTGATAGTCTCTTGGAAAGGACTTAGAGCATTTAATAACCAAATAAACATACAAACTGCTTCGTGGTAATGCCATGAGGATACAGCAGGATTTGAATTTAGGGCTGTCCCCTGCCATGATTAAAATCAGCCTCATGCCTCCTCCTCAATGCCAACTTATTTGACTCAGTGTAGTCTTTTGGGAATTGGACATTGGATCCTGTAAAGATGGTGCTCCCTAGGACTTGGGGGACCTGGGAAATGGGAACCAGTAAAATGTGCTAGAAATTTCAGATTGAATGTGAACTGGGCATCTCAATGATAAGAATATGATCTTGGATGAAATGGGGCTGGCATTTGAATATTACCAACTACCAAATGGCTTGCAGACGGAATCCATGCCCTTTGGAAAGGCATGGATGAGTGTGTTGTGTGTGTGTATATGTCTGTGTATGCGAGGGAGGAGGTCTCAGGCTAAGTTTTGCGTGGAAGAGGCTACTTGTGCGTAGTAGCTGCTGTTTGCTCTGAGCTAGGCAGATTCCCCAAGGTCTCCAGGACCTCTGGCTCCTCAGTTTAGAATGCAGTAGCTTGGTTGTGTATAGTCCTGGTCTGGGTGGTAACAGGTAACCGCTGCTCTGTTGTCAACAGTGAACGTGAGATTTAAGATGGGAACTAGAAGGGAGTAAAAGTATCCACTAATTGAAAGTATCCATTAATTAGTAGGGGGCTAATTAATAGTTATTGCTAGCCAGGGACTACCTGGGAGATAGGAAGCAGAAAAGTCAAAAGCGAGTTCCTTTCTCCCCTAACTTGGGCTTGGTTTGCTTAGAGCACTGAATCTGTGTTCTTTGTAACAGGCGACGGCGATGTCTGTGGACTGTCTTGGGCAGCATGCAGTGCTTTCTGGGTAAGTGAGTTTTTAGACTTCCCCTGCTATGATTTCTGGGAACAAATTGCAAATCACGAGGTTTGGGGGAAAATGGAACATACTCTTATATTTAAGAATTACAATTATGGGGTTTAGTACTGACCTCAGGGGTACTTGCAGGGGTTATTTGTAGTTTACTTTTGTCTCTGCCCTAACAGCAGTAAAAATCCTTTGAAATTTCAGTGAATGGTAGTTTGATTTTGAAATTTTTATGTTCTGTTTGTTGTACAGACTGTCCTGAAAGATGCCATCAGGTATGGTCTAACAGGTAGTTTTAGTAGAATGGAAGGGACCTGGTTCTAGTTCGGTAATGCCACTAATTATGGGCCCCCACAGTGGTTAAACATTTGGCTGCTAACCGAAAGGTTGGCAGTCCAAATCCACCAGCCGTTCCTTGGAAACCCTGAAGGGCAGCTCTACACTGTCCTATGGGGTTGCTATGAGTTGGAATTGACTCAACAGCAACAAGTTTGGTTTTGGGGGTTTTTTTTTGGACATTTATTCAGTTGACCTTCCTGGACTTCAGTTTTCTCGTGAAGGAATTGAATTACATAATTTCTGTAGTGCTTTCTGTCTCAACATTTTTTTCATGAACTTGGCCATTAAGAGCCACAGTTGGAATTTGATAATAACCCTAATGTTGTACCAGTATGATAAAATTCAATGGTCAGGGTTCCCTTTGATAATTGCTTTCAATTACTCCCCCTGCCTCCCAAGTTGAGCTGTACTTTTTATCAATTTGTTTGTGAACCCATTTACAAATCAATTCGTATTTTCTTTTCCATTAACTTATTATTTTAAATTCGTTTTAATTGACCTTAAAAAAAATGCATGCACGTGGTAAACAAATAGATCAAAAGAGTATGCAAGGAAAAGTCAGTTTCCTTCTTAGCCCTGACCCCCTCCCCAAAGACAGTTATTGTTACCGTTTTCTTGTTTTACACTGGGAACATAAAGAAAAACTGGTATGTCTCTTTTCTGCCTCAAACTCCTTTTTTTTTCTTTCATTTTTACTGTGGTGAAGTGTAAATAACAAAACATTTGTCATTGTAACCATTTTGATGTGTATAATTCAGTGAAGTTAATTACGTTCACCATGTGCAGTCATCACCACTATCTATTTCCAAATTTTTTATCACTCTTAACAGAAACTCAGTACCCCTTTAACAATACCTCTTCATTTACCACTCCCCACTCCACCTCAGTAATCAGGAATAAACTTTTGTCTCTATGCATGTGCCTATTCTAGATAGTTCATGTAAGTGGAATCATACAATATTTGTCCTTTTGTATCTAATTTACTTCACTTAGCACAGTGTTTTCAAGGTTCATCCCTGTTGTAGCATTTTTATTTTAAATTTATTTTTATTGTACTTTAGGCGAAGGTTTACAGAACAAACTGGCTCCTCATTAAACAACTAGTACACATATTGTAACATTGGTTGCCAATCCCACAACATATCAACACTCTATTACCAGTTCTCCCATCCCCTCCGGCTTTAGTCTTTGGCTGAAGGGTGAACCTCTGGAGTGACTTCATTACTGAGCTAGAAAGGTATCAGGGGACTGTGCTCTAGGTGTTTATCCAATCTTTGTCAGATCAGTAAGTCTGGTCTTTTTTTTTTTTAATAGGATAGGTTGCTAAAAGCTTAGTTTGTATTTTTTTTTTAAATGACAGCTATGATTTATTGAGCACCTGTTATGCTCCAGATGCTGTCCTTTTTTTTTTTTTTTTAATTGCACTTTAGATGAAGGTTTACAGGACAAACTAGCTTCTCATTAAACAGTACACGTACTGTTTTGTGACACTGGTTATCAACCCCACGACTGATCAATACTCTCCTTTTACCAGCTTTACTTTCCCTATTACTGCTTTCCTTTCCCTCCTGCCTTCCAGTCCTTGCCCTTTGGCTGGTGTGCCCCTTTAATCTCGTTTTGTTTTTTTGGGCCTGTCTAATCTTTGGCTGAAGGATGAACCCAGGAGTGACTTCATTAGTGAGCTAAAAGAGTGTCTGGGGGCCATACTCTTTGGGGTTTCTCCAGTCTCTGTCAGGCCAGTAAGTTGCCTTTTTTTGCGGGTTAGAATCTTGTTCTACATTTTCCTCCAGCTCTGTCCAGGACCATGTCTTAACATGTTATCAAAACTTCATTTCTCTTTATGGCTGAGTAATATTGTATGGATATGCCATATTTTGCTTATCTATGCATCTGTTGATGGACACTTGAGTTGTTTTTACCTTCACCTTTTGGATATTGTCAACAATACTGCAGTGAACATTGGTGTACGAGTCTCTGTTTAGGTACCTGCTTTCATTTCTTTTGGTTATGTAACTAGGAGTAGAATTGCTCGGTCATGTGATAGTTCTGTTTACTTTTTTGATCAGCTGTCATACTGTTTGCTACAGGGACAGCACTGATTTTATAATCTCACCAGTAATGGATGAAGGTTCCAGTTTCTCCACATCCTTGCCAAGGACTTATTATTTTCCATTTTTCTGATACTGTCCATCCTAGTGGGGGTGAAGCAATATCTCATTGTGGTTTTGATTTGCATTTCCCTAATGACTAATGAAAAATTGAACCATTTGTGTATTTTCTTTGGTGAAATGTCTATTCAAGTCCTTCGCCTATTTTTAAATTGAGTTGTTTGTCTTTTTGTTGTTGAGTTGTGAAAGTTCTTTATATAGCCTAGATATTGAACCCTTATCAGTTGTATGGTTCCCAAATATTTTCTCCCAATTTGTACATTATTTCTTCACTTTGCTCATGAAGTCCTTGAATGCACAAAAGTTTCTAATTTTGATGAAGGCCAATTTATTTTTGTTGTTGTGTGTGCTTTTGGTGTCATATCTAAGAGTATCTAAGCTTTTATTGTCAGCACGAGCCCAAAGTTTTCCATTTCATTTTTTTATATTTTAAAATTATGCATAGTAAAAAGTACGTATAGTGCACTAACCTTGAATGACCACTTCAAATACATTTTATAAATATGTATACCCATATGATCATATACACATGTGACTACTACTCAGATTAAGATAGAATATATTTTAGTACCATGGAAGGCCCTTTCAATTTGGACATCTCTGTTTTTTAGTTTGGTGAAATTTTCCTCCATTATGCCTTTGATAATTTCCTTCCCTCCATTTTCTCTTCTCATTCTTTCTTTCTGGAACTCCTTTAATTAATGTTGAATATCCTACATGAATTCTCTTCTGATCGTTTTCTCTTTGTTTTGCATTCTGGGAGTTTTCTTCAACTTTAATTTCTACTCCTTTTATCAGATTTTTAATATCAACTATTAATTTCTAAGAGCTCTTTTTTGGTCTCTATTCTTAACATTGTCTTCTCTTACCTCTCTCAGAATATTTATAATTTTTCCTTTCCTCTGCATTATTCTTGTTCCTCTAAGTTCCTTTTGTTCTTTTGATTGTATTGGTGAGTTTTTCAGGTTTCCTCTAATGGCTGATGAGCATTGCTTCTCTGTTAATATTAAAGAGTGATTGAAGCCTCTGTTTACATGGGCTGATGGTGGGTGTCACTGTAGGGAGATCAGGTGGGAACCAGACCCTTTTGTTGGGGGATGCCCAAATATAATTATCTCTAGGGTTTTGTTTGCTAATTTGCTTTTTTTTTTTTCCCTTGGGCTGAAAATGTTTTTATCAGTTTTCTCCTGAGAAGAATCCTCCAATCTGTCTGAAGAATAAAAGCCTAGCCTTGTGAGTGCTGAGTAGGGAAGACCTGAGAGTCTCACATTTCACTTCATGCCCCTGTTTTGAGTATAGCCCCTTACAGTTACCCTCTGTTGGGCCTCTGTTCCAGGTCCAGTCTTCTCTGGATTCTTTTCTCTAGCAATTAATAGGTCCTACCTTCCACTTGGCTCCGTGGGGAGACAAAAACCTCTCTCCTGAGAGTTGTTTCAAATGAGTCTCTTTGTTTTGTTCTCTTCTGGTTTTTGTTTTCCAGCCCTGTTCCTTGCTCTTGCCCTTAGACTAAAGCCTCCAATTCCCCAGCCATCCTGGGGTTCTGTGATGGAGGGAGCTCCTTTCCCAGTTCAATCTGCAGGCACTTGGGCATTGGCTTTCTCACTGTAGATCAGTTACCACCTGTCCATCTGCTTTTCATTTCCTCTCTCATTATCTTTTTCTTTGAGGGTTTTACCTTTTTTTTTTTTTTTTTAAACTTTTAGTGGGACTTCAGGGGGGAATGAAGATAAACATATATTCGATCAGCCATGTTTATCCTGAAGTGCCCACTTTCTGCTTTCTATATATCCTTTTTAATCTCTCTGAAATCCCCTATTGATCCATACCCCAAATGTATAGCTATTAACCCTTTACTGCTTTTCTTACTAATGGGAAGATGCCAGCCTGCCTGCCACAGGGTCAGGTGATTCCTTCACAGGAGTTCAGAGGTAATAGATCTTTGTTCTGTGCTAACTTCCTTAGAAGTCTTAGAAGTTCTGTAAATTTGTGACTTACTTGTGTTTTCCCCCTTCTCCCTTAACCATCCCTCCTTGGGGTTTCTATTACCACCTAGAGGTTTACATTCTATTTTAACTTTCCATTTCCTTTCTCTTGTGAGCAGGGGCTATTAATCTTTCATTATTGAGCCTACTTACCCACATTGATATCCAGGAGCTTGGAATGCTCTCTAACAAAAAATCAATGGCTGATGGCTGCAGAGATGTTGATTCATACACCAAGGGGTTTTTACTTAAAAGGAAAGTTGGTGAACATTGAACATGACTGTTTTTGAAGCCTTAATATTGATTGACACCATGACACTTTGTGTGTTATTTTTATTATTAATTTTGGGTTATTGTTTCCCCTTTTAGTAGATTTAATTTAGTTCCCTTTACCAGGTAGTCGAATTGCAAGGAAATTTGAGATTTTCTCTAGAATCTTTGGCTAAGTGATGAGTGATGTGTTTAATTCAACATATATTTATCGAATGTTTACTATGCAAAGCACTGTGCCTAGTGACATGGGGGTTACAAAGATAGTCATGACATGGTCCATACTCCAAACACGTGTTGATTCCGGATGAGACCCTTAACATTAGTAGTTCTGCTACAGAGATAAATGCCGAAATTAAATGCAAACCATGCAGTGGAAGTCCTGTGAATGCAGGAATTAATCCTAACTGGGGATTGGAAAAGGCTAGGGCATGGTTGAAGCTGAATTGGTAGGAAGAGGTTAGACTTTTCATGGATGAATATGGTAGGGAAGGCCATCTCTGGAGTAGACTCTCACAGGTTATATGACCCTTGTTTGCCTAACAATCACTGTGACTCTCATCACTTGCATGCCTCTCAGGGTAGATAAACGTCATACACATCTGGGTGTTTTTTTGTTTGTTTTTTGAGCACTGCTTGCAAACCTCATATAATTCCAAATATGCTTTTCTATCTTAATGCTAATGTTTTATATGTTTTTGTTGTTGTTCTCCTAGCCGCCGATTCTTGTACATCGTTAATCTAGATGCCCCTTTTGAAGGTCACCGAAAGATCTCTCGTCAGAGCAAGTGGGACATTGGAGCTGTGCAGTGGAATCCTCATGACAGCTTTGCACACTACCTTGCAGCTTCGGTGAGCTCATTTAAGGAGTAGAGAAAAAAGCTTTTTAAGGTGTGATCTGGTGCTGGTAGGTCTGTGTCCTATGTAAAGAGGAGGATGCAGCCTTTGTTGCTGAGTCAGAAAAGAAGTCTGGATGTCTAAAAGAAAAAACCCATTGCTGTCTAGTTGATTCCAACTCATAATAACCCTATAGGACACAGTAGAACTGCCCCACAGGGTTTCTAAGGAGCGCCTGGTAGATTCGATCTGCTGACCTGTTGGTTAGGAGCCATAGCACTTAACCACTATGCCCCCAGGGTTTCCAGGCTGTAAAAGAAAAGCAGAGGCAAATTGGGGATTAAAAAACATATATGAAAATGTTTGCTGTACCATGGGTATCATACCTTGTATTGTAGAGATTGAATCCAGGCTATGAAAGGGAGCAGGTAGATGCCTCCATTTCTGCAGTCTTGATGTATGTGTGGGGAGACCCATTTTCATCAGCAGCTGTTTGAGTAGCCAAGGGTGAAAGCAAGTGACCTTGAAGGAGGTTCCTCCAGCTGCACTGTGAGACATCAGGAGACTGCTGGTGAGCTGGTCTAGGGTTGACCTTCACTGCTTTCAGAAGGGTCCGGAAGACTCCATACACCCTTTTATTCAAAGGAAGAGAGAGATTCCTCCTTGATTGTGATTCATCAGATTGGTTAATTCCATGAATTAAAAAAAAAAAATTTTATGTGCCTACGTGTATGTGAATTTTTCCAGGGAAAAAATGCGTAGTTTTTCTTAGGTTTTCTGAGATTTTCATCACCCAAAAAACATTCTGGGCTAGATCATCTCTGGTATCCTTCGCCAGATTCTAGATCATTGTTTCATTCTTCTAGAACAATTAGACATCTAAACCTTTTGCTCCTTTTGCCCTTGGCAGGAAGTATAGTATTTAAGGGAATCCTCATTAACTAGGGGACGATGGGACCATTTCGTGGTGCTGAGTTTGTTCTGGTCAGGAATGCTAGGCTGTGAAGGGAAAGCATCTGAGAAAAGAGGGAAGAGCAGCACTGTCAGCGTTAGAAGGAACTCAAAGCTGCTTTTCCCAGTCACTTCCATAACAGAGTCTGACTTTAAACACGGATGTCTGAGGTTTACCTGGCTTTTGGGGCTGTTCTGAAAAAGAAGAGGGCAAGTCAGTCTACTGCATTTCCATTCTCAGCCTCTATCCATGTGTTAGGAAGAGTGCTCTTCTTGTCAGCTTATGCCTCTGGGCCTTTAGTTCCTCTCCTACCCGTAGCCCCTGATCATTTCATCCTGAGGTTCTCTGCCTGAACACTATTGACATTTCGGGCCAGGTAGTTCTTGATGGTTCGGGGCTGTTCTCTGCATTGTAGGATGATGAAAAGCATCCTTGGCCTCTTGTTGTTGTTGTTGTTAGGTGCCGTCGAGTCAGTTCCGACTCATAGCGACCCTATGCACAACAGAATGAAACACTGCCCAGTCCTGCGCCATCCTTAAAATTGTTGTTATGGCCATCTAAGATGCAGCAATTGGTCTCAACCCACCTGGAGCAAAGGAAAATGAAGAACACCAAGCCCACACGGCAACTAAGAGCCCAAGAGACAGAAAGGGCCACATGAACCAGAGACCTACATCATCCTGAGACCAGAAGAACTAATTGGTGCCCGGCCACAATCGATGACTGCCCTGACAGGGAGCACAGCAGAGGACACCTGAGGGAGCAGGAGATCAGTGGGATGCAGACCCCAAATTCTCATAAAAAGACCAAACTTAATGGTCTGACTGAGACTGGAGGAATCCCGGCGGCCATGCTCTCCAGACCTTCTGTTGACACAGGACAGGAACCATCCCCGAAGACAACTCATCAGAAATGAAAGGGACTGGTCAGCGGGTGGGAGAGAGACGCTGATGAAGAGTGAGCTAATTATATCAGGTGGACACTTGAGATTGTGTTGGCAGCTCTTGTCTGGAGGGGGGATGGGAGGATAGAGAGGGAGGGAAGCCGGCAAAATTGTCAAGAAAGGAGAGACTGAAAGGGCTGACTCAAGACGGGGAGAGCAAGTGGGAGTAGGGAGTGAGATGTATGTAAACTTATATGTGACAGACTGATTGGATTTGTAAACGTTCACTTGAAGCTTTATAAAAGTTACTAAAAAAAAAAAATTGTTGTTATGCTTGAGCTCATTGTTGCGGTCACTGTGTCAATCCACCTCATTGAGGGTCTTCCTCTTTTCCGCTGACCCTGTACTCTGCCAAGCATGATGTCCTTCTCCAGGGACTGATTCCTCCTGACAACATGTCCAAAGTATGTAAGATGCAGTCTCACCATCCTTGCCTCTAAGGAGCATTCTGGCTGTACTTCTTCTAAGACAGATTTGTTTGTTCTTTTGGCAGTCCATGGTATAACTCAATATTCTTCTCCAACACCACAATTCAAAGGCGTCAATTCTTCTTTGGTCTTCCTTATTCATTGTCCAGCTTCCATATGCATATGAAGGAATTGAAAATACCATGGCTTGGGTCAGGTGCACCTTAGTCTTCAAGGTGACATCTTTGCTCTTCAAAGAGGTCCTTTGCAGCAGATGTGCCCAATGCAATGAGTCTTTTGATTTCTTGACTGCTGCTTCCATGGCTGTTGATTGTGGATCCAAGTAAAATGAAATCCTTGACAACTTCAATCTTTTCTCCGTTTATCTTGATGTTGCTCATTGGTCCAATTGTGAGGATTTTTGTTTTCTTTATGTTGAGGTGCAATCCATAGTGAAGGCTATGGCCTTTGATCTTCATTAGTAAGTGCTTCAAGTCCTCTTCACTTTCAGCAAGCAAGGTTGTGTCATCTGCATAATGCAGGTTGTTAATGAGTCTTCCTCCAATCCTGATGCCCCGTTCTTCTTCATATAGTCCAGCTTCTTGGATTATTTGCTCAGCATACAGATTGAATAGGCATGGTGAAAGAATACAACCCTGACGCACACCTTTCCTGACTTTAAACCAATCAGTATCCCCTTGTTCTGTCTGAACAACTGCCTCTTGATCTATGTAAAGGTTCCTCAGGAGCACAATTAAGTGTTCTGGAGTTCCCTTTTTCACAATGTTATCCATAACTTGTTATGATCCACACAGTCAAATGCCTTTGGATAGTCAATAAAACACAGGTAAACATCCTTCTGGTATTCTCTGCTTTCAGCCAGGATCCATCTGACCTCAGCAATGATATCCTTGGTTCCACGTCCTCTTCTGAAACCAGCCTGAATTTCTGGCAGTTCCCTGTTGATATACTGCTGCAACCGTTTTTGAATGATCTTCAGCAAAATTTTGCTTGCGTGTGATATTAATGCTATCGTTCTATAATTTCCACATTTGGTTGGATCACCTTTTTTGGGAATAGGCATAAATATGGATCTCTTCCAGTCAGTTAGCCAGGAAGCCGTCTTCCATATTTCTTGGCATAAACGAGTGAGCACCTCCAGCGCTGCATCCCTTTGTTGAAACATCTCAGTTGATGTTCCATCAATTCCTGGAGCCTTGTTTTTTGCCAATGCCTTCAGAGCAGCTAGGACTTCTTCCTTCAGTACCATCGGTTCCTGATCATATGCCACCTCTTGAAATGGTTGAACATCAACTAATACTTTTTGGTATAATGACTCTGTGTATTCCTTCCATCTTCTTTTGATGCTTCCTGCGTCGTTTAATATTTTTCCCATAGAATCCTTCACTATTGCAACTCAAGGCTTGAATTTTTTCTTCAGTTCTTTCAGCTTGAAAAACGCCGAGTGTGTTCTTCCCTTTTGGCTTTCCATCTCCAGCTCTTTGCACATGTCATTATAATACTTTACTTTGTCTTCTTGAGACGCCCTTTGAAATCTTCTCTTCAGTTCTTTTACTTCATCAATTCTTCCTTTTGCTTTAGCTAGTCAACGCTCGTGAGCAAGTTTCAGAGTCTCCTCTGACATCCATCGTGGTGTTTTCTTTCTTTCCTGTCTTTTCAATGACCTCTTGCTTTCTTCATTGATGATATCCTTGATGTCATTCCACAACTTGTCTGGTCTTCAGTCACTAGTGTTCAGTGCTTCAAATCTATTCTTCAGATGGTCTCTAAATTCAGGTGGGGTGTACTCAAGGTCATATTTTGGTTCTCATGGACTTGCTCTGATTTTCTTCATTTTCAGCTTGAACTTGCATATGAGCAATTGGTGGTCTGTTCCACGGTCGGCCCCTGGCCTTTTTCTGACTGGTGATATTGAGCTTTTCCATTGTCTCTCATAGTCAATTTGATTTCTGTGTGTTCCATCTGGTGAGGTCCGTGTGTAAGACAGACTAGGATGAAGGACCTGGCAGACTGCAGCAGCTGATAAAAATCTTCTGTTTCTTCATCTTGGGCCCTAGTGGTTGGTGTGTAAATTTGAATAATAGTCGTATTAACTGGTCTTCCTTGTAGGCGTATGGATGTTATCCTAACACTGACAGCATCGTACTTCAGGATAGATCTTAAAACGTTCTTTTTGACGATGAATGCAACACCATTTCTCTTCAAGCTGTCATTCCCAGCATAGTAGATTATGTGATTGTCCGATTCAAAATGGCCAGTACCAGTCCATTTCAGCTCACTAATGCCTAGGGTATCGATGTTTATGCATTCCATTTCATTTTTGACGATTTCCAATTTTCGTAGATTCATACTTCGTACATTCCAGGTTCTAATTATTAATGGATGTTTGCAGCTGTTTCTTCTCATTTTGAGCCGTGCCACATCGGCAAGTGAAGGTCCCGAAAGCTTTACTCCATCCACATCATTAAGGTCGACTCTACTTTGAGGAGCCAGCTTTCCCCAGTTGTCTTTTGAGTGCCTTCCAACCTGGGGGGCTCATCCTCCAGTACTATATCAGACAGTGTTCCGCTGCTATTCATAAGGTTTTCATTGGCTAATGCTTTTCAGAAGTAGGCTGCTGGGTCCTCCTTCCTAGCCTGTCTTAATCTGGAAGCTCAGCTGAAACCTGTCCTCCATGGGTGGCCCTGCTGGTATCTGAATACCAGTGGCATAGCTTCCAGCATCACGGCAACACGTAAGCGCCCACAGTACAACAAAATGACAGACATGTGGGGGCCTTGGCCTTTACCCACTAGATACTAGTAGCATCTCTCCCGTTTGTAACAAACTTTGTCAGATATCCCCTGGGAAGCAAATCGTCCCTGCCTGGGAACCCCTGATTGACACTGAGCCCTCAGTACTTGCTCTAAGTGGACGAACTCTGCCTTTGTGCAGAGGTGGTAGGAAGAAGGCAGCCTTTTGCAATGGAAGGAGCCTGGACTTTGAAGTTAGGCAAAACTGAAGTCAAGGGCCACTTGTATCACTTGCTGTTTTATCTTAAGGAAACCGCTGAACTCTGAGCCTATGTCACCTATGAAATGTGGGTGAGTGACGCCTGTCCTGTAGTGTGTGTGAAGGTAGAGGTTGGGTTTGTTCAGGTGCCTGGTGCACTGGCTCATAGCACATCCTCAGGAAATGACAGGGACTCTTACTATAAGGTGAGAGGACCTTTCACCCCTTTTCCCACTGGAAGCTATTTTTAATCCTGTCCATTTCACAAGGAGCCCTGGTGGTGCAGTGGTTAAAGTGCTTGGCCGCTAGCCAAAAGGTTGGCAGTTCAAACTCCCTAGCCACTCCGAGGGAGAAAGATGTGACAGCCTGCTTCTGTAAATATTATAGCCTTAGGAATCCTATGGGCAGTTCTACCCTGTCCTATAGGGTTGCCATGAGTTGGAATTGACTCTATGGCAATGGATTCTCCTTTTTATAGGAACTTTATCTACTTAGAATTGGAAACTGGCATTTCAGGAAATCTCAGAACTTAATACATCGGTCTGCCTCTGAGCTAAAATTAAAATCAATCTATTGTATATATATCAGTTCAGAAAGTATTAAATGGCTGCTGTTGTTCTCAATCAGTTAATAATCCTTGTTTACCCTCAGTGTGTTTCATAAACTCATAATATTTACAATACTCATGAATTCATGATACTTAGGGAGCCTTTGCTGGTTTGTTTCTTCTTTTTTTTTTTTTTTATAAAAAACTTCATTTAGTGGTTTTATTGTTCGTAGGAATATTGATATCATAATTTTGAAACACCTTTATATATGTTGGAAAATAGAGCAAATGGGTAAATGTGTTAAGGTTATTAGAAACCAAGCTTTTTTTTTTTTAATTATAAAATGTATGTAACAAAACATTTGCCATTTTCAACCCTATTTATGTGTACAATTCAGTGACTTTAATTATAGTCAACATGTTGTGCAACCATCACTGCAACCCATTTCCAATTTTTTTATCGCTCTTATTCAGTGCCCCTTACGGTTGATTGTTTAAGTATTTTGATAGTGGCTTTTTTTTTTTTTTTCCATTTTTCCTATTTTGATTTCTTCTGGCCCATTTCCCCTGTCTCTTTTTGTTTGACCCTTTAAGAAATGAAGTATAGGCATACTTCACAGAGTCTTGCGTAATTTTGCCTTTTAGAATACCTTTCTCAAGTTTCCTTTTTCTTTCTCTGCGTCTGTGTTTTTAAAAGCGTGGTAAATGGACTCTAGGGGTTTGGTAGTGGGAAGGGTGAGCTAAAAACATCTGCATGACAAGTTAGCTGGAGAGACAGGTGTTGTTACCTTTAGAGCAGGGAGGGGGCTCCTTCAGTGGTTGGGGGTACCTCCATGATCCATAACTCACGTGCTCGATAGTGGATCTATAGCTCCTTTCAGCTGTAACTGTTCTGAGAGGGGTGTTTTTTAAAAATAGTAATGCCTTTCCTTTTTGAAATTCTATGTACTGAGCTTAGGTCAAGCTAATCTTGGTTGTACTTATATCTGATTTTTTTTTTTTAAAGTTCAACAAGTAAGATTTTTGCCATGCAAGTTGGTCCCTACCTGGCTTCCTCTTTTCAACCTTAAGCGTATATTCTGATCTGTCTGTTGTGCTACTTAACCGCCTTTGTTTCTTTTCAGAGTAACCAACGGGTCGACCTTTATAAGTGGAAAGACGGCAGTGGGGAAGTTGGCACAACCTTACAAGGCCATACTCGTGTCATAAGGTAGGCACCAACCCCCCACAACTCCTTGGCCTGTCATTTGTCATTTTGCGACCAGATTGTAGAGAGTACTGCTGTCTTCACTCCTAGAGATCTATGTTTGGTGATCTCTAAAGCTCATGGTACACATCATCACTTTGTCCCAGTCTCCTGGGGGGCAAAATTAAGACACCATCTGCCCATGGCTTTAGGGTGATCCTCTGTGTTGCATTGGCCCTGGGTGGCTGTTAGGCCATTGACCTTCACTGAGTGATGAGTTTCACAGTGAAGGACAGCCAGTATTTAGAAACCAGCATCTATGTACCTATTGACCCCAGTTCCAGAAGATACTAAGATAAAACTCAATCCAGAGTAAAGGATTAGGGGTGGTTTTTGCTGCAGGAGGGGGAGGAAGTTATGCCAACAGAATGCCTCTGTCCATAGCCTGTACTGCCCAGAAGTACACGGGACATCAGAGAGCACACCTCCACTCTTTCTCTGGCAGCTATGGGTTGGCACATAGAGCTCCCATATCACAGTTGTTATCCACATGCAGACTTGCCTCCCACTCCTGGCCTTCCAGTTGGCTTCCAGAGTGTTCCTTGATCCACTCTTTCCTTGGGTCACAGTTTCTGGGTAGGGAAAACTTACTCTGGGGAGGAACAGCAGGGAGTGCAGGAGTAGTGAAACTGACCTGGAAAGAAATGGAAAGGTTGGACACCCTGGTTTGTGCTAAATGTTCTACGTAGTAACTGCCTTTCTAGCAATAAGAGTAAGAGTAGGGAGGACCAGAGGGTTGCTTGCCATCCATGAAAGCTGAGTGGCGACATCCAGTTTGCCATAGCTGAAAGAGACATTGGGTTTACTCAAGGTGTCTGTGGTTAAGTTGATTTAGAAAATGATAGCTCAAAGATTATTTTGTGTATTTTTCCTTTGTTTTGTCTGTTTATTCTGTGTGTGTGTGAAATTAAAATGCTACATTTCTTTTTTGGGAGCAGGCAGTAGTGTAGCTGGAGACTGCAGGGGAAAAATCTGAAAGATTCCTTTAGGGATCAATTAAGTTTTGTTTGTTCCCACAGAGACTTTGGAGACTCCCAACCTAAATTGTGTTAAGAAGTCCATTAACAGTAGCTTTCTGAAGCCACTAGAGGCTAAAGTTGCTAGTGCTTTGGAACCTGACTCTGAATTTTTTTTTTTCTTTTCTTTATTGTTCTCTTTCTTATGTTCCTAGTGATTTGGACTGGGCAGTGTTTGACCCGGATCTCCTGGTTACCAGCTCTGTGGATACCTATATTTACATTTGGGATATCAAGTAAGGACAATTAAGGGACACAACCACTTTGTTGTGGGCCTCTTTGGGACCTTTGTTTTAGAGATTAGGAGCCTTAGTTTGGTTTCCCCTAGAAGCAGACCTTGAGAGAAAGATTCGAGCAAATTATTTAGGAGACGAAGGAAACGCCAGAAGAGTAATGGAGAAGAGAAGCAGGATCAGGAAGGCCACATATAAAGGGTGTGTGATCAGTTGGGTACCACTCTGAACAGCTAGAGTTTAATTGTACTGAGGAATGCTAGGTGCTAGTGTAAAACTCCCTTCTCAGAGTTGGCTCACCCAAGGGCTGAGGTATTAGGGGTATCATATGCTCTCAGCCATTGGTTTAAGGAGGCCTCCAGGGGCATTAATTCCCCGGCACTTTAGTTCTGTCACAAGGGTTTGCAAAGCAGGTTTCAGCAGCCTGTGAAATCCCTTTGGTAAAGAAACACAGGTGCTGGCATTTGGCAATCAGACTGGTGTTTACTGAGGTGGTAAGTAAGGTGGGAGATTTTGATGGGGTACAGACACACATCTGCTCCAGCAGGCAGTGCAAAGAGACACATCTGCTCAGCTCTTCACTTGCTCTTGCCAGGCTTCCTTTCCTCATCTGTAAAAGAGGCTAATAGCTACCCCATAGGTTACCTTTTGTGTAGTAAAGAGCACCCAGCCCAGACATGTATAAGAACATCACAAGCTCTTATAAATATTGATTCCCTTTTTCCTTTGTAGAACAAAGCTCCCCTTGCCCTAATAAGGGTGAATACTCTGAGGGTGTAGTCTGTATGGTTCCCCAGACTGGACACCCTCTCCCCTCACCAGGTTCCTCTGCTTCCCAAATGGCAGTGGCTTTGTGATGCTTGACATTGAGAGGTGGGCCAGTAGGCAGAGGACAAGCCAGGCCTGGAGGTGGAACAGACCAGATAGACCAGTGAGAGGAGCCTTAGGGAGTAATCCTGTGCACAGCTGACTCATCATATGCCAATTAGCATGTTAGAGGGGAAGAGCACAACATCAACGGAAATGGAAGAGGGAAACTCTTAAACAAATGAGGCAAGATTAGAGAGTATCCTTCATTTACATGAAACAATTGTTTTCCTAATTTAAAAACATAAAAACTCTCTTTGGTTTATCTAAACAATAAGCTGAAGCCTCAGGTTGTCTTGTCTGGCCCACCCAACCTGAGGGTGCGACCCAGTTCTGTCATTTTGCCATGTGGTGTAGATATCACCTGTCCAACTCTATAGTGAACCATGGAGCCTATCTTTCCAATAGTCTCCCATTGTGTCCGCGAGTAGTTTAAACCCACCCTTGCAATACTGTTGGGAAGATTCTGCAGACTCACCCTTCCATGACTATTACCTTGTTGCCTGCAGGAGAAATGCCACCAGGAAGGGATTCTTTTGCTCCCGGCCCCATTAGAGTCACCCAGGCCATGCTAAATCACGTGATTTGTTTCCTCTGGATACAGTTGTATGATTAAAAATTCAGACTCGGCATTAATTGAAGTTGGCTGAGAAAGTTCATCTAGCTGGAGGGAAACAGGCCTGTCTTTACACTTCTTTTTAAGGCCCTCACAGCACATCTCACTCCAAGTTTCCACTGAAAGGCCAGTGAAGAAAGGTGTGCAAAGGGTGAAAAGCAGGCATTTGATTTCTGACTTTTATATTTCAGAGACACAAGGAAACCTACTGTTGCACTATCTGCTGTAGGTGAGTGTGTACTCTCCCTTGCTTGACTTTCATCCTATCTCTTCTCACACTCTGACCAGCCCACTCCCCACACTCCACCTTCACTGAGTGAAATTATAAGTTGCATGTTTCAGGGGGCTTGCTTCAGGCTGCTCTCAGAGGCTACAGTTGAGACCGTTGAGTGGGGCCGGAACTTATTTCAGAATTCAAGGAGAGGCTTCAGGTTGATCTGTTTATAAACTTTTTATTGTGGAAAATTTCAGATGTATATGAAAAAAGAAGAAAATAAACTGCAATAACCATCATCCAGCTTCAATGGTTGTCAGTATTCAGCCAATCTTAGTTCACCTTTACCTCCACCCACTGTCCTGCCACTCTCATCTGTCCCCCATGGGGTTATTTATTTATTAATTTTTATCGTGCTTTAAGTGAAGTTTACAGATCAAGTTAGCCTCTCGTACAAAAATTTATATACACTTTGCTATATACTCCTAGTTGCTCTCCCCCTAATGAGACAGTACACTCCTCTCCACTCTGTATTTTCGTGTCTGTTTGGCCAGCTTCTGACCCCCTCTGCCCTCTCATCTCCCCTCCAGACAGGAGCTGCCCACATAGTCTCATGTGTCTACTTGATCCAAGAAGCTCACTCTTCATCAGTATCATTTTCTATCCCATAGTCCAGTCCGATCCCTGTCTGAAGAGTTGGCTTTGGGAATGGTTCCTGTCTTGGGGTAACGGAAGGTCTGGGGACCATGACCTCCGGGGTCCTTCTAGTCTCAGTCAGACCATTAATCTGGTCTTTTTACTAGAATTTGAGGTCTGCATCCTACTACTGTCCTGCTCCCTCAGGGGCTCTCTGTTGTGTTCCCTGTCAGGGCAGTCATTGGTAGCCTGGCACCATCTAGTTCTGGTCTCAGGCAGATGTGGTCTCTGGTTTATGTGACCCTTTCTGTCTCTTGGGCTCATAATTACCTTGTGTCTTTGGTGTTCTTCATTCTCCTTTGCTCCAGGTGGGTTGAGACTA
Organism: Elephas maximus indicus; assembly: GCF_024166365.1. Classification (NCBI taxonomy): domain Eukaryota; kingdom Metazoa; phylum Chordata; class Mammalia; order Proboscidea; family Elephantidae; genus Elephas; species Elephas maximus. The sequence continues at coordinate 40,772,579 of NC_064839.1, read as the reverse complement.
ACTGGTGCATCTTAGATGGCTGTTTGCTAGTGTTTAAGACCCCAGATGCCACTCTCCAAAGTGGGATGCAGAATGTTTTCTTAATAGATTTTATTATGCCAATTGACCTAGATGTCCCCTGAAACCATGGTCCCCAAACCCCCACCCGTGCTATGCTGGCCTTCGAAGCGTTCAGTTTATTCAAGACGCTTTGCTTTGGGTTTAGTCCAGTTGCGCTGACCTCTCCTGTATCGTGTGTTGTCTTTCCCTTCACCTAAAATAGTTCTTGTCTACTATCTAATTAATGAATATCCTTCTCCCTCCCCACTTTCGTAACCATCAAAGAATATTTTCTTCTCTGTTTAAACTATTTCTCGAGTTCTTATAATAGTGGTCTCATGAAATATTTGTCATTTTGCAACTGACTGATTTCACTCAGCATAATGCCTTCCAGATTCCTCCATGTTATGAAATATTTCACGGATTCATCATTGTTCTTTATCAATGTGTAGTATACCATTGTGTGAATATACCATAATTTATCCATTCATCTGTTGATGGGTGCCGTGGTTGCTTCCACCTTTTTGCTATTGTAAACACTGCTGCAGTGAACATGGGTGTGCATGTATCTGTATAAAGGCTCTTATTTCTCTAGGATATATTCCAAGGGGTAGGATTGCTGGATCGTATGGTAGTTCTATTTCTAGCTTTTTAAGGAAGGGCCAAATCAATTTCCAAAGTGGCTGTACCATTTTAGATTCCCACCAGTAGTGTAAAAGTGTTCCAGTCTCTCCACAACCTCTCCAAAATTTATTATTTTGTGTTTTTTGGATTAATGCCAGCCTTGTTGGAGTGAGATGGAATCTCACTGTAGTTTTGATTTGCATTTCACTAATGGCTGATGATACATCCTCATGTATCTGTTAGTTACCTGAATGTCTTCTTTAGTGAAGTGCCTGTTCATATCCTTTGCCCATTTTTTTAATTGGGTTATTTGTCTTTTTATAGTTGAGTTTTTGCAGTATCATGTAGTTTTTAGAGATCCGATGCTGATGGGAAATGTCATAGCTAAAAACTTTTTCCCAGTCTGTAGGTACTCTTTTTACTCTTTTGGTGAAGTCTAGGGATGAGCATAGTGTTTGATTTTTAGGAGCTCCCAGTTATCTAGTTTCTTTTCTGGTGTTTGTACGTTGTTAGTAATGTTTTGTGTACTGTTTATACCATGTATTATAGCTCTTAGCGTTGTCCTTATTTTTTCTTCCATGGGGTTATTTTAAAGCAAATCTCAGATATATCATTTTATCAAAAAATATTTCAGAATCTATTTTTTTTGAGTTAAGAACCCTTAAAAATAAATAACCTCAGTATCATTAAAATACCTAAAAATATCAACAATAGTTCCTTAATATCATCAAATAGCAAATTCAGTCAGGATTCAATTGAAGTCCATAATCTAAAGTGGTTGATCTATTTCTTATATTTTTTAATATGTAGGCTTCTTCTCCCTCTCCTTTTTTGGTTTGTTTGTTTTTCTTTCCTGCAGTTTATTTACTGAAGAAACCAGGTTGTCTGTCTGTGGTTTCCCCAGAATTTAGATTATGCTGATTGTGTCCCCATGGTGTCATTTAATATGGACAAAATGAGTCTTCAAAATTACCTTCTCATCTACCTGTTTTCATTGCTTAGCTGTCATTGACTTTTTTTGGAATTCTGAATTGGGGCTGTTACAGACTATTCCCACCACTTCTTGAGAGCAGAGCCTGGGTATAGAACTGGTATAACTTACAATGGTGAAGCCCAATGATCAGTATTGTATTTTGACATTTTTGATAGAAATGTATTATCTGTCTCTTAAATGCTGTTTCTTTGTACCTCCCTAGTGTATGTGTATGTGAATACATATTTGGTGTTTGCTCTAAAATGACTATACAGTACTCCTTTTTCCTCTGCACCTCCACACCTCATTATTTAAAGGCATTTAGCTTCATGCCTGTATTAAGCAGCTGAATTATATGTTCTGTAGTTCAGGGACCATGTCTGTCTTGTTCGATGCTGTGAACCAATGTCAGCATTTGTGCCTGACCAGAGGAGGTGCTCACAGTGGGAATCCAGCACCTGGGCATCTGTGCTGAGTGCTCAAGAATTCTATTGATCTAGTCCCCTATTTCCGGTGCTTACGATCTGAGACATAGAGTGACTACAGACATGGAGGCAGGACAGATAACCGGACAAAAGACAAATGGTCTTTAAAGTGCCCAAATCGCATTCCCCTGACTTTATGTGAATTTCAAAGTTAGATTGGTTTTAGAGGAACCCTAAAAAGAAAGACACTTCTTTGTTCACCCCACTTGTCCTAATTGCTTTCTTCTCTTATATTCTTCTAGAAAATAGAAATACAAAACTCCTTCCCTTTCTGCACCTCAGTGAGGTTGCTTAGTGGTGGCAGAGCTATGCTCGGAGAAAAGAGGCAAATGAAAGCCTTGTAATAATAATAATTATAATAATGCAATAATTACAACAATACAGTGATAAAAGTGAGCTGTTTATCTAACACACACTGACAAGTGCAGCCTTGGATACTGCCTTCTTTCCAGAATCTGTGATCCCCAGCTATCACTGAGCACTTCAGGTGTGTACACCCTTCAGGTCACGAGTCAGTAAGAGCATACCTGTGTATCCTCCAGTAGTGTTCTCTTAGTCTGAGAACTAATGGTCTGGGACCTCCATTTGACCCTGGTGTCACTAATCTTAGTAAAAAACCAAAAACCTGTTGCCGTCAAGTTGATTCCAACTCACGGAGACCCTAGTAAAGCACCGTTGAATTATGAAGTTCCCGGAATACTTTGAGAGCCTTTATGTTTCTCATGGAACACTGAAGAAATTACATTCTTTGGAACTCTTCAGGTAACTCTGTCAAGAGGAGATAGAGTGAGCTCTTCTTACTTACTTTCTCCTCTAGCTGATGCTCTGTTTTGCAAAGGAACTGAGTCTCCTAAGTAATATATTATCTTGTTTTACCTACAGTGGTCCCCACCATTCATTCTTGGATAGCTTAAAATGCCCTATGTTTCAAGGAAAAAAACAATACAAACAAGCAGAAGATACCCTCTCCAAAACCAACACAGTATATCCTTAGGCAGATTCAAGTTTTGGGCCTTCACTATTTCCAGTTAGTTTCTAAGTCTTTGAGCTATCACACGCTTACTGGACTTCTTGGATTAGGTTGCTCTCTAAAGTATGTACTGTGATCTTCCGCTACAATAAATATCAAAACATCAAAAGGGAGAGGTGTCAAAGCAGTGATATCTGTGGTATGACAAGAGCAGGACGAGACAGGAAGATGAGCCATCTATTTGATCCTGATTTGACTTAGTTAACTTGATTTTTTTTTTTAACTAGAAGATCCATTATGTCCCAGGTTTCTACATGTCTTAGCCCTTACTGGCATCTTTCATTATGCCTCCTCTCTGAAGTAGCTCTTTCGTAGTTGTTGTTACCTCCTCATAGTGGCAGAATGGGAAAAGGCCTGAGTTGACATAGTGCCAAGGACGTCCCCCTTCTCTGACTCAGTGCAGTGGCAGTGGCCACGTCTAACTCTGCTGATGGGAGATGAGAACCTGGAAGAGGTACACATAACCTTCTGAGGGCAGAGTTGATTAACACTGGGGCTTATTCAGCTTGAGGTTGTGTTTTTCAAAGACTGGTCCTCCAAAAAAAAAAAGCAGGAATGGGGAGAAGAAGCAGGCATTAGAGCTGTAGCTCTTTCAATTAGGAACACAAGGTTGGTATCAGAGGAGAAGATGAAAGGTCAGGTTGTGTGATGAGTCAATTACCATGAGCAGTGCCATGCTGAGCTACATGTCCCTGCTGATTCTGCTGGGAGGTAACCTGTGGGGTTTTTTCCCTAAGTTACATTATTTCCTCAATTAAGAGACTCTGATCCTGTTCCCATGTGTCAATTCATTTATCTTTTGGCTTCATTTTACCTTTAATGGTGGAGTTGGTTCAGTAATAGAAATTTGAAGGATTCTGTGTTTGTTCAGCCAGAACTCATTATCCACCTCCCCTGGATGTGTGCTTCTCTCTGGCTTTGAAGGCTTTGAGGGCATAGCTTTCTTCCCCTGGTTTCTCTTTGCAGCTGGTGCCTCGCAGGTCAAATGGAATAAAAAAAATGCTAACTGCCTTGCCACCAGTCATGATGGGGACGTACGGATATGGGACAAGCGAGTGAGTGATCTCTCTCCCTCACACCCCTGTTGGGCTTTGGCCCGTGTCAGAGAGCATGAAGAGGATGTTGTGAGTACCAGGACTGGGTTCCCTGTACAGCGTGGTGAATTGCCACTTTCAGCTCATAGTACCCGATGACATTTGCTTCCAGTCAACTTGGTGTTGAACAAAAAAAAAGTAGGAAGTGAGGCAGTATGATCAGTGGTTAAGACAATGAACTTGGCCTAACCTAGGAGTCTCAGCCTTGCTGTCTCCTAATTTTGACATCAGGTAAGCCTCTATAACTTCTCTAAGCCTCAGTTTCCCCATCTTCAAAATAAAGATAATAATAGCAAATGTATCACTGAGATCAAGCCTTGGGGAACAGACACTATTCTAGAATGGTCAGTAGGCTTCTGATCCCTGCTCCGGATTGCGAAGTGAAAACTAGTTCTAGGGCATATTCCATCCTGAATGCTTCTGATATAAATCACTGAGGTGGGGGCCCGTATTATGCCCAAATCCTCTATTAGGTCTAGATATCCCATCAACCTCAAAATAGCCTGAAGATCATATATATTCTCTGCATCTGCCTATGAAACTGAGAGGCATGAAGGAGGTGCTGGGTCCTATGTGGCAGCTGTAGTGGAAGGTCTCTTGGAAGTGTGGTATGCTGCCATTGTGAGAATAAGGGTGCAGGGAAAGGGCCTCCCCTGTAGCTTACTGCTGGACGATTGGCTAATCATAGAGCAGTTGACTTCTGTAAGATCTGGGGTGTGATGCTGCTTCCTGCTTTGAAACCTGAGGCTAGAGATCCCCAGCCTTTTCCTGAAACTTGTTCTGGAGATGCTCCCAACTTGGGTGCTGACCATGAAGTCTCAGCATTGTGCCCTTGCTCTTCCAGCAGACAATACTGTCATACTCTTGGGAAGGGGAGGGGGAAGCCAAGCAAGGGCTGGACATGACAGACCCTTGTCCTGCTGGATTAGGTGTCAGGACCTCATGGGCAGCTGGGTGCTGGCTGAAGCCCTCTACCGAAGGTAGCTTTTTGGTGAGAAGATGATTTTGTAAATAGAAATTGGGATGGGCACATCTTCTGTACATTAGTGTTTTTGTCTTTTAGTTCTGCCTGGTTATAGCTGTCATTCCCTGTCCGCCCCCCCCCCCCCGCTTTTATTTTTTAAATTGTCACCAGCATAATACTTGAATACAGTATTGATTTAAAATAAAATGTTTGGTTAATTTCTAGTGCTTATATGTTTGCACCCGAGTTGTGTACATATTTTTATTTAACATCATAGCAGATATATTTTTCCCATTTAGGTTGTTTTCTGGTTTTCTAATGTTCCAAATAATGCCAGGATGAACATCTTTCATATATAAAGCTTTTTGTAAATTTGGATTATTCTTTTAAGGACAGAAAATTTTAGTCTCTGGATAAATATTACCAAATATTTTCCTAAAAGCATTGCACTATTTTATATGTATATCAGCAGTCACTAATGCAGCCTCACCGATATTATTATTTATAAATACCTTCTAATTTGAAAGTTTTAAAAAATCTTGTTTTAATGTGTATCTCTGACGTTTTCTTTTGAGTTTGTCCATTTTATGTATACTTATTGATGATTTGTGTTGTTTTGTTTTTGTGATTTGTGTGTTCATTCCCTCCCAGGATCTTAGTGCACGGTTGCTTTAAGATTGGTAGTGTTATTTGCAGGATAGAGGTTGGATCTGTTTGTATGTCACAGCGCCTCTTCTTGGGAGGTTGTGAGAAAAGGGAGCAGGAATTGCAGATTGTGTTACCCAAGGGTGAAGAACACTCACTACATTTTATCCTTCACTGAAGCTACAAATGGGGCTAGAGTGGGGAGGTGGTTAGGCTTCTAAGCCCAATTACAGAGCATGTGTGAAGGAGAGCTGACTAAGCCTTTGGTTCTTGTTTTGTTTTAAGCAAAACCAAACAGAGTTTCTGAAGGGTAGAGACTGTATCTGGTAGTATTTCTGTGTCTTGCTCGGCTCCCAGCAGACTGTTTCATGGTGGAGACTCAATGAGTTCTTTCCGAATGATGATGCTCAGTGTTGATCTGTTGCAGAAACCCAGTACAGCAGTGGAGTATCTTGCAGCCCACCTCTCCAAAATCCATGGCCTGGACTGGCACCCAGACAGTGAGCACATTCTTGCTACCTCCAGCCAGGACAACTCTGTCAAGGTGAGTGGCACCTGCTGGAGCACTTGGAGGAGCTGTGTTTGGGAGGCAACAGGAATGTGTGATAGTACCTCCTTTGGAAGGAAAGCTCCGGTATGTTAGCATAGCTTGTGTGTTTCAGGGATCAATGCACTTCTTGGGGAGCTGGGCAAGTCAACCTAGTGTGTCGTCCAGCAGGAGTGACATGGTAGCATGTATCTGACATGGCTCCTTGAATTTGTTCATGTTTTCTTCTTTCCTTTTTTGGAAGGAAGTGAGAGACAAAAGCATTTAGAAAGAAAAAGAAGTTTACTTGCTGAGAAGTTGCAAGGAAGTCAAATTTCGGAATGGGTCGTCATATTAAAAAACATGACAGGTATTTAAAGGGAAAAACCCAAAAGGTTGTTGAGGTTACCAAGTTTGTGATTAGTCTTTATGCGATGGAAAAACAGCAATTTTATCACATAATGATATCTGCAAAAGCTATGCCATATCTTCAGACATGAGCATTGCAAAAGTCCGGAATAGAGTTGTTTGTGTAGGCATTCTCTAACTTACAGGAAATGCACAAGGTTTTATGTGTTTTGGCAACCCTATTATTTTTGGTTTATCTCAGAGTGCAGTGTGCCTTTTTGCTTGTTTTTCCTCTGACTGTGGGATGTGATGTGTACTCTTGTTTAAATGATGGCAGGGCACAGGGTCGGTTTTGCTGCCATAATCCCTCCTTGTGGTCAGTGCTTTGCCCTTAAGGATGAGGATTTGACCACAGAAGTTTGCTCAATAATTTTGTGATTCAGCATCATTAATTTAATGTTTTGTTTTGTTTACATAGTCAAGTAAGATGTTGTCTTTGTATGGTTACCAAAGCTACAATCATAATACACTAAGGCTTAAAAGTTAACTTCTATCGCAAGGTTTGTAAATTGTCTAGGGTTGTAATTTATTTTAATGTGCCACATGTGGTTTTCTGTGTTTGCCTGTTTGTATTGGATTTAGGCTTTTGTTCTTCTTCCCCCCTAAACTCAAGTCAGCTTGTCTTCCAAGTTCAGGAACCAGAAATCATCCAGTTCAGTCCTGCCTCTTTCTTTGAGATCCCTGAGCTTCTCTATGTTCTGTAATATCTTTACTACCTGTAAGGCTGGGCTATTATAAGTAATAAAGAGGTAACAGCCTATTTCACTGGGAGGACCTGGTGGGCATAGTTCCCACATGTGAAGCACAGTCCTTGTTCCTTACTAGTAGGCTTAAAAAAAAAAAAAAGGCTTAGCTTACTACATAAATGAGGTTTTTGGCATGGTAATGGCTATGATGGATTTATTTCACTATATCTTGATAGGAAGATAAACCAGAATCCTTTTTTCTTTTTTTTAAATTGTAATTTAGATGAAGGTTTACAGAACAAACTAGCTTCTCATTAAACAATTAATACACATATTGTTTTGTGACATTGCTTACCAACCCCATGACTTGTCAACATTCTCCCCTTCTTGACCTTGGGTTCCCTATTACCGGCTTTCCTGTCTCTCCCTGCCTTCTAGTCATTATTGATCCTGAGCTGGTGTGCTCCTTTAGTCTCAAGAAAAACAGAATTCTTATTGAACTTATGTAAATAGCATGATCATAAAAAGTGAAGCAACTTTTTTTTTTAAATAATTTTTATTGTGCTTTAGGTGAAAGTTTACAAATCAAGTCAGTCTCTCACATATAAACTTATGCACACCTTATTACATACTCCCACTTACTCTCCCTGTAATGAGTCAGCCTGCTCCCTCCTTCCAGTCTCTCCTTTTATTACCATTTTGCCAGTTTCCAACCCCCTCTACTCTCCCATCTCCCCACCAGACAGGAGGTGCCAACATAGTCTCAGGTGCCCACCTTATGCAAGTAGCTCACTCCTCATCAGCATCTCTCTCCAACCCATTGTTCAGTCCAATCCATGTCTGATGAGTTGGGTTCAGGAATGGTTCCTGTCCTGAGCCAACAGAAGGTTTGGGGACCATGACCGCCGGGATTCTCCTAGTCTTACTCAGACCTTTAAGTCTGGTCTTTTCATGAGAATTTGGGGTCTGCATCCCACTGTTCTCCTGCCTCCTCAGGGGTTCTCTGTTGTGCTCCCGGTCAGGGCAGTCATCGTTTGTGGCCGGGCACCATCTAGTTCTTCTGGTCTCAGGATGATGTAATCTCTAGTTCATGTAGCCCTTTCTGTTTCTTGGGTTCATAATTACCTTGTGACCTTTGTGTTCTTCATTCTCCTTTGATCCAGGTGGGTTGAGACTCATTGATGCATCTCAGATGGCTGTTTGTTAACGTTTAAGACCCCAGACGCCACTCTTCAAAGTGGGATGCAGAATGTTTTGTTTCTAGATTTTATTTTGCCAATTGACTTAGATGTCCCCTGAAGCCATAGTTCCCAAACCCGTGCCCCTGCTCCGCTGACCTTCGAAGTATTCAGTTTATTCAGGAAACTTCTTTGCTTTTGGTCCAGTCCAGTTGTGCTGACCTCCCCTGTATTGAGTGTTGTGCTTCCCTTCACCTAAAGCAGTTCTTATCTACTATCTAATCAGTAAATAACCCTCTCCTACCCTTCCTCCCTCCCCCCTCTCGTAACCACAAAACAATGTGTTCTCCTCAGTTTAAACTGTTTCTCAAGATCTTATAATAGTGGTCTTATCCAATATTTGTCCTTTTTTATCTGACTAATTTCACTGAGCATAATGCCTTCCAGGTTCCTCCATGTTATGAAATGTTTCACAGATTCATCACTGTTCTTTATCGATGCATAATATTCCATTGTGTGAATATACCGTAATTTATTTATCCATTCTTCTGTTGATGGACACCTTGGTTGCTTCCAGCTTTTTGCTATTGTAAACAGTGCTGCAGTAAACATGGGTGTGTATGTATCTGTTCCTTTAAAGGCTCTTATTTCTCTAGGATATATTCCGAGGAGTGGGATTTCTGGGTTGTATGGTAGTTCTATTTCTAGCTTTTTAAGGAAACGCCAGATCGATTTCCAAAGTGGTTGTACCATTTTACATTCCCACCAGCAGCATATAAGTTGAAGCAACTTTTTTTAGAAGACATTTCGTATGATATTCAACCATTGTTTTTAGTAGTTTTGTAGACAAAGATAATATATGTCATTTTTTCTATATAATCGTTATTCTTAAGTTTACCTTAGCTTTTAACTTGTGTTGATAATTTATATTGTATTTCTTTTTCTGAATTCTAAGGGGTTAGCCAGAGCAAGATACCATTGAATAAGAGTTTCATTTACAAACACATTTTGTAAATTGTTAAACTATGAAACTGTTGAATTGAGTATTAGAGATGGATCAGGAAGAAAGAAAAGGATTTTTCTTACATGGTCTTTAAAAGTCAAACACTAACCACAATTAGTTTATGTCATTTTAGGTAAATAATGTATCCTTTTTCCTGATCCTGGCTTAAGCAGTCTGTTTCACAAAATTATCTTCTTCTAGACTAAGACAGTGCTAGAAATTCGGACACAGTCCCTCAGTACATTTTGACCGGTGTCTGTCTGCCCATGAGACAAGATCAACCTTACTGAGGCACCTGTACCCAGGAGTCTGTTCCCTGTGGTGTTAACAGTCAGTAGAACCTGGTTCCGTGTTGACTGGGGTTTTTCTAATCTTTCTTTCAAAGATTTCTTTCTGAGATGTAGCTTGTAGCGGGGGTCTTTTAGGCAAGGGTAGGAGAAAAGCAGAAATTGCCTGTAGATGAGAAGATGAACCGTCTGTTTAATTCCTCATAATAGCCACCTATATCAGATTGGAACACAGTGAAGTCTTATTTGGGTGTAACGTATAACCCTTTCATAAGACATGCATTAATGATTGCCTTGAGAGTTGTTGTTAGTTTCAATCCAGTTGATTCTGACTCATGACAACCCCACGTGTACGGAGTAGAACGGCTCCGTAGGATTTTTAAGGTGGTGACCTTTTGGAAGTAACTGATCAGGCCTGTCTTCCAAGGTGCCTCTGGGTGAGTTCAAGCCACTAACCTTTCTGTTAGAGGTCAAGCGCTTAACCATTTGTGCTGCCCAGGACTCCTCCTACCTTATAAGAGTAAGAACATATTATAAGCAGTGAGAGCACTGTCAGATCGCCAGAGCCCTTTAATTTATCCTGTAAGTTGTATGTTACAGTTGTCACCAATTGGTAAGCATATTTAAACCTAAAAACAAAACCTTTCTTTTTAAGAAAAGGATTAATTCGTTAACAATTATTGTGCCCATCTTTGTCCATGAACATGAATATGCTCCTGTCCAACCAGAAAAGTAAACAATTGCTGAAATGCATTCATATTAATAACATCTTAATATCTTACATATGTATAATTACCTAGGGAAGGTGAACTTCTATTTGTTAGTTTTTCACATACTGCGAGCTTGATAACAGAGCAGCATTCATAAAGCACTGAGGTAATTAAAGATCTGGAGAATGCCAAGCATACCTAATTATTTCTAGTAGTCCTCCTTTTATAAATTAAAGGAGCAAATTATAATTTACTCTGTAGCCATCTGGAAAACTCAAAGTTAGTTTAGGTGGAAAAAAATCTTAACGATTTTATTATTTTTAACATGGGGCCTGGATTTGCAAAAAAAAAAAGAATTGTCGGAAGAAACAAAATACAAGCATAATCATTTAGGCCTAAAGATAAGAAATGATTATAGTCTTGATATAGAGTGAAAATTAACACAGCAGTAAGCAACAGTAATTATTTGGAATGATTAAAAAAAAAAAATCCATTGCCATAAAGTGAATTCCAACTCATAGCGACCCTATAGGACAGAGCAGAACTGTCCCATAGGGTTTCCAAGGAGCAGCTGGTAAATTCGAACTGCTGACATTTTGATTAGCAGCTGAGCTCTTCTTGTTTTTTTAAGAGCTTTAGTTTACGTAAATGACTCAAGAGCATTATGAAAACATAAAGGTCAATAGAATATTTTACTGGTATATGGAACCTTTACTCTCCAAGTATAGCATAATTTTTTTTACTGTTTTATGCCATTTTACTGTCAAGAACAGACTGTGTGCTCAGAAATCAATTTTCATTGAAACAGAAAGAAATGCCCAAATTTTCGTTTGGTTGGCTTTTTTTTTTTTTTTTTTTGTATACAGTCCATATAACATTTTGCAGAAAAGCCTTTTTCCATTTTATAAGAAAAGCCATCAACATTCAGCCCATTGTCAACATTTAATATTTTTCAGCTCCTCTCACACTGATTTGCAGATATAAACCAGGGCAAATGCAGTTCACTTCTCAGACTTAGAACTTATCGAAAATCTTTGAATTTGTCTTTTATTATCTTCTTTTATATTCTGTCATAATCAGACAATTTTATTATAAGACAAAATTGCTCTCTTTTTCTTCTTGGTAAGCAAGAAATATATTTATTATCTTGCATACATATCCCCTTACAATCATGGATAATCTTTTACATCTTAAAGTAGCAAAAATGAACATGTATCCATGATCAAAAGGTATTTGTGTATCTTTTCAATCTTTTAATTATTGGACAGTCAATAAAGTATCAAAATACGAGTCAAGGGTATGGATCTCTGCATGTGTGTAAATTCTGTTTGGTAACCTGATTTTAAAAAATATTCTTTATCTTATCTATAAATTGTCCAGGGTTGCTGTGTCATAGAATAACATGTATTAGCTTTAGTAGATAAGACCAAATAGCTTGTCTAAAGTGGTTGTACCAATGGTTGAGAGTTCCGGTTGCCCCATATTCTTTCCAACCCTTGGTATTGTAAGTTTTTTCCTCTCTTTTTTTTTAAAAAATCATCATACTATAAAATTGACTTTTGGGGGGTGAGGGTGTACAGTTTTATGAAATTTAACTCAGGTATTGTTTCATGTAACTACTACCACAATCAGGATACAGAACAGTTCTATCACCCCCTAGCCCTGACTTCTGGTAACCACTGATGTATCTGTTCTCTATCACTGTAGTTGTATCTTCTTGGAAATGTCATGTAAATGGAACCATATAGTATGTAACCTTTTGAGACTGGCTTCTTCACTCAGCATAATGCTTTTAAGATTTGCCCAAGTTGTTTTAAGAATCAATAGTTCATAGACATTCATAGACATTCCAACTCCTAGTGACCCTATAGGACAGAGTAGAACTGCCCTATAGGGTTTCCAAGGCTGGAAATCTTTATGGAAGCCCACTGCCACTTTTTTTTCCCGCGGTGCTGCTGGTGGGTTCAAACTGCTGACCTATGGGTTAGCAGCCAAGTGCTTAACCAGGAGTCGTCATAGCTCCTTGGGTAGCATTTCATTGTATGGCTACACCACAATTCATTATCTGTTCACCTTGAAGGACAATTGGACTACTTCTAGTTTTTGGTGATTGTGAATACAGCTGCTAAGACAGTCATGTATAGGTTTTTGTGTGAATAGAAGTTTACATTTTTCTAGGATACATACATTGGAGTGGGATTTTACTGGGTCATGTAGCATGTGTATGTTTAGCTTTTTTTTTTGTGCAACCATCACCACTATCTATTTCCAGAACTTTTTTTATCACCCCAAACATGTTGCTTTGTACCCATTGAGTAGTAACTCCCCATTCCTCTAAGCCCCTGGCAACCTTCAGTCCGTCTACCGTCTATATGAATTTGCCTGTTCTAGACATTTTTTTTAGACATTTTATCTAAGTGGGATCATTCAGTATTTGTCCTTAAGGGGTAATGAGTTTCTGTTTGGAGTGATGAATAACTTTTGGAATTAAAAAAAAAAAACTTTTGGAATTAGGTAGTGATAATAGTTGCACAACATGGTGAAGGTAATTAATGTCAATGAATTATACACTTAAAAATGGTTGAAATGGCAAATTTTTTGTTACTTATATTTCACCACAGTAAAAAATAAAAGGAATGTGTTTATAGGGTATGCTTATTTTAATAGTTTTTTTGTGGCGTTTATTTCAGAAATTATCCTGCTTTTTTGTTCTAGTTCTGGGATTACCGCCAGCCTCGGAAATACCTCAATATTCTCCCTTGCCAGGTGCCTGTCTGGAAGGCCAGATACACTGTGAGTGAGACACTCTACCTTTTCCTGGGAAACTTTATCTTGGTGTTATAGACACAAGGGTCCAAGGGACATTTTCTTTTGTTCTTTTTGTGAGGCAGTTTTCTCTTTCTGTCTTGGTTTAGAGTAGGGCAAAGGTGATAATAATAGCTTAAAGCTGTTATCTATTTAAAAATGTAACCTTGAAATGCTGCATAGGTATCCCTGTTAGAATTGCTAACCACAGCTAGACAGAAACTGGGAAGTGTAAGACGGTAGGGGAGCAGGGTGGGATGCAAGCAGAGGATTGAGAGGCTCCAGTGAGTGGATTCTGGTGGAAAGAGCTCTGACTTGAGATTCAGAAGACCTGGACTTTGGACTTGGCTCTGCCATTTAATATTTTTGTGACCTTGGGCAAGCCACGTAATATTTTTGAGCAGCAGTTTCCTCTTCTGTAGAATATGAATAATAATTTCTACTGTGCCTTTTTTTATTATTATGGTAAAATTCACATAACATCAAATTCACCATTTTAACCACTTTAGTGTGTACAGTTCAGTGGCATTTAGTACATTTACAATATGCCTTCCTTTTGAAATCATGTATACGAAAATGCTTTATAAACCATAAAATGCTACAAATATGGGGGGTAGACTCTTATCAACCTTCCAACAACTTTTCCATTGCCCCATTGATAGCTGCTGAGCACAGATAGTATATCTCCTTTAATGTTGATGTGAAAGTGAGCCCCAGCATGCATCAAGCTACTTTTATCCATGAGGCTGTCACCGGGGGCATCGTGGAGCAAAGAAAATAATTGGGGATTATGTTGTTTTTGCATCTGGGAGCACTTGCCAAGAAATCTGACCCTGTTCTTATAAATTGAAATACTTCTCTGGATTAATGTGTTTGCTTTAAAAAACAAACAGGAAAGTTCAGGAGTGCTGCCAGGTGGGGAAGTGAAGCTGATTGTGCTCTCAAGTGACTATGATTTATTCCTTAAAGAACTGAATCTAATTATAAACCAAAGAGCTCCCTAGCTCCCTAGCAAGTTGAGTGTTGATAAGTAAAACATGTTAGTCCCTGAAATGGTAAGATGTTCCTTTGTAGAGTTGTAGTATTTGGGGCAGTAGGAAGGTGATGTTCCACATGGATGGTATGCTTCTGGTGCATTTCACATGGCAAGAATTATGGTCGCTCTGTGGAGATTTTTCCCGGTCAAGCTTACATACTCATTCTGGGAAAGCACTTTCTTAACTCTTTTTTTTTTTTTTAATATAATTTTTATTGTGCTTTAAGCGAAAGTTTACAAATCAAGCCAGTCTCTCACACAAAAACCCATATATACCTTGCTACACACTCCCAATTACTCTCTCTCTAATGAGACAGCCTGCTGTCTCCCTCCACTCTCTCTTTTCGTGTCCATTTCGCCAGCTTCTAACCCCCTCCACCCTCTCATCTCCCCTCCAGGCAGGAGATGCCAACATAGTCTCAAGTGTCCACCTGATCCAAGAAGCTCACTCCTCACCAGCATCCCTCTCCAACCCATTGTCCAGTCCAATCCCTGTCTGGAGAGTTGGCTTTGGGAATGGTTCCTGTCCTGGGCCAACAGAAGGTCCGGGGGCATGACCACCGAGGTCCTTCTAGTCTCAGTCAAACCATTAATTCTGGTCTTATGAGAATTTGGGGTCTACATCCCACTGCTCTCCTGCTCCCTCAGAGGTTCTCTGTTGTTTTCCCTGTCAGGGCAGTCATGGGTTGTAGCTGGGCACCATCTAGTTCTTCTGGTCTCAGGCTGATGTAGTCTCTGGTTTATGTGGCCCTTTCTGTCTCTTGGGCTTATAATCGCCTTGTGTCCTTGGTGTTCTTCATTCTCCTTTGATCCAGGTGGGTTAAGACCAATTGATGCATCTTAGATAGCTGCTTGCTAGCATTTAAGACCTCAGACACCACTCTTCAAAATGGGATACAGAATTT
Source organism: Elephas maximus indicus (assembly GCF_024166365.1). Taxonomy (NCBI): domain Eukaryota; kingdom Metazoa; phylum Chordata; class Mammalia; order Proboscidea; family Elephantidae; genus Elephas; species Elephas maximus. The sequence continues at coordinate 40,757,181 of NC_064839.1, read as the reverse complement.
TTTGTTAATAGGTTTTATTATGCCAATTGACTTAGATGTCCCCTAAAACCATGGTCCCCAGACCCCTGCCTCTGCTATGCTGGCCTTTGAAGCATTCAGTTTATTCAGGAAACTTCTTTGCTTTTGGTTTAGTCCAATTTTGCTGACCTCCCCTGTATTGTGTGCTGTCTTTCCCATCACCTAAAGTAGTTCTTATCTACTATCTAATTAGTGAATTGGAAACCCTGGTGGCATAGTGGTTAAGTGCTACAGCTGCTAACCAAAGGGTCAGCGGTTCGAATCCACCAGGCACTCCTTGGAAACTCTATGGGGCAGTTCTACTCTGTCCTATAGGGTCGCTATGAGTCGGAATCGACTCGACGGCACTGGGTTTGGTTTTTTTTTTTTTGGTTTAATTAGTGAATGCCCCTTCCCCCTCTCCGTGCCCTCCTCGTAACCACAAAAGAATGTTTTTTTCTCAGTTTAAACTGTTGCTCAAGTTCTTATAATAGTGGTCTTATACAATATTTGTCCTTTTGTAACCGACTGATTTCACTCAACATAATGCCTTCCAGGTTCCTCCATGTGATGAAATGTTTCACAGATTCCTCACTGTTCTTTATTGATGCGTAGTATTCCATTGTGTGAATATACCATAATTTATTTATCCATTCATCCGTTGATGGGCACCTCACTTTCTTAACTCTTGAGAGGGAATTTATGGAGAATAGCTAGAATGTGAAACAGTGTGTTCTAATTGAATATGGTCAGAGCCATTTGCATATTTTAGGCTGAAAAAAGTTCTCCAAGCGTTTGGCTTGGTCTTATTTTTTACTTGCTGTGGTCCCTTCCAAAAAAAAAAAGGAGAGAGAAGGGTAGATGTAATGGTCATTTTATAGCATTTGGAAAAATATTCCCTGGATAGGTTGGGGCCGTCCATCCTCTATTTTAGTTAGGAAAGAATTCCAACTTTGGTGACTCAAGACTCAGCAGCTTCTACATGGAATAATCACGTTTTCTCATTTCTTACCCTCAGCCTTTCAGCAATGGGTTAGTGACTGTGATGGTTCCCCAGCTGCGCAGAGAAAATAGTCTTCTCCTTTGGAATGTCTTTGACTTGAACTCCCCAGTCCATACCTTTGTGGGGCATGACGATGTGGTCCTGGAGTTCCAGTGGAGGAAACAGAAGGAAGGTGAGAGAGAGAAGACCTGATGCCAGTAGTGAAATTTTGAGGTTTTTTTTTTTTTTTCAATTACGAAGTGTATCTTGTATCTAGAAAATTGCTTGAAACATATACAGCTTAACAAGCAATTATAAAGTGAAAATCTGTATAACCACCGGCAAGGTCGAGAAAGAGAACATTGCTAGAATCCCAGAAGCTTCCTAATCACCATTCCCTTCTTCTCCTAGATGTAACACTATCCTAATGCTTATGACAGTAATTTCCTTTTTTTTGTCTTTATAGTTTTAGTGCCCATTCATGCATCCCTAAAAAACAGTTTCATTTTGCCTTTTTTTTGAACTTTTTATAAATATAACTATACCGCATTTGTTCTTGTGTTTTACTTCTCTCTTAACCTGATGTTGTTGCTCTAGTTGATTTTTATTGCCATATTTTCTCTGTCAGTTTTTACTGGACCACCTCAAGCTTTGATTTTCATTTTCACTGGGGGCGAAGGAGCTCCCAGAGAGCTAGGAAGGGAATCAGGGTGCTGTGGCCAAGGGACAGGGATGTTTCACGAAGGAAGGGGTAGTCATTGGTTTCAGTTCTTGCTGAAGGATTAAAACGCAGATTAAGAGAAAAACATTTAATTTAACAAATAGAAAGTTATATGATCACTAAGAAAGAAGCTCTGAAAGCAGATTGAGGACTCAAGCCAGATCATAAGGTAGCCTAAACAGAGACAGCAGTTTTGTGAATAAAGTTACCTTCAAAAGGCAAAGAATAGAATAGGCTGATTGACACAGGACTTGCTGCCTTCTTCATTTGAAGGCCAGGAGAAGAGACGAGGGTACTTGGTAAATGAGCGGAAATAGGATTGAAGGCATAGGGAGAGACATTGGCTTCAGAGAGGCATTAGGCATACCTATGTGTCGCTAGGGAAACCCTGGTGGCGTAGTGGTTAAGTGCTATGGCTGCTAACCAAAGGGTGGGCAGTTCGAATCTGCCAGATGCTCCTTGGAAAGTATGGGGCAGTTCTGCTCTGTGCTGTAGGGTCGCTATGAGTCGGAATCGACTCCACGGCACTGGGTTTTGGTTTTGGTATGGGCCGCCATGAATCAGAATCAACTCAACGGCAGTGGGTTGGGTTTCTTTTTTTGCTCTTCCTCAATGGCAGGGACATGAAAAGAGGCCAGGTACAGGGTCAAAAATTGTTGACGCTAGCATGAAGCTAGATGGTGGAACTGATAACAGACTGTGGTTCAGAATAGTTGCTGCTTTGTTGTTAGGAGTGCACAGGGATCCTGTGAAGCATTGCTAGTGCAGGCTTGACATGCTAACCAAAAAATTGGCAGTGTGAATCCACCAGTTGCTCCTTGGAAACCCTATGGGGCAGTTCTACTCTGTCCTGTGGGGTCGCTATGAGTCGGAATTGACTCCACGGCACACAACAACAACCTTTCTATGTCTATATCCAGAGAGACTGATTTACTTTAAGGGATTAACCCGTGCAGTTAATGGGGGCTGGCAAGTCCAAAATCTGTAGGTCAGGTGGCAGACTGGAGAGTTCTACAAGCTTGCATCCCAAGATCTGCAGGTCAGATGATGGAAAGAGTGCAGAGTGTAGAGAGAGAGGGAGCTCTGCCAAAATACCTATTTATAGTGTGGAGGCCGAGCACACCCTAAGGAAACTCCCTTTTCAACTGATTGATTATTTTACATTAGATTACACTTTATGTAACAGCAACTAGACTAGTGCTTGGACAAGCCACTGGGAACAGTAGCCTAGCCAAGTTGACACACAAAATTAACCATCACACCCTGTTACCTTGGACAAGACATTTTCTCAGTTGCCTTGGCTTCCCCATCCATAGAAGGAGAGAATTGGATGAAATGATTTCTAAATTCCTTGCTCTCTGAAGGTGGGCATGAAGGAGATTCTAGATATAACATAATTACCCTGAAATTACTCTATTCTTTCATAAAGCACTTCAAGCCTTTTCAGAATAATTTCTTTTTGACCAGACCTAATATGTGAAAATATACGTTAGTCAATTAAGAACGTTAGAGAGTGATTATTCAGTTTTTAAAAGAGATCTCTTTACCAAAAAATTATTTTAACTGTAGGATGCCATGATGCATTTAATACAGTTTATTTTTCAAAAAATCTATTTTTTCCCAGCTTCTCAAAAGCATGTAAAAGAGCATTTGTAGAGGTAAAAGCTTAGTGTGACATTAAACCCCATCATCACTCTTCACCTGCTAATTTGCCAGTTATTATTTCACTTCATTTAAGTTTCTGCTCAAATGTGACTTCCTCAGAGAGTCCTATCTAAAAATAGCTCCTGTCAGTCTCTGTCCTCTTATCCTGGGTTGTTTTTATAACACTGTCACTCTCTGCCATTATATCATATATTTATTTGTTTGTCTGTTTCTACCGTTAGAATATGAGTTCTATAAAGACAGAGACTCTTTTATTCATTCTGTAGTCCTGGTGCCTAAAATCGTGCCTGGCACATAGGAGATGTTCAATAAATATTTTTGAATGAATGAATCTCACACCATTACAGCCTATAGAAAATTTGATGTTGCATCCAGAAAAATTTGCAGGATTCTTATCTGGTGATTCCTAGGGTCAAAGGACTACCAACTGGTTACGTGGTCCCGCGATCAGACCTTGAGAATGTGGCGTGTGGATTCCCAGATGCAGAGGGTATGTATTCCATGCTTTCGTGAAGGAATGTAACTGGATACTGTAGAAACTTTAAGAAAATGAAAAAGAAGATTTGGTATTTGTGAATGTTAGAGGATACAGCAGGGACACTTAATACCTTTTGCTGACTGAGTGAGTTCTGTCTGTCATACTGAGGCTTTGAGGTCTTTAAGAGGCAGCTTCACCACTTTGAGAACAAAAAGCCTTTGAATGTTTTTTTCTCTTGCCCTGGTGAATGATAGTATGAGTAGCTTACTGCACAAATGGCCTGGGGGCTTCATTTCTTTCTCTTCTTCGAAACGGGGTAGGAGGCCTATTCTTGTACTCATAATGGTCAGAGCCCTCTATGTCCATCAACAACACCTCTTCTATAAGCCATTTCTAATATTTCCCCAAAAAGGTTATCTGTTTCATATATGAACCTCTTGTGGGCTGTTTTTGTGCCCCTGCTTTGCTCCGCCTCACCCAGGAGTTCTGGCTTTTCTTCATTCTGTTGCTAAATCCTGTGATGACAGAAACCATGTCTCACTTGTTATTGCTCCTTCTTCACCTCTCCAATGCTTTGCATACTGCTTTGCACAGAGCAGATAAAAATGCTGGGTAAAATTTGTAACACTGCTAAGTGTGAAGTCACTCTTAAGGATTTTTGGCCAAGTATCACTACCTTATTGCATTTTATATCTACTTTCTCCAGAAAGCACCATTTGCTCCAAGTATTGGAATTTAAAAGAATGTTTTCTGAGGCGTTATTAGCTATGAACATGATGAAAAGCTCCCAGGATAGAGTAATAGAGTATATTATCTTGTGTATTTAACCAGGAAGAGTTGGTAATGAATCACCTATTTTGTTGGTATCAGTTCTTGGCTGACACATCTCTTTCTTTTGTGCCTCCCATTTTGAAGTCAGAACCCTTTAACCAAACATGATGATTGTTTCCATTGATGCCCGTAGACCTAGATCTTCTGTCTTTTGTTTCAGCTTTGTGCAAATGACATACTAGATGGTGTTGATGAGTTTATAGAGAGCATTTCTCTTCTGCCGGAACCAGAGAAGACGCTTCACACTCAAGAAACAGATCACCAGCACAACTCAAGCCATGGGGAGGAAGAAGGTAAATTGTCTAATTGATGACAACTAGGTGAGGCGCTGTTTTACACATTTCATAGGTGGGACAGTGACTGAGGTACGATTAGAACCCTAGAATTTTAGTATAATTGGTTTGGAAGGAGTCATGGTAGAGGGGACAGGGGAGTGGGTATCAAACTCAAAGAGGAGATGCTTTGAATCACAAGGTGATTCAACATGGAGAAAGAATAATCTTGAGAAGTTTAAAGGACTACTATAAAGTCCTTAATGTGCATCCAAAGGACATATAAAACTCAAATAGAAGGAAAACTCATGCAATAAGGAGAATTTAGCAGAGAAATTTGTACTGGAAAGCCCTATTTATTTTTATCCTAACTTTGGGTGAAGGCTCTTTGTAAATTCCACAGTTACTAGAGATGTTTAAAATAAGTCTTGATAACTGGTAGGGCAAGCTTGCCCACCTGGAACTTCTTCAGGAGTTCTTTTGGATTTCTCCATAAATGTTTGAATCAACTTGTAGGTTCCATAAAGAATCTGGTTGGGATTTTGACTGGAGTTACACTGAATCCATTTTGAATTTAGGGAGCATATATCATCTTTACAATATTGAGACTTGAGCTCCATTAACCTGCCCTCTTCTCTCTCTGTTTATGTATTGATTAGCTCTCAGTTAAATTGTGGAGCAGTGGTTAAGAGTTTGGCTGCTAGCCAGAAAATCAGCAGTTCGAATCAACCAGTCGCACCTTGGAAACCCTATGGGGCAGTTCCATTCTATCCTGTAGGATCACTATGAGTTGGAATCAACTCAATGGCAACTGGTTTGATTTTTGGGTTTCAATTAAATTGTATAATTTTTTCCATAGAAATTTTTTCTTTCCAGTAATACTTCATTGTGTTTTCAGTGAAGATTTTACACAGCAGTTTAAGTTCCCATTCAACAATTTCTACACAGATTGTTCAGTGACATTAGTTACATTCTTCACAATGTGTGAACATTCTTATTATTTTTGTTCTGGTCATTCAGTTTCCATTAATCTAGTTTCTCTGCTCCATTACATTCTCATATTTGTTTTAAATTCATTATTGACTGGTCTCATATAGGTAATTCTTACCTTTTTTAAAATTTTTATTGTGCTTTAGATGAAGGTTTACGGAGCAAATTAGTTCTTCATTAAACAATACACATATTGTTTTGTGACGTTGGTTGCCAATCCTGAGATGTGTGAAAACTCTTCCCTTCTTAACCTTGGGTTCCCTGTTTCATTTGTCCAGCTTTCCTGTCCCCCTTCTGCCTTCTTGTCCTTGCCGCTAGGCTGGTGTGCCCAGTTAGTCTCAAGTTAAGCTATGGGTATTGTTTGTTTTATGGGCCTGTCCAATCTTTGGCTGAAGGGTGAACCTCTGGTGTGACTTCAGTACTGAGATAAAAGGGTGTCGGGGCCATATGCTTGGGGTTTCTTCAGTCTCTGTCAGACCAGTAAGCCTGGTCTTTTTTTGTGAGTCAGAATTTGTTCTGTATTTTTCTCCGGCTCTGTGCAGGACCCTCTATTGAGTTCCATGTCAGAGCAGTCAGTGATGTTAGCTGGGCACCGTCTAGTTGTGCTGGACTCAGTCTGGTGGAGGCAGTGGTAGTTGTGGTCCATTAGTCCTTTGGACTAACCTTTCCCTTGTATCTTTTGTTTTCTTCATTCTCCCTTGCTCCAGATGGGGTGGGACCAGTGGAGTATCTTAGATGGCCAATGACAAGATTTTAAGACCCCAGACACTACTCATCAAAGTAGGATGTAGAACATTTTCTAAACTGTTATGCCAATTGAGCTAGATATCTCCTGAAATCATGGTTCCCAGACCTTAGCCCAGTAATTGCATCTCTTGGGGAGTTTGGATGTGTCTATGAAGCTTCCATGACCTTGCCTTGATCAGGATGTGCTGACTTCCCAGTATTGTGTACAGTTTTATCTTTCATCAAAGTTACCATTTATCTGTTGTCTAGTTAGTATTTTTCCCTCCCCACCCCTCCCCTCCCTCGTAACCATCAAAGATGGTTTGTTATTGTGTGTAAATGAGGTTTTACAGTAGTGGTCTCATATAGTACTTGTCCTTTTGTGATTGACTTATTTTACTCAGCATGATGCCCTCCAGATTCATCCATTTTGTGAGATGCTTCAAAGATTCATCATTGTTCTCTGTTGTTGTGTAGCATGCCATTGTGTGTAGGTACCATAGTTTGTTTAGCCATTCATATGTTGTTGGCCACTTAGGATGTTTCCGTCTTTTTGCTACTGTGAACAGTGCTGCAGTGAACATGGGTGTGCATATGTCTATTCTTGCGACGGCTCTTACTTCTCTAGGATATATTCCTAGTAGTGGAATTGCTGGATTGTATGGTAGGTATTTCCATTTCTATCTTTTTAAGGAAGTGTCATATCATTTTCCAAAATGATTATACCATTTTATATTCCCACCAGCAGTCCTTAAGAGTTCAGTCTCCCTGCAGCCTCTCCAACATTTGTAATTTTCTGTTTTTTTGTTTCATACCAGTAATGTTGGGGTGAGATGGTATCTCATTGAAGTTTTGATTTGCATTTCTCTAATGGCTAGTGATCATGTGTCTGTAAACTGCTTGAATGTCTTCTTGGGTGAAGTGTCTGTTCATATCCATTGCCCATTTTATGACTGGATTATTTGTCTTTTTGTTGTAGAGGTGTTAGATTTTCCTGTAGATTTTAGAGATTAGACCTTTGTCAGATTTGTCATAGCCAAAAATTTTTTCCCAGTCTGTAGGTTCTCTTTTTATTCTTTTGTTGAAGTCTTTTGATGAGCATAAGCATTTAAATTTTAGAAGATCCCAGTTATATAGCTTATCTTCTGAAGTTTGTGTATTGTTAGTTATGGTTTGTATCCTATTTATGCCATGTATGAGGGTCTCTAGCATTGGCCGTATTTTTTCTCCTATGATCTTTATAGTTTTTGGTTTTATATTTAGGTCTTTGATACGTTTTGAATTAGTTTTTGTGTATGTTGTGAGGTATGGGTTCTGTTTTATTTTTTTACAGATGGATATCCAGTTTTGCCAGCACCAGTTGCTAAAAAGACTATCTTTTCCCCATTTAGTGGACATTGGGCCTTGGTCAAAGATCAGGTGACTGTATGTATGATGTATTTCATTATCATTTGATTCTAGGAATTTTTTTGATTCCATCTTCAATTTCTTCTATTACCCTGTGGTTTTTAAGCAAGGTGTTATTCAGTTTCCAAGTATTTGATTTTTTTTCTTTGTTTTTCCTGTTATTACTTTTCTGGTGTTGTGATCAGAGAAGATGCTTTGTATTATATCAGTGTTTTGGATTTTGTTGAGGGTTGCTTTATGGCCTATGATGTGGTCCATTCTGGAGAACCTTACTATGTGTGTTGGAAAAGAATGTGTACTTTGCTGCTGGTGAGTGGAGTGTTCTATATATGTCTTTGAGGTCAAGTTGGTGGATTGTGGCCTTTAGATCTCCTGTATCTTTGTTGATTTTCTATCTGGTTGTTCTGTCCTTTACCGAGAATGGTGTATTGAAGTCTCCTACTATTATTGTGGAACTGTCAATTTCTCTTTTCAGTGCTGTTAAGACTTTTTTTTTTTCAAATGTATTTTGGAGCCCAGGTGCTGTTATGGAGCTGTTTTCTTCATTCTTTTCTCTGATTTTTCCTCAAATTGCTATCCAAGGATTTGTCCTCAATTTCGCTGATCCTATCTTCCATTGTTTCAAATTTGCTCCTAAAACTTTCTATTGCACTACCTGTTTCTGAAATTTTGTTGTTTATCTTTTGGATTTCTAATCACTGTTTTTTGTATGATTTCTGGTTGTTTATTTATTTTGACATTTTGTTCTTGTATTATTTTCCTGAATTATTCCATTGCTTTGTGTTTACCCTGATTTTGTCTGTATCTTCCATGATTTTGTCCATATTTTCCTAATTTTTGCCTGCGTTTTCCTCCATCTCTTTCCTAGTCTCTTGAAGAGCCCTAAATATTAGAGTTTTGAATTCCCTGTCAGGTAGTTCCAGTGCCTTTTTTTCTACTGGAAAGTTATCTGGTGTTATATTTTGGTCACTTCCTGGACCCTTCCTCTCCTATTTTTTTAATATGTTTTCATATTGTCTGCTGTCTCTGGGGCATTCAGGAATTATTTTCTTCATTTATTGATTGTAGATTTATTTGTTTTGTCCTGCTTTTTTGTTTTATTTGGTTATGTCTTGGCAGGCAGGCTGCATGTGTTTTGTTGCTTGCTCATCTGTGGGCACAGTACTTCTCACTACCTTGTCCAGGTAGGCAGGGCAGGTCCAGAGGAGGAGGAGTGGGGTGGGCATGAGTCACTTGTGGCACAAACTGGGGCTGATGGAGTGGGGCTGAAGGGCAGTGTGGGGCAGGGTTCAGCGTCCAGTAGTCTGTGCTAGTGCCGCTCAGGGGTGTGGCATGCAGTGCATGCAGATAGGCAAGAGGGAAAGAGGATATGATGTGTGGAGGAAAGAATAGAAAGAAGAGCAAGAAACAGAAGCCAAAAAAGGCAAAGGCAACAAAAAATGAATAAAAAAGAAAAAAAAAGTAAAGTGGTGGTGTGGTAGGATTTGGTGGGTGGGGGCAGGGCAGGCCCAAGGAGGCCATTTGCTGGTAGCTGTCTAGTCAAGCTGTGGGGCATGGTTTGTCAAGAAGGGTAGTGGGCAGCACACAGGGCTAGATGGTCTGGAGAAAGGAAAGAAGGGAAAGAGAGAGAAGAAACAAAAAACAACAGCAACAAAAAATAAATGTAATGCTGAGGTTGCTGGATGTTGCTGTTGGGACAGAATTGGGGTGGCAGTGAGCTGATGTCTCTCTTGTCGATTGGTGCAGAACAGCCTGTCAGAAAGGGACAGAGGTAGTGCGAGGCCTAGTGGGGAGGGAGAAGGAAAAGGAAAAAGGGGAAAGATAAAAATAAAAATATGGTGCTAAGTGAGCTGGCCAGTGGGGGCAGTGCAGACCTGGGGAGGCTGTGTGCCAGAGGCTCTCTAGTTGAGTGGTGCAGCACAGCCCATTGAGGATGGGTGGCAGTGCACGGGGCTGGGAGGGTGGGAGAAAGGAAAGGAAGGGAGAGACAGAGCAAGAAGAAGAAACAAGCAAACAAACAAACAAAAAAATGGCACTGAAGGAGACAACTGGTGGTGGCAGGTGGACCTGGTAGCAGTGAGCTGGTGTCTCTCCAGCTGAGCGACGGTGGCCTCAGTGGAAAGTGACAGAGGCTGTATAGAGGAAAGAAGGGTGGGGGGTGGAAAAGCATGTAACCCTGGTTACCAGGTACTCTGTCTTCTGTTGGGAGCTCCTTGAATTTGCCTTCCAATACTCCCTGTCCACAGTCCTTGGTGGCTGAGGTCCATGATGGCAAATCTGGGTGGCAGTGAGCTGGCATCTTTCTGGCTGAGCGACCATGGCCCATTGGAAAGCAGCAGAGGCTGCGTAGAGGAAAGAAGGATGAGGGGTGGGAAAGCACATATCCCTGGTTACTGGGTGCTCTGTCTCCTGTTGGGAGCTGCGTGAAGTTGCCTTCCCATTCTCCCTGTCTTTGTTCTTTGGTGGCTGTAGTCCAAGATGGCAAATCCATACTGCATTAGCTGGTAGGGGACCTCCTCTCCATAGCTCTTCTCGTTCTCTGTTCTCTCTCAGTGTTTTATTCCATTCAGTGCTTGATCAAGTTCTTTATCCCTTCATTTGATGCTTAGGGTTCCAGGACTGACGTTTGTATCTGTTTTACTTAGTTTTTCAGATCTTTGCTGCAGAGGGACAGCATGGTGCTTCTGTCTATAGTACCATGTTGGCTTCTCCATAGAAATTTTACCAAGTTTATTAGTTTTATTCCTGGAGACTTTGCAATTGATTTTTAAAACATACAGTTGATTTTTTAATATTGATTTGTATCTAGTAACTTGTTGAACTCTGTTAGATCTGATATTTATCTTTAAATTATTTTGGATATTCTTGAGTACATAGTTGTAATGACAGTTTTATTTCTCCTTTCTAGCTTTTATACCTCACCCTCTTCCCCGTTTTTTCCTTGCCTTACTGTGTTGTCTGGGACTTTCAGTATAGTATTGAATAACAGCAATCAAGCAGTAGTCTTGTTTTATTTTCAGTCACAAAGGGAAAGCTTACAATGTGTCAAGTATGTTGTTCATTGTAGATTTTTATAGATATACTTTATCAGGTTAAGGAAGTTCTCTTCTATTTCTAGTTTGTAATTTTTCAAATGAGTAAATAAAATGTATCATTGTACTCTTCTGGGAAAAAAATCATACTTAAACAATTCCTTTCATCTCTTCTTCATCTCCAAGGTATTTCTGTAGAAAATAGAGATTATCTTCATTCCAATTATAATAATCTCACTCCTTGGTGCAGTGTTTGTGATGTCTGAATTATGGTCATGAAGAAAATAGAGAGGTTACTGTTTAGGTCACTTGAGTCTATACCAATGGAAAGAGAACCTAAACAATATGCGTGTGGTCCCAAGCCTGACACTCTGTGAGGGTGCAGTGTGCCCACTTCCTGTCGACCTCAGAGACATCCTCTCAGAAAGCGGTCTGTAGACTGCCGGCGTAAGTGTTTTCATTGTCTACTTAAGTCTAAGCTAAATGACTTGTGTGTTTTTCTCCTACCTGGTTTTTCAAATCATAGGAAAATGCAGATACCTTGGAGCTGCTCTCTGATTCATTTTCAGAAATGTCTTCCAACAGTTGCACTTCTGTCTTCTTTTAGCCTCAAAGGAAGATCCCCCTAATAATCCCCTGGAAGAGAGGAAGTCAGATCAATTGGGGCTGCCTCAGACTCTGCAGCAGGAGTTCTCCCTGATCAACGTGCAAATTCGGAACGTCAACGTGGAGGTACTCAGCAGTCCAATGAACTTTCTCCTGCTTGCTGGCAGCGATTTGCGGGAGAGGAGATGATTTCAGCTATGATTTGGGCGAACAAATAGCTATGCTTCTCCAATAGATAAGCTTGCTCTTTTGTTTCCTAGATTTTCTGAAGTTATAGGCATTTTATAAATGCAGACTTTTTTTAATTACCCTGTTCTTTTCTCATGAGTTGAGCTAAAGGATAAACTGATGCTTGTGTGTCTTAGCCTCACCTTAGATGATCCAGCACCTTGTTTTACCATACAGTTGTGCATTGCTTAATGTCCACGATACATTCTGTGAAATAGATTATGTGATTTAGACTTTGTGTGAACACCATATTATAGGCAGTCCCTGTTACAAACGTCTGACTTATGGACAACTTGTAGTTAAGAAAGGACTGCCACAGAGCCTATTATAAATTTGAGTTAAATACAGTGGCTCATAATAACGAATGCATGCATTAGGTAATGCTCATGAAAACATTGTGCGGCTTGGGAGTGTTTCTTAAGTGTTTTGTATATAAAACCCACTAAAAACGCACTGCTGTCGAGTTGATTCTGACTCATAGCAACCCTATAGGACAGAGTAGAACTGCCCCATAGAGTTTCCAAGGAGCGCCTGGCAGATTCGAACTGCTGACCTCTTGGTTAGCACCCATAGCACTTAACCAGGGTTTTATATATAGAAAGTTAAAATATATACTATATACTAAGACAAATATTTGACTAACACTAAAGAAGAACCGCATGTACCTGCTCTGACTTACATACAAATTTGACCTAAAGACATACTTAGGAACGGATCTTGTTTGTAACGTGGGGATTGTCTGTATATATTTAGCAAAGCTATATGGGACCGTGGATGTATATGTGTTTGGATGTTGCCCAAACAGACGTTATGTGGCACATGACTATATATGAAGAGACTTAGATCCGGAAAGACTTAGTGACTGGGCAAGGGTCACCAGTGAAGTTAATGGCAGGGCTGAGTTTAGAATCCAAACCTTCTAATTCTCCAAGGCTTTTCTTATAATGCTGAACTGTCTTCCCTTACGAGCTTACATTACCTCTGTGATTTAGATTTATAGTAAGTAGATGACCAAATGTTCTTGTTCACTTAGCACACAGAGAGATTTTTTTTTTCCCTTTGGGGAGGTACCCAAATTATTTGCTTGAGAGACTTGAGTCAGAAGGAGTTTTAAAGCTTTTTTAGTTTTTCTTTTGCTCACATTTAATTAACTGTAGGCAGAGATAGGTGCTGTTACATAATGATCTCATTTGATCTTTAAAACAATTATTTGCAATAAATGGTTTTATCCCCACTTTACAGATGAGGAAACTGAGATACCAAGACATGAAGTGACTTGTCTAAGGTCAGCACCTATTATCTGGTAGAGATAATGTTTGAATCCAAGTCCCAGATTCCCCAGGTGTGTGGCTCCTTTTCACTCTTCTCTAGCTAGCTTCTCTAGTTTGCAGCACAAGAAATCAGAAGAGATAAAGGATTTTTTTGATTAATTGATTTTTATATCAACACAGTTTATACTCCCCTTGTCCCAGTTGAGAACCTGGCAATGTAGTTTAAGGAGGAGATCTTGATTCCTTTCCCCAGCAGTACATTTTAAAATTGAAATATAATTCACATACCATAAGGTTCACCCTTTTAAAGTATACAATTCATTGATTCTTAGTATATTCATAAAGTTGTGCAACCATCACCACTTTGTAATTCCAGAACACTTTTATCACCCCAAACAGAAACCCTGGACCATTAACAGTCACTCACCTTTCTTCCTTCCTCCATTCTCTGGCAGCCACTAATCTACTTTCTGTCTCTGTGGATTTGCCTAGGAGTCCTTTTTAACTTGAATCAGGTTATTTATATTGAATATATCATGGACTGCCAAAAGAATGAACAAACCTGTCTTGGAAGAAATACAACCAGAATGCTCCTTAGAAGCCAGGATGGCGAGACTGCGTCTTACATACTTTGGACTTGTTGTCAGGAGGGATCAGTCCCTGGAGAAGGACATCATGCCTGACAAATTACAGGGTCAGCAGAAAAGAGGAAGACCCTCAACGAGGTGGATTGACACAGTGGCTGCAATAATGAGCTCAAGCATAACAACGATTGTAAGGATGGCACGGAACAGGGCAGTGTTTTGTTCTGTTGTACATAGGGGTGCTATGAGTCGGAACTGACTCGACGGCACCTAACAACAATAGGTTATTTAACTTATTTCTGCTTTATTTTTTCATCGCAAAATAAACAATTTTTACTCTGTCTTCCAGCTTTGGAATGAAACTTTTTAAAGTCAAAATACTTTAAAAAAATAATAATAAATTAATTTTTATCTTGTTGAGAATGTATGCAGCAAAACATACACCAGTTGAACCATTTCTACATGTACAGTTCAGTAACGCTGATTACATTCTTTAAGTCAGAATACTTTGAACTTATTAAATAGGCGCTAAAATTAAAAATCTGTTTTGAAAGTGAATCATCATCCAAATCTTCCAAATTTCATTTGCCTTTGTATATCAAACTTTTATGCAAATAACATGCACGTTATAACAGATCTGCTTTACTTAATTTCATCATTTCCACAAGTTGTATGTGTTGGTGCGTTATTTACATGAGTGCGTTATTTGCCAAAAAATACAGTATTTTCTCCCTTGACCCTAATACCAGGAACATAGAGCATTCAGTTAGCTTATTTAAATCCATTTGCACTTGTGTCTTGCAGATGGATGCAGCAGATAGGAGCTGCACAGTGTCTGTGCACTGTAGCAACCATCGTGTCAAGATGCTGGTGAAGTTCCCTGCGCAGTACCCAAACAACGCTGCCCCTTCATTCCAGTTTATTAACCCCACTACCATCACATCCACAATGAAAGCAAAGCTGCTCAAGGTAAGGCTCTGTGTTCACAAATTCTCCGTGATGTTGAAGAGCTCTGCTCATGTTCGTCAGTGTCTGAGTTGAGTAGTGAGGCTGAATGAAAATGCTAATACATGAGATTTGGAAGTCGTCTGCTCCTGACACACTGCAGTTTTAGTAGCAAATAACTTCCACACCTACCACTCACTTTGTGTAGAAAACAGAGCGGTGGTTCTTAATCTTTCTTGAGTCAAGGACCCCCTTTGAAAGTCTAATGAAAAGAACAGACACTTCCCCAGGAAAAATCTGCCCAAATTTTGCATATAATATTCAGAAGGTTCAAAAATCTCATTAAAGCTATCTGTTAGCTCCAGATTAAGAACCCTGCAATTGTATTTCCTTTTATCTAGCAATAGTAGTGGAGTCCCTGGGTAGTATGAATGCTTAGCTTGATTTATTGCTAACTGAAAGGTTGGAGGTTTGAGTCCACCCAGAGGCACCTCAGAAAAAAGACCTGGTGATGTACTTCCAAAAAGTCAGCCACTGAAAACCCTGTGGAGCACAGCTGTACTCTAACACACATGGGCTCACCATGAGTTGGAATTGACTTGATGGCAACTGGAAGAAAAAATAATAGGCAGATGTATTCTGAAGCTCAGAGATATTTTATAATAAAAAAAGTTAAAGTTTTTTTTTTTAATCCATTTGATGAGAGGAGATGATGTTCTCCTGACTGCATAGAAAGGTGAGATGAGATAGTGGCACAAGAATGGAGGCAGTACAGTCTTGCACCTGGTCTTTAGCCCTACAGGTTCAGAAAGTTGATTTACCAGTTCATCCAGAGCTACTTGGGCAAATCTCCATAAAAAAGACAAATGAGCTGGGTGATGATATACTGTCTTCGGTTTGAGTAATGTCACATGTGGACTAACTGTGTAATGTTAAGCATGAATGTTACTCAGCTTTTGCCTGGTTTGGATCGTACACACTTGATTGTTCCATCTTGGGATATCGTATGTAACCAAGAAATTTTTCGAGTGGTTTAAGGATCTCTGAAATGCTAGTCAGATTGTGATATTTGACATTTTATACTTAGAAGCTGGATATTTCACTGCCTAGTTTGGACATGCAAAAAAAAATAAAAAGTAGCAGGTAAACTTAAGAAAAAAAAAAAGAGCCCTAGTGGTACAGTGGTTATAGGCACTTGGCTGCTAACCGAAGGGCCAGTGGTCCGAACCCACCAACCACTCTGTGGGAAAAAGATGTGGCAGTCTGCTCCCATAAAGATTACAGCCTTGGAAGCCACATGTGTCAGCTCTACTCTGTCCTGTAGGGTTGCTATGAGTCAGAATCAACTCAACGGCAACAGGTTTAGCAGGTAAATAAATCGTAACAATATTTTATTTAATCCAGTATATCCGAAGTATTATCAGATATAACCAATATAAAAACTTACTGAGATACTTTATATTCTTTTTTTTTTTTTGTACTAAGTCTTCAACATTTGGTGTGAGTTTAACACTTGCAGCACACTTCTATTTGGACTAGCCACGTTCCATGTGCTAAGTAGACCCGTGTGGGCAGTGACTGTCCTGTTGGACAATGAAAGTCTAATTTATATGCTTATCTTCAGTATGGGTACGCCAACTCATATATATAGCATGTGACTTAAAATGTTAGGATTTATGTTTTTAAAGGACAGCAAATAAAAACATTATAATTTTCACTAAAGAGAAATCCATCCCCCCGGGCTTGTATCACTCAGAGCAATTTTCAGTCCAGTCCAATGTATGTTACCACTAAGGTACTGAGATTTCTCATGGTGGTCAGGGGTGAGGGAAAAGGAAGGGGACAGAATTCACTAGAAAGAAGGAATTGTTATTCTTTTACTGGAAGCGTGCCCTCCTAAAGCCAGCATGTGTGCTTGTCTTGGCTAAGGAGATGGTTTTTCTAAGGATCAGAAATGAATCCTTCTCTCTCAGACTGTATAGAAGGTTGGAAGCCTCAGACTTAAACATGGTCCACTCTTCCTGCATCTTCATTGCTTCTGAGTGCTTTGCAGAATAACAGCAAATCAGGAGAAATCTGTTGCCACTCTTGACTATGCTCTGTGCTTTTTTTAGATCCTGAAAGACACTTCCCTGCAAAAAGTGAAACGCAACCAGAGTTGTTTGGAGCCCTGCCTGCGCCAGCTCGTCTCCTGCCTTGAGTCTTTTGTGGTGTGAAGAATGAAATTGTTGTTCCCACATATGCTTTAGTAGTTCTGTTCCATTTCTTCCTCCCTAAAATCTTGGGCTACCTGATTTTTTAAATCATGTGCTTTATTTTGTAATTCAGTTTTAAGACAGATTATGTTTTTTTTTTAGTTGTTGATTTTTAAATTTCAGAACCAAGAAGACAGTGCTTCCAGCAACCCCTTTGCTCTCCCAAACTCTGTCACACCGCCCTTACCAACATTTGCCCGTGTAACCACTGCCTATGGGTCATACCAGGATGCCAATATCCCCTTTCCTAGGACTTCTGGGGCTAGGTTCTGTGGAGCAGGTTGGTCTATTTTTGGTTCTCTGATTGTAGATTTAGAGATCAAATAAGAGTATCATATATTCTTTATGAATGTCTCCACCAGAGAATTTTTTTTATTTTCTGAGAACTCAGACTCATGTAGCAGTGTTTGTTGTCTGATGTTGAAATTGATGCCTGTAGACACATCCTAAGGATATTCAGCAAAATTACAGTCTTATATTTTTTCATTCTGATGAGCTTGGATTTGAGTTTCTACTCAAAGCACTAGGTCTCAACAGGGGCAGATCCTCTAGCAAGGAAATATAAAGTACCTCAGAGGACTTTATACAAACCATATGCATCCCCATACACTTCCTGAATTCCTAGGAATTCTGATGTTTGCTCTTGATAAAAATCACTGCACTCATGAGCCTTTGTAACTTATGAAAATGTGTCTTATCCCTCAGATATATTGAGATAGAAAAAGATTGATCAATGCTGCCTTAAGATTTCCCTTATACAGCTCATCGACATTGATGTGCATGTGTGATGTGTCCTTTGTCAGGTTATCTGGTGTATTTCACAAGGCCTGTGACGATGCACCGAGCAGTTTCTCCAACAGAACCCACTCCTAGGTAAGTCCATGAGATGCAGAAGTAATCTGTGTTCATGGGGCCAGAAGTGGGCAGAAATCTCAGGACAACCACTGAGTTTGTTTGGACAGTTTGTTTTATTTCTTCAGTAAACTTCCATTATAAGATTTATTTGAGAATGATCAAGGTTCATTAAATTGCAACTAAGCCGAGATTTCTGCTATTGGGTTGGGTTACTCCCAAACCATTAGGAGTAGCTTGATAAAAGCTGTTGTCCAAACAAGGTAAATTCTTATTTTAGTGTGCCTTCCCCCTGTTGGTAAAACATTATTTAAACATTAAATAAAACTGGAAATAATGATGAAGGATGAACCAGAGTTCTACAACATTAGCATGCTGCTTCTATCATTATAAAAAAATGTTTAATTAAGTAAGTAGTATGTTGAAAAACTCAAGCACTACAGAAGTTTTCAATTAAAATGTGAAAGTCATTCTTTTCCTTTTCCATGTCCCAGGGAGGGCCACTGTTAACAACTTAACAGGTTTTTCTTATTTTTCTGTGTTTAGTTTTTATTCTTAGAGTCAGCCTATCATAGTGAATAGGAATATGGACTTTGGAGCTAAACCACCTGGATCCAAATCTTGGTTTTGCCATTTTTATTTCTGTGACCTTGGGCAGGTTATCTAAACTTTGTTTTAGTTTCTTCAGCAGTAAAATGGGATGGTAGTAGTACTCGATGGCACTGGGTTTTTTTTTTAATAGTACCTACCTCGTTATTGCTGTGAAGATTACATGAGTAAAGCATTTAGAATACTGTCGGGCACATTGTGAGTGCTCTGTTTCCCATCGCTAATACTTTTTTTTTTAATTTAAAGGTTATCGACTTTTGGTTGTGCAGTATGGTGACCAAGATGACTTGGGAAACCCTCCTGCTATAAGCACCTGGATATATTGGATAGGATCTAATCAGAATCCCTATGGGTTCTGGGATGGATGAATAGGCTGAGCTAACAGGAAAGAAAAGGGACTGAACTAAATACATGAGTAGTGCCTACTGCTATACTAGGAGGTTCCCTGTCACAGCCTCCTGTGATAACCCAGGTAGATGAGACCTTGATCCCACGAGAACTGGAGGTTAAGTACCAGAGATTCTATGTTAAACTGGCTCCGTATTTGAAAAGTTGGGCCAGGAAACAATCACCTGCTTTCAAAAGAAAACAGCTAGTATCTCTACTCAGGCTTTGGATCAGAGAGCAAAATACTAACAGTACTTTATAAAGGTATAATTTACAATATGAATATCCTAAGTGTACATCTTGGTTACCAACACCTAGATTAAAATACAGAACATTGCCGTCACCCCCTGGTCAAAGTTCCATGGTCGCCTTTCCCAGCCCCTCCTTTCCCAGAGGAAACCACTATTCTTTTTTTTTTAATTGTGCTTTAAGTGAAAGTTTACAAATCAAGTCAGTCTCTCACACAGAAACTTATATACACCTTGCTACGTACTCCCAATTGCTCTCCCCCTAATGAGACAGCCCCCTCCCTTCCTCCGCTCTCTCATTTCATGTCCATTTCACCAGCTTCTAACCCCTTCTACTCTCTCATCTCCCCTTCAGGCAGGAGATGCCAGCATAGTCTCAAGTGTCCACCTGATCCAAGAAGCTCACTCCTCACCAGCATCCCTCTCCAACCCATTGTCCAGTCCAATCCCTGTCTGGAGAGTTGGCTTTGGGAATGGTTCCTGTCCTGGGCCAACAGAAGGTCTGGGGGCCATGACCACCGAGGTCCTAATAGTCTCCGTCAGACCGTTGAGTCTGGTCTTTTTACAAGAATTTGGGGTCTGCATCCCATTGGTCTCCTGTTCCCTCAGGGGTTCTCTGTTGTTTTCCCTGTCAGGGCAGTCATGGGTTGTAGCTGGGCACCATCTAGTTCTTCTGGTCTCAGGCTGATGTAGTCTCTGGTTTATGTGGCCCTTTCTGGGAAACCACTGTTCTGACTTCCATCATCATAGATTAGTTTTGCCTGTTCTTGACCTTTATTTAAATACAAGTTCATGTACTATGTACTATTTTTTGTCTGGTTTATTCAAGGTAATGTTGAAATTGGTCCACATTGTTACACGTATCATCAGTTTGTTCTTTTTTATTGCTACGGAATATTCTATTGTATGAATATAACAATTTCTTTATTCATTCTCCTATTGATGGACATATAGATTGATTCCAGTTTTGGGCTATTATGAATAAACCTACATACAAGTCTTTTTATGGACGTATATGTTAATTTCTCTACCTAAGAAGTAGAATTATTGAATCATAGGATAGATGTATGTTTAACTTTATTAGAAATTTCCAAGAAGTGTGTCTGCACTGGCCGTGCCATTTTATACTCTCACTGGCAATGTTTCAGAGGTCTGGTTGCTTCACATTCTCTCCCAAACTTGGTATTGTCACTCTTTTCAATTTTAGCTGCTCTGGTGGGTATGTAGTACTATCTCGTTGTAGCTTTAATTTATTCAATTAGTTTAACTTAGTTCTTTTTTCGAGTTTCCATTTTCTTCCCACTTTGTCTGTCTTTCCCTCTATCTCCCTTGGTTTTACCAAGTGTTAAAAACAGCACTACTTTTAGAAATGTGGGAAGACTAGAAGGCAGTATGGCTAATTCTGCATTTTCAACCGCAGATCTCTCTCAGCCTTGTCTGCTTATCATACTGGCTTGATTGCTCCAATGAAGATCCGCACTGAAGCCCCTGGGAATCTTCGTTTATACAGTGGAAGCCCCACCCGCAGCGAGAAAGAGCAGGTCTCAATCAGCTCCTTCTACTACAAGGAAAGGGTAAGCAGTAGAGCCATGGCCTTTGATTTTTATTACTTACCATGGATTCTTGTTCTTTGTCTCCCTGTCCGCCATGCATAGCAACTAAATTAGTAAGCCCCCTATAGTCTTCGACTTTCAAAATTAGTTTTAAAAAGACCATTACTTGTTTCCTTTCAGTTGGTTTTAACTTCTGTGAAGTGTGGGGAGTTAGTTTTTAAACCTATATTTTTCAGTCCCATTTAACCCTGTCCTTGTAATCCCTATTCATTGAGTTGATTCTCATTATTTCAAGTAGAATAATTTAGCTTCAGATCTTCCTAGCTATTCTGATGTTTGTCAACAAATTAAAGGATGCTTCAGAAGGCTTAGGATCTTGTTATATGTAGAACTTTGTAGCTGCGAGAAATTTTTTTAAAGTTGACTGTAAAAAAATTTTGTATTTTTATTAAGTCTACACTTAGGTATCTATTTGAATGGACCAGTTTATACAAAAATCGCCTGAACTTATCCTTATGTTCCTGGGTTCTTAAGGAACTCATTGTCCCTAAAATAATAATTATTAACTGTCAACTCTCAGGAGCCTTTGGTGACAACAGTCTAGAGAATGTTGGCAGAGTGGTAGGAAAGACCCTAAAAACTCTTCCTGTGTTGTCAGATCGAGAGTCTGGCTTAAACAGATTTTTAACTGACTTGATGTTTTAAACAGAGTTACTGCTAAGGTACTGCACAAGCTCAGTCCTTAGTAATTCTCTGTGGATGTCCCCCACTAAGTGAAAAATGACGGATGGTCTATAATTAAAATTTATTTTTTTAAAAACAAAGTATTAAATTATTTTAAATAAAAAAACAATTTCTAGCAAATATGTGTCTTCAGTTTGATTGCAGTATAGTATCTAACCTTGGTTCACACGAATAGCTGACCATCTTTGTTGTCTTGTCTTAGGGCCGTAGCAACTGAAACAAGTGGCAGGAACTAATGTTCGGGACGGGACCAGTCTTGGGCAGAACTGTTCAGTTGGATGGGGAAAATTTTTTTTGTTGCCTTTCTGAGCAGTTTTTTTACAGTCACCTTCATTTTGTCTCTAATAGAATTCTGCCTCAGTGGCTGTCACCAGCCTCCTTAGAAAAAAAGAGCACCTACTAAACTGTTTTCTCCCCCAAGGCCTTCGCGTTCAAAGTTTTTGGTTCTTTTTTTCACAAGCCAGCAGATAACTGGGTAGATGACTTAATAAATTGGTTGGGACTAAAGCGTTTTATTACCATAATAGCCAGACAGAGTCATGATTGAGTAAATGTGGGAATTTTCTTTAGTGTCGGGGCTAGGTTGAGATCTTGTAGTCAAAGAGATAGTTCTGAATTCCCCTTCAATTCATGTCATGTGCAAACCCCTGCTTGGGTTTGGATTGGGCAAAATAGGTTACCAGCACTTTTGACTCTGGTAGTGTGGAAAGGCCATCTTTAGTCAAAATAACTGCAGCTCCAAGATGGGACTTCTCTTAATGCAAAAGACCTTATAAAGCTATGTTCACATTTTTGATTATCTGACCTCTCTGCCCATTGCCATTGAGTTGATTCCAACTTATAGGACCCTATAGGACAGAGTAGAACTGTCCCATAGGGTTTCCGAGGTTGTAATTCTTTATGGAAGCAGGTTCCCAGGTCTTTTATCCTGTGGAGCTGCTGGTGGGTTTGAACTGCTGGCCTTTCAGTTAGCCACTGAGCACTTAACCACTGTGCCACCAGGGCGTCCCTCTTTTACTACAAACACCATAATCATAAAGAGGGACCAAAGGCTCATGGATAGTTATCTCTTATCAGATAGGATTTGCTGGGGAGTGGAGGAAGAAGCATGATAAATGCAGTTTGGAGTGCTCCCTTGTGTGCTGTTTCTCCATGGAAAAGGGAGAGGATCTCCATGATTACAGTCCCCTAGTTTTTTAGTATCACACAGGAAACCGTGGTGACATAGTGGTTTAGAAGTACAGCTGCTAACCAAAAGGTTGGCAGTTTGAATCCACCAGGCACTTGTTGGAAACTCTATGGGGCAGTTCTACTCTGTCCTGTGGGGTCATTACGAGTCAGAATCGACTTGACGGCAATGGGAGTGTCACACAGAAAGTGATCTTTAAGTTTTATTTCAAATAGTGACCAAATAAAATGGGGGACACTTTTTTATTATGATTTTATGTGGAACTTTTGATGTATAACATACATACAGAAAAGTTCACAAATCGTAAGTGTATAATTCAGTGAATTAATAATCACACAGATCAAGAAGTAGACCTTGAACATTGGGGTTCCTGGAAGGGTTTCATTTTAGTGGATGACATATAATATTATATTAAATCAGATGAAATTGCTGATGTTTCCCCGTTTTTGACCTAAAAAAATAAGTTTCAGGTGGTTCAACCTAACAGCTTAAGAAGGTAAAATGAATGAGTCAGTTATTTTGTGATGAATTTGAAATAATTATCTCTCCTTGATGCTTATTCATATCCATCCCACTTATATGGGGCAAGAAGGGAGATGAAAGAAATTAAATATAGCCATGATATGGTATATAGGCCACCTTATCTTTTTCTTGGAGGTTGATACAGTTTTGTCCCTCCAGGAGTATTTTCTAATCCTCCAGGTGTCTAGTTTCACATGTCGTTATCACTTCTACTTTTTTTCTAGAAGCTATTTCAGTTTACTGAATTTCTCTTCATTTTCAGTAAAAAAAATTTTCCAGCATTTTTCTTTCTCCCTTTTTGATCTCCACCCTTGAGAGCTTTAAATGAGAGAGAATATAGGAACAGAGTATAGCAGCATTAAAGTGTTGCAAAAAAGAAATTATAAAGTATTTTTGAGATTATAGAAAATATAGAGCCATTTTGGGATTACAGATCATTTCTCTATTCGTTTATTTGTTTCTCTTGTGTGTTTTTAACCTACCCTGCTTAGATCATATCATTACATTTACTCAAATGTTCTCCAGATGGAATTTCAAGGTTTGCTCCTAGAAATTTAAAAGTATGACAGACCTTAAAAATCCTAGAAATTTCACAGGCAATTAGAAAGCACAGGGAGGTGCTAACATTCATTTTGGCAACTGGACCAGCTATTAGTAGTTGATAAACCTGAAATATTGTTACTCCTAGGGTAACTCAGAAGGCCAAAACTTAAACATTAGGCATTGTCCTATATACATTTTCAAAAAATTTTGCAACCTCCCATATTTGCTTCATTTTATCTCACTAAAATAGCTGTAATGTAAATAACTGGGGAGGTCTTGAAGTTAATAAAATCATTTCTAATTTCCACAGTCAATATTACATACTCAGACGCTCATGATGGTGGCAGGAGTGCCCTCAAGGGTGCAACTCCTCAGCTTTAGCTTCCTCCGTTCCCTTCATTTCTCCAGGGCTCTCATTTTCCCCGTTGTGAAAATAGTTCCTCTCTGAAAATAGTACTGCAGTACCAAGACGAAGACTTCTAATGTCCCTACCGCACCGTAACCACACAGCCCCCAAAAATTGAAGTTGAGCCTGTTTAAGAGCGCCTTCCTTCTTAGGAACAAGAATGTACCCTCACATACATACTCTGCTTCTCACCTGTTAAAGGGGAAAGAGAACAGAGTCTTCTGCCTTTATTTCTCCACTTGCACTGTGATCTTAGGACTAAGTACCTCAAACGTTGATTGTAGTTCCTTTATCATAGCAGTGTTGTTAATATAGTACAATGAAACTGAAGTTGCAGTTGGAGTGGGATGGGCTGGGAGGGAGGTGAAGGAATCCAAATACAGCTGTGCCTAGGTTCAGATTTTTCAGTCATTCCATTCCCAATTTTTGGAGTATATTATCGTACCTTTTAATCCATCAGATGTGTGGGAAGCTTTCATTTTATTCTATATTTTTCCCTTTTAATTTTCTTGGTGTTTTTCTTCCCTCCTCCTGGGTGTAACGTTTTCACGCACAGATGTCTCCTCGCTCTGCCCGGCGACGTTGGTCCATACAAGCAATTAACGACTTCCCGGTACTGTGCGCTGTGCAAATGCTCTCCTTGACTAATCCTGTCTTTACCCAAAGGCCCAAGAATAAAATGCCACCTGCCTGGCTTTGAGGAACCTGAAATGACAGGCTGGCTGGTTTTCAAGACCAGCAACAATGAATTTTTTACTGTTGTGGAGTCAGGGACCAAGAACTGCCCCCTTCTTCAGTCACAGAGCTTAATACTGGTTTCTTGGAAAGAACCCTGGTTGTAAGCCTTTTGCTCACCTGATTTCACATGGTGGATTGGATAATTTCATAGAGCTTTCAAAAGAAAAGCCTACCTTTAGCATGGGGGGCAGCAGAGGAAGATACAAGAGGCTTTCACCATTCTGTTTCTATAGTCTTGGTCTAATTCAGAGAGGGAAGTGCCCACCTGATGCATTGGGCATGACACATAAGCTAGTTTTTATCCTTTAAGAATTTTTAGAAACAATTTTTTTCTCACCATATATATTTTGCATTGATAATAAAACATCTGCTTATGGACATTTTCTCTTCCTTTTCTTTATTTCTTACTCCTCTTGGCCATCACCCTCTTCTGTCTTCCTCTCCCACCACCTTCATGACTTCAGTAGTGCTAGGTGACCTCAAGCTGTGTGAGACAAGCCTTGAGGCTCTTGTATAAATTTCAGTAAGTATTTTTATAAATCATGCTTAGGGGAATAGACCTATAGCCTTTCATGTAAAAACCAGTTGAAATCAGGGTCCTCAATTAGCAAGTACAACTGCTGCCAGCCCTTGCAGTTGGAGTCACTGACAGGGCCACCTTTCCTGAAAGAGCCTGTCCCAGCTAACTGACTGCTGAATCTCCACGGAATTTCCAGAAGTCCCTGCTCCTGCTGCTATTTCAGCAGGAACTCATTTTGACTGACTGCCCGCTCTGCTGATTATGCATTGTTGATAGGGTTGCTGCGAAGCAGTTGGTCGCTTATTCTTGGGCTGTTTTTACATTTAACCCATTTATTGGCATCGATGTTGCCTTCGATTGTAGCAGTAACACTGGTGGTACAGTCGCAAGCTGGCTGTTGGTTGTCATTCAGTGCTATTTGCACCTCTGCCTCCCTCCTCCCCCCTCAACTCCACTCCTTTCTTCCTTCTCCTTTTTCCCATAATTCCATGAACACCTTCCTGGTATGTTCAGAGGAACATCCTGGTGCTCATCCCATAATAATTTGTCTGTCTTGCTTTGTCTCTCTTCCCTCCGTCCCTTCTCATGAAATCTCTGGGGAAGGGACATTTCCTATTGACCGGGCATTGAAAAGACCTAAGAGAAATGCAGAGCCCTTTGCCTCCCAGAAGTACCAATTTTACCTCACATCAGAGTGTGACTGGAGCAATGCAGGGGGTTTAGTACCCCTGCCTAACCTGGAAAGATTAACTGTCCCCTTAGCCTAGTATATTATTGTTCCCTGGACCCATGTTGTTACCTGGCTGTTGCACAGACAAGAGAAAATCCTAAAATTGCCAGCAAGATATTAAGGGGGGAGGCAGTCTTAAGCGAGGTGTGAGTGGAATATGCACTCTTTTTCTTCCCAGAACACTGGAGACAATACCCTGAAAATTTATCCCATCTACTTGTTAGGGAACAGCAAGGACCTGAGAGTAATTGGCCACGAGACAAGATTACAGAGTGACCCTTGTGGTCTGAAGAAGAGATATTTTGTATTTAAAAGCCAATAATCAACAAATTAAAAAAAAAAAAAAGTTATTTTGTGACCCCTTAAGGATTTTTTAAATAATATTTTGCAGTTATCCCTTGCTGGATTAAAAGAGCTAGTAGTAAAAAAAGTACTCTCCCATAATTGCTTTTACAGCTTGATTCTTGGTGGCATCTATGATTAGGGTAAGCCTATTTTGAAGAATCTCCTTCTATTAGAGGTTCAAAGGCAGCTTAATGAGGGTCCATAAAACATCGCCTTTACATTCAGTACAAATCATACAGAGAAACACCTAGGAGTCTGGTGTCTCAAGAAGTTAACCAGGACGTCCAGGAAATTGTGATTTCCACAATTCACTGAAGGATAATTGCAAAAAGTTCTCAAAAGTCTTCATGTATCCATCAGCATGTATTTGTCGACAGCTCCTATTGGTCTGTTTCTATGACTACCCTAACTTAAGACTGCAAATGGAGGAAGATAAGACATGGCCTGGAACTCTGAATTTTTTTGTATTTGAATATGCTGAGTCCTAACAAATGCATAAAGAAAATTACACAGCGTGAGTGCAGAGTGTTGAGCCTGAAATAAAGCATCTTGGCCTGACACCCATGCGCCCATGTGAAGCTGCGTAGCTCCGGAAGGGGAGCTGCATGCCTCTGCTCATGCTCTAGTTAGCAGAACACAGTCATGTGCTTGGCAGAAAGGTGACTTTTAAAATGGGTAATTGTAAAAGGATGGTTTTGGGTAGGCATCGCTGGAATCAAACACTAATCTTATATGCAGAAATGAATCTATTTAAAAATGGACCACACTACTTACATATTAACAGATGGATTAGTCAGGACTTAGTTGTTTTTTTTTTTTTTTAATCAGAAATCACATGCTTAAAAGCAAGTTAACAAATATGGGTGTTGTAGTCTGACAGGCCTGTGTTCAAATCTCAGCTCTTATGACCATATGACCTTGGGTTCACCTAACTTCCTCATTTGTAAAATGGAGATAATACCCCCTATGTCATCTTGCTGCGGTGAGGCTTACGCTAGCTTAGAGCAGGAGCTGCTGACATTGTTGTTAATAGTAACAGACACGGCATTACATCCTAACTCAAACATTTTGTGTCCTTGAACTTGTGACATTTAGCAGTTTTCAAATGGACTAGTCTCCTTGCAAATGAGCCACTTTTGGCACACGGGCCTTAATATAATCATTAGTATGTTTTTTTTAAAATCAGGAAATTTTATTTTCACCATGAAAACTAGTAGAGCCTACTGCTCACGAGGCCTCCATTTATTTCAGCTGTATAATTTTACAGTGAATTGCCCGCTTGCCCAAGTGCTTCTCATTTTCTCTTTGTAATAAGGAGCCAGAGTGTCTGCCTGGAACAGTGTTTCCACAGCCACCCAAACAACCCGGAGATCCAACTAGAGGGATCATATTGTAGCTTTTGAAAGAGCTGTGGTTTCCATTCCAGGTGGAATCTTTTTAGCTCTGATCTTTATTTTTTTTAATCCAATACCCTAAATCTCATTTGAGATGGCTAATTAAATGGACTGTGAGTATGTAATATCCTGGAATTTTTAAATTGCAGGAAACCCGAATGAAAATCACAGTGAAATGAGCATCCGCACCTTATACCTCCCCTACTGTAGCAAACCACACCTTGCTGTTCACCGTCACTGCAGGCTAGACATACACTAAATTACCCTCCCTAAAATGTGTTAATGTTACATAGTACATTTAGCCCACATGTGACTACCCATATCTTGTATCAGCCAGCGCTGCCTGGCTCCAACCCATTCTGGCAGATTGTTTGCTCTTTAACATGTTCTCCGCTCACTGGCACCCATGTCAGTATGTTTGATGGTTAGAGGGATAGTGTTTTATGAGTCTGCACATAATTCTTCAGAAAATAACCAGGGCAAGCAGAGAATTGCAGGACTACCCTGCATAATAGATTACACTTCCTCTTGTATTGGGGGATAATGATTTGTGTGTGGATAAACAGTGATGGGTTACAGTTCCAAACTGATAACGTAGCACACGTAGTTACAAATCATGACGAGCAGTTCGTAGATGTTTCAGCCAAGCTTCTTCCATTACCTGCCAGTCAGGAGCGAAGTCCAGCTTTCCAGAGGTACACTTAATAACCCTAGAGGAGGTTGCGTGCATTGGGCCACTTTGGGAATTTGATGGGACATTGGTGGTCAGAAATACCTGAATTTAGACCGTGATTAATTCTGGGAAGAGTGATTGTATAGAAGTCACTTGTAGAAAATGAGTTTATTTGTGTGTAATCTACATGATGATCTAATCTAAAATCCTGAGGATTTATATACATTCATAATAATATGTTTTAAAATTTCACTTTCCAGTTCACACAGCCCTGTCCACCCACACCTTTACATTGTGCCCTTATTAACCTTGTGAGATTGGTACTGCAGACATTGTCATTATCCACAACTTAAGAGGTGAGAGTAGAGAGACATGAGAATAAATTTATAGCAAATAAATAAGTTGCCCAGGATCATGTGGAGCCAGTACATGGTGATAGTAAAACCAGAAGACCTAGATTTTCTAACTTTAAATTCCAGGCCCTTTCACCAGCTTTTGCCCTCTTTTTTAATAAATACATTCATTTCCCTTTGAGTTGACTCTCTTTGGTGCCCCTTTTTAAAACTCTGGCAATAAGAAAAAATAAGATATTGTTCCTCTGGCTCATTTTCATTTTTGAAGATACTAGATGGGGCTCCAGTCTAATAATTCTCCTTTCCCAGACCATCTTCCATTTCACACGTGGGGGTTCCTCTATAGCCATCTGTAGATAAGGCTCCGGGGAGATGGGGGAGCTGCTCATGATCTTCCATGGCCATTACCTGAGTCCTGCTCAGTTATTTTTGGCACTCTAAAATAATCACTTTTAAAAGCAATAAAAGTCTTAGGAAAAACAGGGTAATTTCTGTTTGGGCTACTAAGTTTCCCTGTCTGCCTACCACAGATTAAGGTTTGCAGAAACCTACTGTTGTGTCTGAGTTAAATTTTCACCAAATCCTATTGAAACTGTCTCAGAAGAAAAAATCTTGATTGGTTTCAATCAAGAATTTTCACCTAGTGCTGAACCCAACCTTAAAAGTTGCTCTTCTCTTACATTTCTTGTGGTCTTTACTAACTTATTTAGCTGCTGTTTTTTTTTTTTTTTTTTTTTGTCTGTTTTTTAAATTCTTGCTTCATGGTATCTATTTTTGAGCACCTGCAGAATGTACAAAGCAGTGGATGCTTATTTCCTGTTAGAACTTTGAACTAAGAGCTCAATGCCCTTTGTCATCCTTTTATTTCCTACAGATGCTGATTCATGTAATTGTGGGCATGATGTAATGCAAAGTCTCTGCAAATTACCAATGACCCGAATATGATGTACTGTGCGACTGTAAGTTTCCATTTATCAAAGTCCCCGTTAGTTATATCTTGTCATCTCTCTCAGAAATCAAGGAGATGGAAAAGTAAGCGAGAGGGATTGGACTCTGGCAATCGACCAATCAAAGCTGCTGGAAAAGTTATCATCCAGGATATTGCTTGCCTACTTCCTGTTCACAAATCATTGGGAGAACTGTATATGTAAGTTCAAACTTTCAAGGATGCTGCGCTTATAACTTAGTCAAGATTATCAAATCTTTTATTTTAAGTATTGGAGCCTTTGTTCAAAAGTAGTTTTCAGAGAAGCTCAGTATATTCGTTTTCTATTGCTGTGTAACAAGTTGCTATAAACTTAGTGGCTTAAAACAACATACATTTATTAGCCAAAGTTTCAGGAGTCTGGGCCTGAGTTAGCTGAGTCATTGCTCAGGGTCTCACCAGGCTGAAATCGTGGTATTAGCTGGGGGACAGTGTGTGTGCTTCTGATCCTCAGGGTCCTCTTCCAAGTTCATTCAGGTTGTTAGCAGAATTGAGTCCCTTGCAGCTATACAACTCTTCAGGAATTTCATCTTCTTCGAATGTCTCCCTGATACTCCACCTTCTCTCTAAAGGCTCACCTGATCAGGTTAGGCCCACTTTGGATAATAATCTCCCTTTTGAAGAACTCAGAGTTAATTGATGAATAACTTAATCACATTAATAACATATTCTATCACATTACTGGTTCTGGCTACATTCAGAGGAAGGAGATTATTTGAAGTGTGCGTGCCAGGGGGCAAGCCCATCTTAGAATTCTGCCTGCCACACACCTGATATATAAACAGATAAAAGCAGAATGACTTTGGTTGAAAGGAGCTGGTAGGGTGGTTGACGGGCATCAGAGGCCAGCCTGAGGTTTTCTTCTTCTTGCTGAACTTGAACACATGATGAAAAGCATTTACTTTGCAGTGTAAACAGTACTGTTTGTGTTAGGAACCAAAGTCAGTGTTGCACATATTTAAATCCATTTTTATTCAACCCCAAAGTCTTGGGAACGCCATAGAAAAGCTGGTTGAAAAATTAGTATTTGAGAATGACCTCTTCTCCTGACTTCAAAGGGGTGCGCAGTTTTGCATTCTTCAGGCCTGGACCCGTCAGCATAAATTACCTATAGTTAAGCTTTACTCCAAGTCAGATAGAAAAGAAGCCTAAGAACAACACAGAATAACACATTTTGAATGACAACACAAGAAGCAGTTGTTGGTCTGTTTGTTAAACCAAGAATAACTAATTTAGGAAGCTAAAAAAATAAATAAATAAATAAATAAATATATATATTTTTTTAGACTAGAAAGCTACTTTTTTTTTTTTTTTCTTCCAGATTGAATGTGAATGATATTCAGGAAACATGTCAGAAGAATGCTGCTTCAGCCATGCTTGTTGGAAGAAAAGATCTTGTCCAGGTATTGTACATCCTCTTTGGTGGAGGTCTGGATTTTTGTTTGCCAATGTGTATATGTTAGGGAAGCTTTCCAAATCACCTGGATGTTTTTCTTATTATTGCTTAGTTGGAGAGGTCCTAAAACACTTTTCATTACACCTAAATACTTTTCATTACATCTCTTTTCTATTTCAATACCATGATGATTGTTATATACCTAAATTTGAGTATCTATATCTTTGGCATTTGTACCCTCAATTCTTTTTTTTTTTTTCTTCTTACTTTTAAAAATGCTTCATTTAATAAAAGGTTTGCCAGAGTGTTCCTTTGATGAGAGTTTTCAGTTTTTAAATGACGATTTAACCTTAGAAATTTTTGCAGGAACATATCTAGTATATTAAAATAAGCTGAGCCTATATTGTTTGTTTTAACAGCTTTGAGATATAATTGATATACCTTCCAATTAATTCATTTAAAATATGCAATTCAATGGCTTATAGTATATTCAAAGTGGTGCAGCCATCACCATAGTCAATTTTAGAACATATTCATTACCTTAAAAAGATACCCTGCCCCTCTCAGCTGTCACCCCCACTCCCTCCACCAGTACTCCCAGCCCGAGGCAACCACTAATCCACTTTGTCTCTATTGCACCCTTAATTCTTTAGTGTGAGGATTAGATTGAGCAATGGAAACTGCTAGCTATTATTCTATCAGCTCAGTTTTTTTTTTCCTTAAAACCTTCCAAATGAGCCAAAGCTAAGGCCTTCTCTCGATTTTTATCTGATTAAAAATTCCCTAAGGTTTCCATTTGTCTTCCAATAAACACTGTCAAGACTCTACCCCCAAACCCTTTTGGGAGAAATTTAGGCATGCGTTTAATCTTTTTCTAAAAAAAACCCAGCCACCTAAAGCTCAGTGAACACGAAGGAGGCAACACGAGTAGTAGAAATCTTGCAGAATTCATAGTTCAGCTGTAAATGGTGGAAGGATGATAGTTCAGTTTTGCGTCCTAGAGGTAAAGCCTTGGGCAAGTTATGTCAGACTCTCTCAGCCTCTGTGTATGCATGTAAAATGAGAACCATCAGACTAATTAATTATCTCATGGCATTGGTGAAAAGATTGGTAAATGCAATACTAAGGTAGACTCAAGGTTCGTGTTTGAAAAAATAATCTCTGAGGAAAAACTGTTTTCTAGATTTTTTTTTTTTTTTTTTAAGTTTTCAGTACTTTTCTGGCAGAGTCGATTTGGAAGGTCAGGCTAGTTCAAGTGAAGTGGAAAAAGACCTTTGCATTCAGATAGGCCTGGATTTGAATCTGGGCTCTGTTACTTTTTAGTTGTGTGGTCATAGGCAAGCTACCTAATCTTTCTGAACCTCAATTTCCTCAACTATAAAATGGGAGCAATACTTCCCAGGTGATTATGAGAAATAAATAAGAAAATACATATAAAGTTCCCATACCTCTACCTGGTAGATGATAAATGCCCAGTATATGGTCCGATTGCTACTGCTGTTTTTCTAATTATCATCAACGTTTGTGGCATGTTACTGCTTAATTGGACAGAGAAATGACACCAGTGAAAATGCTTGAGTTTTTTTTTTATTGTTGTTGTTGTTTTTTTAAATAATTTTTATTGTGCTTTAAGTGAAAGTTTATATTGTTGTTCTTTATGCATGTGTTGAAGACGATGTGTCTACTATTTTGCAACCAAAAACCCAGTGCCATCGAGTTGATTCCAACTCATAGTGACCCTATAGAACAGAGTAGAACTGCTCCATAGGATTTCCAAGGAGCAGCTGGTGGATTCGAACTGCTGACCTTTTGAATAGCAATTGTAGCTCTCAACCACTGTGCCACCAGGGCTCTACTATTTTGCAAAGAGTTACAGAAATAAACCCAAGTGTCACTCTTTTTGTTAAAGACATTTATTTAAGAAATGGTTATTGTAGGTGAGGAAATATCATGCTTAGATTGTCAGTCAAGGTAGCAAACATCCTGCTCTAGTAAACCATTAGCTTCTTTCAGCAGCCATTCAGATGGGTCATTGTTTATAGGGATGAATGTAAACCTCGGGTTTCTCGTGTTAACCAATATGTGGGTGTGTTATTTAAGCATGTTGGTGCCATATAATTTAATTGATTTTATATGGCCAGTATGCTTCTTATATGGGCATACAATGATGTGTTGCTATAAAGAAAGATTTTCCAAAATTAGTATTAGATTTTTACAGATATTGGTAGCGGGTTTGGGGTCTTTCTTTATAAGCTTGATGTATTTAGCATTGTGTCTAGGATTTAATAGACAAGTGCACACGTGTCGCTGCTTCATGACTCCAGGCCCCATGAGATTTCAGGTTTGGAGGTATGCCCCAGATTGAGTGTCAACAAAAATAAAGCCAAGTCTATTTTGTCTTGGCCTATTTTCCTTAACCTTCAAAGAGCCTACTGAAACTTTTGTAATGAAGGCAACAAAGTTTTTCATTCTTTAGGTGAAGATGGGCAGATCTGAAAAGTAATACAGGTGCTCCCCGCTCCCCTCCCAACCCAGTTCACCAATGAAGCAGCAGAAAAATTCATGTGAGTTAGTGGTTAAATAGATGACCCATTGAAGTTACTGTACTGTGTTGTTTCTCTGAAGTCTCCTGAATATTGTTTTTTAGGCTATTGTTTCTTATACACATTCCCTGAAGATCTTGTTAAAATACAGATTGTGATTCAGTAGGTCTGGAGTGGGGCCTAAAGTTCTGCATTTCCATAAGCTCCCAGCTTTTCCACCCTCAGAGTCATAGGCTTTAGGCCGCATATGGAGAAGGGTGGAGTTCTGCCATGATTTTTGTTCCTGCCCTCACCAGTCTGAGTTTGCATGTTTCTCTTTGGTTTGTCCAGGTTTGGTCACTGGCTACAGTAGCTACAGATCTTTGCCTTGGTCCGAAGTCTGACCCAGATTTGGAAACACCCTGGGCTCGACATCCATTTGGGCGACAGCTGCTGGAATCTCTGTAGGTTTTGAGAGCTAAAAGTGGGAAAAATGAGTGATATAAATTTTAGGGCTGTAAACATTTTAAATGTTGTCTAAGAGAAAGGTGCAGAGGCCTAAGGAATGAGAGGAAGAAGAATTTTTCCTTTTAGTGCCAAAACAATGTCAGTGCAGAACTAATTTCATATAGGAGAAGGAACTATGTAATATTTGTTGTTCATAACAAGGATTTGTGACCCAGAGACTGATATGTCCTGTGTCACATCAGTCTGAACACAAAAATCTGAGTTCTTAAGATGATAAATGTTTTCTCGGGTGCCACAGGGTTTAGCCCCTGAGAACAGATTAGAAAATTGTGTTTTGGTTTTCCCATTTCCAAAGGCTGTGATACTTTCACCCTGTTAGGCAGTTTATGTCATGTGTACTCCAATGTTGTCAGTCTGCTTAAAACACTGAGCTTGTGTTCAATTTATTGCAGCAAAATATGACATACTAGAAATATACAAAATAACGTACAACTGAGTAAAACCACCTGAACCTCTGTAATAGTGAGGACTAGGTCTCAAGCATAGCAACAATTGTGAGGTTGGTGCAGGACCGGGCAGTGTTTTGTTCTGTTGTGCATAGGGTCGCCACGAGTTGGAATTGACTCGATGGTACCTAAACGACAACAGATCCTGAACAGAGAAACTCTACTCCCTTTGGGGTGGAGCTTGCTTTACTTACTTGTTGAAGCCGGACCTGGGGCAAATACTCAGGCGTTAGTTGCTTTATCATTAACACAGGGATGATAATGCTTCTTCTACCTACCAAACGAGATAGCAGGTGTGAAAGCACTTTTTAAAATATTAGATGTTGAGTGATAGAAAGATAGTGATATTATTCCATCACCAAGTCGAAGTCCTTCTGATCCCTACCTCGTGTTTGAGCATAGTGAGCCTGAAAAGAACAAAGGGGATCTGAGTACCTAAAAGGTAAAAATATTCTTTTTCTTTAATAGCTCACATTCGTAATTCTCTAGTCTGTGGACTGCTTGCTGTACATTGGTGGTACAGTGTTCTTTGACTGCCTTCATGTAGCTTTAGGTTATAAGAATGAAGTCTATAGAGACCCCCCCCCCCCCCCGCAAAAAGCAGTGTGCTCTTCCTTGAAATTGGGTTACTAAGAAAGTATGTATTGCATCACTCAGATGTTGTGTTCGTCGACCTAGTTCTTGGCAAGGTGGCATTGAAGTTTGAGCCCATGTCTGATGCCAGCAAAGCTTTTGTGTTAGCTGTTAGGTCACTGGTAATATTCTGATATGTTTTATTCCAAAACACATTTAGCCAAACCACTTGATCTGTAGAGAGCCCCAGTCCCTGATAGGGGTTTTTGAGGCAGAATTACAAATCGTCCCTTCTTACTGCTATGGCAACAACCCATCATAATTGTGGTAGTTATCCTTCCTGTATCCCGTATCTTGACTTGTTTTCTTTCCTCTCATCATTTTCTTCAGGTTGGCTCATTACTGTCAGCTTCGGGATGTTCAGACATTGGCTATGCTTTGCAGCGTGTTTGAAGCCCAGTCTAGGCCTCAGGGAATACCAAACCCCTTTGGGCCTTTTCCTAACCGTTCTTCCAATCTTGTGGTGTCCCATAGTCGATATGTAAGTGTGTGGTTTACTGGTTTGTGTCTAAATGTTCCTGAATGTAAAATTCCATGTGGAATGGTATTTTGATGCTCCTTCTCTTTGTTCTTCTCGTCCTGTCTGTAGCCTAGCTTCACTTCCTCTGGTTCCTGCTCAAGTATGTCAGACCCAGGGCTCAACACTGGTGGCTGGAACATAGGTTGGTATCCAAATGGCTTCACCCGTGCTGGGTTTTTAGTCCAATAAAGTCTGTGTGCATGTTGTGAATATGTAATCTGTTATAGATGAGCATTCTCCATGTTTTTCCTTGTTTCCCATATCTCTTTAAATTTTGGAAGATGGGGATACAATTGCTAGCAAGGCCTGGGCTTTCATGTTTGAACAGACCAATTTCTTGCATCTTGCTGGGTATCTTTTTAGCTTATAACTGATATTGGAACTTCTCACTCTTCACCCCCAAAACCTGACCTTACCTTTCTACATGATCATTTGTGTCTTCCTGTTATCTACCTCTTTCAATGTAGAGAAATAAGTCTGGGCCTGTCTCCAGCTGACCATAAAGGTCTGCCTCAAAATAGGTATATTTGTGTTTTCTGATTTTTTTTTTAATTTTATTTTTCTTGAGTATAAAAACAATACATGCCAAATAAGGAAAAACAAACAAAAAGTATTAGAGAAGAAAATAGTAATCATTGATAATCCTCTCACCTAGAAATAATATTCGTTAACTTTTCAGAACCTTTTCTTCTAATTTTTGTGGGGGGGGGGTCATTCTATATATGCAATTTTTTGTTCTGTGTTTTTAATTTATCATATGCATTTTCTCATCATTTAAAATATTTTTATGAATAATGACTATATAATATTCCATTATATCAATATACCATAATTTGCTTAATCATTATGTGTGTACTTAATGAAAAGGTTAACTTAATAAATATCTAGACAAAAAGGTAAGGCATGGGAAGGGTTCTCTTTAGTTGTGTTTCTCAGAATCTCAGCTTAGTTTTTCTTTCAGGGGAGACATTGGACCCACTGCATTAAGAAAGAGTTTCAGATATTTTGCATGCTTTCTCTAATTTCCATCTTCCATTCCCATTTGGTTTTCTTCAGCGGGAAGAGAGGCAGAACATTTATCTTCACCCTGGGGAGAGTCTTCACCGGAAGAAATACGTTTTGGGAGTTTGACCTACAGTGATCCTCGTGAACGAGAGCGTGACCAGCATGATAAAAACAAAAGGTAACAACCTTCCTCAGCGAGGCCTACCATTTCATAACTCTTAGATTCTCCAAAATTATACTTGCTTTAAGGAAGGCACATAAAATGCCTCCTGGTATTGAGTTTGTTTTATCTTAAAGGAACTGACAGGAATTTAAAAATTCTATCCAGGCTTCTGGACCCTGCGAATACGCAGCAATTTGATGACTTTAAGAAATGCTATGGAGAAATCCTGTATCGCTGGGGCCTGAGAGAGAAACGAGCTGAAGTGCTGAAGTTTGTTTCCTGTCCCCCTGATCCTCACAAAGGAATTGGTAAATATGAATTTCTCTCTTCTCCTGTCACTACCTGAAAGGTCCTCTAACTTAATTTGTCCACAGCATGAAACTTGGGATGAAATTCTGTCTTCTCATTTGTAAGCAAAAATTTCTAAAGCATTTTGAGTCTATTCCAAGCTTCTGAAAACCCTTTTATTTCATAACAAGATTAAATGTCTATTGTGACAGAAGTAATTTTATATGAAGTACTCAGGTACTGATTGGTAGTAGGAATATTTATTCATTTATTTAACTAACATGTACCAAGCTCTTCTTAGGTACTAGGCATAGTACTAGCATACTTTTTCTCCTTGTGGAACTCACAGCTTAATGGAGAAAGAAAATGAAATAACAAATTGGAATAACTATTACTGAGCAAACAAAAGGTGTCCAGCAGGGGTAATAGGGAGGGAGAGTTCTAGAAGATGTGTTCAGGTGTCTAGGGCAGGGCTCTCTGAGGAGATGATGTTTCAGCTGAGCGCTGAAGGAGAAGGAACCATCGGGCAGACCATCTGTCTGTCAGTCTGTCGTATTATGATGGCTTGCATGTTGTTATGATGCTGGAAGCCATGCCACTAGTATTTCAAATATCAGCAGGGTCACACATGGTGGACAGGTGTCAGTGAAGCATCCAGACTAAGACTGGGAAGAAAGGCCTGGAAGTCTAGTTCCAAAAATTAGCCAGTGAAAAACCTATGTATCACAACAGAATATGGTCATATATAGTGCTGGAGGATGAGCCCCTTAAGCTGAAAGGCACTCAGAATACACAGTGGCAGTGACAATGGACTCAAACATACCAATGATCATGAAGATGGCTCAGGATCGGGTAACATTTCGTTCTGTTCTACATAAGGTCACCATGAGTTAGAGCCAACTCCATGACAACTAACAACAGTAATATCTTAGCAGGAAACTGGAAGTTTGTTTTCCAGAGAAGGTAAATGCATTTCCAGGGAGTAAGGGCCCACGAAATACCTAGCGTAATAAGTGAAGACAGACCTCGAATAAAGAGAAGATCCTAGAAGCTTCTAGAGAGTGAAAACAGATCACATTCTAAGGATAAGGACTATGAATGGCATCTCGCTTCTCATGAACAGAACTAGAAACTAGATGACAGTGCAGCATTGCCTTTAAAAGTCTCAAAAAAAATTATATATAACTTAGAATTCTGTACCCAGATTATCAAGTGTGAAAGTAAACCTTCAGCCTGTCTAAGAAGGAGGAGAACATTCGAACCAGAAAGTAAGGAAATCAGGTTGGTGGTAAAGGGAGATCTGTGCAGCAGACCTGGAGACAGACCGTTCAGATTGGAATGGTTAGAAAGGTTTCAGAAATATTATCTCCAAGAGGAGAAAATTGGGGGTGTGGGGAAATATATATGTGTATGTGTGTACATATATATAGTACATTTCAGTGTTCAGTGTATTTAGAGAAGATTCAAATATTTGAGGGAGAGTTTAGAAATAGATATGTTGATAAGTACATAGCAAACTAAGCAAATGAAAAAACCAAGATAGTTACTAACTCTGGAAAAACAAAATAAGCAAGAAAGGAAAAGTAATCATAGTATCATTATGTTTACCTAGATAAATAACGTAAAGGCTGAATATTACAGCCAACCAAAATGCAAATAGAACTATATTGGGGAAGATGAAGGAATAAGTGGTCTGTGTGTGGGAAGAAGGTAGTTGGGGAGATGAGGGGAATGAAAGAGAGCATCCACTGTGGAAAGTGAATAGATAATGGTTAAATATGAAAATTAAAAAATAGCTTTATAAATATGCTGTTTAGAGATACGGTGGTAAAAATGAAAAAAAAACAGTTAAAGAGTTGAAATGATTTCCTTTAGGGAGCAATAGGGGTACGTGGTAGGGAATGCTGGTTTTTGTAATAAGGCTCTTAGAACTATCAACTGTATATATGTCTATACAGTTTTTATCTTAAAAAATAAATAAAGTAATATATAGATACAGCTATTGAATAACAAGGATTATTTTAATATGAATTCTTTTTGTGTTTTTGAAGAAATGAGAAGATACAAAGTGCTATTTGGTCAATATATTTTTCAGAGCATCTAAATGCATGAGAGTACATAAGGGAGAGATTAATGATACCCTGAATCAATTTGTCTTTTAAAATTAGTTTTCAGGAAAATATATGAATCACAGATATATGTAAGTGATGTATTAGTCCATCGATCAGCTAAACCCTTATCGCCATGTATTATCATAAAGCCTCATACTGGAGTCTGTGGAAAGTACAAAGAAATATAAGGATGCTATCTGGGATTAAGGAGTTTATAATCCAATCAGAGAGAGAAAAAAAAATTCTTGAAGACTTAAATGAATTTCAACAATGAATAATATGTCTTAATACCAATAAAAACAATATTGAAAGATTTTAAAAAGGGTAAGGGATGGTAAAAGGAAGACTCACAGACAAAAACATTAAGAAAAGTATTTTTATTTGCAGAGTTTTACAAAGTAGTCCAGACTTTGAAAGAATCAGACTCTCCAAACACAGGACACATCAGGTAGTGAAAGAAAAAGATTACAAGGTTACCAAGATTACAGTTAGTCTTCTCATGGTGGAAAATGCAGTTTCCTCTTTGATTTTTATACCTGCAAGGGTTATCACATATCTGCAGACATTATCATAGCAAATTTGAGGATAAGGTTATTTTTTTATTCAGGGGTGTCTTAGACATCTAGTGCTGCTATAACTGAAGTACCACAAGTGGATGGCTTTAACAAAGAGAAGTTTATTTTTTCAGAGTAAAGTAGGCTAAAAGTCCAAATTCGGGTTGTTAGCTCCAGGGGAAGGCTTTCTCTTTTTGTCGGCCTTCTCATCAATCTTCCCTCAGCCTAGGAGCTTTTCTTCGCAGGAACCATAGGACCAAAGGACGCGCTGTGCTCCTGGCACTGCTTTCTTGGTAGAATGACCCCCCCCCCACTTCCCTTCCCTTCCCTTTTTATCCTTTTTATCTCTTGGGAGATAAAAGGTGGTGCAGGCCACACCCCAGGGAAACTCCCTTTACATCGGCTCTGGGATGTGACCTGGGTAAGGGTGGTGTTACAATCCCACCCTAATCCTCTTTAATATAAAATTACAATCACAAAATGGAGAGTAACCACACAATACTGGGAATCGTGGCCTAACCAAGTCAACACATATTTTAGGGGGACACAGTTCAATCCATGATGGGGGGTTAGATGTTTATGCAAAGGATCATGACTTCACTTATTTTGGCAGAGAGTGGCAGAATGGGTAAAAAAAAACATGATTCAACTGTATGCTGTTTATAAGAGACACACCTTAAGCCCAAGGACACAAATAGGTTGAAAATGAAAGGATGGAAAAGAATATTCCATGCAAATAATAACCAAAAGGGTTGGCAATCTTAATGTCAGACAAAGTAGACTTTCAGACAAAATCTGTTAGTAGAGATAAAAATGGACATTATATAGTGATAAAAGGGTCAATTAATCAAGCAGATTTAACAATCATAAATATATATGCACCCAACTTCCAAGCACCTAATATATAAAGCTAACATTGATAGAATTAAAGGGAGAAATAGTACTACAATAATCGTTGGAGACTTCAGTCCACCACTTTCAATATTGAACAGAACATCTAGAAAGAAGACCAACAAGGATACAGAGGACCTGAATGACATTATAAACCAGCTAGACTTAACAGACACGTATAGAACACTCTACCCCAAAACAGCACAGTATACATTCTACTTCA
Organism: Elephas maximus indicus; assembly: GCF_024166365.1. NCBI lineage: Eukaryota > Metazoa > Chordata > Mammalia > Proboscidea > Elephantidae > Elephas > Elephas maximus. Next base: position 40,716,120 of record NC_064839.1, on the reverse strand, counting down.
GTGCACATGACACAACTGTATGGCAACAAACTGGTAAACCTAGATGAAACGGTCAAATTCTTAGAAGCGCACAGTCTGCCCAAACTGACTCAAGAGGAAATAGAAAGTCTCAGCAGACGCATAACAAATGAAGAGATTGAATCAATGATCAAAAACGTTCCAACAAAAAAAAGTCCTGGAACAGATGGCTTTGCTGGGTAATTCTGTCAAACATTTAGAGAAGAATTGATTCCTATACTCTTTAAACTCTTCCGAAAGATAGAGAAGGAAGGAACACCCCCTAATTCAGTCTATGAAGCAAGCATGACCCTGATACCGAAATCAGACAAAGACACCACAAGAGAAGAATACTATAGGCCAATATCTCTTATGAATATAGATGCAAAAATCCTCAACAAAATACTAGCAAACAGAATACAACAGCATGTTAAGAGTCATACATCATGACCAAGTGGGATTTATTCCAGGAATTCAGGGATGGTTCAACCTCAGAAAATACAATCAACATAAAATTACCACATCAATAGAACAAAGGAAAAAAAACATACAGTCATCTCTATGGATGCAGAAAAAGCATTTGATAAAATCCAACACACTTTCTTGATGAAGACCCTAAAGAAGATTGAAGTAAAAGGGAAATAGCTCAGTATGGTTCAGAGCATATATGAAAAGCCAACAGCCAACATTATGCTTAATGGAGAAAGACTGAGAGCTTTCCCCTTGAAATGAAGAAAAGGTGCCAGCTCTCACTACTTCTATTCAGTATTGTATTAGAAGGCCAAGCAAGAGCAGTAAGACAAGAAAAAGAAATAAAAGGTATCCAGATTGGAAAAAGAGAAGTAAAATTATCTCTGTTTGTGGATACATGATCTTATATATAGAAAATCCCAAACAGTCCACAAGAAAACTGCTAGAGCTAATAGAGGAATTTAGCAGAGTTGCAGGGTACAAGCGCAACAAACAAAAATCGGTTGGATTTCTATACACCAGCAGTGAGAAATCTGAAAGGGAAATTAGGAAAACAATTCCATTTATAGTAACATCTAAGAGAATAAAATATCTGGGAATAAATCTAACCAGGGACGTGAAGGATTTATACAATGAAAATTATAAACCACTGCTGAAAGAGATTAAATAAGATTGAATACATGGAAAGATGTTCCATGTTCATGGTCTTGATATTGTTAAGATGTCAATACTGCCCAAAGCAATCTGTAGATTCAATGCAATTCCAATCAAAATTCCAACAGCCTTCTTTACAGAAATAGAAAAACCAATCCTCAACTTTATATGGAATGGCAAGAGATCCCAAATAGCTAAAACAGTGTTGAAAGAGAAGAACAAAGTGGGAGGACTCACACTTCCTGATTACAGTAATCAAAACAGCCTAGTACTGGTATGGCAGTAGACACATAGACCAATGGAATAGAATTGAGAGTCCAGAAATAAAATGACACGTCTATGGTCAACCGATTTCTTTTTAAATTATACTGCAGATGAAGGTTTTCAGAACAAACCAGCTTCTGATTAAACAGTTAGTATGCATATTGTTTTATGACATTGTTTAACAACCCCATGACATGTCAACACTGTCCCTTTTCGACCTTGGGTTCAACCGATTTTTGACAAGGGTGCTAAGTCCGTTTGATAAGGAAAGAAGAATCTCTTCAATAAATGGTGTTGGAAAAACTGGATTTCCACACTGTCTTAGTCATCTAGTGCTTCTATAACAGAAGTACCACAAGTGGTGGCTTTAACAGAAAACAAACAAACAAACAAAAAGACCAACCCAGTGCCATCGAGTCAATTCCAACTCATAGCGACCCTATAGGACAGAGTAGAACTGCCCCATAGAGTTTCCAAGGAGCGCTTGGCAGATTTGAACTGCTGACCCTTTGGTTTGCCGCCGTAGCACTTGACCACTACGCCACCAGGCTTTCCAGGTTAACAAGGAGAAATTTATTCTCTCACAGCCTAGGAGGCTAGAAGTCCAAATTCAGGGTGCCAGCTCCAGGGAAAGGCTTTCTCTCTCTGTCGGCTCTGGGGGAAGGTCCTTGTCATCAGCCTTCCCTGGTCGAGTTTCTCAGAACAGGGATCCCAGGTCCAAAGGACACGCTATCGCCTGGCTCTTGGTTCTTGTTGGTAGGAGGTCCCCCCGTCTTTCTGCTGTCTTCTCTCTTTTATATCTCAAAAGAGATTGGTTTGGCGGACTAGGCAGACGCTACCTCGGATCCCTCTTACAACAAAGACACGGAAAAACAAGTGAATCGATCACATACATAACAATCTACGAACCCTGAACAACAAACACAGATTTAGAGACGGAGAACGAACTAATACGGGGAAGCAGCGATTGTTTCCAGAGCCTGGAGCCAGCATACCAGTCAGGTACGGCACAAGCACAGAGAGCTGCCCCACCCCCCTGAACTAACCCTGGGAGGGGGACCAGCCGGTTCCGCGGGTGGCGTGGGACACAGCCAGTAGGAGAAGTCCCCGGGAGGCAGTGACTGGTCTTGGAGCAGAAAGAGCAGCGTCCGAGCCGGGGAACCGTCCCGCAGGGATTTCGACTGGACGCAGGTACGGCATAAACACGGACAGTTGCTCCACCCCCCTGACCTAACCCCGGGAAGGGGACCAGCCGGGTCGCGCGGGCGGCGTGGGACTCAGCCGGTAGGAGAAGTCCCCAGGAGGCAGCGACTGGTATTGGAGTGGGGAGAACAGCATCCCAGCCAGGACACTCGGTCACGGCACAAGCACGGGGAGCTGCTCCACCCATCTGAACTAACCCCGGGAGGAGGCCCAACTGGTTCTCGGAGGTGGCACGGCCACGCGGCTGGAGGGACGAGAAGTCCCCGGGAGGCAGCGACTGATTTTGGAGTCGAGAGTGCACCGTCCCAGTAGGGGAGCCTTGACGCTGGGCGTGGGGCTGGAAGCGGAGGATCTGACCGTGACCCCAGCGGGCCAGACCCCCCGGGGGCAATCTCCACACAGCCAGCACACATAGGCGAGGCGCCCACGGGAATCTCAGATATAATAGTCATTCCAAGCAAGACAAGCAACTCTGGCTATATTCTGAGGTGCTACTCTCCTATCTCTCTGTTCCCTCCCCCATCCTCCCCAGGCGGCTTCATTAACATCTGAATAGCCTGAGCCAGAGGGAGAACTCTCATAGGGATCTGACTGCATTTTTTTTTTTAGCGGATTTTCTGGAAAAACTAGTTTCCCAGTGATGGCTCAGAGACAACAATCCATATCAAACCACTTAAAGAAGCAGACCATGACAGCTTCTCCAGCCCCCCAAACAAAAGAATCAAAATCTTTCCCAAATGAAGATACAATCTTGGAATTATCAGATACAGAATATAAAAAACTAATTTACAGAATGCTTAATGATATCACAAATGAAATTAGGATAACTGCAGAAAAAGCCAAGGAACACACTGATAAAACTGTTGAAGAACTCAAAAAGATTATTCAAGAACATACTGGAAAAATTAATAAGTTGCAAGAATCCATAGAGAGACAACATGTAGAAATCCAAAAGATTAACAATAAAATTACAGAATTTTTTTTTTTAACAGAATTAGACAACACACTAGGAAGTCAGAGGAGCAGACTCGAACAATTAGAATGCAGACTGGGACATCTGGAGGACCAGGGAATCAACACCAACATAGCTGAAAAAAAATCAGAGAAAAGAATTAAAAAAAATGAAGAAACCCTAAGAATTATGTGGGACTCTATCAAGAAGGATAACCTGCGGGTGATTGGAGTCCCAGAACAGGGAGGGGGGACAGAAAACACAGAGAAAATAGTTGAAGAACTCCTGACACAAAACTTCCCTGACATCATGAAAGACGAAAGGATATCTATCCAAGATGCTCATCGAACCCCATTTAAGATTGATCCAAAAAGAAAAACACCAAGACATATTATCATCAAACTCACCAAAACCAAAGATAAACAGAAAATTTTAAAAGCAGCCAGGGAGAAAAGAAAGGTTTCCTTCACGGGAGAATCAATAAGAATATGTTCTGATTACTCAGTAGAAACCATGCAGGCAAGAAGGGAATGGGACGACATATACAGAACACTGAAGGAGAAAAACTGCCAGCCAAGGATCATATATCCAGCAAAACTCTCTCTGAAATATGAAGGCGAAATTAAGATATTTACAGACAAACACAAGTTTAGAGAATTTGCAAAAACCAAACCAAAGCTACAAGAAATACTAAAGGATATTGTTTGGTCAGAGAACCAATAATATCAGATATCAACACAACACAAGGTCACAAAACAGAACGTCCTGATATCAACTCAAATAGGGAAATCACAAAAACAAACAAATTAAGATTAATTAAAAAAAAAAAATACACATAACAGGGAATCATGGAAGTCAATAGGTAAAAGATCACAATAATCAAAAAGAGGGACTAAATACAGGAGGCATTGAACTGCCATATGGAGAGTGATACAAGGCGATATAGAACAATACAAGTTAGGTTTTTACTTAGAAAAATAGGGGTAAATAATAAGGTAACCACAAAAAGGTATAACAACTCTATAACTCAAGATAAAAACCAAGAAAAACGTAACGACTCAACTAACATAAAGTCAAGCACTATGAAAATGAGGATCTCACAAGTTACTAAGAAAAACGCCTCAGCACAAAAAAGTATGTGGAAAAATGAAATTGTCAACAACACACATAAAAAGGCATCAAAATGACAGCACTAAAAACTTATTTATCTATAATTACCCTGAATGTAAATGGACCAAATGCACCAATAAAGAGTCAGAGAGTCACAGACTGGATAAAGAAACACGATCCATCTATATGCTGCCTACAAGAGACACACCTTAGACTTAGAGACACAAACAAACTAAAACTCAAAGGATGGAAAAAAGTATATCAAGCAAACAATAAGCAAAAAAGAAGAGGAGTAGCAATATTAATTTCTGACAAAATAGACTTTAGACTTAAATCCACCACAAAGGATGAAGAAGGACACTATATAATGATAAAAGGGACAATTGATCAGGAAGACATGACCATATTAAATATTTATGCACCCAATGACAGGGCTGCAAGATACATAAATCAAATTTTAACAGAATTGAAAAGCGAGATAGATACCTCCACAATTATAGTAGGAGACTTCAACACACCACTTTCGGAGAAGGACAGGACATCCAGTAAGAAGCTCAACAGAGACACGGAAGATCTAATGACAACAATCAACCAACTTGACCTCATTGACTTATACAGAACTCTCCACCCAACTGCTGCAAAGTATACTTTTTTTTTCTAGCGCACATGGAACATTCTCTAGAATAGACCACATATTAGGTCATAAAACAAACCTTTGCAGAGTCCAAAACATCGAAATATTACAAAGCATCTTCTCAGACCACAAGGCAATAAAACTAGAGATCAAAAGAGATCAATAACAGAAAAACTAGGGAAAAGAAATCAAATACTTGGAAAATGAACAATACCCTCCTGAAAAAAGACTGGGTTATAGAAGACATCAAGGAGGGAATAAGGAAATTCATAGAAAGCAACGAGAATGAAAATACTTCCTACCAAAACCTCTGGGACACAGCAAAAGCAGTGCTCAGAGGCCAATTTATATCGATAAATGCACACATACAAAAAGAAGAAAGAGCCAAAATCAGAGAACTGTCCCTACAACTTGAACAAAGAGAAAGTGAGCAACAAAAGAATCCATCAGGCACCAGAAGAAAACAAATAATAAAAATTAGAGGTGAACTAAATGAATTAGAGAACAGAAAAACAATTGAAAGAATTAACAAAGCCAAAAGCTGGTTCTTTGAAAAAATTAACAAAATTGATAAACCATTGGCTAGACTGACTAAAGAAATACAGGAAAGGAAAGAAATAAGCCGAATAAGAAATGAGAAGGACCACATCACAACAGAGCCAAATGAAATTAAAAGAATCATTTCAGATTATTATGAAAAATTGTACTCTAACAAATTTGAAAACCTAGAAGAAATGGATGAATTCCTGGAAAAACACTACCTACCTAAACTAACACATTCAGAAGTAGAACAACTAAATAGACCCATAACAAAAAAAGAGATTGAAACGGTAATCAAAAAACTCCCAACAAAAAAAAGCCCTGGCCCAGACAGCTTCACTGCAGAGTTCTACCAAACTTTCAGAGAAGAGTTAACACCACTACTACTAAAAGTATTCCAAAGCATAGAAAATGACGGAATACTACCCAACTCATTCTATGAAGCCACCATCTCCCTGATACCAAAACCAGGTAAAGACATTACAAAAAAAGAAAATTATAGACCTATATCCCTCATGAACATTGATGCAAAAATCCTCAACAAAATTCTAGCCAATAGAATCCAACAACACATCAAAAAAATAATTCACCCTGATCAAGTGGGATTTATACCAGGTATGCAAGGCTGGTTTAATATCAGAAAAACCATTAATGTAATCCATCACATAAATAAAACAAAAGACAAAAACCACATGATCTTATCAATTGATGCAGAAAAGGCATTTGACAAAGTCCAACACCCATTCATGATAAAAACTCTTACCAAAATAGGAATTGAAGGAAAATTCCTCAACATAATAAAGGGCATCTATGCAAAGCCAACAGCCAATATCACTCTAAATGGAGAGAACCTGAAAGCATTTCCCTTGAGAACGGGAACCAGACAAGGATGCCCTTTATCACCGCTCTTATTCAACATCGTGTTGGAAGTCTTAGCCAGGGCAATTAGGCTAGACAAAGAAATAAAAGGTATCCGGATTGGCAAGGAAGAAGTAAAGTTATCAGTATTTGCAGATGACATGATTATATACACAGAAAACCCTAAGGAATCCTCCAGAAAACTACTGAAACTAATAGAAGAGTTTGGCAGAGTCTCAGGTTATAAAATAAACATACAAAAATCACTTGGATTCCTCTAAATCAACAAAAAGAACACCGAAGAGGAAATAACCAAATCAATACCATTCACAGTAGCCCCCAAAAAGATAAGATACTTAGGAATAAATCTTACCAAGGATGTGAAAGACCTATACAAAGAAAACTACAAAGCTCTACTACAAGAAATTCAAAAGGACATGCTTAAGTGGAAAAACATACCCTGCTCATGGATAGGAAGACTTAACATAGTAAAAATGTCTATTCTACCAAAAGCCATCTATACATTTAACGCACTTCCGATCCAAATTCCAATGTCATATTTTAAGGGGATAAAGAAACAAATCACCAATTTCATATGGAAGGGAAAGAAGCCCCGGATAAGCAAAGCACTACTGAAAAAGAAGAAGAAAGTGGGAGGCCTCACCTTACCTGACTTCAGAACCTATTACACAGCCACAGTAGTCAAAACAGCCTGGTATTGGTACAACAACAGACACATAGACCAATGGAACAGAATTGAGAACCCAGACATAAATCCATCCACGTATGAGCAGCTGATATTGGACAAAGGACCAGTGTCAATTAACTGGGGAAAAGATAGCCTTTTTAACAAATGGTGCTGGCATACCTGGATATCCATTTGCAAAAAAATGAAACAGGACCCATACCTCACACCATGCACAAAAACTAACTCCAAGTGGATCAAAGACCTAAACATAAAGACTAAAACGATAAAGATCATGGAAGAAAAAATTGGGACAACCCTAGGAGCCCTAATACAAGGTATAAACAGAATACAAAACATTACCAAAAATGATGAAGAGAAACCCGATAACTGGGAGCTCCTAAAAATCAAACACCTATGCTCATCTAAAGACTTCTCCAAAAGAGTAAAAAGACCACCTACAGACTGGGAAAGAATTTTCAGCTATGACATCTCCGACCAGCGCCTGATCTCTAAAATCTACATGATTCTGTCAAAACTCAACCACAAAAAGACAAACAACCCAATCAAGAAGTGGGCAAAGGATATGAACACACATTTCACTAAAGAAGATATTCAGGCAGCCAACAGATACATGAGAATATGCTCCCGATCATTAGCCATTAGAGAAATGCAAATTAAAACTACGATGAGATTCCATCTCACACCAGCAAAGCTGGCATTAATCCAAAAAACACAAAATAATAAATGTTGGAGAGGCTGAGGAGAGATTGGAACTCTGATACACTGCTGGTGGGAATGTAAAATGGTACAACCACTTTGGAAATCTATCTGGCGATATCTTAAACAGTTAGAAATAGAACTACCATACAACCCAGAAATCCCGCTCCTAGGAATATACCCTAGAGATACAAGAGCCTTCATACAAACAGATATATGCACACCCATGTTTATTGCAGCTCTGTTTACAATAGCAAAAAGTTGGAAGCAACCAAGGTGTCCATCAACAGATGAATGGGTAAATAAATTGTGGTATATTCACACAATGGAATACTACGCATCGATAAAGAACAGTGACGAATCTCTGAAACATTTCATAACATGGAGGAACCTGGAAGGCATTATGCTGAGCGAAATTAGTCAGAGGCAAAAGGACAAGTATTGTATAAGACCACTATTATAAGATCTTGAGAAATAGTAAACCTGAGAAGAACACATACTTTTGTGGTTACGAGGGGGGAGGGAGGGAGGGTGGGAGAGGGTTTTTTATTGATTAATCAGTAGATAAGAACTGCTTTAGGTGAAGGGAAAGACAACACTCAATACATGGAAGGTCAGTTCAATTGGACTGGACCAAAAGCAAAGAAGTTTCCGGGATAAAATGAATGCTTCAAAGGTCAGCGGAGCAAGCGCGGGGGTCTGGGGAACATGGTTTGCGGGGACGTCTAAGTCAATTGGCAAAATAATTCTATTATGAAATCATTCTGCATCCCACTTTGAAATGTGGCGTCTGGGGTCTTAAATGCTAACAAGAGGCCGTCTAAGATGCAGCAATTGGTCTCAACCCACCTGGAGCAAAGGAAAATGAAGAACACCAAGGCCACACGACAACTAAGAGCCCAAGATACAGAAAGGGCCACATGAACCAGAGACCTACATCATCCTGAGACCAGAAGAACTAGTTGGTGCCCGGCCACAATCGATGACTGCCCTGACAGGGAGCACAGCAGAGGACCCCTGAGGGAGCAGGAGATCAGTGGGATACAGACCCCAAATTCTCATAAAAAGACCAAACTTAATGGTCTGACTGAGACTAGAGGAATCCCGGCGGCCATGCTCCCCAGACCTTCTGTTGACACAGGACAGGAACCATCCCCGAAGACAACTCATCAGAAATGAAAGGGACTGGTCAGCGGGTGGGAGAGAGACGCTGATGAAGAGTGAGCTAATTATATCAGGTGGACACTTGAGATTGTGTTGGCAACTCTTATCTGGAGGGGGGATGGGAGGATAGAGAGAGAGGGAAGCCGGCAAAATTGTCAAGAAAGGAGAGACTGAAAGGGCTGACTCAAGAGGGGGAGAGCAAGTGGGAGTAGGGAGTGAGATGTATGTAAACTTATATGTGACAGACTGATTGGTTTTGTAAACGTTCACTTGAAGCTTAATAAAAGTTATTAAAAATAAAAAATAAAGAAATGGAAAAAAAAAAAAAAGATTGGTTTAAGACACAACCTAAATTTTGTAGATTGAGTCCTGCCTCATTAATGAAACCACCTCTAATCCTGCCTCATTAACATCACAGAGGAAGGATTTACAACACATACCATAATCACATCAGATTACAAAATGGTAAACGATCACACAATGCTGGGGATCATGGGCTAGCCAAGTTGACATACATTTTTTGGGGACACAATTCAGTCCGTGACACACATGCAGAAAAATGAAACAGGATCCATGCTTTACACCATACACAGAAACAAATTCAAAATGGAATAAGGACCTAAATGTGTGAGCTAAAACCATAAAATTCTTAGAACAAGCAGGGGCAATGTGGTCAGGCCTAACTTGCAACAATTATCTAGCATAATGAAAACACAGACAGCAAAAACAAAATAAATAAATGAGGCCTCATGAAAATTAAAAATTTTGTTCATCAAAAAACTTTACCAAAAAAGTGAAAAGACAAGCTCTCAACTGGGAGAATATCTTCAGAAACTGTATATGCTCCAAGAATCTAATAACTAAAATATATATAAAACTATTTATTTGGGGAGACAATACTAGAGAATGAGTTCCTCTTTTAAAAACCTGAGGCCATTATCTTGGGTTACCTAGCTGTCCACTTACACGAAAGTTTTCTGCTTCTGGGCTAAAACCAAACCTGCTGCCGTTGAGTCGGTTCCGACTCATAGTGACCCTATAGGACAGAGTGGAACTGCCCGATAGGGTTTCCTTGGAGCAGCTGGCGGATTCGAACTGCTGACCTTTTGATTAGCAGCCATAGCTCTTAACCACTGTGCCACCCGGGCTCAAATCCTGACTTCATCCAACAGCCTGACAGGTGTCTTCTTGTGGTAAAGATGTCAGGAGTCTCTTTAGTATCAGTAGTGAAGAGTACCTGAAACGGCTTTTTTTTTTTTGATGTTTCTCCTAGAAGTTTCCATTCCCAACCTATAGCTTATACCGGGGAACTTAAAGTTAATAAGGATCTTGGAAATTGTGTTTAAGCCGGTACACGATACAGAAACACAATTACTAATGATACAAGTTTTTCAGAGAGATGACATTTTAATAATTTTACTCAAAGAGAATAGAACATAATTAAGTTTACAGTGTTATCCTAACTGTAAAATAACAAACCCTTTTAAAAGACGTGTTATAAATCTATTTATTGAGCAAATAATTTTTACGTTATAATTTAAAATATTGAATGGAGTAATATTTTACCTGACCAATAAGGAAAAATTAAGAAGGAAAGAAGGATTGGTAGCTGGAAAATATAGCGTTGGTGATAGAAACAATGCCGGAGATCGAATGATAGAATTTTGCAAGACCAACGATTTCTTCATTGCAAATACCTTCTTTCACCAACGTAAATGGCGACTATACACAATGACCTTTTGCTTTCTTCATGTGTGATGTTCTTGATGTCATTCCACAACTTGTTTGGTCTTCGGTCACTAGTGTTCAATACGTCAAATCCATTCTTGAGATGATCTCTAAATTCAGGTGGGATATACAACAAGGTCGTATTTTGGCTCTCGTGGACTTGCTCTGATTTTCTTCAAAGCAGCTAAAGCAAAAGGAAGAAATGATGAAGTAAAAGAACTGAACTGAAGATTTCAAAGGGCGGCTCAAGAAGACAAAGTATTATAATAACATGTGCAAAGAGCTGCAGATAGAAAACGAAAAGGGAAGAACACACTCGGCTTTTCTCACAGTGAAAGAACTGAGGAAAAAATTCAAGCCTCGAGTTCCAATAGTGAAGGATTCCATGGGGAAAATATTAAACGACACAGGAAGCAACAAAAGAAGATGGAAAGAATACACAGAATCATTATACCAAAAAGAATTAGTCAATGTTCAACCATTTCAAGAGGCAGCATGTGATCAGGAACCGATGGTACTGAAGGAAGAAGTCCAAGCTGCTCTGAAGGCATTGGCGAAAAACAAGGCTCCAGGAATTGACAGAATATGAACTGAGATGTTTCAACAAAGGGATGCAGCACTGGAGGTGGTCACCCATCTATGCCAAGAAATATGGAAGACAGCTTCCTGGCCAACTGACTGGAAGAGATCCATATTTATGCCTATTCCCAAGAAAGGTGATCCAACCGGATGTGGAAATTATAGAACAATATCATTAATATCACACGCAAGCAAAATTTTGCTGAAGGTCATTCAAAAATGGCTGCAGGAGTATATCGACAGGGAACTGCCAGAAATTCAGGCCAGTTTCAGAAGAGGACGTGGAACCAGGGATATCATTGCTGACGTCAGATGGATCCTGGCTGAAAGCAGAGAATACCAGAAGGATATTTACCTGTGTTTTATTGACCATGCGAAGGCATTCGACCGTGTGGATCATAACAAATTATGAGTAACATTGCGAAGAATGGGAATTCCAGAGCACTTAATTGTGCTCATGAGCAACCTTTACATAGATCAAGAGGCAGTTGTTTGGACAGAACAAGGGGATACTGATTAGTTTAAAGTCAGGAAAGGTGTATGTCAGCGTTGTATCCTTTGACCATACCTATTCAATCTGTGTGCTGAGCAAATAATCCAAGAAGCTGGACTATATGAAGAAGAACAGGACATCAAGATTGCAGGAAGACTCATTAACAACCTGCGTTATGCAGATGACACCGCCTTGCTTGCTGAAAGTGAAAAGGACTTGATGCACTTACTAATGAAGATCAAAGACCACAGCCTTCAGTATGGATTGCACCTCAACATAAAGAAAACAAAAATCATCACAACTGAACCAACGAGCAACATCATGATAAACGGAGAAAAGATTGAAGTTGTCAAGGATTTCATTTTACTTGGATCCACAATCAACAGCCATGGAAGCAGCAATCAAGAAATCAAATGACACATTGCATTGGGCAAATCTGCTGCAAAGGACCTCTTTAAAGTGTTGAAGAGCAAAGATGTCTCCTTGAAGACTAAGTTACGCCTGACCCAAGCCATGCTATTTTCAATTGCATCATATGCATGTGAAAGCTGGACAATGGATAAGGAAGACCAAAGAAGAATTGATGCCTTCAAATAGTGGTTTTGGCAAAGATATTGAATATGCCATGAACTGCCAAAAGAACAAACAAATCTGTCTTAGAAGAGGTACAACCAGAATGCTCCTTAGAAACAGGGATGGCAAGACTGCGTCTTACATACTTTGGACTTGTTGTCAGGAGGGATCAGTCCCTGGAGAAAGACATCATGCTTAGCAAAGTACAGGGTCAGCGGATAAAAGGAAGACCCTCAACGAGGTGGATTGACACAGTGGCTGCAACAGTGAGCTCAAACATAACAATGATTGTAAGGATGGCTCAGGACCGGGCAGTGTTTCGTTCTTTTGTACATAGGGCCACTATGAGTCAGAACCAACTCAATTGCACCTAACAAAACCTAACAACAAGAAGTTTTAACTAATTAGGCTTTTCAGTAGAAAATTAAACACAAGACTTACAGATATCATGCTTGCTTACAGGGAGAAGACATCACTGCTTTTAATCCAAAATTATCAAACCAATCTTATTTGTCTCAGGATTTACCTTGACTGGGATTATCATACCGCTTGGTAAAGTAGACAGTCAGTGAAAAATAGGAAGACCCTCAACAAGATGGATTGACATGGTGGCTGCAACAATGGGCTCAAAAATAGCAACGATTGTGGGAATGGTACAAGATCGGGCAGTGTCTCATTCTGTTGTACGTAGGGTCAGTATGAGTCAGAACCTACTCAACGGCCCGTAACAACAACAGAAACAACCACAGAACTCTCATATAGTTTTCTCCTTACCCTTTACTGTCAAGTTGATTTAGTTTGGACTTAAAACGACACTATGGGACAGACTAGAACTGCTCCATAGGATTTCCAAGGCTATATATAATCTTTACGGAAACAGACTACCACATCTTTCTTCCCTGGAGCATATGGTGGGTTCAAATTGACGACCTTTTGGTTAGCAGCCACGTGCTTATCCACTGTGCTACCAGGGCTCTTTGTTTTCTCCTTGTTGCTGTTGTTAGGTGCCATCCAGTGGGTTCATAGCCACCCCATGCACAACAAATGAAATACTGCCTGTCCTGCGCCATCCTCTCAGTCATTACTGTGTTTGAGCCCATCGTTGCAGCCATTGTGTCAGTCCATCTCATTGAGAGTCTTCCTCTTTTTCACTGACCCTTTACTTTACCAAACATGATGTCCTTCTTTAGGGACTGGTACCTCCTAAAAACATGTTCAAAGTACATGAGACAAAGCCTCACCATTCTCACTTCCAAGGAGCATTCTGACTGTACTTCTTCCAAGACAAATTTGTTAGTTCTTCTGGCAGTCCACGGTATACTCAATATTCTTCACCAACACCACAGTTGAAATGCATCAGTTTTTCTTCAGTCTTCTTTATTCACTGTCCAGTTTTCACATGTATATGAGGCAATTGAAAATACCATGGCTTGAGTCAGGCATACCTTAGTCCTCAAAGTGACATCTTTGCTTTTTAGCACTTTTTTTTGTTTTGTTTTGTTTTTTTGCTTCTTAGCACTTTAAAAAGGCCTTTTGCAGCAGGCTTGCCCAGAGCAATACATTGTTTGATTTCTTGACTGCTGCTACCATGGGTGTTGATTGTGTATCCAAGTAAAATGAAATCCTTGCCAACTTCAACGTTTTCTTCGTTTATCATGATGTTGCTTACTGGTCCAGTTGTGAGGATTTTTGTTTTCTTTATGTTGAGGTGTAATCCATACTGAAGGCTGTAGTCTTCGATCTTTATCAGTAAGTGCTTCAAGCTTTCTTTGCTTTCAGCAAGCAAGGTTGTATCATCTGCATAACGTATGTTGTTAATGAATCTTCCTTCAATCCTGATGCCCCATTCTTCTTCGTATAGTCCAGCTTCTCAGATTATTTGGCCAGCATGCAGACTGCATAAATATGGTGAAAGGATAGAACCCTGACACACACCTTTCCTGATTTTAAACCATGCAGCATCCCCTTGTTCTGTTTGAACGACTGCCTCTTGGTCTATGTACAGGCTCCTCATGAGCACAATTAAGTGTTCCGGAATTCCCATTCTTTGCAAAGTTATGCATAATTTATTATGATCCACACAGTGGAATGCTTTTGTATAGTCAGTAAAACACAGGTAAACATCTTTCTGGTATTCTCTCCTTTCAGCCACGATCCATCTGACATCAGCAATGATATCCTTGGTTCCACATCCTCTTCTGAATCTGGCTTGAATTTCCGACAGTTCCCTGTCAGTGTACTGCTGCAACTGTTTTTGGATAATCCTCAGCAAAATTTTTCTTGCGTGTGATATTAGTGATATTGTTCGATAATTTCCACATTCTTTTGTATCACCTTTCTTTGGAATAGGCATGTATATGGATCTTTTCCAATCAATTGGCCAGATAGCTCTCTTCTAAGTTTCTCGGCATAGATGAGTGAGCGCTTCCATTTTTGGCCTTAGCGGTTGGTGTGTAAATTTGAATAATAGTCATATTAACTGGTCTTTCTTGTAGGCATATGGATATTATCCTATCACCGATAGTATTGTACTTCAGAACAGATGTTCAAATGTTCCTTTTGGTGATAAATGTGACACTGTTCCTCTTTAATTTGCCATTCTCAGCATGGTAGACCATATGATCGTTCACTTCAGAATGGCCAATACAATACCAGTCCCTTGCAGCTCACTAATGCCTAGGATATTGACCATCAAGCATTGTATTTCATTTTTGACAACTTCCAGTTTTCCTAGATTCATACTTCATACATTCCACATACCAGTTGTTAATGGATGTTTGCAGCTGTTTTCTCCTTAGTTACCATATGTTGAAGAAATTTCTATTGGTACATTTTTATGACTACCAGTTGTCATAAAGCAGAAGAACTGATTTTCATAGAAGAAAGGATAGTCCCTCTATTGTAATAGATGGAAGGAGAAGGGGAGCAAATGTAGGGAGATTTGAAGATTTGCTGTGTGAAGATGAAGAGATCCCTACCTGGTGGCTTCTGTTTTCTCAGGGAAGTGACAAAAGAGGCCATCGGGTGAGGGAGAGGAAGTGAAGTGTGGCAGGAGCTTGCAGACTCTGGAGAAGGCATGAAATAGTCATCTGTTTTAGTAACCCAGGCGACTGTGCAGTGCTGGTACCCACTGGTGATCATGAGCATAAGTGAAACACATCTCGATGGTGGGCCTTCCCTCCTTGGTGGCAGACATGGAGTGGGCAGGTGACTGGGCTTCGCACAAGGCCTCTGAGAGTCAGGCACCTGCTGCACCCCTTCTGTCCTCGCTCTTCCACTTCAATGAGACTTGTCTAGATTTTAGAAGAGGGATTCTGCTGTTTAAAAAAAAGTTTGAAAACCATTGATCTAACATAATCCATTAGGATCCAAAAGGAATACATCTTTCTTACCTAAACAATGCCCAATTTCATTTTTCAGAACTAAACGTATTGTTATTATTTATCTCTTTTGGGGTCATCTGCACCTGTTTCCAGAATTTGGCGTGTACTGCAGCCACTGCCGGAGCGAGGTCCGTGGCACACAGTGTGCCATCTGCAAAGGCTTCACGTTTCAGTGTGCCATCTGCCACGTGGCGGTGCGAGGATCGTCCAATTTCTGTCTGACCTGTGGACATGGCGGACACACCAGCCACATGATGGAGTGGTTTCGGACCCAGGAGGTGTGTCCAACTGGGTGTGGGTGCCACTGCCTGCTTGAAAGCACTTTCTGATCTTACAGACCGTGGAGTGGTCAGAAATTTTAAAGGACTCCATACGTGCCAGTGACAAGCTCTCTGCCAGGAGAGAGGCTTCAGGACCCGCCTGTACCTAGACTGGAGTGTGCTCCCGCAAAGGCCATGGCTTCAGTGTTTGCAGAGATGAGGGCAGACGCGGAACCCGGCTTCCCAGGTTGATCCTAGCAAGTTGGAAGTTTCCCTGGAGAAAAGCACCTGTCTCCAGAGCCAAGGTTAACTCAAACCACAGAGCAGTGCCCTCTCTGATGCTAACAGAGAGACTATAGTCAGATGCAGACTATAGTCTTCAGGGCCAAAGGACAGCAGATTTTAATTTACTAGACAAGTGGGCCTATGACATCAGTGACTTTGGAAGCTGCTACATTTAATGAGCTGATGGGCAGTGAGTGGCCTTTTAAAAAATGATGCTTAAGTTATAAATACATGATATACTTAAGGATTCTTAAGATGTATTTTTTTGTTTGTTTTTTCTCCTCCAGCTGCTGTCCCTTGGCTAATAAAATTCTACTAACTTTTTAAAAAAAGAGACAGAGAAAGTTAAACATTTTTAGTGAATCTTTTCTTCCTCTGCTTCTGATTGAAGTTAGATATTCTAGAGAGTACCAAAGTCTGCTCAGATTTTCAAAGGATGTGCTGATTTACTTTTGGCATCTGACAAGAGAAAGTAGAGTTTGACGTTTTAGGTTCTTCCCAACCCTGAGAGTCTTATAATTATTTCCTTTAACAAAAGGAAGATGTGATTGTGTCGCAGCACTGATGTAAAAGTCTCCTATTGCCTCTGTGCAGGTTGGCTGGGTTCTAGTAAGTACCTTTCTCTCTTCGTTTGAGCGCCTTCAGAAACATTACCCTGTGTTTATCTGTGTCCCAAGTGGTTGTGACTCATGTGTTCACTAATTCTTTAGAATGAGTTTCAGCCCTTCACATTTTGTATGTGGCATGGAAGAGAAATCCTCTTTTTGATATTCTCATTGACATTTCTGTTTCTCTTTGTTAGAATTTTATAATTCCAAACTGATTAACTTAAGAAATACAACTATAAATCCTGTGAGAGTGCTGTATATTGCTAGTGTTTTCAAACTACAGATCAAGACCCATTAATGGATCTTGAAATCAATTTAGTGGATAAAAACCAGCATTTAAGCAAATGAAATAGAGTAGAAGAGATATTATCAGAGTGTACCATACATAGGATAGCTTGTTGACAAATGTGTACACACACCTTTGCACATGTGTATACTGAATCACAATGGAAATCCATTTCTTACTGAAAGTTGGGGCCAGAAACATGTTCATAATACTGTTTTAAAGGATGCTGGTGCCTCCTTCTTGTGTTGCTGGGCATGAAGCACCACCACATAAAGATGAAGCTTTAGATTCTGTATGATGAAACCAGAGGTGTACCCTTGGGCTCTGGCCTGAGTTAAGGTGCCAGCACTTGAATGAGAGAAATTGCTCATGGCTGCCAGGTACATTGGGAGGCTGATAAAGAAGGGAAGTCAAGGAAATCTGAATTTGTTCATACAGTGCTTTTCACTGATTTCTGTTGAGGCTGCTGTAATGGTGATCACAGAATAGGTTGACTAATTTACTCAGAGATAAAGGATCTGTTGTATTCCTCAATGAAATCACACCATTTGCAGAGAACAGTCTTTTCCTGTTCCCATTTCCTCAAGCCAATGTAAAAATCTGCCCTTATCTGTCCCCATCAAGAATTAGATGTTTTTAATGTTTTAGTTTATTATTGTGGGAGTCTTGTCTCCTGAAACAGAAAATGCTTTAGTTGTATAATAATCTTGTTTCAGTATGTGAATTCCTTTTGAGTTTCCAGGTTACTGGGACAAAAGTCTAATATTTTTAAAATATTCACATTTGGAAACATGTTGATCTGGTTCCTGGCCATGGTCAACATTCTCTCTGCCTCAGTATAGTAGATTATGGCAAGCTCCTAAGACCTTTTTTGTTTGCTTTTTTTTTGTTTTAAGAAACAATGCAAGCTACCTTCCCAAGCACCTTTGAACTTAGCCGGTAAAACTGGGCTAGCAGCCTTATTTGTGCACCAGAAACAAAAGGTTGCACAGGCGCCCTGTTGGAAAGAATGGGGGCAGAGGTGGGGAGTGGACAGGTGAGCCCTCTGGGCAATCACTAGCTTGATTTTGTGCCCCTGTCCCAATGCCCCCAAAGCACAAATGGTATAATGCTTTCCTTGGTAATATCACATAGGTAAAATCAATATTGCCTTAATTTTTTTTTTTTTCTGTTTCATCTAATATAAAAATGCACTCAGTCTGAAGAAGCCAAGTTCGCATACTGGGAGCTCCTTCCATTATTCACTGGTTCCCTCGGTAGTTGGTCGTTGACAGGATTTAGGAGAAAGCCCTTTCCTTTTCAGTGGCTTAATGTGATGCAGCTGGAACTTATGAGAAATGTGGGACTCATTCATTTTGTCAGAAGACTAAAACCATAGGCAGCCTTGGGCTGAAGCTGGGGGTAGTTCATCAGTGGTCTCTATGCAACAGAACAATTTCTTTCAAGTTTGATTTTGCTAGCTGTGGAAAAATTGTTCAGAAGACAGGGTTATAAATAACTCCCTCTATTAAATGGCTTACCTTTTGATACCATCCTCAAAGTTGGAGCCAGCAATAGGATATCGAACACATGCGCAAAGGACAGACCCCAGAGAATAAAAACAAAGACCTTGTTTCCTTATTCTTAGAACCTTTGTATCCTTACCATAATCAGAAATAAATCTTATTTTAGTTTTTCCTTTCCATCACATTGGCAAAGTTTAGTTCTCCCCTGATTTGGTTTGCTTTTCTTGAATCTAAGTAGGTCTGATTTTATTCATCAGGTATTTAATATGGGATAGGCACTTGGGCAAAGATAAACTGTGCAGAATATAGTCATGGCCCTTCTGGAGCACACAGTCTAGTAAAGAATTTAAACATTTACATAAATGCTTAAACTACAAAGTGCTGTTGGCTTCCCAGGAAAGAAAGGAGTAAATGCTGAGGTCAGAGATTGTGCAGAGAAAGGGAGTTTTGGCTGAGTTTGAAGGGTGAGTAAGTGTTCTTCAGGTGGGGAAGAACAGGAAGGCACAGGAACAGCTCATAGACAAGGGTAGACAAGAAAGCATAGCATTTGGGGGATCTTGTAAGTAGTTTCTTACAGGCGAACATAGGCTGCGGCTGGTAAACGAGGCTGCGGAAAAAGGCAGGAGTCAGAGCATAATAGGCTTGAACAGTGTGCCAAGGAATTTGGGCTTTATCTGTTAGCCAGGGTTTTGCAGTCTCATCATTTTTTGTTGTTGTTGTTAGCAGCTGGCTGTTGAGTTAACTCTGACTCTTGGTGACGCCATGTGCAACTGAATGACATGTGGCCTGTTCCTACTTCATACTCAAAATTGCCAGCATGTTCAAGCCCATTGTTATAGCTATGGCTGCTGCTACACTTCCCTAGGAAGTGTCAAAACTGGGTACTGTGATATGCTGGGACTTCTGGGCCAGACAAGATGGTGTAGATTTATTTGTCCCTACTCTTCCCTGCTAAGACAGCTATAAACCCTGAAAATAATGTAAGAGGCAACCAAAACTCTGCAAGGTGGAGGAAAAGAGGTGAACTGGTTAGGGGCCTCAAGCTGGGGGAACAAATAGTAGTAGGGTACCTTATAACCCCCTGCCCAGCCAAAGAAGATGACCTATGCCCAGTATTTCCCTAGCACTCAGCCTAGTAATAGAAGGTGGCCCAGGTCAAATGAAAGCCCCACTGACACCAGGTGAGTCAGCAGCACCAGCAAGAGGAATTTATTGGAAGCTCACTGACAATAGCAGCTGAGGGACACACTCTCCTAAGTGCCTGGCCTAAGATTCCCCTCTTCCACTGAAAGATACTGGGTGACCGGAGAGCACCAGCACTTGGTAGCAGGGAGAGGTCCCACTACAGCAAGAGCCCGGCTTGAAAAACACTCTTCTTCCCCACTGTACCTGAGAATCCCCTTCCCCACTGAGATACCAGGTGGCTAGGGATACTGGCAAGGGAAATGTCAACACAGCAAGTGCCTAGCTCAGAAAGCCTCTCTGTCCTCATGTGCTCAGAGGTACCATATAGCCAGCCTGGGAAACTCCTTTGGTCCCCTCAGGCAGCAGGGACCAGTGGGAGCCTCAGTGACACCAGATAAATTAAGTAGACCAAAATAGCACCACAAAGCCTCTGAAAATTATGTTGTCGTTGGAACCACAGCCCATGAAAATAGGCCAGAACCTTTAAGCTAAACCTAGACAGGGTGACTGCATGCTAAAGTAAAAGATTTAAATAGGACCCAGGATCTCCTAGCATAATTGCCAAGATGTCCAGGATATAACTGAAAATCACCTATCATACTAGGAGCCAGGACAATCACAACATCAGTGAGAAAATACAATCAACTGATGCCAACACTGAGATTAATCGGATCTTAAAATTATTTGACAAGGATTTTAAAGCAGCTGTCATAAAAATGCATCAACAATTACAAATTCCCTTGAAACAAGTTAAACATGAAAAAAGAAAATCTCAGCAGAGAAATAGAAGTTACAAAAAAGAACCAAATGAAAATTATAGAACCGAAAAATACAATAACAATTTAAGAAAAAGAAATTGCCAGATGGGTTCAGAGTAGAAAGGAGATGAGAGAGAAAATAGAATCAGTGAACTTGAGGACAGAGCCATAGAATTTACTCAGTCTGAACAGAGAAAAGTGATTTGAAACAAAAAACTAATGACTAGAAGCAAAATAGGAATAGAAGGAAAATTTCTCAACATAGTAAAGGGCATTTATACAAAGCCAACAGCCAACATCACCCTAAATGGAGAGAGCCTGAAAGCATTCCCATTGAGATCGGGAACCAGACAAGGATGCTGTTATCACCACTCTTATTCAACATTGTGGTGGAGGTCCTAGCCAGAGCAATTAGGCTAGATAAAGAAATAAAGGGCATCCAGATTGGCAAGGAAGAAGTAAAAGTATCTCTATTTGCAGATGACATGATCATATACACAGAAAACCCTAATGAATCCTCCAGAAAACAACTGAAACTAATAGAAGAGTTCAGCAGAGTATGGGGCTACAAGATAAACATACAAAAATCAGTTGGATTCCTCTACAACAACAAAAAGAATATCAAAGAGGAAATCACCAAATCAATGCCATTTAAAGGAGCCCCCAAGAAGATAGAATACTTAGGAATAAATCTTACCAGAGATGTAAAAGACTTATACAAAGAAAACTACAGTACACTTCTGCAAGAAACCAAAGGAGACTTACATAAGTGGAAGAACATACCTTGCTTGTGGATAGGAAGACTTAACATTATAAAAATGCCTCTTCTACCAAAAGCGATCTATACATTTAATGCAATTCTGATCCAAATCTCAAGGATGTTCTTTAATGAGATGGAGAAACAAATCACCAACTTCATATGGAAGGGAAAGAGGCCCCAGAAAAATAAGGCATTACTGAAAAAGAAGAACAAAGTGGGAGGCCTTACTTTACCTGATTTTAGAACCTATTATATCGCCACAGTAGTCAAAACAGCCTGGTACTGGTACAACAACAGATACATGGACCAATGGAACAGAATTGAGAATCCAGACATAAATCCACCCACATATGAGCAGTTGATATTTGACAAAGGCCCCAAAACAGTTAAATGGGGGAAAAGACAGTCTTTTTAACAAATGGTGCTGGCATAACTGGATAAAACTGGATATCCATCTGCAAAAAAGTGAAACAAGACCTATACCTCACTCCATGCACAAAAACTAGCTCAAAATGGATCAAAGACCTAAATATAAAACCTAAAACGATAAAGATCATGGAAGAAAAAATAGGGACAACGTTAGGAGCCCTAATGCATGGCATAAACGGTATACAAAACATTATAAAGAATGTAGAAGGAAAACTAGATAACTGGGAGCTCCTAAAAATCAAATAGCTATGCTCATCCAAAGACTACCAAAAGAGTAAAAAGACTACCTACAGACTAGGAAAAAGTTTTTAGCTATGACATTTCTGATCAGCACCTGATCTCTAAAATCTACATGATACTGCAAAAAATCAACTGCAAAAAGACAAAGAACCCAATTAAAAAATGGGCAAAAGATATGAATAGACACTTCACTAAAGAAGACATTCAGGTAGCTAACAGATATATGAGGAAATGTTCACGATCATTAACCATTAGAGAAATGCAGATCAAAACTACAATGAGATTTCATCTCACTCCAGCAAGGCTGGCATTAATCCAAAAAACAAAATAATAATTGTTGGAGAGGCTGTGGAGAGATTGGAACACTTCTACACTGCTGGTGGCAATGTCAAATGGTACAACCACTTTGGAAATCCATTTGGTGCTTCCTTAAAAAGCTAGAAATAGAACTACCATACGATCCAGCAATCCCACTCCTTGGAATATATCCTAGAGAAATAAGAGCCTTTACACGAAACGATATATCCACACCCGTGTTTATTGCAGCACTGTTTACAATAGCAAAAAGGTGGATGCAACCAAGGTGCCCATCAACAGATGAATGGATAAATAAATTATGGTATATTCACACAATGGAATACTACGCATCAATAAAGAACAGTGTGGAATCTGAAACATTTCATAACATGGAGGAATCTGGAAGGCATTATGCTGAGTGAAATTAGTCAGTTGCAAAAGGACAAATATTGTATGAGACCACTATTGTAAGAACTCAAGAAATAGTTTAATCTGAGAAGAAAACATTCTTTTGTGGTTACGAGAAGGGGGAAGGAGGGCGGTGGGAGAGGGGCATTCACTAATTAGATAGTAGATAAGAACTACTTTAGGTAAAGGGAAAGACAGCACACAATACAGGGGAGGTTAGCACAATTGGACTAAACCAAAAGCAAAGAAGTTTCCTGAATAAACTGAATGCTTCGAAGGCCAGCATAGCAGGGGCAGGGGTCTGGGGACCTTGGTTTCAGGGGACATCTAAGTCAATTGGCATAATGAAATCTATGAAGAAAACATTCTGCATCCCACTTTGAAGAGTGGCATTTGGGGTCTTAAATGCTAGCAAGCAGCCATCTAAGATGCATCAATTGGTCTCAACCCACCTGGATCAAAGGAGAATGAAGAACACCAAGGACACAAGGCAATTACGAGCCCAAGAGACAGAAAGGGCCACATGAGCCAGAGACTACATCATCCTGAGACCAGAAGAGCTAGATGGTGCCTGGCTACAACCAATGACTGCCCTGACAGAGAACACAACAGAGAATCCCTGAGGGAGCAGGAGAGCAGTGGGATGCAGACCCCAAATTCTCATAAGACCAGACTTAATGGTCTGACTGAGACTAGAAGGATCCCAGTGGTCATGGCCCCCAGACCTTCTGTTGGCCCAGGACAGGAACCATTCCCAAAGCCAACTCTTCAGACACGGATTGGACTGGACAATGGGTTGGAGAGGGATGCTGGTGAGGAGAGAGTTTCTTGGATCGGGTGGACACTTGAGACTATGTTGGCATCTCCTGCCTGGAAGGAAGATGAGAGGGTGGAGGGGGTTAGAAGCTGGCGAAATGGACATGAACAGAGAGAGTGGAGGGAGAGAGCAGGCTGTCTCATTAGGGAGAGAGTAATTGGGAGTGTGTAGCAAGGTGTATATGGGTTTTTGTGTGTGAGTCTGACTTGATTAGTAAACTTTCACTTAAAGCACAATAAAAATCATTAAAAAAAACAAAAACAAAACTAATGACTAGAACCTGAGAGATCTGTGGGACAATGCCAAAAGATGCAACATTCATATCATCAGAGTCCCAGAAGGGGACTAAAAAATGTGGTTGAAGAAATAATGGCCGAAAACTCCCCAAATTTGGTGAAAAGCTGAGATTGATTGATCTGCTTGTTTGTTTGCTTGTCTTTTGTTTTTAAATTTCCTTATCCAGTGAGAATAAAGCCAAAGAAATCCACATCAAGACACTTCAGAATCAAACTTCCGGAAACCAAAGACTAAGAAAAAAATCCTGAAAGCACCAGAGAGAAACCATGCATTATCTATAGGGCAACAGCAATTCAAATGACAGTGGGTTTCCCATCTGAAACCATGGAGGCCAGAATAAGTGGACATTTTTCAAGTGCTGAAAAAAAGAACTGTTGATGCAGAATTATATACCCAACAAAATTATCCTCCAGGAATGAAGGGGAAATAAGGATATTCTCAGATGAAGGAAAACTAGAAAAGAATTTGACACTGGCCGACCTGCCTTTAAAGAATAGCTAAAGGAAGCTCTTTGAACAGAAAGGAAATGATAAGGAATCTTAGAACACCACAAAAGAAGAAAGAACAATGAGAAAGAACAGAAATAGGGAGACATACAATAAATTATCCTCCTTATGAGTTAGAGAAATCAAATTTGATGATTGAAATAAAAATTCTAACACCATTTGATAATCAAGATGATATTTAAAAGTGGGGAAGGTAAAAGGACCTAAATAGAAATAAGGTATCCCCACTTGACTCAAAGTGGTAGAACACTGATAACAGTAGACTGTGGTAAGTCACCTATGTATATTGTAATCCCCAGAGCAAAGGCTGAGAAAATGATACAAAGTAATACACTCAAAAACAGTATAAATAAACCAAGATGGAATTTTTTTTTTAATGTTCAAGTAACCCACAGAAAGGCAAGAAAAGAGGAACAGAGATTCAGAAAACATACTAAAATGGCAAATTTGTAATAATTACAAACTGGAATTAGCTCAGATGTCCTTCAGCAGTGGATAGTTAAAGCAGGTAAGAAAAGCAGATGCGAGTACCCAGCTTTTCTTCCATCATAAATGTGTATCTCTAAGAGTAATATAAATCACAAAACGATCTCTAATTACTACCTTTATTTTACTAAATGTAGTGGGTTGTATTGTGTCCTGCAAAAAGATACATCCTAATCCCCAGGTACCTGTGAATGTGACCTATTTGCAAACAGGTCTTTTTAAATTTTTTATTGTGCTTTAAGTGAAAGTTTACAAATCAAGTCAGTCTCATACAAAACCTTATACACACCTTGCTATATACTCTTAGATACTCTCCTTTTAATGAGATACCACATTCCTTCTCTCCATGCTGTGTTTCTGTGTCCATTCAGCCAGCTTCTGTCCCCCTCAGCCTTCACATCTCCCCTCCAGACAGGAGCTGTGCACATAGTCTCATGTGTCTACTTGATCCAAGAAGCCCACTCCTCACCAGTATCATTTTCTATCTTACAGCCCAATCCCTGTCTGAAGAGTTGGCTTTGGGAATGGTTCTTGTCTTGGGCTAACAGAAGAAGGTCTGGGGACCATAACCTCCAGGGTCCCTCTAGTCTCAGTCAGACCATTAAGTCTGGTCTTTTTACTAGAATTTGAGGTCTGCATCCCACTGCTCTCCTGCTCTTTCAGGGATTCTCTATTGTGCTCCTTGTTATGGCAGTCATCGGTTGTAGCCAGGCACCATCTAGTTCTTCTGGTCTCAGGATGATGTAGTCTCTGGTTTATGTGGCCCTTTCTGTCTCTTGGGCTCATACTTACCTTGTGTCTTTGGTGTTCTTCATTCTCCTCTGCTCCATGTGGGTTGAGACCAATTGTCGCATCTTAGATGGCTGCTTGCTAGCGTTTAAGACCCAGACGCCACTCTCCAAAATGGGATGCAGAATGTTTTCTTAATAGGTTTTATTATTCCAGTTGACCTAGATGTCCCCTGAAACTATGGTCCCCAAACCCCTGCCCTTGCTACACTGGCCTTCTAAGCATTCAGTTTATTCAGGAAACTTCTTTGCTTTTGGTATAGTCCAGTTGTGCTGACCTCGCCTGTATTGTATGTTGTCCTTCCCTTCGCCTAAATTAGTCCTTGTCTACTAATTAGTGAATCCTCCTTTCCCTCTCTCCCTTCCTCACCCTGTGGTAACCATCAAAGAATATTTTCTTTTCTGTTTAAACTATTTCTTGAGTTCTTATAATAGTGGTCTTATATAATATTTGTCCTTTTGCAACTAATTTCACTCAGCATAATGCCTTCCAGATTCCTCCATGTTACGAATATTTCACAGATTCATCATTGTTCTTTACTGATGCATAGTATTCCATTGTTGGAAACAGAGCCTTTATAGATGGGACCAAATTAAGATGAGGTCATACTGGAGTAGTGTGGGCTCTGAAGTGAATGACTGGCGTCTTTATAAGAGAAGGGAGAGGGAGATGGGACACAGGGAGACAGAGCAAGACACGTAGGGAAGAAGGCCATGTGAAGACGGGCAGAGATTGGAGTGATGCAGCTACAAACCAAGGAATGCCAAGGATCGTCGAGCTACCAGGGGGCTTAAAGAACCAAGATAGGATTCTTCCCCAGACCCTTCTGAGAGAGCATGGCCCTACTGATACCTTGATTTCAGACTTCTAGCCTCCAGAACTATGACAGAATGAAGTTGTATTTTAAGTCATCCAGTTTGTGGTAATTTGCAGCAGCCTTGGGAAACTAGTGCACTAAATTACACCAAGAGACAATATAAAGAGAGAAAAAAACAATGAGAAGTCTATCTGTCTTTTCTCATTAAATTCTCTCTGCTGCCATGGTTTACTCCAGGAAAATATCCCAGCAGCTAATGTGTTTGCTGGTTTTCATAAGGCTTGGCCAATCTGTATCTTAAAGGAATCAAAATTTTTCTTGTGTAAACATGTTGGACACATTTGTTATAACAGAGTTTAAACAGTTGTTCAATACAAATAGAGGATATATTGCATTGTTTTTCCCCACAACAAAACTTTGATAGAATTGGGAATCCTGAAATAGAGATAACTGAAGGAGTTCAGAGTGTAATTTTTAGAGCATGGGACTTCCTGAGCATCTACATTCTTAAAATTGAGAAGTTATTAACACTAGGTGGCAGCAGAGAACTAGAGCCTGTGAATCTCAGCGTTTCTTAGTAAAGATCGTCTGTGAAATGAGGTTTAGGGTAGGGTTAATTCAGACTAGCCTGTTTCTCTAGTTGTAAAATGAAAGATCTACTCACCTGTAATTTACCTGAGATCCATCGATCAGAGACTGAGCAAACATAAAATCAGGAAAGAAAAACTGTTCTACCACTTGTGGTCTTGTATATGAACATGTCCTCTCTCCCACATTATTGCTAAAATCTAGAGTTTTTTTTTAAGCATTTTTAATTGCACTTTTTAGTGAAAACATAGTTCAAATACAGCTATAAATAAGGAAGGTTGATGCAGTCAAGCTAAATCCAGGAGCCTGGTCAGTAGTGTTGTCCACAGGAATCTACCAGTGTGGATTCCAGAAACTAATGAGAAAGGTTGAAGTAAGACGGGGGGAAAAATTAAGCTGAAGTAGCAAACCCGTGCAGAAGTGACTGCTTTAAAGGAGATGTGATTTCAGCATCCATGATAATCCTCTGTGCTGGTATTCAAGCCTTTTTCTCCAAGGTGCGTGCTCTTCAGCCAAGAGTCATAAACCTTGCACTCGTATACTGGTGTGTATCTCTTTATGTACTGCCACCAGTGAGCGTCACTGAAGCCTGTCAAGAATATAAGCTCTTTTTACAGTTGCCAAGACTAAGACGCAGAGACATTGTGTCTTGGCCAAGGTCACAGAAAAAGCAAAGCTGGGATTAGAACCTAGGTTTTATCCTGTAGTTTAGCCTGACTTGTTTGTATCATGTTGCTTTAACAGCTAGAATGTGCAGCAACCTCAGATGGCTCCCAGGAAAAGGTATTCTTACCAGATAGATTGATGAAAGAGAGCCGAGATAGAGATAGATAGTTCATATAGTGGATACCTTCATCAAATCAAGACTAAAAATGTTCTGAACAAAATATGGTAATGAATCTAGACTAAGAAGATATATTGTGAAGGACAAATGCCAAGTCTGCAGTTGGTTAGAAACTATTAACTGTAGAGCTACAGAATGAGGGAATTCATATGAAAAAGGCAGATTTTAGTGAACTGCAAGCTCAGCATGGGCCAACGGTATACATTTGTGGCCAAAAAAAGTAAAATCTCAGACTCCATTGTTTGCATGGAGAAAGGTAGTAGTCCTGTTTATGCCATCTGATCAGCCCTCTAGTGGATCATTCTGCTCAATCCTAGGGTATTTTTAGAGGAACAGCATTCAAAGGATAAGCAAGGTAGTGGTGAAGAGTTTGGAAATTGTACCATGAAGAATTATTGCAAGAACTGAAAAATTTTGACCTGGTAAAGAAAAAATATTAGAGGAGACATGAAAATCTGGCTTTTAGTAGCTAAAAGTAAATTAGATTTATTGTGTAGTTCTGGAAGTCAAAAACAGGATTAACAGAAACAAGTTACAATGAAGTAAATTTCAGCTCAATAGAAATGTAGCAGAAAAAAGTTAGAAGAACTGATTGTAATGACTTTCACATATTACAGGTATAACGCAACTCAGGGTATTTGTTTAGGGAAATAACCTCGAGGTGAACTGCCCCTGGTTGTGGTCTAGAAGGAGAGGATACAAAAAATAAAGCTCAAATTTTATGTCTAATGACAGATGAGAGGAATTTTTACTTTCCCTGGAGAGCCATGGTAAGAAGGGAGAATGTGAGGAGGTCTCAGGGGAGCGTAACCTGGCAGGAGGCCTAGTCTCATGGGGCACATGCTGAGTGAGGACTTCTCTGAGGTGGGGAATGGCTGATAAATTTCTCAGAGCAGTGATATTTAACATTAAATTTGAAATTATTTCCTGTTCTGTGCCGTAATTACTCTCTTACTATTACTAATGGTGACTTTCTGTGAGTGGTGTTTTGGAGGAAGGTCAGAAGAGGATAGGGCTCAGATGGGGTGAAGTGGCCAGTGAGAGAAGAAAGTATGGTGCTGAGGTGTGGGCAAGTGTGGCAAGCACATGTCAGCTCCCCCAAATCCGTGGAAGTGTTGGGGGAGGCATTCCACGCCTACCTTATTACATAAGATAAAGGTGACTTCTGCAGGATGGAAGAATTGGGGGTGTCTGGATTACATTAGGGGGGACTTCAAATTAGCGTTGTCCAATAACGGTAATGTGCTCCACTTCACTGGCAGAATCCTTTTGATAACATCTGTCAAGGATGGTATAGAGGGAGTTCTAGCACTGGAATAGTGGGCTGCACCAGATGAGCTATAAGGATCCTTATGAAAGAAATCCCCTTTTCTTCTACCTGTTTCATTATGTCCTTTTGTTCAAAGATCAACTCTGGATTTGCAAAAATGTGATGTTCCTCGATATGTCTAAATAACTGACTTTTTAAGAAGGCCTGGATTCTACTTTTCCATCCAGCCATTTAACAGCTGTTAGGTTTTAGGCGCTGTGCCACCCTTTGTATCAATACACTTGTTAATTAGACATGATTCCCGATGTTTACCATCTTACAGTTTAATATGCACCACGCAGTTGTAAAGAAAAACGATCAGTTGTCATCCAGTCAGTTCCCACTCATGGGGACCCCATGTGTGTCAGAGTAGAACTGTGCTCCATAGGGTTTTTAGTGGCTGGTTTTTTGGAAGTAGACTTCCAGGACTTTCTTTTGAGGTGCCTCAGGGTAGACTCAAACCTCCAACCTTTTAGTTAGCAGCCAAGCACCTTAACTGTTTGTACTACACAGGGACTCCATGCTCATTATAATGAGTGTTTTCTGGATTAGGAATTTAGAGTAGCGAGAATACCATTTGAGAATCTGGAGAGCTTTGTTCTCATGCCAGCATTTCTGTGTGTCTATAGAGAAGGCATAGGACCTCTGTAAATCTCTAATTGTTGGTTTTCGACTCATAGCAACCCCATGTGATAGAATAGAACTGCCTTATAGGGTTTTCCAGGCTGCAATCTTTATGGAAGCAGATTGCCAGGTCTTTCTCCCATGGAGCTGCTGGGTGGGTTCGAACCACCAACCTTTCGGTTAGCAGCCAAGCTCTTAACCTTTGTGCCACCAAACCACAAACCAAACCTGTTGCCATGGAGTTGATTCCGACTCATTGTGACCGTACAGAACAGAGTAGAACTGCCCCATAGGGTTTCCAAGGAGCAGCTGGTGGATTTGAACTTTCGACCTTTTGGTTAGCAGCCAAGCTCTTAACCACTGAGCCACCAGGGCTCCGTTGTACCACCAGTGCTCCTTAAATCTCTAATTACTCATGTATAAAATAAAGGTGTAGAACTATTGCAGGTGTTGCAAACTCAAAAGCGTTTGTGGGTCACACACTTAACATAATTACATGAAGCAGATATTATGATTTGTTTCATAAGACATCTTAAGTGGTATTCTCTAGACACTGCATAAAACACACTGCATTCTTATTCTCTTCCATAAAGAACTGTGTTCTCCCCGCCCCCCCCCCTTTTTTTTTGAAACACGCGGTCTTCTAGATCTTTCATTCATTTTCACAGATTGATAGAAATAACTGTAAGGGGTTTTAGTGCACACAACAGACCCCACTAGAGCTATTTTAAGCAGAAAGGAGATTTATGGAAGGGATATTAAGTAACTCACAGAAACTCTGGGAGGGCTGAGAAATCAAACTTGGAGGCTGTGCAGCCAGGGATAGGGTTTCAGATGAAGTATGGGAAGCCCAGTTAAATTTGAATTTTATTTGGAACATACTTATTTGTTGTTTATCTGAAACTCAAATTTAATTGAGCAGCTTGTATTTTTATTTCCTGTATCTGGCAATCCTAGCCAAGGGTCATGCCTAAATTATACCCAGATGATTCCAGCAGACGGAGTCCCTACACCAGCAATGCTGCTCACCCCCCACTCTGGGCATGGGATGCCCTTTCCCCCGCACTGTGTCTCTGCCAGCTCTGACTCTGAAAGTCTAGTGTCTCCTGCTCAATTTGTTCCTCACAAAGTGGGTGGCCATGGACTCTGATGGTATTCATGCCTAGGGAGGCAGGTGGGCCCAGGGAATAACAGTCCAGGCAGTGGGTCTTACATGAAGCCCACTCTTCACAGACACAGACATACCGTGCACTAGGCCAGCAGCTCTGGAGACTTGTGGCTGCCACAACTCTGCTCCAGGTTACAAAGGGAGAAACTTCCCTTTGAAATTTTTTTTCTGGATTATCCTTTTGAATCACTTCTTATTTCAGAGTTTTATAATGCATTTTCCAAGAGTTGGTCTTTAAACCAAAGGTTAGAAATTATAAACTGGTATCTTTTCTGTTAATAATAACCCCCCTGTTGCTCAGTGTAAAAACAGCTTGGAGAAGGTGTCTGACTGCCTCTAACTTCACGAGGGGGAAGGAGATTCCTGTGAGGCGGAGGTCAGACATACCTCCTCTCTCTGCCATCTCTACCAACTCTGACACCAACTGTCCCATGGCATGCTCTACTTCTCTGCTGTGTTCGATAATTTATTGCAATGGCCACATATGACTCACAGACAATACTCACAATTATGGGGTTTATTAGGAAAGTTACAGGTTACAGTTCAGGCTCAGGAGCAGTCAGGATACAATTCTTCCATCAGGGCAGCCTCTTCCTAGCTAAGCTCACAGGCATACCTCTCTCTGGCCCCCCAAAGGCACTCAGCTTTCTTGCTTCATGAGCTAGGAAGCCCATTGTGCTGTCTTCTGCCACCGGGTCTTTGCTGCCAGGTCTCCTGCCACTGCCATCTTCAGGGCTACAGCTCTCTCTCTCTCTCTTTCTCTCTCTCTCTGTGTCTCCTGCTTCCTGGAGCTTCTCAGCACAGGGATCCTGGATCTAAAGGACATGCAGGCTCCTGGCTGTTCTTCGTTGGTGGTGTGGGATCTTCTCTTTTCCACCGCTGGGGGCTCTCATTTCAAGCCCAGCGAGATAGCAAAACCAACCAATCCCTTTGGTGGGCTACAATTACCCTATCTGCACAGTCCCGCCCAATCACCTGGGTGGGAGTTATAAGACCATGGCTAGAAAGGCCACACAAAAGCAATCCATCATACCACACTCAGACTATAGAATCTATTTTTCGTTTAATAGATCACATGGGGAAAGCCTCCCTAAGAGGTTATGTAATTTCTCTTTTTTTTAGGGGGAACTTTAATTTTTTTTTTAATTGAACTTTAGATGAAGGGTTACAGAATTAATTTCTCATCAGACAATTAGTACACACATTGTTGTATGATATTGGTTAACAACCCCATGACATGTCAACACTCTCCCTTCTCAACCCTAGGTTCCCTATTACCAGCTTTCCTGTTCCCTCCTGTCTTCCAGTCCCTGCCCCAGGGCTGGTGTACCCCTTTAGTCTTGTTTTGTCCCATGGTCCTGTTCAATCTTTGGCTGAAGGGTGAACCTCAGGAGTGGCCTCATTACTGAGCTGAAAGGGTATCTGGGCCATACTCTCAGGGTTTCTCCAGTCTCTGTCAGGCGAGCAAGCCTGGTCTTTCTTTTTGAGTTGGAATTTTGTTCTACATTTTTCTCCAGCTCTGTCCAGGACCCTCTATTGTGATCCCTGTCAGAGCAGCCAGCGATGGTAGCTGGGCACCATCTCATTGTACTGGACTCAGTCTGGTAGAGGCTGTGGTAGTTGTGGTCCATTAGTCCTTTGGACTAATCTCTCCCTTGTGTCTTTAGTTTTATTCATTCTTCCTTGCCCCTGAAGGGGTGAGACCAGTGGAGTATCCTAGATGGCCTCTCACAGGCTTTTGATACCCCAGACACTACTCACCAAAGTAGAATGTAGAACATTTTTTTTGTAAACTCTGTTATGCCAATTGAGCTAGATGTTCCCTGAGACCATGGTCCCCACAGCCCTTAGCCCAGCAATTCGGTCCCTCAGGGAGATTGGACGTGTCTATGGAGCTTCCATTGTCTTGCCTTGTACAGGTTGTGCTGGCTTCCCCAGTTATTGTGTACTGTCTTACCCTTCACCACACTTACCACTTATCTTTTGTCTATTAAGTGGTTTTCCATCCCCACCCCTCTCCTCCCTTGTAACCATCAAATATTGTTTCATTTTGTATGTAAACCTTTTTCATGAGTTTTTATAGTAGTGGTCTCATATAATATTTGTCCTTTTGTGATTGACTTATTTCACTCAGCATAATGTCCTGTGCTGAGTTCCTTTCATCTGTGGATTTCTTTTGTTTTTGCAGATTTTGTTTTCATGAAGACTTTATGTTTTTCTTCTTTATTTTGATGTGTAGGTTTGTTAACTTTCTTTGTGGTTACCTTGAGATTTACCCTTATCTTCCTAGGTTTGAGCCAGTCTATTACTACTTGGTATGGCCTTGCCTTCCTCTCCATTAGAAAGTTCTATACCTATACTGTTTCTTCTGTCTTTTATTGTTCTGACATTGTTGTCATTTACAGATTAACCTCTCTGGTTCCCTGTTGCAATTGTTTTGGTTTTGGATAGTCCTTGAGCATTCATTTCTGAGGTTGGTATCTGGCTGGTACAATCTTGCATCCTAGATTCAGGCTGTGGTCTGATGTTTGTCCTCAGACTGAAGGGCTCCCTTTAATAATTCTTGTAAGTTTGGTTTGGTTTTCAAATATTCCCTTAATTTCTGTGTATCTGGAAATATCCTAATTTCACCATCATATCTGAATGAAAGTTTTGCAGGATATATTATTCTTGGTTGGCAATTTTTTACTTTCGAGGTTTTATATATGTCATCCCATTGCCTCCATTGCCTTCATGCCTACATGGTCTCTGGAGAATAATCAGAGCTTAGTCTTATTGTTTCTCCTCTGTATGTGACTTTTTGTTTTTCTTGAGCTGCTCACAGGATTTTTTCTTTGTCTTTGGTTTTAGCGAGTGTGATTATGATATGCCTTGGTGTTTTTCTTTTGCGGTCTATCCTATATGGGGTTTGTTGAGCTTCTTGGATGGTCAGCTTTTCATCATTCATGATATTAGGGAAGTTTTCTGTCAGCAATTCTTCAGTGATCTTCTCTGTGTTTTCTGTTTTCCTTCCCTCTTCTGGAACTCCGATCACCTGCAAATTATTGCTTTTGATTGTATCCCACATAATTCTCAGGGCTTTTTCATTTTTTTTTTCTTCATTCTTTTTTCTGATTTTTCCTCAAACAGAGTTGTATCCAAGTGTTTGTCTTCAGTTTTGCTGATTCTGTCTTCTGTTGTGTCAAACCTGCTCCTCAGTCCTTCTGTGACACTGTCCATTTCTGAAATCTTGTTTATCTTTTGGATTTCTAGTTGTGAGTTTATTTTGGCATTTTGTTCCTGTATTACTTTCCTGAATTGTTGCATTTTTTTGTCTGTATTTTCCATGAGTTTGTCTGCCTTTTCTAAAAATTTTTCTGTTTTTGTCTGCTTTTTGCTTCAACTCTTGGATTGCTCTGATATTAGAGATTTGAATTCTTTGTCAGGTAGTTCTAGTGCCTTTTCTTCTACTGGAAAGTCATCTGGTGTTTTATTTTAGACACATACTGGAACTATCCTGTCCTGTTTTTTATATGTTTTGATATTGTCTGCTGTCTTCAGGGCATTCGGTAGTTATTTTCTTCCTTTCTTGATTGCAGATTTGTTTGTTTTGTGCTGCTTTTTTGTTTTATTTGGTTATGTCTAAGCAGGCAGGCTGTGCATTCTTTGTTGTTTGCTTGTCTGTGGTCATGATACTTTTCACCTCCTTGTCCAATGGGCAGGGCCAGTAATTCAGCTATGGTGCAGCAGGGCAGGTCCAGCTGAAGGGGAGGGGGTTGGGATGAATTGTTTGTGGCACAGGAATCAGTGTTGGGCAGGTTCCAGTAGGCCGTGCCTGTGCTGCTCGGGGGTGTGATGTTTAGTGCACAGTGCAGGTAGGCAGGAAAGAGGGAGGAGGTTGTGATGTGTGGAGCTAATAGGGGTGTGGGAAAGAGGAGAGAGAGGAGAGAAAAACAAGAGCCAAAAACAAACAAGCAAACAAAGAGAAAAACAAAAAGAGTGCTAAGGGAGCTTGCTGTGGAGTGGGGAGATGAGAAACCGAGGAATGGAGAAAAGTGAAAAGAAAAGGGGGGGGGGAGGAGAAAAAAAAACTAGATAAAAATTTAGAAAAGGAAAAATAGCCTCCAGGAGACCCGGAGTCCCACTGGTGGGGCTGCTAAGACTGGAGAAGTGGCTCCTAGGCTGTGCAGTATAGCCTGGCTAGAGGGGGTATAGGTGTCACCCTAGCACCAGGTATTCAGGAGATAGGAAAAGAAGATAAGTATAGAGAGACGAGAAATGAAGACTGACAGAAAGGGGAAAAAGAAAGAGAAAAGAAATGCCCCCAGGAATCCCACCTATGCAGATGCGCAGATTGGGGGCGTGGCTCCTAAGCCGTGCAGTGCATCCTGGCTAGAAGGGGCTCCTAAGCTGTGAAAAGAAAAACAAGGAAAAAAAAAAAAACCCCAGGTATCCCACCAGCATGAAGTCGCAGGCCCAGGGAGTAGTTCCCCAGTGGAGAGTGGCTTCACAGCCTTTCAAAAAGAAGCAAGGATGGCACGCGGAGCCAGGTGTTCCAGAGAAAGGAGGGGGAGGTGGTAGGAGGCACAGAAGAAACCAAAAGAGACGGAAAGAACCAACACCAGCTCAGGGGCCCGGCCAGTGTGGGCAGGGAGAATCCAAGCAGCCTGAGGCCAAAGCAGTTGCCTCTGGAGCAAGAGACTCTAGCTGGGAGGAAGCAGAGGAGGCGGAAGGGGGGGCTAGAAAAGCGTATATCGCTCGTTATGGGGTGTTCTGTCTCCTGCTGGGAACTTCATAAAGCTGCTTTCCCTTACTCCCTGTCTGCTAATCTCTGACGTGGGTGGGCGAATGCAAATGGCACAGACGCTGCACTTCCCAGCCCGCGAAGCCACTGCAGCCAGCCAGCGGGCTCAGAGGTAGAGCAGCAGGGAGAGAATGGGGGATGGGAAAGTGTGTATCGCTGGTTACTGGGTGCTCTGTCTCCTGCTGGGAGTTCGAGAAGCTGCTTTCCTGTGCTCCCTGTCTGCCGATCTTTGACTGGAGTCCAAGATGGTGGATCCGGGCTGATGGGGCCCTCTGCATGTATCTGTCTTCGCTTTCCGTCCTCTGTCAATTTCTTATTCCATTCAGTGCTTGGCTGAGCTCTTACGCTCTTCATTTGGTTCTAGGGAGGACGTTTGTCTCTGTTTTACTTAGTTTTTCAGGTCTTTGCTGTGGAGGGACGGTGTGGCGCTTCTGTCTGTGGCGCCATGTTGGCTGGAAGTCTCTGCAATTTCTCTTTTTTATTAAATAATTACTACAGAATATTTCACCTCATTGTTGTCCTATTTAGTTTGTTCTTATACAGTGAACCTGTGAGAGCTGAAACTGCCTTATTTTTCCTGGTCTTGTATGTTTTCGGCCTTTGACAGGGTGCAATCTTAACCACTTTTCTATTGCTCATTTTAGTGGAAAATACTTGAGTTTTCCTTCTCTAATAGGTTTCTGCCTTACACAGTTTCCAGCTTTTGCAGGTTTTGCCATATTTTTAAGGTTTTCTGCAGTAAGTATGCTTGCTTCTCTTATAATCAGAAAAATATTAAGAAGCATTATTTTTTAAGTCCATTTACTCTGGTTCATGAAGTTTGTTATGACATGGGAATTATTAGAGTGAAGACCTGGTCAGGTATCATGATCTGATACTTGCCTTTTCAGATGACTCATTAATTTTCTCCCAGGAAGACATATCTGTGGCCTACTTATTGGTTCTGACACCTTATTATTTTGTAGGAATTGCTGGTATAATCAAAATTTTTGTTTCCCTTCCTCTTAAAAGACAGTATTTTATTTCATTATTGTATAATTGTTACACAACATATGTCCACACACACAAAAAATCCCTACAGTGTTACAAAAAAGAGTAAAGTAAGAAGTAAAATACTCTCTACTTCCCCCATCCCCTTTCCCTAGAAGTAATAACCAGCAGTTTCTCTGGTGTCCTCCAGATGCATATGCAAACATTTATGTCCATTTCAGAAAACACACAAATGATATCTTACTATATGTGCTAATCTGGTCCTCTTCATTTTTTGCTTTCTGCTCAATGCTATATCTTGACAATAAAGGCAAGATTAAGAAAGTTGTCATTGAAATGAAAAACTTTTTGTAACAAAAGACAACATAACCAAAGCAAAAAAGACAAACCACACCTCAGGAGAAAATATTTGAAATATCAGTCAAGGCTTTCTGTCCAGAATATATGAAGATCTACAGATCATTAATGGGAACATTGGTGGTCACTGGTAGAAACCTCGCCATCCATGTGGGAGGCCTGGGTTTGATTGTTGGCCCGCACCCCTCATGCACAGCCACCACCTGTCGGTGGAGGCTTGCATGTATAATGCTGAACACGTTTCAGCAGAGCTTCTAGACTAAGATGAATTAGGAAGATCTACTTGACGATCTGCTTCCAAAAATTAGCCAGTGAAAACCCTATGGAGCACAATAATCCAATCTGCAGCCCATCATGGGAATGGCACAGGACGTGGCAGCGTTTCATTCCATTGCCCATTAGGTTGCCGTGAGTTGGGGGCTGACCCAAGTCAGTTCTAAAATGGGCAAGATATAAATATAGACTATTTGAAAAAGAAGTCTGAATTGCTGATAAACCTAAAGAAAGATGCTCAACCTCACTAGTAACCAAGAAAACACAAATTAAGACAAAATATTCCATTGTTGAGGCAGGATAGACAGTAGTTAAGAGCCGAATGCTGCAGCCAGACCACTTAGGTTTGAACCTCAGTCTGCCTGGTGTCCTCGGCACGGCGCATAGGGTTCCTTCTCTGCAAGGTGTGAGTAATAGCACCTACCCCCATAGGGTATTTCTCAATTTCAGATATTCTTCAACGTTATTTCTGGTCTGGCTTCTTCTCCTGGAAAGAACCCAGCCTTCCTGACACTAGTATTCAGGCCCCTCTCCACCATTTACTTCAAAGACAATCAGGACTCAACTCATGATGCCCTGCGTCCTTGTTATGTCAATACAGGAAGTACACAAATGAGTTTCACTTAGCCAGACAATCACGGTCAACATCAGCAGTGATAGATCATGTTGATAGTATGTACTTTCGATATCATGTGATAAGAGGAGCATTTTACCTCTGGAGTCGTCCCTTCCAAAAAACCCATGGAGCCAGTCTAATCACGAGAAAAAAAAAAAACTTCAGACAAATCCCAGTTGAGGCACATTCTAGAAAATACTTGATCAGTACTCTTCAACTCTGTCAAAAAGAAGGCAAGTCTGAGAAGTTGTTAGAGTCAAGAGGAGCCTAAGGAGACATGATTAAATGTAATATGGTTTCCTGGATGGAATCCTGGGACAGAAAAATGGCGTAGGTTAAAAACTAAGGTAAATTGGTCCGCTAATTGTGACAGATGTACCACGTTAAGATGTTAATACAGTAATAGGGGAAGAGGAGTGCAGGGTATATGAGAAGCGTCTGTACTGTCTTCACAGTTTTTCTATAAATCTAAAACTGTTCTAAAATAAAAAAGTTTATTTAACTATTTCAGGAAGGGATGTAAAATTTCTCATAGTGTCAGTAATAACTTTCTTCCAAAGCTGTTCATAAGAGGTCAGGATAAAGTGAAGTTTTACCACATTCATGTCTCCATTTAGCCTATTCTTGAGAATGCCTTTTTCACATATACAGGCAATATGGTGGCCCCTATGAATTGCTGTCATCATTATCAAGTTTTAAAATAACATTTGTTGGAATTTCTAAATAATTTAACCAAAATTATAATTACTCCTTATATTATCTGCATAAACCAAGAACTGTCAGTTGCTGTCAAGTTAATTCCAATTTATGGCGACCTCATTTGTGTCAGAGTAGGAAGCCTAATAGGGTTTTCAATGGCTGATTTTTTTGGAAGTAGATAACCAGGCCTTTCTTCTGATGCACTT
This sequence comes from Elephas maximus indicus, assembly GCF_024166365.1. Lineage (NCBI taxonomy): Eukaryota > Metazoa > Chordata > Mammalia > Proboscidea > Elephantidae > Elephas > Elephas maximus. The sequence goes on along the minus strand of NC_064839.1, from coordinate 40,676,922 downwards.
CTGGATAGACTCAAACCACCAACCTTTCAGTTAGCAGCTGAGTGCTTAACTGTGCCACTCTTAGGCTGATATTTTAAGATCAAAGAGTAGTAGGAAAGTAACATGGAAGTGCTACCCAGTATATAAGTAATCTCCCCAATCTAGGCTGCAAATCCAAGTAATCATTCCTAGAAATAAGGATACACTTTTGAAATAACATTAATACCTGTGGTCACTATTTTCAGAAATGGCAGCAACCTTAAATGGATTGTGACCCAGTTAAAAGCACACACATATACATGGGAAATACCATTTTCCACCTATCAGATTGGCAAAGATTAAAAAATTAGATAAAAGAAATCATCAAATACCCAACCCTTTGACTCAATTTCATTTGTAGGAATTTATTCCTCAGATGTACTTATATAAATGCATGAAATATGAGAATGTTTACTTTAGCATTGTTTATTATAGTGAAAAAGAAATGGAAGCAACCTAAATAAGTGTTGACCAGTACGGGACTGATTAGATAAGTACAATGGAATATACTACAGTACCTTTGGAAAAACATGGAAGCAAATTGTATGTGCTGCCATATGTATATTGTTAAGTGAAGAAACATTGTGGTCCTGTTTCCTTCTTTTTTTGAAATATGCATATCCACTTATAAATGCATAGAAAATTTCTGGAAGGATATGCTGTTAATAGCAATTTTTTCTGGAGAGTAGGCCTGGGGAGATGAGGTAGGAAAGAAGTTTTGCTTTTTTACTTTTAATTTTTTGTACTGTTTGAATTTTGAAAAATATGTTGCTTTGACCTTTTAAATTAAAAAACTAGTTAAATATTTCAAAGCTTCCTTGCCAAAAAAAACTTTTTTTAAAGACAAAAAAAGAGGAAGATTTGACTGGCTGCTCATTGTTTGATGGGAAAGAATTATGTGTACTGGAGGCAGCACTCAGCAAGGGCTTCCCAACTCAACCATCTATCACTGGGTAGAAACCACCGCAGTTCCACTACTTTATTTTAAATAAGATGGCTCTACCTGGAGGAAAATGTTTAAAAAAAAAAAATTTTTTACATAGGTCTAAAAAGCACACACCCAAAGGATATGTGCTTACGTTTCTACAGCTCTGTTTAACAGATTTATTACTAGGTAATTTTTATGGGCGCATTTTACATTTCCCATGTTATGTATCAGTACAGTTTGAAGAAATCAGCCTGTCATTACTTTAAGGTTAATTGCTTAGTTAATAGGTAGTGACAATTAGAATTACATTTTCAGAGTCCTTCCCTAAAGAGCTTAAGGCATTATGGATTTGCATAGTGTCGCGAGGAAGAATCTTATAGACTACTCCACACTATTTGTGTCTTTCCACAATGTCTTTATTTTTAGGTCTTATATTAATTTCATTAATTCATTAAACACAAACACATATTAGCAGGTTCTTGGCTATCCTGGACACCAGAGATCTCAGATCACCCAAGAGGGGAGAAATGAAAGAGACAGGTCAAGCTTATGGCAAGCGAGGACAGCAATTAGATGGTGCAGTTCGATGATGGGGCTCAATGGTTGGCGATGATCTCCAGTCTCTATGGTTAGTGATGGTCTCTGGATCACACATAGCTCCCAGTGGGCATGTGAGCCTGGTGTTAGGAGGGTCCATGAGTAAGCCACGTGTCCACTCCGTTCAACGTCTCTTGAACTAGGAGTAAGCCTGGGATGAGCTGCCGCTGCCCACTGCTTCCTAAGTTCTCAAGGTATGACCGAGAGCCAGACAGTAGGAAGGTCTACAAGTAAGCCCGGGATGAGCTGCCACTGCCTGCTGCTTCATAACCATTCCGTCCAAAGTCTCTTGAACTTAGGAGAAGCCCGGGCGAGCTGCTGCAGCCCACTGCTTCCTAAGTTCTCAACATATGACCAAGTGGCTCTGGGAACGCTCCGAGCACTGTTGTCTCCTTTTGTTGCTTCTTTTATAACATTGGAGCTCTTTGAGCTCATCTGGTTGATGTTGATAAAGCCTGGTGACATTATGTGGGTTTCTTCTTGATGAAGTCTGTCAGTCTCTCTGCTTGTCCTGATATGACTGTTTTCCTCAGTCAAGCCCACAATGTCTTTTTATCTCTTGGGCCTGCTCCCCTCATTATAGACTGAACAGAAGATCACAGTCACACTTGTCCAGACATGTCCCAACATATCTCTTAAGCCTGCTCTCCACACAACATGTCTCTTATGCCTGCTTTCCACACATAGTTCTTAAAATAATAATGCCACTCAAGAAAACTTGACTCTTCTTCCAAACTATTCTCAAAAGCCAGTTATAAAGAGTAAAAGTGAGGAGTGAGGTTTTAACTCAAATCAGCTGAGGCTGATTCCAGGAAACTCTAATTCAAGAAGCATGCAGTGATTTGCTCATGATAGTAAGTAAGAAAGGTATGAAAAAGCAGTTGTATGCATGTTAGCATTCCAATTTTGTAAAACAAAAAACTGAACATATATGCATTTATATTCATGGAAAAATAACTGGGGATTTTTGGAACATGGTATACTCAAACAGATCCTGCCACTTTCCACCAAGCAGCTGCTGAGGCCTGTGGGCAGCTGGGTGTAGGTGAGCACTTGGGCCCACTCCTCTAGCTGGGCAAGTGCTTGGCCACCAGCCAAAGGCCCTGCAGGGTGGACCGAGAAGATCCCTGGACCCAGTGAGTGGAGGTTTACACTGGCCTTGTACACAACGCCTAGGTCTCCAAGGCCCCAGGAGGCCAAGAGTTAACACAGGTAAGCTGAGTGGGGGAGGATACCTGAATGAATGAAATTAATACTGGTTACAGAAAAAAAAAAAAAAGGGAAATGAATGTTGAGAAACTGACCCCCAAGCCCACTGTGGGAAGGAATCACTAATGAGAGATGAGCTATGAATATTAGGGGCAGAAGCCATTGTTTTTAAAGTTTTAAAGAAAACCCCTGTCAATACCCTCCAGCCAAGACAATCGGGAACACACCTGTAGATAACAAAATTGGGAGAGAATTCGCACCCAGGAGCCCTGGGGCATCTCACAAAGAGGTGCTATAAGGGTCTTATTACAGGACTCATACTGTTGGCTTGCATGTTGTGATGCTGGAAGCTATGCCACATCACATACCGGCAGGGTCACCCATCATGGACAGGTTTCAGTGGAGCTTCCAGACTAAGACAGACTAGAAAGAAGGACCTGGCAATCTACTTCTGAAAAAATTGACCAGTGAAAACCTTATGAATAATAATAAAAAAAAAAAATTTTTAAATAGGAGCGGAATATTGTCTGATACAGTGCCTCAAGATGAGTCCCTCGGGTTGGAAGGCACTCAAAATACGACTGGAGAAGAGCAGCGTCCACAAAGTAGAGTCGACCTTAATGACAAGTGTGGAGTAAAACTCTCAGGACCTTCATTTGCTGATGTGGCACAACTCAAGCTCAGAAGAAACAGCTGCAAACATCCATTAATAATCGAACCATGGAATGTACAGAGTATGAATCTAGGAAAATTGGAAGTTGTCAAAAATGAAATGGAATACATAAAAGATTGATTAGTGAGCTGAAGTGCACTGAACTGGAATTGGCTATTTTGAATCAGATAGTCATATGGTCTACTATGCCAGGAATGACAAATTGAAGAGGAACGGTGTTGTGTTCATCCTCAAAAAGAACATTTCCTATCCTAAAATACAAAGCTGTCACTGATAGGATAATATTCATGCACCTATAAGGAAGACCAGGTAATAGGGCTATTACTCAAATTTATGCAGCAACCACTAATGCCAAAGATGAAGAAATTGAAGATTTTTACCATCTTCTGCAGTCTGAAATTGATCAAACATGCAATCAAGTTGTGTTGATAATTTCTGGTGATTGGAACTTGAAAGTTGGAAACAAGAAGGATCGGTAGTTGGAAAACATGGCCTTGGTGATAGAAACAACACTGAAGATCACATGAGAGAATTTTGCAAGACCAGCAACTTATTCATTGGAAATACCCTTTTTGAACAACATAAACGGCAACTATACTCATGGATCTCGCCGGATGAAATACACAGGAATCAGATCAACTACATCTGTGGAAAGAGATGATGGGAAAGCTCAATATCATCAGTCAGAACAAGGCCGGGACCGACTGTAGAACAGACCATCAGTAGCTCATATGCAAGTTCAGGTTGAAACTGAAGAAAATTAAAACAAGTCCACAAGAGCCAAAATATGACCTTGAGTATATCCTACCTGAATTTAGAGACCATCTCAAGAATAGATTCAATATATTGAACATTAATTATTGAAGCCCAGATGAGTTGTGGGTCAACATCAAAGATATCATCCATGAAGAAAGCAAGAGGCCATTAAAAAGACAAGAAAGAAAGATCAAAATGAATGTCAGAAGAGACTGAAACTTGCTCTCGAACACAGAGCAACTAAAGCAAATGGAAGAAATGATGAAGTAAAAGAGCTAAATGGAAGATTCCAAAGGGCAGCTCAAGAATTTAAAGTATTATAATGAAATATGCAAAGACCTGAAGTTAGAAAACCAAAAGGAAGAACACACTTAGCATTTCTCAAGCTGAAAAGACCTGAAAAAAAAAATTCAATCTTTGAGTTGCAATATTGAAGGATCCTATGGGCAAAATGTTAAATGACTCAGGAAACATCAAAACAAGATGGAAGGAATACACAGAGTCTCTATGCAAAAAAGAATTCATCAATGTTATTCCATTTCAGGAGGTAGCATATGATCAAGAACACATGATATTAAAAGAGGAAGTCCAAGCTGCACTGAAAGCATTAGTGAAAAACAAGGCTCCAGGAATTGACAGAATACCAAATGAGATGTTTCAACAAACGAATGCAGGGCTGGAGGTGCTTACTTGTCTATGACAAGTAATTTGGGAGACAGCTACCTGGCCAACCGACTGGAAAAGATCCATATTTGTGCTCATTCCAAAGAAAGGTGATCCAATGGAATGCGAGAATTATCAAACAATATTATTAATATCACACACAAGTAAAATTTTGCTGAAGATCATTGCAAAGCAGTTGCAGCAGTATATCAACAGGGAACTGCCAGAAATTCAAACCAGATTCAGAAGAGGACGTGGAAAGAGGGATATAATTACTGATGTCGGTTGGATCTTGACTGATAGGAGAGAATACCAGAAAGATGTTTACCTTTGTTTTATTGACTTTGCAAAGGCATTCGACTGTGTGGATCATAACAAATTATGGATAACTTTGCGAAGAATGGGAATTCCAGAACACTTAATTGTGCTCATAAAGAGCCTGTACCAAGAGGCAGTTGTTCAAACAGAACAAGGGGATACTGCGTGGTTTAAAATCAGGAAAGGTATGTGTCCGGGTTGTATCCTTTCACCATACTTATTCGGTCTGTATGCCGAGCAAATAATCTGAGAAGCTGGACTGTATGAAAGAGAGTATGGCATCAGGATTGGAGTAGGATTCATTAATAACCTGCAATATGCATATGACACAGCCTTGCTTGCTGAAAGCAAAGAAAACTTGAAGCACTTACTGATGAAGATCAAACTATAGCCTTCTGTATGGATTACACTTCAACATAAAGAAAACAAAAATCCTCACAACTGGACCAGTAAGCAACATCATGATAAATGAAGAAAATGTTGAAGTTGGCAAGGATTTCATTTTACTTGGATCCACGATCAACACCCATGGTAGCAGCAGTCAAGAAATCAAAAACAACGTATTGCTTTGGGCAGGTCTGCTGCAAAAGGCCTCTTTAAAGCTAAAAAGCAAAGATGTCACTTTGAGGACTAAGGTGTGCCTGACTCAAACCGTGGTATCTTCAGTTGCCTCATATACATGTGAAAGCTGGACAGTGAATAAGGAAGACTGAAGAAGAATTGATACCTTTGATTTATGGTGTTGGTGAAGAATACTGAATATACCATGAACTGCCAGAACAAACAAGTCTTTCTTGGAAGAAATATACCCAGAATGCCCCTTGGAAGCAAGGATAGCAAGATTTTGTCTCATGTACTTTGGGCATGTTATCAGGGGGGACCAGTCCCTGCAGAAGGACATCATGCTTGGTAAAGCAGAGGGTCAGTGAAAGAGGAAGACCCTCAAAGAGATGGATTGACGCAATGGCTGCAAGGATGGACTCAAGCATAGCAACAATTGTGAGGATGGTGCAGGACCAGACAGTGTTTCATTCTGTTGTCTGTAAGTGTCTTTATGAGTCAAACTAACCAGATGGCACCTAACAACAGCAACACTGGTACCAGTTAGTTGATATTGGGTGAGGTCATGAAAGTGGAGGCTTATGCTGGATTGGATATTATGTTGCTGTTGGAAGCAAGGATGATTCTATGATTGGGTGTTGGCTTAGGCTGGTTCTCTAGAAAAGCAAAACCAGTAAACTATATAAATATATATAGAGAGAGATTCATATCAAGGAAATGGCTCACACGATTGTAGAGGCTAGAACATCCCAAGTCTATGGATCAGGATAGAGGCTTCTAGATTCATGTAGCTGCAGGGGCTGGTGAACCCAAGACTGGCAGGTTGGAGAACTGGGCTCCCGCTCTCAGGCTGTGAGGATTGATGCAGATAAGCTGATAGCTCAAGTCCCAAGAGCCGGAGGTCAGACGAACAGGAGGTAGCCGCAGGATCCAAAGTGAGTAAAAAACCAGAATGTTTGTTTGTATTTGGATGCAGGCCACACCCCCAGGAAACTCCCTTTCAACTGATTGGCTACGCATACAGATTCCTTCATGGGAGTGATCACATATAAACACTGAGAATCATGGCTCAGCCAAGTGACATGCGATATTAACCTTCACAAGTATCTTTTTTTTTTCCATTAAAGAAATTTTTTGTTGTGGTAAAAATATATATAACAAAATGTCTGTCAATTTTACAGTTTCACATGTTCAGTTCAGTGACTTTGATTACATTCATCATGTTGTCCTACCATTACCACTATCCTTTTCCGAATTCCCAATTCCAGTACCATTAACAGAAACTCAGTGCCCTCTAAGCATATGATTGGATACCTTAATCAACCTTAACTATAGGGCGGGAGACTAAGACAAGATTAGAGCTATAGTCGGTAAAGAATCAGCACTCACTCATATTAGCAGGGAGAGTCAGATGGTTGGTATTTTGTGGCTTGAATGATGTTCAGGATTTGTCTGTTTTCAGACATGATTACACGATTGTATAGTGACCTTGTGTGATGTTGACCAGGAGTTCTTTTTAGGTTCATCTAAACATTGAGACTCACAGGCCACCATAGGCCACACTTGGCATCAGACTCATTAGAAGAGTATAAGCCAGGAACGAGCTTACCACAGAGCAGTGTCAGGCACTAACTACTCTTTAATGTGTGCCGTCCTTAAGCACCCAATGCAGCAGCCAATACAGCTTTCCACGAGTCTCCTCTGGGTGACTGCTGGAATGTGAAAGAAGACTCACATAGGGATGGGGCCGGATTGGCCCTGGCTTAGAAATCTCATGGCCCACAGGAACCCCAATATCTCTGGTAACAACCCTACAGGCTGAACTCCCAGGCTCCCCAAGGACCTGCCCGGTTAGCAGGAGTCACTATACTCAGAGACACCTGAAAACACTGCGTCTACCAGGTATTTACATCTCTGCCAGTTCAGATGGAATTTACCAACCACCAGCATTTTTATCATGAGCAATGTTGCCCAGTCACACAGTAGACACATCTTTACCAGGTTTTCCAGGGAACACAGCTAGAAAATTAACAGAGGGTCACATTCTCATGCAGAAGGGAAAGGTTTTGTTTGCTCTTTGTCCACAGTATATAAATAATTTAGCATATATGCTTCCAGATTTTTTCCAGGAAAGGTACAGTTTTTTTTTTAACTATTTTTTTCATTGTGGTAAAACTATACACAAAGCATTTGCCAGTTCGGCAATTCTACATGTAGAGTTCAGTGGCATTGATTACATTCTTCTTGTTGTTCAGCCATTCTCCCTATCCTTTCCCAATCATTCCACCCATTAACATAAACTCAGTGTCCTCTAAGCAAAACTCCCCCTTTTCCCCTCCCTCCCACCACTGGTAATCATTAATAATCTTTGGTTTCTATATATTTGTTTATTCATATAAGTGAAATCATACAATATTGTCCTTTTCCTACCAACCTGTTTCACTCAGCATAATGTTTTCAAGATTCATCCACATTGTGGCATGCATCAGGACTTCAGTTCTCTTTATGGCTGAGTAGTCATATGTATAGTATTTATCACATTTTTGTTTATCCTTTTAGCTTTTGATAGACATTTCCATTGTTCTTGCCTCTTGGCTCTTGTGAAAAGTGCTACAGTGAACATTGGTGTACATGTTTCTGTTTGGGTTCCTGCCTTCACTTCTTCTGGGTCATCTAGGATTGGGATTGCTGGGTCATATGGTGACAGGTACAATTTTTATAAAATGAACAGAGTGGGGAATACACTTAGGACAGATAACTGTGACAAAGAGCAGGAAGCTGGAGAATGCAGTATATATTCTGAGGACAGCCAGGAGAGCAATGTCAGCGGAGCCTTCCAAGGTAGGCCAGATTGTTGTTGTCAGGTGCCATCAAGTTGGTTCCGACTCATAGCGGCCCCTTTTGTAACAATGGAGCATTGCTCTGTCCTGTGCCATCCCCACAATAGTAGATATATTTGGGCCCATTGTTGCAGCCAGTGTGTCATTTCATCTCATTGAGGATCTTCCTCTTTTTTGCTGCCCCTCTACTTTAACAAGCATGATGTCCTTCTCCAGGGTTTGGTCCCTCCTGATAATATGCCCAAAGTAAAGGAGACGAAGTCTCGCCATCCTCACTTCTAAGGAGGTTTCTGGCTGTACTTCCAAGGCCAGATTATGGAATGTCTCGATTATCAGATTCACTTATTTGGGCTTTTATCCTTCTGTCTACAGGCAGACATGGGAAGTTTCTGAGATTAGGGATATGAGCTGGCAACTGTAGGCATCAAGTTTTGAGTAAGGAAGAGACAAGGCAGGGAGACCAGTTCTGAGACCGTTGTTTTCAATAGGAAGTGGTTGTGGCTTCAACTACGGCAGTAGCAATAGGAATTTAAAAGAAAAAAAAAAAAAAACAGATGTAAAAGACTTTATGAAGGAGGAGTCAGCAGCCTAAATTAGTGATCAATTGAAGTAGTTACTTTTTTGTTATAAATACCAGTATTCTTTTTCAACTCTTGAATTGACATTGACGTGAAATTTTCCCATCTATTTTTAACCTTTTTCCTTTCTTCTTAAATGGTTATTGTCTTAGCCGTCTAGTGCTGCCATAACAAAAATACCACAAGTGGATGGCTTTAACAAAGATAAATTTATTTCCTCATAGAAAAGTAGACTAAAAGTCCAAATTCAAGGTGTCACCTCCAGGGGAAGGCCTTCTCTCTCTATTGGCTCTGGAAGAAGGTCCTTGTTCTCAATCTTCCTGTGGTCGAGGAGCGTCTCAGGCACAGGGACCCTGGGTCCAAAGGACACACTGTGCTCCTGGTGCTGCTTTCTTGGTGGTATGAGGTCCCCAACTCTCTGCATGCTTCCCTTTTATCTCTGGAGTGATAAAAGTTGGTGCAGGCCACACCCCAGGGAAACGCCCTTTACCTTGGATCAGGGAACTGATCTGAGTGAGGGTGGTGTTACAATCCCACCCTAATCCTTTTAACATAAAATTGCAATCATAAAATGGAGGACAACCGTACAATACCGGGAAGCATGGCCTCACCAAGTTGATACACACATTTTTGGGGGGACATAATTCAATCCATGACAGTTAAGCTAAGCTTTTAGGCTGAAGAAAGAAGCATTCCATGAGGATAATATTAGCCTACACAAGGCCCACTTCTTTATATAGTAATTTTTGTTCAACAGATGGTTTGGCAAAGAGCAAGTATAAACTGTCAAATGAATCAACATTGGTTTATGAGTGATTCTGGTCCATTGCAAACATTATTTTACATTCAGAGAGATAAAGCTGAAAATGTCTGTCTAGGTCTATAGCATTAATGATCCAGCTCTAGTGTTCTGCAATGTTTATATTCCTATCATAATCTTTCTAAATCCATGATGCTTTGCCAACTCCTAACGGAATGGAGAGGAAATTTGTCCAATACAAAAGATGTGTTCCAGGGCACATATTTAGATACGATATTAAACCTCTGTTTTTCCAAATAGAGTTTCTGCATAAAAACTTTCAAGATTTTGATTCTTTAAGAAAATTATTTATAAAAAACATTTCTACTTGTAACAGATCAAAGGAATTTTCTAAGGGTCCATTTAAAATAAAGTGCATCTTACTATCCCACAGATCCTTGTGGTTCTGTTTATTTTCTATCTTTTTTTTTTTCCGTTGTTCATATTTGATAATTTCTGTTGATCTGTATTTAAGGTCACTGACTCTTTCCTCTGATATGTACATTTCTGCTATGGACCTATCCAGTGCGTTTAAAAAGTCAGTTATTGCATTTTTCAGTTCTAAAATTTTCATTTGGCTCTTTATATCTTCTCTTTCTCTGATAAAACTTTCTATTTTTCCATTGGCTTCAAAAGTCTTTGTGATTTCATGAGGGAGCATTTTAAATTGCTGCTTCATAATTTTTGTCAGATAATTCCATTTGTGTAATCCTCAGTGCTGACATCTGTTGATTATTTTTTCTCATGATTGTTGAGATTTTCCTGGTTTTTATATATTGAATAATTTTGGATTGTGTCATGGATTGAATTATGTCCCCCCAAAAATGTGTGTATTAACTTGGTTAGGCCATGATTCTCAGTATTCTGTGGCTGTCCTCCATTTTGTGATTGTAATTTTATGTTAGAGAGGATTAGGGTGGGATTGTAACACCCTTATGAGGTCACATCCCTGATCCAACATTTAGGGAGTTTCCCTGGGGTACGGCCTACACCACCTTTTATCTCTCATACCACCAAGAAAGCAGAGAAAGTCTTTTGGACCTGAGGTTCCTGTGCTGAGATGCTCCCAGACCAAGGGAAGACTGATGACAAGGACTTTCCTCCAGAGTTGACAGAGAGAGAAAGCCTTCTCCTGGAGCTGATGCCCTGAATTTGGACTACTGGACAGTGAGAGAATAAATTTCTCTTTGTTAAAGCCATTCACCTGTGGTATTTCTGTTACAGCAGCACTAGATGACTAAGACAGGTTGTATCCTGGACATTCTGACTATTATGAGACTCTGGGTCTTGTTAAAATTTTATGGAGAATGTTGATATTTTGGGTTTTAGCAAGCAGCCGACCTTGTTAGGTTCAGGTTGCAAATTCCAGCCTACCTTTTTTGGGCTGTAGTTCCAATGTCGGTTTAATTTTTAAAGCCTTTGTAATGCTATTTGAACCTGGCTGGGACCTGGCAGTGGTCCATTTGTTGGTTCTCAAAGTTCCTGGTATACTGAATAGGATCACGTACCTGTATATGTACTTTGGAGGTGAGCCCAGGCATTCATAAACAACTTTATGGGGTTGCTTTACAGAGTTCTCTCCTCTCCAAAATCTCCTTGGTACTCTCTGGTTCCCTGGAGTTTTGGCCCTCTGGCTAGAAATGATGTGCACTTCTGTGGCTACGCTTGTGTCCTGGGCCAAGCAACAGGTGGACTGAAGGAAAAAAATGGCTGGGGGTAGATTCCACAAACCACAGCTCCACTGAACTGAAAAGAAGATTCCCTCCCTCAGAATTTTGGCTCTTGTGGGCTTCTGTTGTTGGACCACCATGGCCAGCCACCACAGGATTGCTTTGGGGCTGGAACAAAAGAGAATGGAGGTAGAGAAAAAATCTGGGGTGGGAGGTAGTTTTACACACTCTTCTCTGAGCATGAGGAGTTGCTTTTCGGCCCCTCAAGTCTGTAGCAGAGAGCTTCTCCTAGAGTTTTCTCTGTGGCCCAGGGCCCACTTCCATGTGTACAGAGTGTTCAGTTCAGGCTCATCAGTCAGTATTCAAATTTCCTGACTGTGTCACAAACATGTATTCAAATCAGGACCCGAACAAGGTCCACACATTAAATTTATTGCTCTGTCTTTCAAGTCTATTTTAATAATCTAAAGGATCTATAAATTTCTTCCTTCTTTTATTCTTACAATTTAGTATCTGCCAAAGAACAAATCAATTTTTTTTTCTTTCAGTATTTTCTTGCAATTCATTTGTTGAAGAACAGTTTTCCTGTAGAATTTACCTTATTCTGGAGTTTGCTGATTGTGTCCCTACGTATTTCCTATGAACAGAGTGTTAGATCTAGAGTAGGGTTGCCAGATCACATACGGCACACCCAGTTAGATTTCCAATTCAGATAAACAGCAAATACTATTTTAGTATAAGTATGTCCCATGCAATATTTGGGTGCCTTGTACTTTTATTTGGTAAATATGGCATCCTTAGTCTAGAGAACTGATCACCTTCAGATTTAGTTTTGGCAAGACTACCTTATAGAAATTGTTGTGTTTATTGCCATCCAAACAAAAAAACCAAACCCATTGCCATGGAGTCAGTTCCGACTCATCATGACTCCATGTGCTACAGAGTAGAACTTCTCCATAGGATTTTATTGGGTGCAGCCTTTACAGAAGTGAATTACCAGGTCTTCCTTCCATGGAGTTGCTGGGTGTGTTTGAACCGCCAACCTTTAGGTAGTAGTTAAACCGTTTGCCCTCCCTAGGGACTGTACTTCCGTCAGGAGACATACAATGTCTCGTTGTTCTTCTTTGTGTGGTGTTAAGAATAATCAGTGGATTCAGGTTTCATCAGCTGGATCCATGCATTTTAATATATCTTGTCAGCTTTTACCCTGATAGTTTTAGCATCTAATGATCATTGCCCAAAATCATTATTTCTTTAGAGTGTACAGAATGGTGATATTCCAAATCTGTTATTCCTTCTGTATTAACTTACCTTATTGTACAGTTCATATAGGAAAGTTAATATCCTTTTTTAAGTCCAATTTTTGCAAGCGCCTAAGAGGGATCCTTACAAATCTAAGAATAAAATCTTGCTAGGGATTTAGGCAGCTGTTATAAATCCAATAAGTCAAAACATATGTTTAGTAGAATCAAAATTTTAAAAAATCAGACCTCTTCAGCATTTAAACTTTGATTGCATAATTAGTGAAATCTTCCTAAGTATTACAATTCAACTTGTATGTTAAGTTTTCTAATACGTCAGATTCTCTGAAATATTTCAAATCACAGAAAACTGAATAAAGCATATAAAAAGAAATACAATGATTATGCAACTTTTATCTCAGAATTATATCAAAACTATTACCACAGTTTATATCAAAACTTATTGTTTCAACACCTGTGTGCCTATAGCTTATCTTCCTAGGATTGCAAACTCACTTATACAACTGATGGGAGCTGAGTGAGCATCTCAAGCTTGTACCACACCTGAGAGGAACTCCAGGCAAGTGGCCAAGCAGGACACCCAGAACATAGGCACTTGTGTCCATCAAACTGCAGATAGTGCTGACACCTGTGGATGGTATTGAAGGAAGGCCTGGGTCTTCTCAGTGCTCAGGCCTTTCTCATTGGCGGGCTTTCAAGCTCACATCTTTAAACTGTAATTCATTACAAATTACTTGACTCAGAGCATCACACATTCTGATCATCTTTCAAATTTCTTCCTTGCCAATCTTCACTTTCTGATTCAGGTAGATGGAACTTAGGAACTCCTTTTCCCCAACCCTCAACTGCCAACCTGAATCCCAGCTAATCTTCCTGCTTCCTATTACAAGCTCATTGAATTCTGTACTCTCTTTATGATTTATTTCTATATCCACCTCATCAGCCCCCATTTCAGAGTTGTCCATTGAAACATTGAACTTAGAACCCCTAATAAAAAATAAAGTGTCCTTTTGTCAAGTTTCTCATTCTTACTGATATTTTTCAAGTAAAGAAATGTTGTTGTTAGGTGCTATTGAGTTGTTTCTGACTCAAAGCGACACTGTGTACAATAGAATGAAACATTGCCCAGTCCTGTGCCATCCTCACAATCATTTTTATGCTTGAGGCCATTGTTGCAGCCACTGTATCAATCCATCTTGTTGAGGATCTTCCACTTTTTTGCTCACCCTCTACTTTACCAAGCATCATGTCCTTCTGCAGGGATTGGTCTGTCCTGGTAACATGTCCAAAGTATGTGGGATGAAGTCTCACCATCCTTGCTTCCAAGGAGCATTCTGGCTGTACTTCTTCCAGGACAGACTTGTTTGTTCTTCTGGCAGTCCATGGTGTATTCAATATTCTTCACCAATACCATAATTCAAAGGCATCAATTCTTCTTCGATCTTCTTTATTCATTGTCCAGCTTTCACATGCATGTGATGCGATTAAAAATATCATGGCTTGGGTCAGGCACACCTTAGTCCTTAAAGTGACATCTTTGCTTTTTAGCACTTTAAAGAGGCCTTTTGCAGCAGACTCGTCCAAAGAAATACATCCCTTGGTTTCTTGGCTGCTGCTTTCATGGATGTTGATTGTGGGTCTAAGTAAAATGAAAACCTTGACAACTTCAGTCTTTTCTCCGTTTATCATGATGTTGCTTACTGATCCAGTTGTGAGGATTTTTGTTTTCTTTATGTTGAGGTGTAATCCATACTGCAGGCTGTAGTCTTTGATCTTCGTCAGTAAGTGCTTCAAGTCCTCTTTGCTTTCAACAAGCAAGGTTGGTCATCTGCATATCGCAGGTAGTTAATGAGTCTTCTGCCAATCCTGATGCCAAGTTCTTCTTCATATAGTCCTAATTCTCAGATTATTTGCTCAGCATACAGATTGAATAAGTATGGTGAAAGGATACAACCCTGAAACACGCCTTACCTGATTTTAAACCACACATTATCCCCTTGTTCTGTTTGAACGACTGCCTCTTGGTCTGTGCACAGGTTCCTTATGAGCACAGTTAAGTGTTCTGGAATTCCCATTTTTCGTGAAGTTATGCATAATTTGCTGTGATCCACACAGTCAGATTCCTTTGCATAGTCAAGAAAACACAGGTAAACATCTTGCTGGTATTCTCTGCTTTCAGCCAAGATCCAACTGACATCAGCAATGATATCCCCCTTTCCATGCCCTCTTCTGAATCTGGCTTGAATTTCTGGCAATTCCCTGTTGATGTAGTACTGCAACGGCTTTTGAATGTTTTTCAGCAAAATTTTACTTTTGTGTGATATTAATGCTGTTGTTCGATAATCTCTGCATTCTGTTAGATCAACTTTCTTTGGAATGGGTACAAATATAGATCTCTTCCAGTCAGTTGGCCAGGTAGCTGTCTTCCAAATTTCTTGGCACAGACGAGTGAGCATCTCCAGCACTGCATCCATTTGTTGAAACATCTCAATTGATATTCTGTCAATTCCTAGAGCCTTGTTACTCACCAATGCTTTCAGTGCATCTTGGAGTTCTTCCTTCAGTACAATCAGTTCTTGATCGTATGCTGCCTCCTGAAATGGTTGAATGTTGACTGATTCTTTTTGGTACAGTAACTCTGTGTAATCCATCTTGTTTTGATGGCTACTGAGTCATTAAATATTTTCCCCATAGAATCCTTCAATACTGCAACTTGAAACGGCCACTGAGAAATTAAACAACTTCCTCATTACAAGTTTTCAGTTGAAAAGGCAGGACTATTTGGGACTAGTTTTCCATAATGGAAACCCTGGTGGTGTAGTGGTCAAGTGCCATGGCTGCTAATCAAAAGGTCGCAGTTTGAGTCCACCAGGTGCTCCTTGGAAACTCTGGAGCAGTTCTGTTCTGTCCTATAGGGTCGCAATGAGTCGGAATCGACTCGACGGCAATGAGTTAATGAGTTTTCCATAACAGTACTAGGCCAAGAGTAGACAACGTGTGATCTGGATGTATTGTTGGGTATATGCCTTAGTTGTCTCGGTAGATGTTTTGTCTCCTCTTTCGCTTCCTGGCTTTAACTCTCCCATTCCCTGAAATCTCTAGGTGAGAGTTCACTGAGGAATATGAAATGATTTACAAAAGACTATGATGAAACAAATTGATTGTAGTATCTGTGTACCTTGAACACAAGGTATTTTTAAAGTCATTGTTTACTGAGTTATATAAAATACCGCCATCTACTTACTGCTGATTAGAATGGACTTTGGGCTTTTAGGTAAAGGTATTGTTTGAAATAAACTTTCTTATTCCTTTTACTATTAAGTAACAACCTTCTCATCTAAAGATGCCACTTATTATCGTCTCTCAGCCCATTTAGCCAATTTCTGTTGTTGACTTGTCTTCTAGAAACACTTTGTTTCTATTACATTTGAAATCAAAACCTATTTTGGAAACCCCTAAATGTAAAAAAATTACATACTTGTCTAATTCCATTCATTAACTTTAAAAATTCTCTATACTCGTTTAGTAGATACATGAGACTAAATGGGCAGCTCCTGTCCAGAGGTGTGATGAGAAGACAGAAAAGGACAGGAGCTGATTGAATGGATGTGGGAAATCCGAGGTGGAGAGGAGGAGTGTGCTGTCACATTATAAAGAGATCAGCTAGGTTCATATAACAATGTGTGCATAAATTTTTGTATAAGAAACTAACTTGAACTATATACTCAAAGCACAGACACACACACAAAATCTATATACTTGTTAAAACAACGTAAAATGGAATCTACAACCTTATGGGGCAGTTCTACTCTGTTCTGTAGGGTCGCTATGAGTTGGAACCAGCTCAATGGCACCTAACAACAAACAACAACACAGGAGCATAAAAGGACCAAAAAAAAAAAAACTCTTTTCCTGTCTCAAGCCACCAAAGCATGGGCTTAGGACTTGGCTTGCCCAGTCACTTACTCCACCTGGGGCACAGAATCTTAAGCTAGTGACATGGAGAGACAGTAATACACTTAGGCCTTGTTCACAGCTATGACGGTGTCCGTTGATGGTGTCCTGTGGTGGCAGTGGTGGTAGCATCCTTGCCAGACAGTTTCTGCTAAAAATGGTGGTTATCTTCTTGTTCCCTGGCCTTGCACAACTGTACTGTTTCCTGTCCTTTTTCCAAGCCTAGTTCTCCCAGCTCTCATCTATTTCTTCCAGAACATTCTCTGTGTAGACTTGGTTTCTGCTGTTTGCAACCAACATTCATGACTAACACAGTTATCTTTGCATACCTAAAGGATGGGGGAAGGGATGCATTAGTAAATGTTGAATGAATGAATGAGATCTTTATAAGAGGTCAACATATCTTATAGAAGGATGAACTAAAAGAGGGAAGTAGGAATAAGAATGAGTACGTTACAGGTATATCTCGAAGGTATTGTGGGTTTGGTTCCAGACCACAGCAATAAAGTGAGTCATACAAACTTTTTGGTTTCCCTGTGCATATAAAATTTATGTTTACACAATACTGTAGTCTATTAAGTATGCAATAGCATTTTGTCTAAAAAAAAATGTACATAGCTGGTAGGAATGTAAAATGGTACAGCCGCTTTGGCGCTTCCTTAAAAAAGCTAGAAATAGAACTACCATATGATCCAGCAGTCCTACTCCTTGGAATATATCCTAGGGAAATAAGAGCCCTCACACAAATAGATATATGCACACCCATGTTCATTGCAGCACTGTTTCCAAACCAAACCCAGTGCCATCAAGTCGACTCCAACTCATAGCGACCCTATAGGACAGAGTAGAACTGCTCCCATAGAGTTTCCAAGGAGCGCCTGGCAGATTCGAACTGCCAACCCTTTGGTTAGCAGCTGTAGCGCAGCTCTGTTTACAATAGCAAAAATATGGAAACAACCAAGATGCCCATCAATGGATGAATGGATAAACAAGTTATGATGTATTTACACAATGGAATACTATGCAACAATAAAGAACAATGATGAATCTGTAAAACAGCATGGATGAATCTGGAAGACATTATGCTGAGTGAAATTAGTTGCAAAAGGACAAATATTGTATAAGACCACTATTATAAGAACTCAAGAAAAGGTTTAAACACAGAAGAAACGTTCTTTGGTGGTTACGAGGGTAGGGAGGGAGGGAGAGAGGTATTCACTAACTAGATAGTAGACAAGAATTATTTTAGGTGCAGGGACGGACAACACACAATACAGGGGAAGTCAGCACCACTGGACTAAACCAAAAGCTAGGAAGTTTCCTGTACACAACCAAACACTTAGAGGGACAGAGTAGCAGGGGTGGGGGTCTGGGGACCATGGTTTCAGGGGACATCTAGGTCAACTGGCATAACAAGCTATATTAAGAAAACATTTTGCATCCCACTTTGGTGAGTGATGTCTGGAGTCTTAAAAGCTAGCAAGTAGCCATCTAATATGCATCAATTGGTCTCAACCCACCTGGAGCAGAGGAGAATGAAGAACACCAAAGACACATGGAAAATATGAGTCCAAGAGACAGAAGAGGCCACATAAACCAGAGACTCAATTAGGCTGAAAGCAGAAGAACTAGATTGTGTCTGGCTACCACTAATGACTGCCCTGACAGGGAACACAGCAGAGAATCCCTGATGGAGCAGGAGAAAAGTGGGATGCAGATCTCAAATTCTAGTAAAAACACCAGACTTATGGTCTGACTGAGGCTGGAGAGACCCCAGAAGACATGGCCCCGGGACTGTCTGTTAGCCCAGAACCAAAACCATTCCCGAAGCCAACTCTTTGGACAAAGATTAGACTGGACTGTAAGACACAAAATGATACTGGTAAGGAGTGTGCTTCTTAGCCCAAGGAGACACATGAGACTATGTGGGTAGCTCTGTCTGAAGGCAAGATGAGAAGGCAGAGGGGGACAGCAGCTGGTTGACTGAACAAGAGAAATACAGTGTGAAGAGGAGGAGTGTGCTGTCACATTATGGGGAGAGTCAACTAAGGTCACAAAACAATGTGTATATAAGTTTTTGTATGAGAAACTGACTTGAATTGTAAACTTTCACTTAAAGGACAATAAAAAATAAAGACAATGTACATAATTAAAAAATATTTTATTGCTAAAAAATACTGATCATCACCTAGCCTTCAGAAAGTCTTAATCTTTTCACCTCAGTGTTGATGGCTGCTGACTGATCAGGGTGGTGGTTGCTGAAGATTGGGGTGACTGTAGCAATTTCTTAAAATAAGACAACAATAAACTTGGCTGCATCAATTGACTCTTCCTTTCATGAATGATTTCTTTGTAGTATGGGATACTGTTTGATAGCACTTTACCCACAGTAGAGCTTCCTTCAAAATTGGAGTCAATCCTCTCAAAAACTTTCTCTGCTTTATCAGCTAAGTTTATGTAATATTCTAAATCCTTTGTTGTCATTTCAACAATGTTTACAGCATCTTCACCAAGAGTAGTTTCCATCTCAAGGAATCACTTTGCTCATCCATAAGAAGCAACTCCTCATCCATTAAAGTTTTAGTATGAGATTGCAGCAATTCAATCATATCTTCAGGCTCCACTTCTAATTCTAATTCTCTTGCTGTTTCCACCACATCTGCAGTTACTTCCCCCACTGAAATCTTTAACCCTTTGAAGTCATCCATGAGAATTAGAATCAACTTCTTCCAAACTCCTGTTAATGCTGATATTTTGACCTCCTCCTGTGAATCATGAATGTTCTTAATGACATCTAGAATGATGAATCCTTTCCAGAAGATTTTCAATTTACTTTGCCCAGATCCATCAGAGGAATCACTATCTATGGCAGCTAAAAAAAAAAAAAAAAATGGCAGCTATAGCCTTATGAAATGTATCAAATAATAAAATTTCAAAGCCAAAACTACTCCTTGATCCATTGGCTGCAGAATGGATGTTATATTAGCAGGCATGAAAACAACGTTAATCTCCTTGTATATCTCCATCAGAGCTCTTGGGTAACCAGGTGCATTGTCAATGAGCAGTAATATCTTGAAAGGAATGATTTTTTTTCTGAGCAGTAGGTCTCAACAGTGGGCTTAAAATACTCAGAAAACCATGTTATAAATAGATGTGCCATCATCGAGCCGTTGTTGTTCCATTTATACAGCACAGGCAGAGTAGATTTAGTATAATTCTTAAGGGACCTAGGGTTTTCAGAATGGTAAATGAGCATTGGCTTCAGCTTAAAGTCACCGGCTGCATTAGCCCCTAACAAGAGAGTCAGTCTGTCCTTTGACGCTTTGAAGCCTGGCATTGATTTCTCCTCTCTAGCTATGCAAGTCCTAGATGCATCTTATTCCAGTAAAAGGCTATTTTGTCTACATTGAGAATCCGTTAGTGTAGCTGCCTTCATCAATTATCTGAGCTAGATCTTCTGGATAACTTGCTGCAGTTTCCACATCAGTACCTGCTGCTTCACCTTGCATTTTTATGTTATGGAGATGGCTTCTTTTCTTAAACCTCATGAACCATCCTCTGCTAGCTTCACACTTCTACAGCTTCGTCATCTCTCTCAGCCTCCATAGAATCGAAGAAACTTAGGGCCTTGCTCTGAGTTAGGCTTTGGCTTAAGGCAATGTTGTGGTTGGTTTAATCTTCTATTCAGACCACTAACACTTGCTCCATATCACCAATAAGGCTGTTTTGCTTTCTTATCATTAGTGTGTTCATTGGAATATCACTTTTAATTTCCTTTAAGCACTTTTCCCTTGCATTCACAGCTTAGCTAACTGTCCTAAGACACCTAGCTTTTGGGCTGTCTTGGCTTTCAACATGCCTTCCTCACTAAGCTTAATCATTTCTAGCTTTTGATTTAAAGTGAGAGACTTGAGACTCTTCCTTTCACTTGAACACTTAGAGGCCATGGTAGGGTTATTAATTGGCCTGATTTCAATATTGTTGTGTCTCAGGGCAGAGGGAGGCCTGAGAAAAGGGAGAGAGATGGGAATAGTCAGTTGGTGGAGTAATCAGAACACACACAATATTTATTAAGTTTGCCATCTTATATGGGCATAGTTCATGGCGCCCAAAAATAATTACAATAGTAATATCCAAGATCACTTATCACAGATCACCATAACAATTATAATAATGAAAAAGTTTGAAATATTGTGAGAATTACCAAAATGTGACACAGAGACACAAAGTGAGCACATGCTGTTGGAAAAATGGCGCTGATAGACTTGCTCGACTCAGGGTTGCCAAAAACCTTCAATTTGTAAAAAACGTAGTATCTGCAAGGTGCATGCCTGATTAAGAATTATGAAAAGCAAGGTGGGGAGGAATAATTTCCTATTGAAATTCTCCTCCTTTCAACTTGCCAGATGTTGTGCTTGTTGTAACATAGAGCCTCTGATGGAGACAGAGCATGGGGTATGAAGTTTCACTCTTAAAAGTTCAGTTTTAAAAAATCCCTTTTCTTGAATCTGAGGCACAGGGCTTCAGCCTTCTCTAGAGCTTCCTATAACTTCCACTATAAGTCTCTCTTCAACAACTGTTTTTCAAACGTAGTAACCTTATCCCCATCTTGGTCTCCAGTTACTCAGCTCATATAGTGACATGCTTATAGGAACTTGCCCTGTGTTCCTCCGTCCTGCAACTTTGACGAAGAGCAAAGATTAGTGTGGCTTCACCTTTCATGAGTCACGCCAAGAGATTAAGAAAGGATTTGACTTGGCTCAGTCATCAAGAAGTATTTTATATCCAAAGACTTCACCAAAAGAGTAAAAAGCTTACCTACAGACTGGGAAAAAGTTTTTAGCTATGACATTTCAAATCAGCATCTGATCTCTAAAATCTACATGATACTGCAAAAACTCAACAACAAAAAGACAAATAGCCCAATTAAAAAATGGGCAAAGGATACGAATAGGCACTTCACTAAAGATGACATTCAGCTAGCTAACCGACAAATGAGGAAATGCTCATGATCATTAGCCATTAGAGAAATGCAAATTAAAACTACAATAAGATTCCATCTCACTCCAACAAGGTTGGCATTAATCCAAAAAACACAAAATAATAAATGTTGGAGATGTTGTGGAGAGACCGGAACACTTATACACTGCTGGTGGGAATGTAAAATGGTACAACCACTTTGGAAATCGATTCGGCGCTTCCTTAAAAAGCTAGAAATAGAACTACTATATAATCCAGCAATCCCACTCCTTGGAATATATCCTAGAGAAATAAGAGCCTTTACATGAACAGATATATGCACACCCATGTTCATTGCAACACTGTTTACAATATCAAAAAGATAGAAGCAACCAAGGTGCCCATCAACAAATGAATGGATAAATAAATTATGGTATATTCACACAATGGAATACTACGCATCGATAAAGAACAATGATGAATCTTTGAAACATTTCATAACATGGAGGAATCTGGAAGGCATTATGCTGAGTGAAATTAGTTGCAAAAGGACAAATATTGTATGAGACCACTATTATAAGAACTCGAGAAATAGTTTAAACAGAGAAGAAAATATTCTTTGATGTTAAGAGAGTGGGGAGGAAGGGAGGAAGAGGGGTATTCACTAATTAGATAGTAGACAAAAACTATTTTAGGTGAAAGGAAAGACAACTGAGAGGTCAGCACAACTGGACTAAACCAAAAGCAAAGAAGTTTCCTGAGTAAACCAAACTCTTCAAAGGCCAGCATAGCAGGGGTGGGGGTTTGGAGATCATGGTTTGGGGGGACATCTAAGTCAGTTGGCATAATAAAATCTATTAAGAACATATTCTGCATGCCACTTTGGAGAGTGGCATCTAGAGTCTTAAACGCTAGCAAGCGGCCATCTAAAATGCATCAATTGGTCTCAACCCACCTGGAGCAAAGGAGAATGGAGAACACCAAAGACACCAGGTAATTATGAGCCCAAGAGACAGAAAGAGCCACATAAACCAGAGACTATATTAGCCTGAGACCAGAAGAACTAGATGGTGCCTGGCTACCACCAATGATGGCACTGACAGGGAACACAACAGAGAACCCCTGAGGGAGCAGGAGAGCAGTGGGATGCAGACCTCAAATCCTCATAAAAATACCAGACTTAATGATCTGACTGAGACTAGAGGGACCCCGGAGGTTATGGTCCCCAGACCTTCTGTTAGCCCAAGATGGGAACCATTTCCAAAGCCAACTCTTCAGACAGGGATTGGACTGGACTATAAGATAGAAAATGATACTGGTGAGGAGTGGGCTTCTTGGATCAAGTAGACACATGAGACTATGTGGGCAGCTCCTGTCTGGAGGGGCGATGAGAAGGCAGAGGGGTCAGAAGCTGGCTGAGTGGACACAAAAATAGAGAGTGAAGAGAAGGAGTATGCTGTCTCATTAGGGGGAGAGTAACTAGGAGGAGTATATAGGTAGGTGTATATAAAGTTTTTATGAGAGACTGACTTGATTTGTAAACTTTTGCTTAAAGCACAATAAAAATTAAAAAAAAAAAGTTTAAAAAATCTCAGTAATTCAGTACTATGATAATCCAGAAGGCATCCAAGTGGGCATTTGACTTAACACAAAATATGAACTAGTAAATGAGCAATGTGAGTGGGAATGCAAGAAAATTGTTGAAACTTTATACGGAAATAAAAATGTTTGCCTCTATTGCAACACATCAGAATAGTTAACTATAAATTATTCTTATGCAGTCAATTCAAGTAGTTTTTTCCTTGAATAATTATTTGATGTTCTTAACAAAGCTAGACTTTCTTTGTTTCTGCACACTGCTTACACTTGTATCAGTCAGGGATCTCCAGGAGATAGACACACTCAAGATTCTGCCTGCTAATTTTTTTTTTTTTTATCAGAAGCTTGTTCCTCTTACTTTTAAATAGCATCTCCACTGCACATTTGCCCTTGGAACAGACTCCAAACTCCCTGCCATGACTTACAAGACTTTCTGTGACCATAAGGATCCTGTCCACATCTGCAGTGTTATCTTTTAACACTGCATACTCCCCTGGCCCAAGGTCACTGGTCTTCTTATTGTGCCTTAAACACATCATGCTTTTAACCACCTCGGGGCCTTTTCGCTTTGCTTAGAACATTACTCCCTAACTCTTCCCATGGCTGGCTACTTCTTATCCTTTATGTCTCAGTTCAAATGTCACCTTCTTCTCTAACCTGTGAGAGTTTCCTATGGCTGCAGTAACAAAGTACCACAAAGTGGGTGCCTTTAAACAACAGAAATTATTGTCTCATAGTTCTGGAGGCTAGAAGTCCAAATCTGTGTCTTTGATGAGCCACGCTCTTTTTGTCTGTACTCAGGAAAGATCCTTCCTTGTGTCTTCCAGCTTCTGGTAGCTCCAGGTGTTTCTTAGAGTTCCTTGGCTATTAGATATATCTTCACATGGGCATCTTCCCTCTGTGCATCTCTCAGTGGATGTTTGTTCTTTTTTAAGGACAGGACTTAGGTTGGATTAGGACTCATCCTACTCCAGTATGACCTCATGTTAATTTACTTGATAACATCTGGAAAGACCCTATTTCCAAAAAAGATCATATTCACAGGTACTGAGAGTTAGGACTTCAACATGTCTTTTTTGCAGACAAAGTTCCTAACACCTCCTCTTCTGATTTCTAGCATATCACCCTGTTTCCTTTATCATATTTTCCCATATGAAAATATACATTTCTATGTTTAATTGCTTATTGTCTACCCTCCCCCCGCTAGACCATAAGTGCCATAGTACTGTCTGGCTCACGGTTGCATCCCAGTGCCTGCTTAGTGCCTGGCATGTAGTTGATGCTTATGGTAGATTGCAAACAATGGCCTCTAATTCCTCCCATCCCCATACTCATGCCCTTTTGTAAGGTGACGTTGCTGCTACTTCCATCAAGAGGTAGAGTCATTTTTCCCATCTCTTGAATCTAGACTGGCCTTGTGACTTGCTTTGGCCGACAGAAGGCTACAGAAGTGATGTTGTGGAAATTCCAGGCATAGGCCTCTGGAGGCATTGCACCTTCTGCTCTTGCGCTTTTGGAACACCACCACTACCAGGACCAAGTAGAACTTCCCCTTAGGGTTTCCAAGGCTGTAAATCTTTACAGAAGCAGACTGTCACATCTTTCTCCTGTGGAGTAGCTGGTGAGTTCGAACTGCTGACCTTTGGTTAGCAACCAAACATTTAACCACTGTGCCACCAAGGCTCATTTTTAATTTCAATAGTATACAAAAACTTTGTTCCCATATAGCTCAATTCTCTCCCTCCTCCTTTGTTCTATTATTGTTGTACAAATAACATCTGAACTAATTCTGTAATCTATATTCTTTGGTCATGTTTAGCCACTAAAATCTCTGCTTGGCTGGTTTAGTGGCAAGCTAATAAATGAGCTGAAACCAAAAAACCAAACCCATTGCCGTAGAGTCAATTCTGACTCACAGCAACCCTACAGCACAGAGTAGAACTGCCCCCATGGGGTTTCCAAGGAACAGCTAGTGGATTTGAACTGCTGACCTTTTTGTTTAGCAGCCAAGCTCTTAACCACTGAACTGAGCAGCGATATCCTTAAATGCCTGGAACCAAGAAATCTCCCATTCTTGTGAAGGGGCTCTGTGTGCGTATTGGGGCATGACTTTAACACTCAGCAAGGCAGTTGACAACTCCTCCCTAGCCTTCCCTATTGGGGCATGACATTAACACTCAGCAAGGCAGCTGACAACTCCTCCCTAGCCTTCACATCCTTCACACCCACATCTCAGCCAGAGGTGAGAGTTTAGGGCCCTGTTGTTTCTGAACATCTGCACACCCTACATATGCCTGTGGCCTTCCAGATTCCCAGGAATACGTCAGAGCTTTTTAAAGCCCCTATGAATATTTAATTCCCCAGCTTTTCCTTTTAAGCTTTTTGATTAGCCTATTGTTTGCTCCAGCTTTATCCACCACCTCAGGCAGCCATGAAGTTAAACACTTGCCTCTAAATTGTTTTGACAAACACTCCACAGGAAAAGCCTTTTTGCACTGAGTGAGCTCTGAGTCAGGACAAATAAACACAGCATTTCAAGAGGGACCTTCCAGGGAATCACCAGACAGGTCAAATAATGAAAAGCCTCTCTCTGTGAATAAGACTTTGAAAGAGCTCCAGCCCTATTCTGCTCCCGCTGGTGGCTACCAGTCTGATAGTTTTCCCTGGATTGCAGGCTGTTAGTTTTCAATGCTACTGAGGACTTGGAGAGAGGAGGGTAGGAATAAGACAAGTTAAAATGCCACAACGATAGCTGTTCTTACTGAAATTGTCTCAGCCACATTTCTTTAGGAAATGCTCCCTGGATTGCTACAAGCCTTTAGTTAACTTCCAGGGTTCTGAAAAAGTTGATTCTGATACTTCTTGTCAGTTTTCTTATTGCTTGTATGAAGGAGAGAGTTTTTGAGGTCCTTACTGATGTCCTCCCAAATGTACAATAGGCTCCACTCCAGATATATTGAATCAACATCTCAGAGGGTTGTGGCAAAAATCTGCACTTTTAGAAGCATCCCAAGTGATTCTTACTAAACTCTAAAATTTGAGAAACCACTATTTCAGAGTCATTCCTTGGCCATCCTATTTATTTTAATCAACCTCACTAAGCAGGCAAAACAATGAAATTTATATAATACTAGAAAATTTAAGAACTCCATATCACTCTTTTCTTGATTTCTCCACAACCTCCCCCCAAAGTAGAAACTATCTCTAATCTTAGGAACCCAAGTACAAAGAGTATAGAAATTACCACAAGAGCTTGAGACCGTTTACTTTCCCTAAAGTATTTCTGAATGATGCACACTGCTTATAGCTCTTGTTGAAATGCCCTGCATGCTACTGGAGAAGTTGAAGGTAATGGGATTTAAACCCTTTGTGAGAACTGTTCAAATCACATTGCAAAACATGGGTAGAGGTAAAAACAGCCATTTCCTAGTCTGATCTCTGCTTGAAAATTAACAACCTGCACAACTTCATATATCCAGTCAGTAGGAAAGTAAATTATAGCCTTTTATTATTACTTTTGAACTGAAGGTGGATAACCTTTTGCCATCGAGTGGATTCCAACTCATAGCGACCATATAGGACAGAGTAGAGCTGCCCCATAGGGTTTCCAAGGAGCGGCTGGTGAATTGGAACTGCTGACCTTTATGGTTAGCAGCTGAGCTCTTAATCAATGTGCCACCAGGGCTCGAAGGTGCAATTGAGCTCACATCGTATTTTTTTTTAATTGTGCTTGAAGTGAAAGTTTACAATTCACTCTTTTCTCATACAAAAACTTATACACGCATGGTTATGTGACCCTAGTTCCTCTCCCTATAAAGTGACAGCACATTCCTCCTCTCCACCCTGTATTTCCCATGTCCATTCAGCCAGCTCCTGTCTCCCTCTGCCTTCTTGTCTCGCCTCCGGACAGGAGCTGCCCACTTAGTCTCATCACATCGTATTTCTTAATAATATTTCAGTCAATGATGTTATGGTGGTGTGGATTCAGTTGCCCAAAATGATTGTGCATCTAGAGCTAAATCTTTACTGACTTGGCCTAGAAGAGTGTACTGGTAGATTTATTTTTCAAAAAGGCTTGTCAAGGAACCTGCTTTGCAAGGGGATTTTGTGAGTCCGTGTGGAGCACTCCTGGGTAAGGCTCTCCGGGCCTGGCTCCTTCATCCAGTAGTTGTGTGACTTTGGGCTAGTTCCCTAGTGTCGTTAAGCCTCAGGTCCTTTATGTGGAAAGTGAGCACAATAATGTTGCATAGTCATAGGGCTGCCTTGAAGATTAAATGCAATAATGCAATTAAAGCCCTTAGCACTTCACCTGGTATAGCATAAGCGCGAAACATGCAGTACAGGCTGGTTGTACTTTTATTAGGATGATGTGGGTATAAAGTGCTCAACTACTGTGTAGCAGGTGTCCTAAATCTGTGCTGCTCACTAGTAGCCACTAGCCATATGTGGCTATTCAGCACTAGAAGTGTGGCTGTTCCAAATTGCAGTGTGCTGTATGTGTAAAGGAGCCCTGGTGGCACAGTGGGTTAAGAGCTACAGCTGCAAACCAAAAGGTTCACAGTTCGAATCCACCAGCCGCTCCTTGGAAACCGTATTGGGCAGTTCTACTCTTTCCTGTAGGGTTGCAATGAGTCGGAATTGACTTGACGGCAACAGGTTTGGTTTGGTTTTTTTGTTATGTGTAAAATCCACACTGGATTTCAAAGTAAAGACTTAATATGATTTTTAAAAAAAGGAATAAAATATTTAATTAATAGTTATTATATTGATGGCATGTTGCCTTGATAATATTTTGGGTAACCCAGTGCCGTTGAGTCGATTCCGACTCATAGCGACCCTATTGGGTTAAATAAGATGCAGTATTAAAATTAATTTCCCTTTTATTTTTACCTTTTTAAATGTGGCTACTAGAAAATTTAGTTTACATAGGTGGTTTGTGTTTGTCACTCTCATGTAATTTCCTATAATACATCCTTTATTAGATTTAGATTTATGCAATTTCTTGAATACTTACTATGAAATCTGATGATGTGTTGCATTGGACAAATCTGCTGCAAAATACCTCTTTAATGTTCTAAAAAGCAAAGATGTCACTTTGATGACCAAGGTGTGCCTGATCCAAGCATGGTCTTTTCAATCACCTCAAATGCAAGTAAAAGCTGGGCAATGAAAAAAGAAGACAGAAGAAGAATTGATGCATTTGAATTGTGGTGTTGGTGAAGATTATTAAATATACCATGGACTTCCAAAAAAATGAACAAATCAGTCTTAGAAGAAATACAACCAGAATGCTCCTTAGAGGTGAAGATGGCAAGACTTTGTCTTGCTTACTCGGGGCACATCTCCAGGAAAGACCAATCACTAGAAAAGGACATCATGTTTGGTAAAGTAGAGGGTCAACAAAAATGAGGGAAACCCTTCATGAGATGGAGTGACACAAAAGCCACAACAATGGGCTCAAACATATCAAAGATCATGAAGATGGTACAGGGCTGGGCAACATTTCCTTATGTTATACATAAAGTTGCCATGAGTCGGAGCTGACTCAACAGCAACTGGCAACAAAAACTATGAACCAGGCCACTCAGAGGCGGTCCAACAGAGTAATGTGCCAAGTGCCAGAAAAGTACACAGGAGGGAGACCCGTGCCCAAAGGATCCAGGTGGCCTTTGTGGAAGAAGGGGCATCTGGGCTGGAACTCATTCCAGAAATCAGCAGGAGATTCAGGGGAGCTCACTTGTCATAGATTGAATTGTGTCCCCAAAAAATATGTGTCAGCTTGGCTAGGCATGATTCCCAGTATTGTGTGGTTGCCCTCCATTTTGTGATTTGATGTAATTGTCCTATATGTTGTAAATCCCAATCTCTGCCTGTGGTTAATGAGGCAAGATTATGTTAAAGAAGATTAGGGTGGAACGCAACACCCTTACTCAGGTCACAGCCCTGATTAGATGTAAGGGGAGTTTCCCTGGGGTGTGCCCTGCACCTCCTCTTATCTTACAAGAGATAAAAGGGGAGAGAAACAACCAGAGAGGGGGACCTGCTACCACCAAGAAAGAAGAGCTGGGAGCGGAGTGCATCTTTTGGACCTGTGGTTCTTGCCCTGAGAATCTCCTAGACCCAGGGGAAGATCAAAGACAAGACACATGGAGATCTCAAGGAATGCCAGGCCCATCGTTGTTGAAAGGAGATACAGACCTACCCCCAGAGCCAACAGAGAGAGAAGGCCTTCCCCTGGAGGTGGAACCTTGAATTCAGACTTCAACAGCTGTAAGCGTGTTAAAATCCCACCCTAATCCTCTTTACCATAAAATTACAATCACAAAATGGAGGACAACCACAGAATACTGAGAATCATGGCCTAACCAAGTTGGTACAAACATTTTTGGGGGGACATAATTCAATCCATGATACCATTCATCTGTTGATGGGCACCAAGGTTGTTTCCATCTTTTTGCTCTTGTGAACAGTGCTACAGTGAACATGGGTGTGCATATATCTATTCACGTGCTGGCTCTTATTTCTCTAGGATATATTCCAAGGAGTGGGATTGCTGGATTGTATGGTAGTTCTATTTCTAGCTTTTTAAGGAAGTGCCAAATTGATTTCCAAAGTGGTTGTACCGTTTTACATTCCCACCAGCAGTGTATAAGTGTTCCGTTCTCTCCACAATCTCTCCAACATTTATTATTTTGTGTTTTTTGGATTAATGCTAGCCTTGTTGGAGTGAGATGGTATCTCATTGTAGTTTTAATTTGCATTTCTCTAATGGCTAATGATCGTGAGCATTTCCTCATGTATCGGTTAGCCACCTGAATATCTTCATTGGTGAAGTGCCTGTTCATATCTTTGCCCATTTTTAAATTGGGTTATTTGTCCTTTTGTTGTTGAGGTTTTGCAATATTTTGTAGATTTGAGAGATTAGACACTGATTGGATTTGTCATAGCCAAAATTTTGTCCCAGTTTGTAGATAGTCTTTTTACTCTTTTGGTGAAGTCTTTGGACGAGCATAAGTATTTGATTTTTAGGAGCTCCTAGTTATCTAGTTTCTCGTCTGATGTTTATGTATTTTTAGTAATGTTTTGTATATTTATGCCATGTATTAGGGCTCCTAGCATTGTCCCTATTTTTTCGTCCATGATCTTTATTGTTTTAGATTTTATATTTAGGTCTTTGATCCATTTTGAGTTAGTTTTTGTGCATGGTGTGAGGTATGGGTCTTGTTTCATTTTTGTGCAGATGGATATCCAGTTATGCCAGCACCATTTGTGAAAGAGACTATCTTTTCCGCAATTAACAGACTTTGGGCCTTTGTCAAATATCAGCTGCTCATAAGTGAATGAATTTACACCTGGATTCTCAATTCTGTTCCAATGGTCTATGTATCTGTTGTTGTACCAGTACCAAGCTGTTTTGACTACAGTGGCAGTATAATAAGTTCTAAAATTACACAGTGTGAGGCCTCCCACTTTGTTCTTCATTCACTAATGCTTTACTTATCTGGGGCTTCTTCCCTTTCCATATGAAGTTGGTGATTTGTTTCTCCATCTCTTAAAAAAATGCCATTGGAATTGGGATTGGGATTGCATTGTATCTGTAGATTGCTTTGGGTAGAATAGACATTTTCACAATGTTGAGTCTTCCTGTCCGTGAGCAAGGTATGTTTTTCCACTTACGTAGGTCTCTTTTGGTTTCTTGCAGTAATGCCTTGTACTTTTCTTTGTATAGGTCTTTTATGTCCCTGGTTAGATTTATTCGTAAGTATTTTATCTTCTTGGGGGCTAGTGTAAATGGCATTGATTTGGTGGTTTCCTCTTTGACCTTCTCTTTGATGGTGTAGAGGAATCCAACTAATTTTTATATGTTTATCTTGTATCCTAATAATTTGCTGAACTCTTCTATTAGTTCCAGTAGTTTTCTAGTGGATTCTTTGGGGTTTTCTGTGTATAAGATCATATCATCTGCAAATAGAAACACTTTTACTTCTTCCTTATCGATTGGGATGCCCTTTATTTCTTTTTCTAGCCTAATTACTGTGGCTAGGACCTCCAGCACAATGTTGAATAAGAGTGGTGAACCTTGTCTGGTTCCTGTTCTCAAGGGAAATGTTTTCAGGCTCTCTTCATTTAGGATGATGTTGGCTGTTGTATAAATGCCCTTTATTATGTTGAGGAATTTTCCTTCTATTCTTATTTTGCTGAGAGTTTTTATCATGAATGTGTGTTGGATTTTGTCAAATGCCTTTTTTGCATCAATTGATAAGATCATGTGGTTCTTGTCTTTTGTTTTATTTATGTGATGAATTACATGGTTGTTTTTCTAATGTTAAATCATCCCTGCATACCTGGTATGAATACCACTTGGTGAATTATTTTTTTGATATGTTGTTGAATTCTATTGGCTAGAGTTTTGTTGAGGATTTTTGCATTTATGTTCATGAGGGATATTGGTCTGCAATCTTCTTATTTTGTGTTGTCTTTACCTGGTTTTGGTATCAGGGTTATGCTGGCTTCACAGAAAGAGTTTGGGACTATTCTGTCATTTTCTAAGCTCTGAAATACCTTTAGTAGTAGTGGGGTTAACTCTTCTCTGAAAGTTTGGTTGAATTCTCCAGTGAAGCTGTCAGGGCCAGGGCTTTTTTTTTGTTGGGAGTTTTTAAAATTAAATTTTCAGTCTCTTCTTTTGTCACAGGTTATTTAGTTGTTCTACCTCTGTTTGTGTTAGTTTAGGTACGTAGTGTGTTTCTAGAAATTTGTCCATTTCCTCTAGGTTTTCAAATTTGTTGGGGTACAGTTTTTCATAGTATTCTGTGATGATTCTTTTAATTTCAGTTGGGTCTGTTGTAATATCGCCCATCTCATTTCTTATTCGGGTTATTTGCTTCCTCTCCTGTTTTTCTTTTTTCGGTTTGGCCAGTGTTTTATCAATTTTTGTTGATCTTTTCAAAGAGCCAGATTTTGGTCTTGTAAACTCTTTCTACTGTTTTTCTATTCTCTATTTAATTCTGCTCTAATTTTTATGATTTCCTTTCTTCTGGTGCCCGTGGGCTTCTTTTGGTACTCTTTCTACTTGTTCGAGTTGCAAGGTTAATGTTTTGATTTTGGCCCTTCTTTTTGGATGTGTGCATTTAGTGCTATAAATTGACCTGTGAGCACTGCATTTGCTGCATCCCAAAAGTTCTGATAGGATGTGTTTTCATTCTCATTTGATTCTGTGAATTTCTTTATTCCGTCCTTAATTTCTTTTATAACCTGGTAGTTTTTGAGCAAGGCATTGTTCAATTTCCATGTATTTGATTTTTTTTTTTCCTTGCTTTTCCTGTTATTGATTTCTACTTCTATAGCTTTATGTCAGAAGAGATGCTTTGTAGTATTTCGAAGTTTTGGATTCTGTTAAGGCTTGCTTTGTGGCTTAATATGTGTTCTATTCTGGAGAATGTTCCATGTGCATTGGAAAAGAAAGTATTCTTGGCTGCTGTCGGGTGGAGTGTTCTGTATATGTCTATGAGATCAAGTTGGTTGATTGTGGCATTTAGATCTTCCATGTCTTTACTGAGCTTCTTTCTGGATGTCCTGTCCTTCTTCAAAAGTGGTGTGTTGAAGTCTCCTACTATTATCGTGGAGCTGTCTGTTTCTGTTTTCAATACTGTTAGAGTTTGTTTTATGTATTTTGGAGCCCTGTCCTTGGGTGCATAAATATTTATTATGGTTATGTCCTCCTGGCATAAAAAAAAAAAAATATTGACCCTTTAATCATTATATAGTGTCCTTCATTATCCTTTGTGGTGGATTTTGCTTTAAGGTCTATTATGTCAGAGATTAATATTGCCATTCCCACTCTTTTTTGAGTGTTGTTTGCTCTATATATTTTTTCCCATCCTTTGCGTTTTAGTTTGTTTTTTAAGTCTTTAAGCCTAGGGTGTGTCTCTTGTAGGCAGCGCATAGATGGATCGTGTTTTTTTAGTCCATTCTATCACTCTCTGTCTCTTTATTGGTGCATTTAGTCCATTTACATTCAGTGTAATTATTGATAGGTATAAGTTTAATGCTGTCATTTTGATGTCTTTTTTTTTGTGTTGTTGACAGTTTCTTTGTTCCACTTAATTTTCTGTGCTGAGTGGTTTTTCTATATGTATTTTCTTTTCATCTGTTTCCTTGTTGTTGATTTTGTATTTGGTGAGTCTTTCTGTTTTTCTTGTTTTTTATTTTGATGTGTAGAATTCTTAGTTTTTTTTTGTAATTACCTTAATATTTACCCCTATTTTTCTTAGTTTAAACCAATCTTTTATTTCTTTATATCGCCTTGATTTCCCGCCATATGAAATACCTGTGACTACATTTTTTAGGCCCTCTTTTTTGTTTTAATGTTGTCATCTTTTACATATTGACTCTGTTTTCCCTATTGTCAGTGTTTTAGCTTTATTTTTGTGACTTCCCTATCTGGGTTGATATCTGGTTGTTCTGTCCTGTGTTCTAGTCTTGGGTTGTTATCTGATGTTACTGATTTTCTAATTGTAGGACTCCCTTTAGTACTTCTTGTAATTTTGGTTTGGTTTTTACAAATTCCCTACGCTTCTGTTTGTCTGAAAATTCCCTAATTTCACCATCATATTTGAGAGACAGTTTTGTTGGATACATAATTCTTGGTTGGCAATTTTTTTCCCTCAAATCTTTATGTATGTCATCCCATTGCCTTCTTGCCTGCATGGTTTCTGCTGAGTAGTCTGATCTTAATCTTATTAACTCTCCTTCCTAGGTGACTTTTCATTTGTCCCTAACTGCTCTTAAAATTCTCTCTTTAAACTAGTTGGTGCCCGGCCACAACCAATGACTGCCCTGACAGGGAGCACAACAGAGAACCCCTGAGGGAGCAGGAGATCAGTGGGATGCAGACCCCAAATTCTTACAAAAAGACCATACTTAATGGTCTGACTGAGACTAGAGGAATCCTGGCAGTCATGGTCCCCAAACCTTCTGTTGGCCCAGGACAGGAACCATTCCCGAAGACAACTCATCAGACATGGAAGGGACTGGTCAGTGGGTAGGAGAGAGATGCTGATGAAGAGTGAGCTATTTGTATCAGGTGGACACTTGAGACTGTGTTGGCATCTCCTGTCTGGAGGGGGGATGGGAGGATAGAGAGAGTTGGAAGCTGGCAAAATTGTCACAAAAGGAGAGACTGGAAGGGCTGACTCATTAGGGGGAGAGAATGAGGGGGTATGGAGTAAGGTGTATATAAACTTATATGTGACAGACTGACTTGATTTGTAAATGTTCACTTGAAGCTCAGTAAAAGTTAAAAAAAAAAAAAAAAAGGACAATACAGCTTTTGCCTAGTCCTCTCTCTCTCTATCAAGATGCTTACCCTTGGAACTCAGCCACCATGCTGTGAGAAAGCCCATACTAGCCTACATAGAAAGACTACATGGAGAGGTCCACATGAAAAGGAATTGAGGCCCCCAGCCAATAGCCATTATCAACCATCAGACTTATGAATGAACAAGCGTTCAGATGATCTCAGCTCTCAGTCAATGAGTCTTCCAGCTGAGGTCTCAGAAATTGCCAAGCACATACAAGACATCCCTGCTGTGCGCTGCTCAAATTCCTGACCCACAGGATCCATGAGCATAATAAATGATTCTATTAGCAAAAAAAAAAAAATTCTCTCTTTATCTTTGGTTTTGGCAAATTTGATTATAATATGTCTTGGTGACTTTCTTTTGGGATCCACCTTGTATGGGGTTCAGTGAGCTTCTTGGATAGATGTCTTCTTATCTTTCATATCAGGAAGTTTTCTGCCAACAAATCTTCAATGATTCTCTATGTATTCTCTGATATGCCCCCTGTTCTGGTACTCCAATCATTTGTAGATTATTCCTCTTGAACGAGTCCCACATAATTCTTAGGGTTTCTTCATTTTTTTTTTTTAATTCTTTTTTCCTCAAATAAGTTGGTGTCAAGTGCTTTATCTTCAATCTCACTGACTTCCATTGCCTCAGTTCTTCTCCTGTGACTTTCTATTGAGTTGTCTGATTCTGAAATTTTATTGTTAGTCTTTTGAATTTCTGTTTGCTCTCTCTCTATGGATTCTCACAGCCTATTAAATTTGTCATTGTGCTCTTGAATAACCTTCATAAGTTCCTCTGTTCCTTTGTCTGTGTGTTCCTTGGCTTGTTCTGCATTTTGCCTGATCTTCCTGATTTCTTGAAGAGCTCTGTATATTGGTCTTGAATTCTACCTCTGTAAATTCTAAGAAGTTCTCTTCCTCTGGAAGGTTTTTTGATTCTTTGTTTTGGTGGCTTGCTGAAGCCATCATGGTCCTCCCCTTCAGTCGTTTCATATTGACTGTTGTCTCCAAGCTATCAATAAGTTATTATATTTATTTATTTTATGTTTGCAAACTGCATCCTAGCTTCTTGTTTTGTTTTGATATGCCCAAATAGGCTGGTCCTGTGAACCAGTTTGATTATTAGCATCTTTAAAGCTCTCACATCCTGTTTCCAGGTGGCTGGAGTCGTTACTAGGTATGTGAGCCCAAGAGTCCGTTGACTTCCCTTGTGTGGATTCAGCTCAGGTGTCCAGGTCTTCGGTCACTGAGTATGTGATGCAGGTTCTCAGCTACAGTCCTAGACAAGCAGGGGTGGAGTAGGCACTGGTATCTGCAGTAGGCACTGCAGTAGGGGGTCATGGGCTGATCAAGGCAAGGTGCTGACTGCCCTTAAGTGTCTGGATGGAAGGCATGTCTCTGTTCCCTAGAGCTTGTGGGTAGGTGGGTTTTGCAGCTGGACTATGGACACCTGGTGCTGTTGGCTGTAAGAACTGGGAGTCATCACTTATTCCTGGACCCCTGTTGCAGGTGGCTCAGTGGAGTGGGTGGGGCCACCACTCCTTAGGCCACTGATAGGGGTAAGTGAGGACCCTGCTTAATGGGCAGGGTGGTGTCAAATGTCATGAATCTCCCTCTCCCCCTTATAGCAGATGAAAATAGGCTTCAGGTATGTACCCTGGTATACTGTGCTAATGAGAGCCTATGCTATTGAAATGGGATCACACAGGTCTAGCATGGGTGAAAGGCATTCAAAGTCTTGGACCCCTTATGCCTGTGCCTAGGCAAAGGGGCTGTGCCTGCCCTGGGTTCCTGGCTTAGAAGGGAGCTGGCAGATTATTTTTTCCTGTTTGTTAATTTATTCCCTCACCAAAGCAGGGAGAATGGCTCAGGGCATGTGACAGGTCCTGCTTCTGCCCCAGGACACACAGCAATCTTTGAAGCCTAATGGGGACTGGAGCAGAGCAGGGAGGGAGCGGGTAAATGGGAGAGAGGTGTTTCAAAAAAAGAGGGGTTTTTTTATCTGCGCGGTAGGTTAGACGCATATACTTACCTTTTGCCAGTTGAGCGCCACATCTCGCTAGTTCTGGAGGTTTGAGCTGACTCTGTCGCTCAGTCTCTGCCAATGTAGAAAACGCATCCCAATTGCCACTGCTTGCCTCTCCGCTTGAGTCACCTGATCCAGCCTGCAGGGTGCCAGTACCGGCCAGATCAGGTCTGGCAACTCCTCTGCTTCTGAACTGTCTCTCCCTCCCCCTGCCGCTCAATCTGATTCCTTAACTTTGTCCTTGAAGTTCAGGACTCCTAGATCGTCATATATAATCAATTCACTTGTTTTGGGGGGGGGTCTTTGTTGTAAGAGGGACCACAGGAAGCATCTGAGTACTCTGCCATCTTGGCCCTGCCTCCCGGGTGACTCTGTTTTAAGGGTAGTTCTCACCAGCCTAGCTCAGGAGCTTTGGCTTGTGATCTCATAGAAACCTTGTAGTAGTAACATGTGATGATGATGATGATAATCACAAGGATGAGGATAATGGTACCTAATATCATTGAGTGTTTATTATGGAGCAGGCACTGCTATACATGCCTTGAGTGTGTTATCTCATTTAATTCTACTGTGAGGTAGATGCTGTTATTATCCCACTTTAATGATTAAGGAAACCAAGGGGAAGGTAGAATAAAGGAATTGTCTAAGGGTTCCCAGCTAGTGAGTAGTGAGGCCAAAATTAAACCCTAGGCAGTCCTACTCCATAGCCAACCCCCCTAGGCACAGAACTTTGTTGTGTGACTCAAAAACCACATTGGACAACCCTGGGTCATAACCACACAACTTTATGCAGATAGGTACAGCTTTCTACATCCATACTACTACCTCTACAGGTACAGAATCTTTCTATATCCACACCATGGTCCCCTCAGGTATACACAACCTTCTTCATCCACACCACAAAGTCCACTCAAGTACTCACAACTTCAGCGTCTTCACCACAAATCTGTTGGGTACACACAGTTTTCTGTGTCTGCACCACAAGTTTCTTGGGGTCCACACAGCCTTCCATTTCCACACTACTGTCCTCTCAGTTGCACCCAACTCCACAAGTCCCCTTGAGTACATACATCTTCTGTGTCCACACACAGTCCCTTAGTTGCACATAGCTTGCTCCATCCACACCACATGTTTCTCTTGTACCCCCACCTGCCCCATCCACACTGCATGTTTCCTCTCATAACCCCGCTTTCTTTGTCTTAGGCCTTTAAAATGACTGCCCTGGCCAGTTAATCATATAATATACTAACAGAAATCAGGAAGGATCAAGTTCATTTTGCCAGTGCATCAGTCAACACAGGCTGCTATTCTGATTAAGTATCATTTCATTTTATGTCTTTCTCAACCGTGGCTTTTACATACCTGGGAACAATTCAACTATTGGTTAAGATAAGCTGGCTTAATTAAGCAGGTTGTTCACATATGGTATCACGATCTTCAGTGGAATTGCATGACAGAGAATCAAGCATTTTAAATTCCTCTCTTGAGCATGCCTTAGCTTTTTTTTTTTTTTTAATACCTTGGCTTTTATATTTGCAGTTTGGAAGTTTGGAGGCTCTGAATTTTCAGAACAAGCTCAGAGGCTGGACATGGAAGTCACTCAGACTCTAAAGCCTCAGGCTCCCTGAAGTAAGGGCCTTGAGTACTCAGGGGCACCACCCACCCAGGACCAACACTCCCTCTGAGAAACAACCAGGAAGTACACATTTTCTAATCAGATGGAAGTTTTGGGAACAGACTGGGTAGCAAGGCCCTAGAAGGAGGGTCATGAGTGACTCTCAGGCAATTGGGCACTTGTTTAAGTATATTTCAGTATCTCCCTGAGTCAGGGGCCAAGGAAAGGTCAACAACAGGAGACTGGTCCCCCCCTGTCCTGGCCTGCGCCCTATATCACCCCTCTGATCCTCTATCACTGTCATGTTTGTGTTAATATCTTTTTCCCCTATCACTGTGGACCTGCCAACCCACCCTGTTATTAGAGAATAATTTCCCCCACATCCTCTTGGAGCGTAGAAAACAGAAGATGTTTTATGATAAGTTGGTCTCCTAGACTGATCTTGGCTTTGGAACTTTTTTTAGAAAAACCAGAAGTTTTCTGTAGTCAAACAATATTCTTCCCACTTGGCAGTGAAAGAAGGGGAGATGGTCATTCAATTTGGTCTTTGAAAAGGGCAAGGTACAGAGGAATTGTAGCTATGTATCAGCAGTGAAGCCAACAGGGCAGGAGGGATGATGCTTCTACAGGGTTTTGAGCTGGTTCTAGTCTCATCATTTGTGTTCAGGGTTAGACTCGGTTGTCCGCTGGTCTGACGGCTTCTTCAGGGTTACACGTCAGTCACAGAATGAACCTTCTCTCTGATCACTAACGAAACTGAATATAAACCCTAAAGCCAGCCTCAGAATAGACCTAGAATCTTCCTTCTTTCTTTTTTTAATTTTATTGTGCTTTAGATGAAAGTTTACAGTGGAAGTTAGTTTCTCATTCAAAAACTTATACACAAATTGTCTTGTGACTTTGGTT
This sequence comes from Elephas maximus indicus, assembly GCF_024166365.1. Taxonomy (NCBI): domain Eukaryota; kingdom Metazoa; phylum Chordata; class Mammalia; order Proboscidea; family Elephantidae; genus Elephas; species Elephas maximus. The sequence continues at coordinate 40,637,644 of NC_064839.1, read as the reverse complement.
TCAATCCCCACAATGTGACAGCACTCTCACCCTTTCAACCCCAGACTCCCCATGTCCATTTGTCCAATTTTCCTGTCCCTTCCTGCCTTCTTGTCTTGCTTTTGGGCAGGGGTTGCCCATTTGGACTCATATATTTGATTGAACTATGAAGCAGATTCCTCATGTGTGTTATTGTTTGTTTTTATAGGCCTGTCTAACCTTTGAAAAGTGGGTTTTGGGAGTAACTTCTGAGTTAGCAGGGTGTTCAGGGACCACAGTCTCAGGGGTTACTCCAGTCTCTGTCAGACTAGACCTAGAATTTTCTAGATGAAAGATTCTGCCCTAATGCCCTATTCCCACCCCTAACCCACCCCTTCTGGGCCTGACTGGTTCTTTGGGGTACATAGTTAAGATGAGTTTTCCTACAATATATATTAGTAGATCTTGATAAAATTAAGCAAGGTTAAACAGGTTTCTTTATTGTAGGATTTCTCAGAACCATTAATATGCATTTTGACTCTCTAAGAGGGAAACAAGGAACCCTGGTGGTGCAGTGGTTAGGCACTCAGTTGCTAACCAAAAGGCTCACGATTCAAACCCACAAGCCACTCCGGGGGAGAAAGATGTAGCAGTCTGCTTCCCTAACGATCTCAGCCTTGAAAACTCTATGGAGTAGTTCTACTCTGTCCTATAGGGTCACTGTGAGTTGGAATCGACTCGATAGAAAATTTGCAGAGTTGCGCGAAGTTATTTGACCATGAAACATTTCTTATTGATCATCTTATAAGACTGGCATTGGGTGGTACAACATCATGGGCACGGTTTGACAGAAGCAGAAGCTGAAATGGTGATTAATGTGCAGGTGAGTTGTTGAGGGAGGGGTCTCAGGAGAATCCTGTAAGGGAGGGAGGGAAGCAGGACAGGGCAGAAGAAGAAGCCACGCAAAGATGTGGGGTCAGGATAAGTCTAGCCTCAGCCTGATCCTGTGGGGAGCTTTGGAGTGTAAATTGTACCACAGAGGTTGTCCTCCCCAGCGGTAACGGGCTGTTATACTCGCATACCCCTGCCTCAGTCATCGCCCACATGCTGTCCCTTCCCCAGGGTGGTAACCTCCTCGGCAGCTCCAGGCAGTTCCTCAGTCAAGGGCAGGAGAAGGGTACAGATATGAGCCTTTAGCTGCGGGACAGGTGTACTGGCCTGGTAAAGAGCACCTGGACAGGGCACCAACAGATCTGCTAGTCATCTCTAGCCTCAATCCATCGCTTCCCCTCAAGTCTTACTGCACAACAATCAGACTGGCCTTCAAAGTTCCAGACATTATTCAGCTGGCCATTCCCACCTCCATATTTTCATTAATTTCTAAGATGTAGTTCAGTGGTAGGATTTTCATCTTCCATGTGGGAGACTAGGGTTCATTTCCCGACTCACACACCTCATGCTCAGCTACCACCTGTCTGTCAGTGGAGGTTCAAGTGTTACTATGATGCTGAACAGGTTTCAGCGGAGCTTTCAGACTAAGACAGACTAGGGAGAAAGGCCTGGCAATCTACATCTGAAAACCAGCCAGTGAAAACCATATGGGTCACAATGGTCCAGTCCAAAACAGATCATGGAGATATCTGAGGACTGGGTAGCATTTTGTTCCATTGTGCCTGGGGTCACCATGAGTTGAAGCTGACTCAACTACAGCCAACAATAACAGCAAAAAATAGAGATACCTTAACTTGTCAAGATGAAAGGGAAACTTCATCTTGAAGTTGCAAGATTAGGGAGTAGGAACAGTGATTCTCATCTGTGTGACTGTGTGTATGGAGCAGAGGGAGTTTCTTGGGGAAATGGACTTTCAGACAAAAACATGAACTTTCTTGGTTTAGAAGGAACAGACGAGGAAGGTGGAAAAATTCTCAATGTCCCACAATACTCTTTAGGGACTTATCAGGGTCTGGTGGAGATGGAAACTCAGCTTGATTTCCTGGGATGGTGCCATTTCTGGAAGCAGGGCAGACAGTACTGCTTGGAGTCCTTGGTGTGGTGTGATGGGGAGCTGCTGAAAGGGTGGCCCCATCTATAAGAAAGGGCAAGTAGAGGCACAGTCAGATGGTGGGGTCCCAGCTCAAGGAAGAACACCCAGTTTTTAATATGTAGCCATTGTCCATGCTGTCTTCAAGAACAGTACCAGAAAATAGGCCTGTCCTGCTTATCTCTGATTCCCAAACAAGTTCACAAGGACCACCTGGACCATCACACCATCCATCTTCTGACTGGGAGCCTGATGAAGCTTCAGAGAGGCCTCCAGCTTGGTACTAACTCTGAGGCCCTAGTCTGCTTGACCTATAACAGGCAGCAAGTGAGTAGGATGACCCTGGTGGGACCCGTCTGTGCCACCCAGCTCACCTTGGGGGCTCAGACCTGGCACCCTCTGGGGATTCCCGATGCCTGAGCTGTTTCAGGGCATGGATGAGCTGGCTGATCTGGTGCAAGTTCATCTCTGGGGCTGGGCAGGAGAGGGGCTAGCGGGGACCAAGCAGGCAGCGCGGGCTGGCAAGGAAGGCAAAGCAGCAGCCCCTGCCCAGCAGCTGCACAGCTTGTTTGCTCCTGGAGTAGGATGCATACTACAAAGCAGAGGGCAAGTACTGGGGATGCTGGGAAGAACAGAGAACCACCAAGCCAACCCCAGGACCCACCCCAAAGGGAGCTAGACACTGCACAGTGATCAGGTGCCCAATAGAGTCTAGAAATGTTGATTAACTGACTCCAGAAATTCCCTCCCGTTCTCCAAAGAAACCCTGAGAAATGTAAAAGGAATGAGGTTTGCATACATGCACACTGTATTATCAAAGTTCCCTCTTGAGCAATGGCCTGATGATACAGGAGAGCCAGCCAGAGGGCAGGTGCAGCCAGTGAGTGAGTAGAGACCTGTGGCGCAGGGAGCTCATTAGTCATCCTCTACCCTTTGGAGCCAACAGCTGTAGATTAAGAAAGGTAGAGATGGGCAGAAGACCAACCAAGAAATGGCAACTGTACCAGTTGCCAAAGAGTTTTTAAATCAAGCTGCAGGAAAGCTCAGACTAATGGACACCATATAGAGATAGTAGCAAGAGTAAAAACATTTGCCTTACAGTCCTCTGTCCCCAGCTGGGACACCCTGTTGCTAGAGAAGGCTGAGATGGTCTAAGCTAAGGGAGCAGTTGGGCATTTTATTGTTTCATATGTTTATGCATGTAGGATGATAAGCCTGTACTTTGTTACCCTCAGCCAGCCTGCCACCAGTATTCCTACTTGATGGAAAGAAGAGGACACTCTTTGCTGCCTCTTCTGCTTCCACTGGCCAGGTTTGGTGTATTAATGAGCCTCTTCCTTCCACCTTTCATGACTCCCCCAAACTCAAAAAGACCTAGGTCCTGAACTTGGCTCCACTGTTGGCCACACTCACTGGATACATAGAACAAGCCATAGAAGCAACCATGAATGGACCCTCCATTGCTTCCACAATTCAGAGTTGTAACAGGAGGGCAACAAAAGATGATAGCTGTGAGAACCCTGGGAATGAAGGGCTGCCCTCTTGGCTGAAGCTAGTCATTCAGGATACCTTAGCATATGTCTTAGTTATCTAGTGCTGCTGTAACAGAAATACCACAAGTGGATGGCTCTAACAAACAGAAATTTATTCTCTCATAGTTTAGGAGGCTAGAAGTTCGAATTGAAGGCTTTCTCCCTCTGTTGGCTCTGGGAGAAACCCCTGGTCATCAGTCTTCCCTTGGCCTAGGAGCTTCTCAGTGCAGGGACCCCCGGTCCAAAGGATGTGCTCCAATCCTGACTCTTCTTTCTTGGTGATACTGAGGCCCCTCTCCTCTCTGCTCGCTTCTCTCTTTTATATCTCAAACGAGATTGGCTCAAGATAGAACCTAATCCTATAGATTGTGTCCTGCCTCATTAATGTAACTGCTTCTAATCCTGCCTCATTGACATCATAGAGATTAGGTTTTACAACACATAGGGTAATTATATCAGATCACAAAATGTAGGACAACCACACAATACTGGGACTCATGGCCTAGCCAAGTTGACACATATTTTGGGGGGACACAATTCAGTCCATAACAGCGTGCTGCAGAGATGGGAGGAGGCTCCAGAACATTCCCGTGGACTTCCTCCTAAGTTTGTTATGAGGCAGAAAATACATTGCTTACCAGTACAAAGGTAGCCATCTCACTGGAGCTGGAGACAGGACCAGTCAGAGAAGTGATGGCCTCTCAAGGGGCTAAGCACTCAGACTCTTGCTTATACCTGCCTCACTCCAGCATTCACCCACAGTGGCAGGCCCCACCAAGGTGGCCCAGTTACATCCAGTCGTCCTTCCCCACCTTCTCCTCAAAAAGCCCCCAGTGTGGTGACTGTATTTCAACTCAGGTTTCCTGGGGCTGATGTGTCTAGAATCACAGAAGCCTCAGGTTACTGAGAATTCTCTGTGCACATCCATTATTGATCCTCCATTGTGTCCAGAGAGTATTCTGAGATGCAGGTGGAAAAGTGAAATGGGTAGAAACCAATCACTGGGGAGAAACCAACCCTTCTGCCACCTAGTTCCATTAGGACTAGAGAAAGAATGAGTATTATGCTAATATTTTCCATATGGGTGAAAACCATCTTTGTGCCATTTTAAGTCATGGAGACACTTTTAAAAACTTGGGTGGTACAAACAGGAATGAAGTTCTGATACTTGCTACAACATCGATGAACCTTGAAAACATTGTGCTAAGTGAAATAAGCACAAAATGATTCCACCCTTTCTTGCTGGGACTTAACATGCCCTGCATCAAAGATCAGCTATGTAATTTGTAAGGATCAGTGTAAAATTAAAATGCAAGACCCCTTCTTCAATATTAAGACTTCCAACACAGGGACAGCAGAACATTAAACCAAGCACAGGACCCTATGTGACCATACAGGTCACATGTCTATGAAGTCAGCCTTGCTCATAACTGAAAGAAGTTTCATAATCACACTTCCTGGAACCCAGGAGCAAAGACGGTATGTGAGAAAGGAGAGGGTGTAAGCCTAGGTTAATAGAACCCTGAATTACAATCTCCACCTCTACACCACACCAACTACAAATATTGATTTGACTGACTGACTTCCTGTTGGGAATGAGTGTCATAGTAAAAGGCATGCTAGACCCTGTGGGTGTCTGTTCTTAGCTGCTGGATGATCTAGAAATTTGGGTCAAGTGATCTTCTGTGATAGGACACCTGTAGAAACCCCTGAGGCCGTGAACATGGAGAGAAGCTGATGATAGAACATGATTCTTGGTGGAGCCCAGGGACAACACAAGAGAAGTCACTGGGTAAAGGTCCACGTAGTGACATTGCAGCAATGAACACCTGTGTAGAACAGAAAGTAGATTAGAGGCTACCCAGCGCTGGGGTGAGGAGGAAATGGAAAGTATATGTTTCATGAGTACAGAGTTTCTGTTTGGGATAATGAAACATTTTTGGAAATAGATAGTAGTGATGGTTTCACAACATTTTGAATATAATTAATACCACTGAAATGTACAGTTAAAATGGTGAATTTTATGTTATACGTATTTTACCATAATAAAATTATTTTAAAAGTTAGGTTTTGCATTCTCCAGTCAGACATCAAACAGTGGAAGAATTCTTGTTGAAGCATTTGGATCTTCCTCCTTTAGACGTTAAGAGCCCTTCTAGGGAGCTTGCCCCGCCTACTCTTCCCTCTAAACCTTGAGCTGCTTTTTGGGACGGAGAGCTAGAGTTCTCCTCCCCATTCCTGTGTGGTAGCATGTCTCTCCTCTATCTCCAGCTGCCTCCGCAGCAAGGCTGAACAGGCAAGGAAGTGGCAGGGACGGGGTGGGCAGCAGGGACAACGCACAGAAACCAGGACTTATCATGGATTATCAGGAGCTGCATTTTGGTCAGTGGCTACTTGGAACTCTAACAGATGTCCCAAATTAACATGTCAAAACTAAACTGGATCTATACCTCCGTCTCTTACTGTCTCCACTGTTACCAGTCTGGTCAAAGTCACCATCAGCTCTTGCCTGGATTTTTGTAGTGTTCTCCTTCTTCCGACCTTTGCCCCTCTTCAGTCCATTCTCAACACAGCAGCCAGGTGATCCTGTTAGAATGTCTATATGATTCACCATTCTCTTTTGATAGCATGAAGAAATGTTAATAATTACAATGGGCAACAGGAGTAAGCCAGTACTACCCTGGGCAAACTGAACACATGGTCACCTTGGTTAAAACATAAGTCAACTCACTTTCCTCCTCTGCTGAAAACCCTCCATTGGGTCCACATTTCACATGACGTAAAAGCCGGTGTCCTTACAAGGACTGGGAGACTCTCCTAGATCTGTTCTCAGATTACCTTGCTGGCCTCATTTCCCATCCTCCTCAGTCTGTTCCAGCTGCAAAACTTCCTTCTGAAAACATGCCAGGCATATTGTCACCTCAGGGCTTTTGGATTGGCTGTTCCCTCTTCCTGAGACACTCTTCCCCCAGATATCTGCGTGGCTCAGTCCCTCCCCTTTCAAGTCTTTGCTTAAATGTCACTTTCTCAGGGAGGCCTACCCTAAGCATCCCAGAATTTCAACCTTGCTCCCAAGGGAACTGGACTTCCCGTTGTGGCTGCCAAGTGACTTAGTGAGGCCCTGGAAGTCCACCTGACCCACTTTGGGGAGATCTGCCTTCCCAATTCCCTCCCATTTGTCGCCTAGACTCAAATGGAGAAGGGGGTAAGGAGAGTAGACCTTTGGCTACTCTCTAAATGAGTCCTGAGATGTTGGGCACTTATTTCCTTCTATTTGTCACTGTCTTCATCTCGAAACCAAATTATGAGCCTGGATGATATTTTAGGCCCCTTTTAATCCCCACTTATCCAGGAATGTCTCTTGCATTTGTTTTTTTTTTAATCGCCACTTATCCAGGAATGTCTCTCGCATCCTTGACGGCCTAGACCATTCCTTTGTCCAATGCTACTCATAGCCATCTTCTTAGGGTCAAGGCAGAGAGAGAGGAGGCAGGAGCCGCTGGGGGCCGACACTGGGGCAGAATAGGAAATCACCTGGGCAAGTCAGGGCATGAAGGAACTTTGGGCAACAGAGGTGTCCAACAGAAGGATCCCAGTGTAGGATTTAAAGTGCTTAATTTAAATTTCTCCCATCTTTACCACCTCTATCTTCACTAATGGTTTCTTTTTTTCCCTCTTTTTATTGTTATGAAATATTTATAACGAAACATTTGCCATTTCAACATTTTTCCATGTACAATTCAGTGACATTAATTACATTCACCCTGTTCTACAACCGTCACCATTATCCATTTCCAAATTTTTCCATCACCCTTAAGAGAAACTCAGTACCCCTTAAGCAATACTTCCTCATTTCCCCTTCCCACCTACCCCTGTAACCACTAATAAACTATGGTCTCTATGCACTTGCCTATTCTAGATATTTCATATAAGTGGGTTCATACAATATTTGTTCTTTGTCTGACTTATCACACTCAGCGTAATGTTTTCTAGGTTCATCCATGTATCAGAACTTCATTTCTCTTTATGACTGAATAATATTCTATTGTATATATATGCCACATTTTCCTTATTCATTCATCTGTTGATGAGCACTTGCATTGTTTATGGCTTTTGGCTGTTATGAATAATGCTGCCATGAACATTGGTGTATTAGTATCTGTTTGAGTACCTGTCTTCAGTTCTTTTGGGTATATACCCAGCAGTGGGATTACTGGGTCATATGGTAATTCTGTAGGGTCACTATGAGTCGGAATCGACTCGACAGCAATGGGTTTTTTTTTTTTTATGGTAATTCTAGATTCCATGGGTGGTGCAGAGGATTAATGTGCTCTGCTGATAACCAAAAGGTTGGAAGTTCAAGTCCACCCAGAGGTGCCTCAGAAGAAAGGCCTGATGATCTACATCTGAAAAATCAGCCATTGAAAACCTTATGGAACACAGTTCGACTCTGACACACATGGAGTTACTATGAGTAAAAATTGACTTGATGGCAAGTCTATTTTTAACTTTTTCGGGAACTACTACACTGTTTTCCACATCAGCAGCACTATTTTATAACCCCACCAGTAATAGATGAGGGTTCCAGTTTCTCTACATGCCAACACTTGTTTTCTGTTTTTCTGGTAGTAGTTATCCTAATGTATGTGAAGTGGTATTGCATTCTGGTTTTAATTTGTATTTCCCTCATGAATGATGAAAAGTTGAGCATCTTTACAAGTACTTATTGGCCGTTTGTATATCTTCTTTGTTAATATATTCAAGCCCTTTGCTCATTCTTAAATTGGGTTATCTTTTTATTGTTGAGTTGTAGTTCTTCAAGTATCCTGGATATTAAATGCTTATCAGGTATATGGTTTCCAAATGTTTTCTCCCAATCTTTAGGCTGTCTTTTTAAAGTCCTTTGATGCACAAAAGTTAAAAAAAAATTTTTTTTTGCAGGGGAGGACATGTACTTTTTTTTTTCTAAATTTTATTAATTTTTTTGAGAATACACACAGCAAAACATACAATTCGACTGTTTCTATAAGTACAATTCAGTGACATTGATTGTGTAACCATTTGCACCCTCCTTTTCTGAGTTGTTCCTTCCTCATTAACATAAACTCACCACCCCCTCAGGTTCCTAACTAATCTTTCAAATTGCTATTGTCAATTTGATAAGAGCATAATGCTCAAGGCAGAAAAGATTTTAAATTTTGATAAGGTGCAATTTGTCTCTTTTGCCTTTTGTTGCTTGTGCTTTTGGTGCCCACTAATGGTTTCATAGGACAGTGGTGGTTCAGTGGTAGAATTCTTGCCTTCCATGTGGGAGACCCAGGTTTGGTTCCCAGCCAGGGTATTTCATGTGCAGCCACCACCCACCTGTCAGTGTTGGCTTGCATGTTGCTGTGATGCTGAACAGGTTTCAGTACAGCATCCAGACTAAGGCTACCGTGAATCAGGAGCAGATTGGACAGTAGCTAAAACATTCATTTCTTAATCTGAGGTTTAGAGATAGAATTCATGGGGTCCTTGAACATCTGTACATAATTAACTCTTTATCTTCACTAACCTCTGATACCTAGCTGACACTTAGCATTTTCAATTATGAATGTATGCAACAAACAAAACACAGTGGCATTAGCGGCACTAGTAGGAACCAAAGATATTTTCATGTCTTACTATACTCATTGAAGATACCTAGAAGAGCCAGTTCATCACTTTTTCAAAATTACTGTTGTTAAGATAAAAGCCAAGAAAAACGTAACGACTCAACTAACATAAAGTCAAACACTATGAAAATGAGGATCTCACAATTTACCAAGAAAAACATCTCAGCACAAAAAAGTATGTGGAAAAATGAAATTGCCAACAACACACATGAAAAGGCATCAAAATGACAGCACTAAAAACTTATTTATCTATAATTACGCTGAATGTAAATGGACTAAATGCACCAATAAAGAGACAGAGAGTCACGGACTGGATAAAGAAACACGATCCATCCATATGCTGCCTACAAGAGACACACCTTAGACTTAGAGACACAAACAAACTAAAACTCAAAGGATGGAAAAAAATATATCAAGCAAACAATAAGCAAAAAAGAAGAGGAGTAGCAATATTAATTTCTGACAAAATAGACTTTAGACTTAAATCTACCATAAAGGATAAAGAAGGACACTATAATGATAAAAGGGACAATTGATCAGGAAGACATAACCATATTAAATATTTATGCACCCAATGACAGGGCTGCAAGATACATAAATCAAATTTTAACAGAATTGAAAACTGAGATAGATACCTCCACAATTATAGTAGGAGACTTCAACACACCACTTTCGGAGAAGGACAGGACATCCAGTAAGAAGCTCAATAGAGACACGGAAGACCTACTTACAACAATCAACCAACTTGACCTCATTGACTTATACAAACTCTCCACCCAACTGCTGCAAAGTATACTTTTTTTTTCTAGCACACATGGAACATTCTCTAGAATAGACCACATATTAGGTCATAAAACAAACCTTTGCAGAGTCCAAAACATCGAAATATTACAAAGCATCTTCTTAGACCACAAGGCAATAAAACTAGAGATCAATAACAGAAAAACTAGGGAAAAGAAATCAAATACTTGGAAAATGAACAATACCCTTCTGAAAAAAGACTGGGTTATAGAAGACATCAAGGAGGGAATAAGGAAATTCATAGAATGCAACGACAATGAAAATACTTCCTATCAAAACCTCTGGGACACAGCAAAAGCAGTGCTCAGAGGCCAAATTATATCGATAAATGCACACATACAAAAAGAAGAAAGAGCCAAAAGCAGAGAACTGTCCCTACAACTTGAACGAATAGAAAGTGAGCAACAAAAGAATCCATCAGGCACCAGAAGAAAACAAATAATAAAAATTAGAGCTGAACTAAATGAATTAGAGAACAGAAAAACAATTGAAAGAATTAACAAAGCCAAAAGCTGGTTCTTTGAAAAAATTAACAAAATTGATAAACCATTGGCTAGACTGACTAAAGAAATACAGGAAAGGAAACAAATAACCCGAATAAGAAACGAGAAGGACCACATCACAATAGAACCAAATGAAATTAAAAGAATCATTTCAGATTACTACGAAAAATTGTACTCTAACAAATTTGAAAACCTAGAAGAAATGGATGAATTCCTGGAAAAACACTACCTACCTAAACTAACACATTCAGAAGTAGAACAACTAAATAGACCCATAACAAAAAAAGAGATTGAAACAGTAATCAAAAAACTCCCAACAAAAAAAAGCCCTGGCCCGGACGGCTTCCCTGCAGAGTTCTACCAAACTTTCAGAGAAGACTTAACATCACTACTACTGAAGGTATTTCAAAGCATAGAAAACGACGGAATACTACCCAACTCATTCTATGAAGCCACCATCTCCCTGATACCAAAACCAGGTAAAGACATTACAAAAAAAGAAAATTAGAGACCTATATCCCTCATGAACATAGATGCAAAAATCCTCAACAAAATTCTAGCCAATAGAATCCAACAACACATCAAAAAAATAATTCACCCTGATCAAGTGGGATTTATACCAGGTATGCAAGGCTGGTTTAATATCAGAAAAACCATTAATGTAATCCATCACATAAATAAAACAAAAGACAAAAACCACATGATCTTATCAATTGATGCAGAAAAGGCATTTGACAAAGTTCAACACCCATTTATGATAAAAACTCTCACCAAAATAGGAATTGAAGGAAAATTCCTCAACATAATAAAGGGCATCTATGCAAAGCCAACAGCCAATATCACTCTAAATGGAGAGAACCTGAAAGCATTTCCCTAGAGAACGGGAACCAGACAAGGATGCCCTTTATCACCGCTCTTATTCAACATCGTGCTAGAAGTCCTAGCCAGGGCAATTAGGCTAGACAAAGAAATAAAAGGTATCCGGATTGGCAAGGAGGAAGTAAAATTATCTCTATTTGCAGATGACATGATCTTATACACAGCAAACCCTAAGGAATCCTCCAGAAAACTACTGAAACTAATAGAAGAGTTTGGCAGAGTCTCAGGTTATAAAATAAACATACAAAAATCACTTGGATTCCTCTACATCAACAAAAAGAACACCGAAGAGGAAATAACCAAATCAATACCATTCACAGTAGCCCCCAAGAAGATAAGATACTTAGGAATAAATCTTACCAAGGATGTGAAAGACCTATACAAAGAAAACTACAAAGCTCTACTACAAGAAATTCAAAAGGACATACTTAAGTGGAAAAACATACCTTGCTCATGGATAGGAAGACTTAACATAGTAAAAATGTCTATTCTACCAAAAGCCATCTATACATATAACGCACTTCCGATCCAAATTCCAATGTCATATTTTAAGGGGATAGAGAAACAAATCACCAATTTCATATGGAAGGGAAAGAAGCCCCAGATAAGCAAAGCACTACTGAAAAAGAAGAAGAAAGTGGGAGGCCTCACTCTACCTGATTTCAGAACCTATTATACAGCCACAGTAGTCAAAACAGCCTGGTACTGGTACAACAACAGGCACATAGACCAATGGAACAGAATTGAGAACCCAGACATAAATCCATCCACGTATGAGCAGCTGATATTTGACAAAGGACCAGTGTCAGTAAATTGGGGAAAAGATAGTCTTTTTAACAAATGGTGCTGGCATAACTGGATATCCATTTGCAAAAGAATGAAACAGGACCCATACCTCACACCATGCACAAAAACTAACTCCAAGTGGATCAAAGACCTAAACATAAAGACTAAACATGGAAGAAAAAATAGGGACAACTCTAGGAGCCCTAATACAAGGCATAAACAGAATACAAAACATTACCAAAAATGATGAAGAGAAACCCGATAACTGGGAGCTCCTAAAAAAATCAAACATCTATACTCATCTAAAGACTTCACCAAAAGAGTAAAAAGACCACCTACAGACTGGGAAAGAATTTTCAACTATGGCATCTCCGACCAGCGCCTGATCTCTAAAATCTACATGATTCTGTCAAAATTCAACCACAAAAAGACAAACAACCCAATCAAGAAGTGGGCAAAGGATATGAACACACATTTCACTAAAGAAGATATTCAGGCAGCCAACAGATACATGAGAAAATGCTCCCGATCATTAGCCATTAGAGAAATGCAAATTAAAACTACGATGAGATTCCATCTCACACCAACAAGGCTGGCATTAATCCAAAAAACACAAAGTAATAAATGTTGGAGAGATTGTGGAGAGAACGGAACACTTACACACTGCTGGTGGGAATGTAAAATGGTACAACCACTTTGGAAATCTATCTGGCGTTATCTTTAAACAGTTAGAAATAGAACTACCATACAACCCAGAAATCCCACTCCTCGGAATATACCCTAGAGATACAAGAGCCTTCACACAAACAGATATATGCACACCCATGTTTATTGCAGCTCTGTTTACAATAGCAAAAAGTTGGAAGCAACCAAGGTGTCCATCAACGGATGAATGGGTAAATAAATTGTGGTATATTCACACAATGGAATACTACGCATCGATAAAGAACAGTGAGGAATCTGTGAAACATTTCATAACATGGAGGAACCTGGAAGGCATTATGCTGAGCGAAATGAGTCAGAGGCAAAAGGACAAATATTGTATAAGACCACTATTATAAGATCTTGAGAAATAGTAAAAACTGAGAAGAACACATACTTGTGTGGTTACGAGGTGGGGAGGGAGGGAGGGAGGGAGAGGGTTTTTTATTGATTAATCAGTAGATAAGAACTGCTTTGCGTGAAGGGAAAGACAACACTCGATACATGGAAGGTCAGCTCAATTGGACTGGACCAAAAGCAAAGAAGTTTCCGGAATAAAATGAATGCTTCAAAGGTCAGCGGAGCAGGGGCGGGGGTCTGGGGAAAATGATTTGAGGGAACTTCTACGTCAACTGGCAAAATAATTCTATTATGAAAACATTCTGCATCCCACTTTGAAATGTGGCGTCTGGGGTCTTAAAGGCTAACAAGTGGCCATCTAAGATGCATCAATTGGTCTCAACCCACCTGGAGCAAAGGAAAATGAAGAACACCAAGGTCACACGATAACTAAGAGCCCAAGAGACAGAAAGGGCCACATGAACCAGAGACCTACATCACCCTGAGACCAGAAGAACTAGTTGGTGCCCGGCCACAATCGATGACTGCCCTGACAGGGAGCACAACAGAGAACTCCTGAGGGAACAGGAGATCAGTGGGATGCAGACCCCAAATTCTCATAAAAGGACCATACTTAATGGTCTGACTGAGACTAGAGGAATCCCAGCGGCCGTGCTCCCCAGACCTTCTGTTGGCACAGGACAGGAACCATCCCCGAAGACAACTCATCAGACATGAAAGGGACTGGTCAGCGGATGGGAGAGAGATGCTGATGAAGAGTGAGCTAATTATATCAGGTGGACACTTGAGAGTGTGTTGGCAGCTCTTGCCTGGAGGGGTGATGGGAGGATAGAGAGAGAGGGAAGCTGGCAAAATAGTCACGAAAGGAGAGACTGAAAGGGCTGACCCAATAGGGGAAGAGCAGGTGGGAGTACGGAGTAAGATGTATGTAAACTTATATGTGACAGACTGATTGGATTTGTAAACGTTCACCTGAAGCTTAATAAAAGTTAATAATAAAAAAAAAAAAAAGACAAACAACCCAATCAAAAAATGGGCAAAGGACTTGAGCAGAAACTTCACCAAAGAGGATATTCAAATGACCAACGAGCACATGAAAAGATGCACGTCATTAGCCATTAGAGAGATGCAAATAAAAACTATAATGAGATACCACCTCACCCCCATTAGAATGGCAGTGATCAAAAAAACAGGAAACAACAGGTGCTGGCAAGGATGTGGAGAAACTGAAAGCCTCATCCATTGCTGGTGGGAATGTGCAGTGATACAGCTGCTGTAGCAAATAGTATGACGGTTCCTCAAAAAGTTGAACACAGAACTATCATATGACCCAGCAGTCCCAATCCCAGGTACATGCCCAGAAGAAGTGAAAGCAGGAACACACAGAAACCTGTACACCAGTGTTCACTGTGGCACTTTTCACAATAGCCAAAAGGTGGCAACAGCCTAAATGTCCATCAACAGATGAATTGATAAACAAAATGTGGTATATACACATAATGGAATACTGCTCAGCCATAAAGAGAAATGAAGTCCTAATGCATGCCATGACATGAATGAACCTTGAAGACATCATACTGAGTGAAGTCAGCTGCAAAAGGACAAATGTTGTATGATCTCGTTTATATGAAATAAGCAAATATATAGAAACCAAAGATTATTAGTGGTTACCAGGGGTGGAAGGGAAGGGGGCAGACTTTTATTTTTGCTTAGGGGCACTGAGTTTATGTTAATGGTGGTGGGATGATTTGAAAAAGGTTAGCCAGAATGGTTGCACAACTTGAAGAATGTAATCTGTGTCATGCAGAATTTGTTGAGATGCTGTCTGTTTTGTTATATATATTTTCACCAAATCAAACCAAAAACCAAACCCATTGCTTTCGAGTCGATTCAGACTCATAGTGACCTTATAGGATAGAGCGGAACTGCCCCATAGGGTTTCCAGGGAGCGCCTGGTGGATTTGAACTGCTGAACTTTTTGTTAGCAGCTGAGCTCCTAACCACTATGTCACCGGGGGTCCTATATTTCCACCACAATTCAAAAAGAAAGAAAAGAGGAAGGCAGAGGGAATTTTGAGACAGACAGAAAACATGTAGTGATGTGGCAATAAGTCAAGGAATGCCAAGAATTGCCAGCAACCTCCAGGAGGTAGAAGAGGCAAGGGATAGACCCTGCTGACACCTTGATTTCAGACTTCTGGACTCCCAAACTGTGAGAGAATAAATTTCTGTTGTTTTAAGCCAAAAAAAAAAAAAAATTACTGTTGTTGTCATTGTTAGGTGCTGTCGAGTTGGTTCTAACTCATAGCGACTATATGTACAACAGAAGGAAACATTGCCCAGTCCTGCACTATCCTTATAATTGTTGTTATACTTGAGCCTCTTGTTGCAGCCACTGTGTCAATCCATCTCATTGAGGGTCTTCCTCTTTTTTGCTGACCCTCTACTTTACCAAGCATGATGTCCTTCTCCAGGACTCTTTCCTCCAGATAACATGTCCAAAGTACGTGAGATGAAGTCTCGTCAGCTTTGCTTCTAAGCAGCATTCTGGCAGTACTTCTTCTAATACAGATTTGTTCATTCTTCTAGTAGTCCATGGTATATTCAATATTCTTCACCAACACCATAATTCAAAAGTGTCAGTTCTTCTTCAGTCTTCCTTATTCATTGTCCAGCTTGGGGCAGGTGCACCCTAGTCTTTAAAGTGACGTCTTTGCTTTTGAACATGTTAAAGAAGTCTTTTGCAGCAGATTTACCCAATGCAATGCATCATTTGATTTCTTGACTGCTTTTTCCATGGGTATTAATTGTAGATCCAAGTAAAATAAAATCCTTGACAACTGCAGTATTTTCTCCATGTATCATGTTGTTGTGTATTGGTCCATTTGTGAGGATTTTTGTTTTCTTTTTGTTGAGGTGTAATCCATACTGTAGGCTGTAGTCTTCAATCTTCATCACTAAGTGCTTCAAGTCCTCTTCACTTTCAGCAGGCAAGGTTGTGTCGTCTGCATGACTCAGGTTATTGAGCCTTCCTCCAGTCCTGATACCCCGTTCTTCTTCACATAGCCCAGCTTCTTGGATTATTTGCACAGCATACAGATTGAATAAGTATGCTGAAAGAATACAACCCTGACACACACCTTTCCTGACTTTAACCACGCAGTATCCCCTTGTTCTGTTTGAACGACTGCCTCTTAATCTATGTTCAGGTTCCTCATGAGCGCAATCAAGTATTCTGGAATTCCCGTTCTTTACAATATTATCCATAGTTTGTTATGAGCCACACAAGTGGATGCCTTTGCATAGTCAGTAAAACACAGGTAAACATCTTTCTGGTATTCTCTGCTTTCAGCCATGGTCCATCTGACATCAGCAATGATATCTCTCATCCCCATGTTCCACAAAATTACTAGATCTTGGCTAAGTGCTTGGCTGCTAAAGGAAAGGTCAGCGGTCTGAACCCACCAGCCCTGCTGTGGGAGGAAGATGTGGCAATCTGCCTCCATAAAGATTACAGCCTTAGAAACCCTCTGGAGCTGTTCTACTCTGTCCTATAAGGTTGCTACGAGTTGGTAATGGCGCTCCCGCACACAGCAGCAACAGAACTTGTTATCTCTTCCTGTTGTTGTTAGTTGCTGTTGAGTAAGTTGTGATTCATGCTGACCCCATGTGTACAGAATGGAACTGCTCTGAAGAGTTTTCAAGGCTGTGACCTTTTGGAAGCAGATCACCAAGCCTGTCCTCCGCTGCCTGTGGATGGATTCAAACCACCAACCTTTCAGCTAGTAGTCAAGCACTTAACCATTTGCACTACTCAGAGACTCCTATTTATTCTACGTATTTTATTTTATGCATTTTAAAACTTTTTTTTCTGAGACAGGAGCCCTAGCTTCCATTAGATCACTAAAGCAGTCAGTGGCACAAAAATATGCTAAGAATCCCCATGGAGGATTTGGTTTTGAAGGGGAATGAGACTGACTTCCTGGAACCTGCCACTTGTTGCAGAGCGCTGTGAGAGGGGTAGCAGTGTGGCCAGTTGGCTCCAGCCCTGGACATTTAGCCCTTCCCGGGCTGCTAGTGGGCCACACTGCGCCGTGGGCGCCAGCGTCTTTCCCACAGGGGGCGTGAGTCAGCCACCTAGTGGTGAAACTCAGTGAGGGCGCGCTGAGGTCCCGGGGCTGGTGCTGCGCTCTGGCCTTCTTCGGTGCCACGCCCAGCTCCGGTGCTGCATCCTGGCTGGCGGCCATCCCGGCACCTTCATTCGCAGCGTGCTCCCGGGACCCCGAATGCTGACAATCTCAACCTCCCCTCGCAGGACTTTGAATTTAAGTTTTTTCCTCTGTGCCTTCCTCCAGGTTCTGGCATGCAAGGCCCAGACCACATGGCTCTTTCCAGATGATGCTGGGCCCTGCTGGCCCTTCTCTGGGCCAGGGAGAGGGAAAGCTGGGCAAATGCCTGAAAAGCAAACTGCAAGAAAAAAGTAGAAAATCTGAGAACCTAAATTGAATAAAAAATTTTAAACATTTCAACCAAGAAAATCCCAGGCCCAGATGGCTTCCAAATATTTAAGGAAGAAATAATAAGAATCTTACACAATGGGCAAAGGATAAGAACAGACACTTCACCAAAGAAAACATTCAGGTGGCTAACAAACACATAAAGAAATGCTCCCGATCATTAGTTATTAAAACCAAAAAACCAAACCCAGTGCAGTCGAGTCAATTCCGATCGTTAGCTATTCCCACTGCCGTCAGCTATTAGATGCAAATCAAAACTACAGTGAGATACCATCTCCCTCCCACATTATTGGAACTAATCAAAAAAGAAAATAAGTGTTGCAGAGGTTGTGGGGCGATTGGAACTCTTATACACTGTTGATGGGAATGTAAAATGGTACAACCACTTTGGTGCTTCCTCGAAAAACTAGACATAGAAATACCACATAATCTAGCAATCCCACTCCTAAAGAAGTAAGAGCCATGACACGTATAGACGTATGCACACCCGTGTTTATTGCAGCACTATTCACAATAGCAAAAAGATGGAAACAACCTAAGTGCCCATCAGCAGATGAATGAATTAACAAATTGTGGTACTTACACACAATGGAGCAAACATAGGTTTGATGGTAGGTATTTCTACATACATGATTGTAAGTTCAAATCATATAGAGCTAACAAGGAGTAAAGTCAGGGAAACCTCTTAGACATAACCAAGCACCTTGTGGGATGAAGTTCCTAGGCTAGAAGACAAAGGATCATAGACTTGGGGGACATCTGTGTCAGTTGGCACAACATAGTACCTAAAGTCCGTGTTCTGCATCTTCCTTTGATGAGCAGTGTCTGGGGTCTTAAAAGCTTGCAGGTGGCCATCTAAGACATAACTATTGATCTCTTCCCATCCAGAGCAAGGGAGAGTGAAGGAGACCAAAGATTCAAGGTAGCAATTAGTCCAAAGGACTGATGGACCACGTGAACCACAGACCCTGAGATCCCAAGAACTAGATCGTGCCTGGGTACCACTACCAACTGCTGTGACTGGGATCACAGCAGAGGGTTTTGGACAGAGCAGGAGAAAACTGTAGAACAAAAAAATCAAACTTGCAAAAAAGTCTGGGCTTGCTTGCCTGACAGAGACTGGAGGAACCTCTGCAATTATGGCCCTAAGATGCCCTTCTGACCTAGAAATGAAGCCATCCCTGGAGATCACCTCCTGGTCAAATAGTAGACAAGCACATAAGATAAACAGTAACACCCGAGAGGAACGTACTCCTAAGAACAATCAATTATAAGATGAGAAGGCCGGAAAGGGGAGATAATCAGGACGAACGAAAATGGGAAAACCAGGGAGGAAATGGGGAGAGTGCTGACACATTGTGGGGAATGAAACCAATGTCACAAAACACTTTATGTACAGACTGTTGAATGGGAAGCTAATTTTCTCCCTGAACTTTCACCTAAAGCACAATAAAATAATAATAAAAATTAAAACAAAAAATCTTACACAAACACTTCCAAAGTATGAAAAAATAGGGTAGGGAATATTTTCCAACTCATTTTGTGAGGTCAACCTTGATATCAAAAACTAAGAGGACAATAACAAATTTTCTCTCATGAACATAGGTACAAAAATCCTAAGGAAAATATTAGCAAACCCAAATATAAAGATAAAAACAAAAGGATAATACATCACAACCAAGTAGTGTTTATTTCAGAATGCAAAATTGATTTAACATTGGAAAAATGTAATTCACCAAATTAAAATAAAGGGAAAAATCATATGATTGTCTCAATAGACACAAAAACCACATTTGATAAAATGTAACACCCATTCATGATGAAAAAGAAACTCAGCAAACTAAGAATAAAGGAGAACTTCCTTAAACTGATGAGAAATATCTACAAAAAAGGTACAGCAATATCATATTTAAAAGTGAAATATTGATGGCATTTCACCTATCAGGAAAAAGTCAAGAAGAAATTAGACAATATTTTATTCAACATTGTATTGGTGGTTCTAACCAGTGTAATGAGGAAAGGATATGAAATAAAAGGCATAAGAATGTGAATGGATTTGAAAGAAAACTGTTGCTACTTACAGATTATATTATTATGTAAATAGGAAATTTAAGAGAATCAACAGATAAACTATTAGAATTAATGAGATAATTTAGCAGAGCCACTACATACATGGTGAATGTACAAAATATAAATTGTATGTATATTAGCAACAATTAGAAAATGAAGTTTAAAAATTATTATTTAGTATAGACAAAGATGGCTATATATAAATATAGGTATGTGGATATGGATTAGTATATACACATATATATTTCCTTGCTCTGTCATCTGAGAGGGTATAGAACCAGTAACACCCTAATATCAACGAGCAAACTAGCACTCAAATCTTGGTTTCTAATAAAATTCTCCAATAAAAGGAACCAGGGCTTCTTAGAGGAGTGGCTGATCTGAGGGCTGGGGCAGGAAATATACAAGATAAGCCTGGAACATCTTGTGGTGCCAGAAAGTAAGGAAGCTCTCAAAAAACAAAGCCACACACACAAGATGGGGGTATGTCAAAGACACTGGAGTCAACTGAAAGAACTCCATATAGCCAAAGCTAGAAAAATTTGAGCAACAAAATAAAGTAGAAATCGTTATGCTCTTTTAAGAATTATCTGTATGAGATCAAAGTGACAACAGCAACTTGAAAGTATAGGAAGCTTAGGGGGCAGTGAGTTTATGTTAACGAGAGAGGAACAATTCAGAAAGGAGGGAGAGAATGGTTGTGCAACTTGAATGTAATCAGCGTCACTGAATTGTGTATGTAGAAACGGTTGAATTGGTGTACATTTTGCTGTCTATATTCTCAACAACAAAATAAAATAAAATAAAATAAAGTAGTATTGGATTAAAACCCAAAGTATAAAATGAATAGCCATGAGTCCATACTGCTATAAAGATTGAATAAATAAATGGGGGGAAGAGACAAATTTCCTGTGTTGAAGAATCCCAACAGTTATGTAGTTACTCTGTTCTCTAGGATGTGGAGCATAACTCCCACTCCTGAAGTGTGGACTGTGCCTAGTGATTTCCTTCCACACAGTACGGTATGAAAGGGGGAGAAAGAGTAATTTGACAGTGGAGAAGCCTGGCAAACACTACAAAAACCAAAACCAAACTCCTTGTCCAGTTGATTTCAACTCAAGGTGACCCCATGTGTTACAGAGTAGAGCTGCTCCATAGGGTTTTCTTGGCTGTAATCTTTCCAGAAGTAGATTACCAGGCCTTTCTTCCGTGGTGCTGCTAGGTGGGTTCAAACTGCCAGCCTTTAGGTTAATAGTTGAATACAAACCATTTGTGCCACACAGGGACCCTGACAAACTTTACATCAGCCAGGTAATCAAGATCCAAATCAACAGTGATAAGTTGTGTTGACAGTAAATACATTGCCATCGAGTCTATCCCAACTCATAGCAACTCTATAGGACAGAGTTGAACTGTCCCACAGGGTTTCCAAGGAGCTGCTGGTGGATTTGAACTGCTGACGTTCTGGTTAGCAGCCATCACTCTTAACCACTTTGCCACCAGGGCTCCATGTTGACAGTCTATACCCTTAATGTGATGAAAATGGCATTTTACCTCTGTGGTCTTATTTCCCAAAACTCACTTAAAAAAAAAGACAAATCCCAATAGAGGGAGATTTTATAAATTGCTCGTTCAACTTCAGACAAGGAAGTATAAGGCAATGGTGAGCCATCCAGATGCGGGTGTCCTGCAGATATTGTCAGCAGGGAGTACCTGAGCACACCTGTGAGTATGCACTTGGCTGCATTTGCACATGCGGGATATTTGAACACAGCAGGTGTAAAAGTGGGGCTAAGGTGACCGATGTATTCACAGCTTGAGAAAAGCAACACCAGTGACCCAAGGCTTCCACCCTACCCTGCCTACGCCCTGAGGGTGAGCCATGAAAGGCCTGAAAGGGAGAGAAAGAAGAGGCAGCTGCCTGGTTTGGGCACTTCTGTTGTTGGGGTGGCCCCTGAGGGATCTGGGCCAGACTTCCCACACAGCACTGACTCAACACAGGTGGCCAGCCACAGAAGGTCACAAGCAGAAGGAGACTCTGACAATACCTTTTTCTGAGAGAGACTGAGGCCAGCTGGTTGGAGCAGCCTCAGTACTTATGGGCCTTTGATTAAAAACCCTGAGTTCAGGTAGGATTCAGTTCACGTGAGTGAGTATAGAATATGGAAAACAAGATTATTAATGGTTACTTTTTTTTTTTTTTTTTTAGGGATTGGGGGGAGAAGTTTTTGTTTGGGGGAGCATTGAGTTTATGTTAATGGTGGTGGAATACTTTGGAAAAGGATAGGGATAATGGTGGCACAACATGAAAAATGTAATCAGTGTCCTTGAATTGTAAATATGGAAGTTGTGCTGTCCAATGTTTTGGTGTGTACATTTTCACCACAATAAAAAATTTTTTTCAAAATTAATACAAAAAATCTGACGGTGCACTTTCACGATCCTGCCTCACGAAACCCGATAAAACTTTCTTTTTCAAAAACAGGTGGGCAGCCCGAAGGCTGTGGTTTTCGATATAATTTGTTTTAAATAACATATTAAAATATTATTTATCTCGATTACTTAAATTTTGACGCCTCCTTAAATTTTGCCCGCGAAGTGGGTCTCTCCCTTGAAGTAGCAGCAGAAGAGTTATTCCCAGGGCGATCAGACCATCCAGGATGGCCGTCGGCCATCCTCGACGGGATGATCCGCTCCGCCTGCATCCGCTGGCCCCCTTCGCTTTCCTCCTGCAACGGAACACACCTGGCCGGCGCGCCCTCTACCTGCCCAGGGCCACCTGGCTAGTGGCACGCAGCGCCCGGCCCTCCCCTCTCGAATCGTTCGGAGCTTCCTGCTGGCCAATGGGAAGGGGGCTCCTCCCGGCTCGGGCCGCCTCCCGCGGAGCCGCCAATGGGAGCGCTGCATGCAAATGAGCAGGTGCGGTGGCGGCGGTCCCTGAGCCGCTGCCCGTGCGCCGGGGCTGTTAGAGGCGAGCTGGGCGGCCGCCGAGCAGACGCCCAGGCTTTGAGGTGCGAACACTGGTCTCCGGCCATGGCCCCCGCCCCGCCCTCTGCAGCCTCCTTCTCGCCCGCCGAGGTCCAGAGGCGTCTGGCGGCCGGCGCCTGCTGGGTCCGCTGCGGGGCCCGCCTCTACGACCTCACCGACTTCGTGCGGCACCACCCGGGGGGCGAGCAGCTGCTGCGGGCGCGGGCTGGCCAGGACATTAGCGCCGACCTGGACGGGCCGCCGCACCGGCACTCGGCCAACGCGCGCCACTGGCTGGAGCAGTACTACGTGGGCGAGCTGCGAGAGGACCCGCAGGTACAGCCGGACCGGGGTCCCTCCCCGCGCCATTCCACCCCTTCCCCCACTCCCCAGTCCCTGGCGAGCCCCGCCCACCTGTCCTCTGAGAGGACCCAAGGTGACAGCCTCCGCCCTCCTTTCCGCTCCCCTTCTCTTCTGTCCAGGTAACAGGTCACTGCTCCTCCCCCTCTCACCAGCAGCCTGCTCGCCTACTCCAGCGATCTGCTGACCCTCTTGCATCCTCTTAATTCGCCCACCTCTCCAGTTATCCCCTCCTTCCTACCTGTTGCGGTCTGCAGCCACTGCCATCTGACAACCCGGATTACCATTTCTGGCCCCAGGCTCTCACATGCACCTCTTCCCTTCCTCTTCCCTTACCAGCCTCTCCTCTCCCTCTTTGCAACTGCTCCTCATTTCTGTTCAGAAGCGGGGTTCCAAGGCTCGCCTCTCTTTCACTTCCCAGCCAACTCCTGCTTCCAAGAAGTGCTGATCAGTTCCTCTCTTCTAATAGCTTGGATTTCCTGGTGCCACCTAACCTTGCACTTGGGTTCACCTGGGTAGGTGGAGTGTGTCCCCAGACCTCCCACCATCCCTTTTCCTGAAGGTTGGCTTGGGGATCTAGGAAGGGGAAAAGGATAAATCAGCCTTTCAGGGGAAGACGGATTAGCACTTTGAGCTCAGGCTGTGTGCTAAGTTGTACACTGTTGTGCAGTACAGGTTCATTGGTATTTAAGCCTCTAGCTGATCCTGGGGTAGGTATTGTGATCCCCATTTTAGGATGTGGAAACTGAGGTTCAGAGAGGCAGTGTAATTTGTCCAAGGTCAAACAGCTATCTAAGGGAAAAGCCAATTATCCCTGGCTCCAAAATTGATGCTGTCCCCACCCCAGTGACCCCTGAGCAGGAGAAAAAGGCCCTATTCACAGGGTTCCATGTAGGCACTGGCCAGAGGCAAACAGACATCAGGCCTAGCAACAGTGCGGCTACCACATTTGGACATGAACCAACAACTGCTCGCCTCTTCTAGCTCTTGCTTTCGAGATGGACACAGCAAGTGCTTTTAGATATTTGAATGAAAGGATTCACCTCTCTCTGCCCCAGATGGCTCCTGATTGAGCTGTCTTGCCTAAATCTTCAGTCATTTATTTACTCAATCACTTGGTCACTTAATGGTTGATGGACAGCGCTGTGCTAGGCACTGGGGAAGCACCAGTGCACAAAACCAATATGGTTCCTGTCTTTGTGGAACTGACAGGCTAATTGGAGGGAAAGGAACATATTAATTGCACAATATTTATTTATTACTTGGTGCTGTCAGAATATGGCTCAGAGGTACCGTCCCCAGATTGGAGGAGAAAGGGTTTAAGGAGAGATTTCTTGAGAAACTGACAGTTATGCTGACAGCTAAATGATAGTTCAGACTTAGCCAGGTAAAGTGTGGTGGGAAGAACATTCCAGAGGGAACAGCATGTGTGAAGGCTGGGAAGGAGAATGGCTTGGCATAGTCAAGGGACAGAAATAAAATCAGTGTGGGCAAGGAGAGGGATGTGGGACAAGATCCCACATCCAGACCATGCAGGGCCGCATAAGCCATGGTCAGGATTTGAAACTTTGATTCTAAGAGCAATGGGAAGGGATTTAAGCAGAGGTGTGGTGTGGTCAGATTTGCATGTTTGGAAGAGCACTCTGGCTGCAGTGCAGAGAAGTACTGGAGGGAGTGAAAGCAAATGTCAGGAGACCAGGAGGCTACTGCATGGTTCAGGCAAGAGATCACAGCAGCTTGCACTAGGGTGGCTGTCACTGAGGGGAGAGAAGGGGATGAACCTGAGAGCTCACAGGTAGAATGTCAGGATTTGGCATTCTTTGGTGGGGGCCCGATTTAATCTTGGAAGTTGATGTTTGGTGCCAATCATGCTAAAATTATAACTAAAGCCAAGTGCAGGAGGTCAGAGAGGTTGGGACCAGAAGACTGGAGACTGCCAGTCTTGTGGTGTGGCTCAGGGACCCATCCTACACTGTAGCTGCATTCTAGAGCCTTAGGGTGTGGCTTCTCCTCCCAGCACCATCCTCCATCAGTCCTGGCCAGATGCCCTGGATGGCCCCATCTTCCTGCTCTGTAATCACCCAGCACAAAGGTTTGGTTTGGTTTTGCTTTGCCTTCCTTTGCTTTGCCTTACGTGACCGTTAGGGAGGACTCCTAGAGAATACTGAGTCCAGGTTTACTTCCCACCCCTGCGCTCACCTATTAGGCTCAAAGTCCCAGTGTCGCCATATTGTAGGCTCCTTATATCTGGGCCTCAACTTGAGGATATGGAAAGAACTAAGAACTAACAATGCATCTGCAAGTCCATGGCCCAGCACTCCAGTTATTTACGGGCATCTGTCTGCAGTTTTCTATTCTGGAAGCCTATGTAGGGTTGTCTTTAAATTGGGGAAGGAGGTGGTCAAAGAAGAAATATGAGGTAAGGTATCCTTTAAAAGAGAAACTCCCTTCATAAAACCTGAACGGAAACAAACCGTTCTGTAATTAACCCCTTCTAAAAGCCCGTTGCCTTTGAGTCGATTCCGACTCATAGCGACCCTATAGGACAGAGTAGTACTGCACCATAGAGTTTCCAAGGAGCGCCTGGCGGATTTGAACTGCTGACCTTTAGGTTAGCAGCTGTTACACTTAATCACTACACCACCACTTCTTTCTAGCAACCCCTAAACTGCCCTTCTCGACCTCCCTACTTCCCTCCTGCTGGACCAGTGATGCTGACACCTGTTTAGGTGAGAGCCTGGCCCCTATAGTGTGAACAGCAGGAGGGGCATTGATGGGGGAGGGGAGTGCCATTAGCCAGCTCTATTGTTTGGGTTTATTTTTTAATGGCTTCCCACCTAGGGGCCCTTCTTTCCTAGCTTAGTCTTTGGGCATCAGGGTTCTGGAGCTGGGCTGTAAAATTTCCAAGGAGAAGGCCTGGCCTCATTTGTTTCCCCGTTCCTAACTTTGCCACACCCCCTCTTTGTATATACTTACGCACACATTCACACTCATGAAGGCACACACACAAAACAAGTCAAACTTGTTTGAGCCAACATACTATGAGGATGAGGACAGCCATGGCCTTGGACTTGGGGAAGCTGAGCTACTGGCCTTGTTGAGCAAGTGGAAGAGCAATGGCTTAGCAAAGAAGCTGAGCCCATTTCTCTCCCTGGTCCTCAGGGGCCGGTGGGGTCCAGCTCGTCACTCCAAGCTCAAGTAAGAGCAGGGTTCTTCCAACTGCAGCAAATACCATTAGTAGGGTATGGAGTCATTTATCGAGTTGCAACCTGCATTTTAAAAAAGAAAGAAAAGAATTTTAGGTCTAAACCTCCTTCCAAGGTCATGGATACACTATGCTTCCCAGACTCTGGTCATCTAAGAATCAATGTCACAGAGTGTTTTTTTTTTTTTTTCCCCTAATTGGTATACCACCTTGAACCATTAAATTTAATATTTATCTTCAAATTGATTCACTTTTTTATTTTACCATTTACTCACCCTAGACACAATCACAAATCTTACATGCACTTTAAGATAAATTTGTGCTGTTGCCGTTAGCTGCCATTGAGTCACCTCTGACTCATGGTAACCCTGTGTACAACAGAAGGAAATGTTGCCCAGTCTTGTACCATCTTCACAATTGTTGGTATACTTGAGTCCATTGTTGTGAACACTGCATGTTCTGAATGTCTTCTGTCCTAGGGACCTCATCTTCCAGCACTGTATTGGGAAATGTTATGATCCATAGGGTTTTAATTGGCTAATTTTTGGAAGTAGATCTACAGGCCTTTCTTCCTAGTCTGTCTTTGTCTGGAGGCTTCACTGAAACCTGTCCCCCATGGGTGACACTGCTGGTATTTGAAATACCCATGGTATAGCTTCTAGCATCATAGTAACATGCAAGCCACCACGGAACAACAAACTGATAGTCAGGTGGTAGAAAATAAATATAGAAAGATTAAAATAATAAATGCTCATTCTTGCATTTCCTAAAATCATCCTGTGATACCACCAGTGGAGCGTGTACCACACTTTGGGAAATCTTGGTGGTCTGTGGCTCATTTTCTGCCATTGATGAAAGAGATGAAATTGTGTGTAAAAATTGTGTGTGAAAGAGAGACAGCTTTCATCAGTCCCACGGGGGTTCTTCCTCCACACCAATCCTGCCAACCAAAGGATAGTAACTGTCAGAGAGTGGCTCAGGCTTCCCCTCTTCAGACAAACAGATCTCAAGAGATCCTTCCATGGGCAAACATATTTCCATGCCAACTGGATAAAAGCCCTCTGAGGAGACCCTGGAGGAAGTTGACTTACTGATGTCAGGGCAACCCTGATGTCTGATGGGAATGTCTCTAGGTGTTGTGTCCCAGTCCCACAGGGAGCATGTCTGTCTCTGAGCAGCTGACAAGTCCACAGAATTTGACACACATAGTTCTGCCAGGCTTTGGGGCCTGGCCACTCTGAACTTCAGGACTTGAGTAATTAAATGGGAATGGACAGAGGGAGGAGATCTAAGTCCAGGAAGACTTGGGGTTCCCACCCTACCGCAGGCTCCAGAACATCTCAAGCACAGTCCTACTTGGAAAGCCAGTCTGAGCAGAGAACTCACATAAAAGCTGATGCATGGGGGAACTTGCCAGACTGCCCCTGCCTGAAGAGCAGAGTGGCATGAGGAGTCTGCTAACTGAAGGGGGTTGAGATCCACTCATCTAAAAGGAGAGCTTCCTAATCAAGGCTGCCTGGCCAGTCAGCAATCACTGTCCTTCCCTGCCTGTAAAGGGACTCCCAAGCTCTGGCCTGCTGTGCGCCAGGTGAGTCTTATCTTGAGGCTGACTCTAGCGCCAGTGGGGCTGCAGGTAGAACACCCAGGGACCTGGTCACTGTGATTCCATGGGCATACTAGGGTTAGCACAGGCTCATCCCCAAAATCAGTGAATAAAGGGACTTTAAGACCCAGAATTAGGGAAAGAGATCAGAAATCAGGATTATCTGGGAAAATAAGAGACCAACAGGAATTCTGTGGACACGTGAGAGTAACCATCTTTGGGAGAATTTCCAGGAAATTACCCATGCTGATGCCTGAGCAGCATCTGTCCAGCTTTCCTTTCCTTGTTTTTCTTATGACACTCAGTCACTGTCAGTCCATAAGTGGTCCTCATTTATTTAGGCAGACAGGTTATAATCACCCCTTCTCTCTTAATCCCACTTCAGTCAGACTCTCTTAATCCCGCTCCAGTCAGACTTTAATGCCCACCACTCCACTTGAGATTGCTCTTGTCGGGGTCACCAAAACCTTCACCTCACTAAACCTGGTGGTCGCTGCTCATCTTCATCTTACCTGACCTGGCAGCACCTCTTGACATGGCTGACCCTCCTCCCTCCTTGATACACTTCCTTCCCTTGGTTCCTGGATACCATCCATACTTCTTTGCTTTTCTACCGGCATTAGCTTCCTATTGCTGCTATAACAAATTATTGCCAACTTAGTTGCTTAAAGCAACACAGATTATCCTCTTACAGAAGATAATTTATTAGAGTTCTGGGAGTCAGAAGTCTAAAGCAGGTCAGCAGGGCAGCGTTCCTTTATAGAAGCTCTAGGGGAAAATCCATTCTCTTGCCTTTTCCAGCTTCTAGAGGGCACCCTCTAGAATCATTCATTCATTCCTTGGCTCATGGATCCCAGCCAGCGACAGCATCATTCTGATGATGCTTGCTTTCGTTGTTGTCACATCTTCTCTGACTCTGCCTCCTTCTCTCTCCTGCCTCCGTCTTTTACTTATATAAATACCCTTGTGATTACATTGGGTGTCCCTGGATAATCCAGGATAACTTTCCCATCTTAAGCTCATTAATTTAATCACATCTGCAGATTCCCTTCTGCCATGTCAGATAGCATATTTATAGGTTCCAAGAATTGAAACATAGACATCTTTGGTGGGCCATTGTTCTGCCTGTCATACCACCTACACCCCTGGTCATTATTTCTCAGTCTCCATTGCTGGTTTCTCTCTTTTCACGTCACAGAACAGTGCACAAATCTTAAATGTACAGCTCAGTGATTTTTTTACATAGGTATACACCTCTGTTGCCACCACCCAGATCAAAATTTTGAATATTTCTGTCACCCATGGCAGGTTCATGCCTCCTCCCAGTTGACAGCCTCTGCCAAAAGTGATCACTGTCCTGACCTCCATCACCATAGGATAGTTTTACCTGTCTCTGAACTTCGTGTAAATGGATGCATACGGTATGTCCTCTGCTGCATAGCTTTTTTCACTCAGTAGCCGGACTAGAAGATTATCTATATTTTCCTTACTCTTAACAGCAACTGTCTCCATTGCTTGCACTGTCCTAGAGAATCCATAGGCAGTTGGAGGGAAAAGAACAGGAAGTAACTGGAAAAGAAGAACCACAGGTGTGGACAGGCCACATGCTGATCCTCAAGAGCCTCTACAGTCTTCCTTCTAGGACATCTTTCCCACCACTGCCCTCCTTTGGCCAGAGCCCTGTTATCCTCATTATTGCAGCAGTCTTCCAGACAGGCCTCCCCCTGGCAATGCCTCCTGCACCCCATTGCCTATAAACGTTCCTAAAGAGGACTCTGGCTGTGTTATGGCAGTGCTCCTAAGTGTTCAGTGGCTCCCCATTGCCACATTCTTTAAGTCCAGCTCAAATGCTGTTTCTTCTGCAGAGCTTACCCTTACCTTCCCAGCTACAACTTTTTTTTTCCTTCTGCCAAACTCTCAGAGCACTTTACCTATTTAAAATCATAAAGCGTTTATGACTTTCTTCCTATTTATTGTATTCTTCACTATGTGTCTTACCTTTTCTACTAAGTTGTAAACTCTGCAAGTTCTTGAGTTGTCTGATTCATCTTGGTTTCTATAGGACACACTAGCACAGTGGTGTATGCCAAAAAGAACTAATAAATGTTTGTGTGAATGAATTAGGTGCTTGGGAAACTGAAGTGTGTGTGTAATCGAAGAGGAAGGTGGAAGTATTAGCATACACATGGTGCTTCAAAGGGTTGGGGGTTGATGGAAAGGATGCATGGCTGTCAAGTGAGTCACTCATTTCTGCCTTTGCCCTTGGTTATTAGCAGCGACAGGGAGTTGGCAAAACGTCTTCCATGCCAAGCTGCTGCAGTTTACCCCTCTCCATGAGCCACCTGTTGTTGTTGTTAGGTGCTGTCGAGTCGGTTCTGACTCATATCGACCCTATGCGCAACAGAACGAAACACTGCCCATCCTGACCCATCCTTACAATCGTTGCTATGCTTGAGCTCACTGATGCAGCCACTGTGTCAGTCCACCTCGTTGAGGGTCTTCCTCTTTTCCGCTGACCTTGTACTCTGCCAAGCATGATGTCCTTCTCCAGGGACTGATCCCTCCTGACAGCATGTCCAAAGTATGTAAGACACAGTGTCGCCATCCTTGCCTCTAAGGAGCATTCTGGTTGTACTTTTTCTAAGACAGATTTGTTCATTCTTTCGGCAGTCCATGGTATATTCAAGATTCTTTGCCAACACCACAATTCAAAGACATCAATTCTTCTTCGGTCTTCCTTATTCGTTGTCCAGCTTTCACATGCATATGATGGAATTGAGAATACCATGGCTTGGGTCAGGCATACTTAGTCTTCAAGGTGACATCTTTGCTCTTCAACACTTTAAAGAGGTCCTTTGCAGCAGATTACCCAATGCAATGCGTCTTTTGATTTCTTGACTGCTGCTTCCATGGCTGTTGATTGTGGATCCAAGTAAAATGAAATCCTTGACAACTTTAATCTTTTCTCCATTTATCATGATGTTGCTCTTTGGTCCAGTTGTGAGGATTTTTGTTTTCTTTATGTTGAGGTGCAATCCATACCTACAAGTGTTGTAAGCGAAGTTCACCATAGAAAACACCAGTCAAGAGCCCACATTGCCCCTAGGGTTGTGACTAATTCCCACGGGACTGTAAATGCCTGTATCCAGGCATAGGCATGACCCAGGCTGCCTGGATTTCCAATCCTCTTTCCTCTGTCTTTTTGTGCAAATTTCTAAGCATGTAGTCTTAGAACAGTGGTTCTCAATCTTTTCTAATCCTGGCCTGTCTGCAGTGGACAGAAGACTCTAATGACCACCTTCCCCACTGGTCTTGCTTTCCAATGGAAAAAAGAGCTCAGTCATAATGATAAAACTGTGAACTACAAACTTGATGCTAGCAACACTTATGAAGTTTATAACTGAGAACTATAAATGGCGTGCTGGGGATTTTATATGATGAAGCATTGCCCAAAAGCATGTTCAAATACTTTGTTTTTTACCTCGATCACATATTGCAAGATATTTAAGTAGCAGCACCACACAGCAAATTTGGGTGAATTTGCTTTAACATATTTGAACTGCAATTCATACAAAACGCCTTGAAGTTCTGTTATAGGAAGGCTAGTAGCCGAAAATTCTGTTGATGTAGGTACATGTGACTGCATACTTAGAGTGAACTCTACGATCTACAACAAACTTAATTGATAATTATCAAAGCAAATTAGTCATAATTTTTCCTTTAAAAGGAAGAGTAGGTTTCTAGTGTTCTGCATTTTCCTGTACCCAATAAGACCTCTTCAACATTGCCCAGTAGGATCTTTTCAACATTGCTTAGCATTGCATGGTGCCCATATTTCCTACTGGAAAATAAAATTAGAGTCTCAAGGGATCTCTAGTAATAACTAGTTTTAGTTTATGAATTTCAAATATTAATAACCCATAATCACCCAGTTGGTTGCAAATAAGTAGCCGTTAGTCTTTTGTAATAATGAAAGTCTATGCAATGCACCATCATTTACTCACAAAGATCAAAGAAGGCCTCAAATTTTTAAATCAGTTCAGGTCCCACACCTTAAGACTTCCTTGGAGGGATAAGGAGTACCTACACTGAGCAGAATAAATGCAGCCTCTTTGGTCCCAAATTTCCCCAAATCAGGGAAAAGGCCAGACCATCCTGATTCTGTGGTGGTTTTTCTTGTCCCAGGCAAGATCCTTTAGAATGCCAAGTGTAATGGCTTGTGGTTGGAGGCAAGGGCGGTGTAAAGAAATTTAGTTGTTCCTGGAACCTAAATTGAAGAGTCTTTGTGTCCCAGATAATAGATTGCTTCTGAGTGAATCTGGGACCCTGGTGGCATCGTGGTTAAGCCTTTGGCTGCTAACCAAAAGGTCAGCAGTTTGAATTCATTAGCTGCTTCTTGAAAACCCTATGGTGCAGTTCTGCTCTGTCCTATAGGGTTACTATGGGTTGAAATCAACTTGATGGCAGTGGGTTTTTTTTAAAGTGAATCTACTTAAAATAAGGACCAAAATTTCGTAGTAAATGGGACAGTGTAGCGGGGAACTTGATTTTTTTAAAAAAAGAAATGAACCCTCTTTTTAAAGTTTATTTTAACCTTATGGCAAAATTAAGAACATAATTATGTGCCGATTCTTAAATTGAACAAGTAATGAATGAAGTAGTGTTTTTGTGCACATGTGTGGTTTTTTGACAAAATTATGTGAAAGTATAATTTGACATTCTAAACTTCATATTGAACATTCACAGCATGATCATTAAAGGGTCATTTTAGTAAAATAATTTTTACTAAAAGGATCTCTTTTGATAAGCAGGCCATTCTCTTTTGAAAAAGTAATCCTTTGTTGACTACTTCTCTTTCAGTTTTAACCAGCCTAACTTTGTCAGATTCTTATTTGGGAATGGTGTTGTGAATCAAACAGTTCTCCATCACTTTTACCGACCTTATGAAATTTTCTGTATTTTCAATTTCACTTTGCAGACAGTTTATATTTTGTTACATTGTATATTGTTAAATGATCATCATCCTCCAACTATCAAGGAGGCATGAGGTGGGGATACTGGGGGGAAGAGCTGGTCAGTGTTAGAGTAGGAACTAAATTTGTAAGTGATCCATTGATTTGTGAGTATTTCCATGTTAAAATGATTTCTGCTGCCTTTTGCAACTTGAATCTTCAGGGACTCAGATAAAAAACACTTGAATAACAATGACCCCCATTATCCCTATGGAACTAATAGTAAAACATCTAAAATTTGAGTAGTAGTTTGCTTTTCTTCTAAGTATTTTCTCATAAATTTCAATTTGAACCCTTAATGTAGGTGGGGCTGATGTCAGTTCTCCCATTTCACAAATGAGGAAACTGTAGCTCAGAGAAGTCCTAGAATGTGGGTCTTCAGTTGTCTGGTATTTCCGCTGCATACTCATTAGCAACAAATGTTAGGCATGAGATTAAGCTAAGGGACAACGACAGAAGGAGATGGACCCTCGGGCTGAACCTGTTTGGTTTCTGAATCTCATAAACTCCCTCAGCCTTCTAGGATGATGTGTGGTGATGTGTCTGTGCTTGTGAGGGAGGCTTCCAGAGGAGCGCCCTCTCCTTCCCCTGACATGTGACCCTTCCTTGCACAGTCAGTTACTGATTAATCAACGGGTCAGACACTCTGACTTCCTGGCAGCTGCCCTTCCATGAGGTGACAAACTGGAGGTCAAAGTGTGAGATGGGTGATGTGTTGGCTTGAAAAGGTTCATCTGGATTACACACTCTTAGAGAATCCTGTTTCCTGTGGCTGTACCCTGGAGTCTTTAATTGGGACATTTTTAGTTTACCCAGGCCAGAGAAGTACTTCCTTTATGGGCAATAGGGACTGTGAAACACCCCAAATTTATGGGAAACCTGAAATAATAATGATTATGACCCCCAGAATGCTCCCTATATGGGGCCTTATCAGAGCCCTGGTGACATAAGAGCTCAGCTACTAAACAAAAAGTTGGCAGTTCAAACCCACCTGGAAACCCTCTGGGGCAGTTCTACTCTGTCCTTTAGGGTTGCTAGAGTTAGAACAGACTCAGCGGCACCTAATAACAACAACAATTCTCGAGGTAAGTCTGGTTTGCTTGGTGGTCATTCATGTTTTGCTTAAGCTGTGATAGAGAAGTAGAGAGTGCCCAGGGGATGTACAATTCCGTCTCTTTCATTAAACCTGGAAGGGGGTTGCTGGGTCAGGAAGGCAGCCACTAAGGTAAAGTTCCAATCCCCTTTGCCTCATGTTTCACAGCACCAGCTTTTCAAAACCAGGTCACTTCATAGTCTCCTGATCGTCATCCTTCCAAGAAAACTTGCCATGGGGTAGCACTGCACCATGTTTTCACCAGTGGCCCGGTGGACGTGGTTAGGAAAGAGGGCCACCTAGGAGGTGGCTGCGGCTTCTCCTCTCCAAGATGGACATCCTGTCTGGATGAGATAGTCAGAGCAGTCCTCCAGGAATCGGGGCCCTGCTTTTCTGCCAGCCATGTAGAGCTTCATGCCAGCAGCCAGCCTTCCAGGAAAGCACAGGGGTAGCCTTCTAAGCAGTACTATCCAGGACTGGCATACCTCTGGAATGCCGAGCTTGAGGAGGTGATGTCCCAAGGGGAAGAGATTTTTTAAAACCTTCTCTGTAGGTTTCCCTTGTTTTTTCTACTGTAAAGAACATGGCTTAAGTAGGTGCTAGTGACATATTTGACCTCATTATTTAAGTATGTGCCAGTGACACATTTGAGCTCATCAAACAGGTTTAAGAGCAGAGTCTGCTGTTCGGCAGGAAGAAAAAAAAGGAGTGGGGACCTTTGACTTCTTCCTGTACCCTGTAACTCACCCACAGAGGTCCTTCCCCTGCACCTTGGGTGGAGTTGGAGCTGCTCCCAGCCAATCAACCAATGGAATGTTGCTCCCCCCTCCTCCCCCACCACCCTGTAGCCAGGAAAAGCACATTTCAGCAGACAGATGTGGTGCCTGGAAGGTCAGGCTATCCTAACAAAAGTGGCTGTTCTGACTTGGGGGGAAGTGGGAGAGATATATGTCGTGAATGTAGCACGGCAGTGTGCGTGTGGTATGCCTGTGTGCATTTAGCGAGATTAAAGACTGATGTAGAAATCCTCTTATAGAAATAAGAAGTGAGCAAATCCTGGAGTTCTAACTCCAGACCTCACCTTTTCTAAGTAACTTCTCTGTGCCAGGATAAGAGTATAAAGAGACTCTGGGTCAAGGGAGATACCTTCCAGGGGCAGGGAGATGGGAGAAAGGGCAAAGGACCATGGAGAGACATGGGTGTTGGTGCATAGCTAGCCAGACAGTGGTGAGAACAGAGTTTGCAGGGAACTGCTTGACATTGACCCTCACACATAGCCAAGATCCTGTGGCCTTCAGGTGAAGTGGGCTCCTCACGATGCTACAGATGCAAGATGTAGTACCTTCTGAAAGAGCTGGGAAGGAACTTGATCCTGGGCTGTTTCAAGCCCACCATGTCCCAGAAACTTTTATTTTAGTTGACATTAATTAATATTCATTAAAACATGAATTAACACTCATTAAAGATGCTAATTAGGTTGGAAGGCACTCAAAATACAACTGAGGAAGAGCTGCCTCCTCAAAGTAGGGTCAACCTTAAGGACGTGGATGGAGTCAAGCTTTCAGGACCTTCATTTGCTGATGTGGCATGACTCAAAATGAGAAGAAACAACAGCAAACATCCATTAATAATTGGAACGTGGAATGTATAAAATGTGAGTCTAGGAAAATTGGAACTTGAAAAAAAATGAAATGGAAGGCATAGAGATCAATATCCTAGGCATTAGTGAGCTGAAATGGACTTGATATTGGCCATTTTGAATCACACAATCATCTGGTCTACTATGCTGGGAATGACACATTGAAGAGGAATGGTGTTGCATTCTTCATCAAAAAGAGCATTTGAAGCTCTATCCTGAAGTACAACGCTGTCAGTGATAGGATAATATCCATAAGGAAGACCAATTAATATGACTATTATTCAAATTTACACACCAACCACTAAGGCCAGAGATGAGGAAATTGAAAATTATTACCAACTTCTGTAGTCTGAAATTGAGGAAACATACAATCAAAATGCATTGATAATTATTGGGGATTGGAATGCAAAAGTTGGAAACGAAGAAGAATTGGTAGTTGAAAAATGCAGCCTTGGTAATAGAAACAAGGTGAGAGATCGCGTGATAGAATTTTGCAAGACTAATAACTTATTCATTGCAAGTACCTTTTTCAACAATATAAGCAGCAACTATACACATGGACTTTGTCGGATGGAATACACAGGAATCAGATCAACAGTCATCAGTTAGAACAAGGCTAGGGGCTGACTGTGGAACAGACTGTTGCTCATATGCAAGTTCAAGTTGAAGCTGAAGAAAATTAAAATAGGTCTGCGAGAGCCAACATACGACCTTAAGTATATTCCACTTGAATTTGGAGACCATCTCAAGAATAGCTTTGACGCATTGAACACTAATGACTGAAGACCAGATAAGTTGTGGGATGATATCAAAGACATCAATACATGAAGAAAGTAAAAGTCTATTAAAAAAGACAAGAAAGAAAGGACAAAAATGAATGTCAGAAGAGGCTCTGAAACTTGCTCTCAGATGTAAAGTAGCTAAAGGGAACGGAAGAAATGATGACATAAAAGAGCAGAACAGAAGATTTCAAAGGGCAGCTCAACAAAACAAAGCATTATAATGAAATGTGCAAGGACCTGGAGTTAGAAAACGAAAAGGGAAGAACACACTCAGCATTTCTCAAGCTGAAAGAACTGAAGAAGAAATTCAAGCCTTGAGTTGCAATATCGAAGGATTCTATAGAAAACCGTGGTGGCATAGTGGTTAAGTGCTACAGCTGCTAACCAAAGGGTCGGCAGTTCAAATCCTCCAGGCACTCCTTGGAAACTCTATGGGGCAGTTCTTTTCTGTCCTGTAGGGTCACCATGAGTTGGAATCAACTCGACGGCACTGGGTTATAGGCAAAATATTGAACGAGGCAGGAAGCATCATAAGAAGATGGAAGCAATGCAGAATCACTGTACCGAAAAGAATTGGTTGATGTTCAAGTATTTCAGGAGGTAGGGCAGTTCGAATAGAACAAGAGGATACTGCGTGGTTTAAAGTTAGGAAAGGTGTGTGTCAGGGTTGTATCCTTTTACCATATTTATTCAGTCTGTATGCTGAGCAAATAATCTGAGAAGCTGGACTATATGAAGAAGAACATGGCATCAGGATTGGAGGAAGATTCATTAACAGCCTGCATTATGCACATGAAACAACCTTGATTGCTGGAAGCAAAGAGAACTTGAAGCACTTACTGATGACTGTCAAAGACTGCAGCCTTCAATATGGATTACACCTCAACATAAAACAAAAACCATCACAACTGGACTACCAAGAAACATCATGATAAACGGAGAAAAAATTGAAGTTGTCAAAGATTTCATTTTACTTGGGTGCACAATCAATGCCCATGGAAGCAGCAGTCAAGAAATCAAAAGATGCATTGGGCAAATCTGCTACAAAAGACCGCTTTAAAGTGTTCAAAAGCAAAGATGTCTCTTTGAGGACTAAGGTGTGCCTGACCCAAGCCATTTTCAACCACCTCATATGCTTACAAAAACTGGACAATGAATACAGAAGACCGAAGAATTGATGCCTATGAATTATGGTGTTGGCTAAGAATGTTGAACATACCATGGACTGCCAAAAGAATGAACAAGTCTGTCTTGGAAGAAGTACAGCCAGAGTGCTCCTTGGAAGCGAGCATGGCGAGACTTCGTCTCATGTACTTTGGACATGGTATCAGAGGGAGCAGTCCCTGAAGGAGGACATCATCCTTGGTAAGATGGGGGGTCAGTGAAAAAGAGGAAGACCCTCGACAAGATGGATAGACATAGAGTCTGCAACAGTAGGCTCAAGCATAATGAAGATTATGAGGATAGGGCAGAACCGGCCAGTGTTTCGATCTGCTGTATATAGGGTCACTATGAGTCAGAACTGACTCAACAGCACCTAACAACAGCAGAGATACTAATTAATGCTCATTAAAGGCATTTCATGGTGAGATTGCATCTTACATACTTTGGACATGCTGTCAGGTAGGGTCAGTCCCTGGAGAAGGACATCATGCTTGGTAAAGTACAGGGTCACTGGAAGAGAGGAAGACCCTCAAAGAGATGGACTGACACAATGGCTGCAACAACAGGCTCAAGCATAACAATGATTGTGAGCATGGGGCAGGACCTGGCAGTGTTTAGTTCTGTGATACATAGGGTCAGTATGAGTTGGAACCAACTAGGTGGCACCTTACAACAACAAAGGCATTTCATTAGAGATAGCTGTCAAGGATTTATCATATTCAGCAATATTCTCTTTAAGGGGAAGGATAACAGAGTTGATTAAAATTGGACTACAGTATTGCCTTTCACTCCTTTTTCTATCATAATAATTACACATGAGCATGGTTTATAGAAATTTTTTAAAGAGTTCAAAAAAATGTGTAAAAAACATTGAGTTTCTCTTCCGTTCTGGTCCCCCTATAAACACCGTTAACAATTTCTTCTGTAGACTCACAGAAATATTTTATACATGCACATACAAATATTATTCTCTTTATTTCCCACCAAAGGAATTATATGATACACAGTGCTCTGCAACTTCCTGTTTGTTTTTCACTTGATGACCCAGTTTGTACTTCTTTCTGTATCAGCAATGTATGTTAATTTCGTTCTTTTTAACAGCTGGTGATGTTTTTTCCTATTATATCAGTGCTACAATAAACATTCTTACATAATCATCTTGCATGTTTGCAAATATATTTTAATATAGTGTGCATTTTGTATTTTAGTGTATATTGCCAAATTGCCCTCTTAAAAAAGTTGTACCGATTTAAACTCCCTCCAAAAGCATGTAAGAATGCTTGTTTCTCCACATTCTAACCAGTGCTGTGGATTATCAGTATTTTTAATCTTTGTGAATGGGTGAAAAAATGTTCCCTGTTTAAACTGTTATTTGTATGGAGTACCAGTGGCTCTGTGGGGGAAAGGACCTGGTGATCTGCTCCCATAAAGATTTATAGCCCAGGGAACCCTATGGGGCAGTTCTGTTCTGTCCCATAGTGTCGCTGTGAATTGGAGTCGATTCCATGGCACCCAAAAGCAACAGCAGCGTAAGAGAGGTAGAAAGGCTTTTTGTATGTTTCTAAACTATAAACACCTTTTTGGTAAACCGCCTGTTCATGCCCTTAGCCCATTTTTCTATTGGATAGTTTATCTTTTTCTTATTGATTTATAATCCTTATTTTGTCTTTTTCTTATTGATTTATAATCCTTACGTAGAAAGGATATCAGCCCATTTTCCACCATATGTATTACTGCATTTCCTCCAGTTTCATTTACCTTTTGACTTCTTTAATTTTTTTCTCT
Organism: Elephas maximus indicus; assembly: GCF_024166365.1. Taxonomy (NCBI): domain Eukaryota; kingdom Metazoa; phylum Chordata; class Mammalia; order Proboscidea; family Elephantidae; genus Elephas; species Elephas maximus. Next base: position 40,598,231 of record NC_064839.1, on the reverse strand, counting down.
CCATATAAAACCTTTAAGTTTTTCACGTAGCGTATGTTTCATTATTCTTAGAAAGACCTTGTCTACGCTAAGATTTTATACATAAAGGCAGAAATTCTTTAAAAAAGCAGAAATATTTTAGTATCCTGTAAATAATTTTATGGTTGTGTTTTTTTATGCTTAAATGTTTTACCTATGAGGAATACTTTTAGTATAAGGAGTAAGATAGGGATTTGAGCTTTATATTATTTCAAATGACTGACCAGATGTCCCATCACAGTTATGGAACAATTTATCTTTCCCCGTTGATTTAAAATACTACCTTTATCACATATCGATCATTCACATATATATTTATGTCTATTTTTGGACTCAACTCTGTACTAGTGAAATCACTAATCTTTATTAGGCTTTAGCGCTTCCGACTCTCTGTTCCATTCCAGTCAAGATTCTGCTCCTACCAGCTCCACTAGAGAAAGCAAAGGATAGGACAGGGGCCAAGAGTAAGTTCTGGGCTGTGTTGTTGGTGCTGGGAAAACACAGTTGAGTTGACTTTCAGAGGCTGGGACTGCCCAGTGGCTCTAGGCCTGAGGTCCCTGAGGTCGAGTGGCTGCTGGAGCAGGGAGAAAGCGGCCACAGGGAAGCCCATGCAGGCAATGGGCCCCAGCAAGCAGGCCCATGGAGGGTCCAAAGTGGGTGTCCAGGTGGTCATGGAATGGTAGCGATTTCAGTCGGGGAATGCAGGGATCCTGAGGGGTAGAAAGGAGAGGTTGCAAGCAGCCCTGCAGCTGGAACACAGGCAATTGGGTGGGTCCTGTGTAGCTTTCGTACTTGGTGGCCACAGCCTACTGCTAGAGGAGGAGCCTTCAGGTCAGATTCTCTGTGGCTGAACCGCCCTAGGCCAGGAGAGCAGGGAAGCATCCTAGTTTGCTAACAGGGAACCTGTCACCTCCCTTGAAGAGCCCTGTAACCCTCAGACTTCTTGTCCCTCTAAAGGGAACTGGTTACTGACTCCTCCTTCCCCATTCCTTTCATCAGAATTGCATGAGGAACTTGTTAAAAATAGATTCCTGGAACTTTATACCCAGACCCAGTCCGACTCATAGCGACCCTATAAGACAGAGTAGAACTGCCCCATAGAGGACTTTATGGGATGATGGAAATGTTCTACATCTTGATTTGGGTTTTGGCTACAAGGAGGTGTATATTTATCAAAATTTGTCAAACTATACACTTAAAATCTCTGCATTTTTTTATTATATGAAAATTACACCCAATTTTTTTTCCCCCCAAGGGAGGCAAATACATTTAACACAGATTTAGTAATCACCCCTAAGGGTATGATCTTGAAATTGCAAGGTAGATTTACACATGTAAATTAGCCAAAAGGTAGAAACAACCCAAGTGACCATCAGCGGATGAATGCATAAGCAACATGTGGTTTATCCATACAATGCAATATTATTCCACTGTGAAGAGAAATGAAGTTACGATACATGCTACAACACGGGTGAACTTTGAAAACATTACGTTGAATGAAATAAAGTCAGACACAGAGACACAGGCTTAGAGCGTCTAGACTTGTGTTCTAAAATGAACCACGCCACCCAAGACAAGTCAGCCAACCTCCCGACTTTAAACATCCTCAGCTGTGAATGGGCCAAGACTGCATGGCCAGGCAGGAGGAAAGGGGATTGTTTCAATGTAAAAAAGAAGGAAGAGGAGATACTAGGCAGTTTGTTGTTATTGTTGCTGTTGTTCTGTTTTATAAAACAGATCAATGACATTTATTGTTTTCTGTAATATCATTTGCCCTTTTGTAAACAACAGAACAGCAATTTTTTTCCCCTTAAATTATTAGATTATAAAAGACAAATTTAGGAATGTTATTTCTGGAATAGTGAGTGATATTTGTAAATCAGTGGTCTTGTTTTTCCTTTAAAAAATAGCAAAATACAGTACTTTGAGGAAAGTCCTTACAAATTGAAGAGTTACATGATAGATCTGAAATTTGTTTCATTACAGAAGTTGGGGCAGTAAGGAGATCATGTATGGTTTAAGTATATTTTTTGTGGATAGCACATTCTCTAAGCCTACCTGAGCTGCCTTGAGGTCTAAGTTCAAGACTAAAGTCTAGACATGGTCCCACCAAATCTACATAGAGAGAAATTTTAAGGAACTCATTTCCTGCAAGCTGCTGATGCTGCTGTAGTTGAAACGCAGGCCCCACCTGTAGCCCTAGGCAGGTTTTTGTAAGGAGGCACTGAGGGTGAGCCTCAGAGAGCTCCCCCTTTTTCACCCTGACCACATTCAGGTCAAACCCCTCCCCTGTGCTCCCAGCAGGGCAATTTCCTCATGAGTGTCACCAAATCTCTGAGTCAGACATTCACTGGAAAAAGCCACAGGCCCTCTTGACTCTTGGAATTATTACCCTCAACTGAAGTTAAAGGCTGGAGAAAAGCCGCATGGATGCCCAGGGTCCAGGACCGGATTTGATAGAGAATTCAGTTAACAGTCCCAACACTTGGGGGAGGCCCCTGGGAAGTTGTGGGTGATCATTGAGGATTTTCAAACCCCTGACCCCCTTTTCCGATGTCCTTGGTGGCTCACCTGTGCTTGCTTCTGTTTCTGGTGACAGGGTTACTGATGATGCCATCCTAGGGGGCTCATTTCAGGAATAGAAACAGTGCCAAGTCCTCAGGAGCCAAAGTCCAGGGGCCAGGGCAGTCTTCTTATCTATCTCCCCACATCTCCTGTGTGGGAGGGGTTGGTCCCCCCTAGCACAGTTGGGTTTGGTCCCTCCATTCTCCTGCCAAGAATACCAGATAGTGGCCTGCAGATTTCAGTGCTTTGCACTGGCTGTGGGGAGGAGGAGGAATGGGCTTGCTTTTGGGTTTTGTGGCTTGTCACTTGCCAGGTGTGGTTCCCTGGGGTACAGGGCCTCGTTCCTCATAGGGTGGCCTGAGCGCAGCCCTGGCAGGGCCTGACTTCATGGGAAGCTGGCAGTGCAGAGGACGGCGTGGTAGAGATGGACGTGGGCAGGTCTGCTGCCTTCATCGTAGCAGTTCCAAGGAGGCTGTTCTCTGGAGGCCACAGGAGGGGACTTGTTAACACAAAAGGCTTCTCCTGAAAGAAGCGTCTGGGTAGAAAGCCTTCTCACAGACAGGTAGCGGGCTGTGGATGTGGCTGTGGCTGTGACACAGCCCTGGCACCATCATCTTCTCCCCCGGGCCTGCCCCTTCCTACCTGCCCATGCTGAGGCACCTGGAGCCCCTACCTTCCTTTGGGCCTTCATGGGGTGGGGGCAGCTGGACACAGGGCCTGGCGCACCATCTCATTTTAGAAAAAGCGTTTTCAGGCAAGACCCAGGCTGTGAGATAAAAGGCTATCTGTCTGTCCAGCGGTGCCCAGCCCCAGCTTTCCCCAAACAACATTCCTTTATGTGGCTCCCCCGCCTCCTGCAACCCCCGCCCCTCAGCACACTGCCTCCTTTCACACCACCTCTATGGTCGACTTGTTTGTTTGCAGAGCAGAACGCAGGCTTTCTGTTGTTCTCCTCTCTTCTCTCCCCCATGCACCCTCCAAGCAAACCCTCTCTAAGGACATCAGGGCCTGGGGCAAAGGAGGAGGGTTTGGGACTAAGAAGAGACCAAGGTTAAGGGCTTGGGAGTACCCTAGTGAGCCCTCCAAGAGGGGAGAGAAGGGGTTATTAAGGATACTAGTGGGGGCAGCCCTGGAAGCAGGTTCCTACTGCCAGCAATCACTTAAGAGGCCTGGAACGAGTGACTTGGTACCCCTTGCCTCAGTTTCCGCTACTGTTTCCTTCCGTTCTCTCAGAGAAAGTTGTGTCAGTACCAATGGAATCCTGTCCACATAGGTTCTGGGGTAATGGTGCACACAGTGGAGATTGTAAGGGTTTCCCAGGAGCCACATGATGTTGGGGGGAAGGTGAAGAGTAGGCCAAACTTGGCCCTCAGTTCTCACCAAAGGGGGCTGTGGTTTGCTTGACCCCCAGCACAACCTGCCTCCCACACACAGAATTTCCATGTGGGAAAATTGGGGAGTAACTTCTCAGGCCCAAAAGAAGGGGAACAGTGCACCCGTAGCTGCTAGAGAGGAAGCAGCAGGCTAGGAAGGCATGTACTAGAAGAGCTAGCTGTGTGGACTGCCACCATGGGACAGAGTAGGGAGGCTGCACTGACCGCGAGACCCTGGCTTCAGGCTGCTGCCTCCGCCTCCTGAACATGGAATAAGACGTGGACTCTTGTCTCCATATCTATGGGGATGTATCACTTGCTTGCCCTCTCTCCTGGTGGAATTCCCTACCCTTCTGCCTGTATCTTGATCCCAGGGGAAACCTTGCTCAGACCTCTGTACTGAGAAGGGAGACCCATCCTTGATGCATGGCCTGGTCTCCACCTTCGTGGATTTTATCTCCTTTCTAGACCCACAAGGGGAAGAGAACCAGTAAAGATCAGCATCCACCACTCACTTCTGCTCCCACCCCACTCCCCACCCCACTTCCCCTTAGGCCAGTCTCTGAGACTCCAGGTGAGCGAGGTGGAGGCCCAGTGCCGCTCTTCACTGAGCCTTGCTGGGGCTCCAGTTCCCTTGTACCAGCCTGTCCCCGCCCCACCCAGGGCCTCAGTGCAGCTGACCCTGTAGTTCAGGGTGCAGCCAGGCTCCCCGTCTAGATGCCCCGTTCTGAGAACTGTGGGGAGAACAAAATCCCACTCTCGCCCTATCCCTTCCCATCCCGGGCTCCTGCCCTGTGGATCTGTTGTGGGCAGGAGGCCTGCAGCTCTGCCGTAGGTTTCAAACTGCAGACCAAGGGGCTAGGTTTGCGTTCAGACAAGCCCATACGGCCCACATTATTTGTTTTAAATGTGAGTCACATTTTAAAATCTGGAGATTTTACATAAAATCTAGTTTTCTAGCTTTTCTTAAAAATCAGAAGGTCTGACAACACTGAGCACCCATCCTTACATGACATGGGCCTAAGTTAAGATTGCCCCCTTATGACTACAGTCTGCTCCACTCCCTTTTGTCTCCCTGATATCAAGAGCAAGTGACAATGACGTTGACTGATGTGCTTGGGCCGCTCTATTTCTTTTTTCTCTGTACCAATGTCTCTAGCAAAAGATTGCCTCATGTTTTAAGGAAAATTAGAGGATGGGTCCTTATTTGTGGATGTGAGGAATATTCTTACATGTTTAATATGCAGACAAAATAGGTCTTTATTATGAGACTACACTCTGCCTGCTTCACTCATTGACGTTACCTTCCTAACCTCTGAGGATAGAGCGGGGACTCCTAGTGCCTTTGCCAGAGAGAAGCAACTTCCTCTTCCAATAACTAAGTCCTCAGGTCACACAGCACATTGGTCATGGAGCCTGGTCTAGAGCTATGTCACTTAGTCTAGAACTGAGTCTTGGTCTCTAGTGGTAGATAGCTGGCCCTCCACCCCAACCTGGCTCCTACCGGCTGTCTCCCTAGACGCAGGTGGTTGGGGGAACTGGCTGGGAACCTCAGAGATCTGGCAGGGGACAACTGGCTCCTCTGAGAGTTTTGTTCTGAGGGTGCTGGACTCAATGTGAAAGAGATGGGTGGGGGAGGGAACCCAGGAGAAAGGGCAGTGGTGGTCAGTTGGACCACCTCCATGAGAGGAGAGCTGCAATTTGGGATGACCTGAGAGGAAATAATACTTCATGATCTGCCATGAATTAGCATTGTGCTGGGAGAAGCTAGAGTTGGTGCTGCTGTCTTGCTGGCTTCTTTCCCCTGTGGCCCCAGACTGGCATGAAGAGCCTAACCAGTTGCTGTTGAGTTCATCCTAACTCATGGTGACCACATGTGTGTCAGAATAGAACTGTGCTCCACAGGATTTTCTTTTTTTGGTTTGTTTTAATTGTATTTATTTCATTGAGAATATACACAGCAAAACATATACCAATTAAATAATTTCTAAATGTACAATTCAGTGACATTGATTGCATTCTTTGGGTTGTGCAACTATTCTTACCCTTATTCTCCGAGTTGTTCCTCCGCTGTTAACGTAAACTCACTGCCCCCTAAGTTTCCTACCTAATCTTTCGAGTTGCTGTTGTCAGTTTGATCCCATGTAGATAGTTCTTAAAGAGCTTAAAGCTCAAGGCAGACATTTTTTACCAGTTAAGCTAATCTATTGTTTGGTTTTAAGGAGACTTCGGGGGATATTTTCAGTTTAAGGTTTAAAGATTATCTCAGGGCAATAGTTTTGGGAGTTTATCCAGCTTCCATGGCTCCAGAATCCATAGGTTTTCAATGGCTGATTTTTGGGAAGCAGATCGTCAGGTCTTTCTTTCAAGGAGCCTCTGGGTGGACTCAAACCTCCAAGCTTTTAATTAGCAGCTGTGTGCATTAACCATTCTTACCACCCAGGGGCTCTAGGAGAGTCTAAGGAGAACAGATTGCCTTCCTTGCCCACCGCTGGATTGCTCAGCATGGCCGGGGAGATTTGACTCTGGCTGATCCAGCCAATCTCCTTAGCAGAGCATATTGCCCTTTCCTCTTGCCTGACCCTCTTTCTTCAAGTATACATAGGCTGTAGAAGACATGGGGGTAGCTCTGTTCCTGCCTGCCCTGCCCACGCTTTGGTGGCCTCTCTAGGCCTGGACCCTCAGAGCCTAAACAGGCCACTCATCTACTTATTAATGTAGGATTCAGCAAGTACGTGAGTACTGACCCTATGCTGGGTGCCGGGGACCTAGCAGTGAGCAAGACAAGCAAAGTCCCTACCCTCGGGAAGCTTACATCCACGCTTGGGAGGCATCCAACAAGTAAATGCTTAAGGAGAGAAAGATGCTTTCAACCCTGGGCACCACCCTGCTGAGACTGGCGAGGCTCCTTACCACACAGCCATGGGCCTGACGAAGAAAGTGCTCTAGCCTCGTCTCCTGCTTGCCTTCCTGAGGTGGAGAGGTTAGGAGGGGCCGGGATATGGGGAGTTTGGTTTTCACAACCATCCTTGTTGCCCTAGGACAGCCTTGTGTCCCTCAGGTAGACCCAACACTGGTGACAGGTGGGCTGGACACCCCGTCAAGCCATACTCATTAACACTTGGGCTGATCATTCTTATGAAAGCCAGTTTAAGTCTGATGACAAAATTAGTCACTTCCCTTACCAAATACTAGAACATATTCAATCCAAAGCATCACTCAGAATAATTTCCAAATACTCGAAAAGAGCACTTTTCAGACACTTTTGGGTTTTTAAGCTCCCTTTGGCTTGCTTCCAGGATCTGGAGAGTCTTTTAAATAATGCATTGTGGAAGTTTCCAGGAAACTTTTTTTTTTTTTTTAAGTTTTCTGAAGTTTGGGTTGTACCCTAGTGCCCAGAAGTGACCTTTACACATTTCTGATTCATGGATGGTGTTTGTGGAATTCAAGGGTGAGCCCAGCTCAACTATAAAATAAACATGGAATGTGGAAGTCTGGAAAACATGGCCCAGATCAGTGTGTGGGTGTCATGGCTCCTAGCAGTTCCTGGACACCCCCACCCCTGCAAGGTTCAGATGGGAGCAGCCCACAGAGTAGGAATGGGAGACCCTCTTCAGGAGGGTCTTTATCTTGTCCACATGTGGAGAAAGTTTTTAAACCTTCTGAAATCTCGCAGTTAGACTCTGGGAAAATAGTTAATGAAAGATGCTCTGGAGGATCTCAGTGTGTCACCCTGAGGCTGCATGTACCTCAGGTTATTTCTGCTGCTGGAGCTAACCCTGTGATGCTTGCTCTGGCTGTCCTTGGAGTCTCCTTGCTTATTGGAGGTATGTGAAATCTTGTGATAATAACCTGGGCTTCTGCCAGGGAGGGGTGTAGTCCTGGTGAAGTCACCCAGAAAGTGCCTTGCTTGTATGGTCAATCTGAAAATTTATTTGTCTAAAGCCATATCACTCACGACATTCCTCCCTGCTGGCCCCAAGACCTTCAAGTTGTGATTAAGCTGGGGCAGGAGAAGGAGGAAGGAGGAGAATGAGACTGTACCTACCCAAGGGGTCTTTGAGCTCCTGGTGTTAAAAGGAAAGAACTTCCTCTTCCCCTCTACCTTCCCCTTTCTGTCCTTTTTTCCTCATTCCCCATGAGCAGTGGTCCCCAATGCTAGTTCTCTAACTGGAGCTAGTCCATGATTCAAGGGAACCCTCTTGGGAGAATCTCTGACTGCTCCATGCTGGGCATACAAGCCTGTGAACCACGATCCTCTGCTTCCCTCATTTCACCGAGAACATTCCAAGTCAAATGAAAAAGTCTTAGGAGTGCACTTTCCATTTTCAGCCAACACCTCTCTGTGAAACTGGATTTCCAGTAATTTTTTAAATAAAAACTTAGATCAGTTGAACATTTGATCTCTCTCCTGTTGCATGTCAGTTATAGAGCCCCATATCAACCAACTTGAACCAAGAAAGCAATTAGGCACAATTCATACTCAGAAAACAAAGATGTATGTTGTAATTTTTCTGCATGAATAAATATTTTAAAATAGAACCACCTATCTTTTTTTAAAATGCCTGTGTAAAGTTGCCAACTGCCCTTCCTTGGGAAGAATTGCCTTTCTTCTACAAGCATGTATTCCCTTCATATTTGGTATTAAAATTTCCTCTTTATTTAAATTAAAGGACACTGGTGACAATTTTTTAAAATACCTTTATTGGGAAAAATAAAATGTTGGCAATGCCATATCAATATCTGTCCCTGGTGGTGCAGTGGCTGAGAGCTGAGCTGCTAACTAAAAGGTCACCATTCAAATCCACCAGCCGCTCCTTGGAAACCCTACGGGGCAGTTCTATCCTGTCCTATAGGGTTGCTATGAGTCAAAATCGACTGGACGGCAGCAGGTTTCGTTTGAGTTTTGGTACTTTTAGTTTTGCTCCTGTCTGTCCTGTATACTTAGCCAAAGGCTACTGGGACTCTATGCCAGATCATTGGAAGTTTGACCCTTATATCGGGCATGTCCTATCCAGCCCAGATTGGCATTCTGAGGTGGCATGGTTGGTGTGCTGGGCCACCCCTCTCAGTTAGAGGACTATGTATACTCTTATACCAGGTGCTAAGCACATGTGCCCACCCCATCCGTTTCATATTCCCAAGGAGCATGAGCTCTGCCGAGCTTCAGCGTTCCACCCACAATGACCAGGCCCCCCACACAATAGGAGTCTCTGCAGGCCTTGGCTGCTTTGCAAAGACCAAGCATTGAAACATTGTCTACTGAGAAAATAACTGGTGGAGTATCTAGTATTGGCAAGAGCCCATCCCAGGCACCATGAGAAATAGGAAATAGGAGTCCATAATGTCCCTGCCCTATTGGAATCTGTAATATCATTGAACAAATAAGATAATTACCCAAACATGTGAAAACATCAAGAAGCAGGAAATTCCAACTGAGGCAGTGGAACACATAGTCTGATTTTACAAAAGTCTGAAATGAAGAAATAATTTCTGGTTAGAATGATTAGGATAGAAAAGCAATGTGGTAGAGAAAATATTTTCAGAGTCCAGCTGCTGGATTGAAATCCTGACTTCACCCCTCACTAGCTGTGGGACTGCTTCATGCCTCAGTTCCCTCACCTGTCAAGTGACTACTTCATATAATTGTCAGGAAGATTAAAGATTAATGGGCACATAATAAGCATTTATGAAAGAGTAACTTCCATCGTCATCCTGGACAGGGTGACATTTGAGCAGGAAAATGGAAGGCATGATAGAAAATGGCAAGTCATTCTTTTTGCCTAGAGGGAAAAATTGGGGTTAATTCAAGGGCATAACAGGAGAGGAGTTTGGATAGAGAAGAGACTTTGAATCCAGGAAAGTCAAGTATAAGCTGATTGACAGAGGATGACCCTATGTTCAATTTTAGGAATGCTGTACGGGAGGTGATGGCAGGGCTTTTGGGTCAGACTATGATGTGGGCAGTTGGAAACCTCTCCTGGGGCAAGGAGCAAGGTCAGTGTCAGAGAAAGAAACATTTCAGAGTCTTCTGAACTGATGCTTCCAGCACATTATGGATACTCAAAAGTGTACAACAATTGATGGATAAATGAAAACAGTAGATGTGGGTGAGATCCCCATAGGTAGAGAGAATTGAGGGAAGAGGAAGGGGGCCATTGCAATATATCACCGAGACCACCAGCTCTTAAAAAGGAAGCTGACATGGAGCTGGGGATTTCTGTCCCCAGAAACCCTCCTCGATTTTCCTTTTTCAGGCTTTCTTCTTTTCCCACTATCTGCTGCTGTCCCACTTGTCACTACTCTGGCTGCCCCAGTCTTCATCCCTACACATTTGGTGCCTCTCCATTGAACAGGTCTGCAAGTCCAAATCACCTCTTAGACCACACTCGCTGTCCATACCACACCAGCAGCAGCAGGCCATGAAGAAAGCGTCAGGTGGCCATAAGCTAAGTGAATTAGGCACATAGGATGGCGTCCAAAAAAGCCAATGAGAACTCAGTTCCTATTATTAGGACTATGACGTTCCACACAAGGGAGGCAGGAGCCCTGCTGTGTTCTGCACTAGTCCCATCACACCTTGAAGGTTGGACCAACTGTCATGCTTAGAGGCCCCATGTGTCCTAAGAGGGTCCTGGGAACAGCAGTCTTGGCAGGAGGTAGGAGTATTTGTTGTCCTCAAATACTTATCAGCCTGTCAGGTGAAAGAGAAAGGGCCCTATGCGGTCCTGGAGTGATACCTGGAAACCTGGAGGCAGCCAGGAATAAGGGAGAGTTTTCTAAGGACTGGCGTTATTAGAAAATGGCCTGGCATCTGATGAGCAGAAACGTGAGTTGGAAAGATGAGTGCTTCGAATCCAGTGCCAAGAGGCAATGTGATAGATGCCCTCTCTTCTGTTGCCAGTGGTTGTTTAGGTGGATATTTCCAAAATAGGTCTGTGTCTGACACTCACGGTGGGCCCTAAGACAGTCCTGTTTTGTTGAGAGTGAAATGGAGTTGCCATGAGTGGGGTATGCTGGGGTGTTTCCACAGTAAAGCAAAATGGGAAGGAACAAGATTATTGAGCTACTGACATGAGAAAAGGGAAAGACATTTATGTTGGATTTTTAGGGAGTTCTACTATATGATAAGCTATACAGTCTCCCCTTCTTTGTCCTCAAGAGAGCATACACTTTTTTTTTTCTTCATTCAAATATTAGCATGGTGACACAGACTAAAAATACTGAGATACACAAACCAAGACAGAGTCACAAAAATCCACTTTTATTTGGGTTACATATAGCTTTTCCCAGAAAATGCCAGTGTGGTCACTGCCATCATCAGGTTCTCTTCGGTTCATTTGGAAGCAAAAATGTAAGAATTGTAACAATAGAAATTCCAACTGGCTGCTCAGATAGTTTCCTCAGCCTCTTTCCAATGCCCCACTTCCAGGACGACCCCTCCATGGCCACCCAGCACCAGGGGTTTCCTTAGTCACAGGTACTCAGCATGCAGGCCCCCATTGGCAAGGACTCTCCCCACCCTTCCAACAAGGAAGCATGAGTTTGACGTACATGCTGGCCTTCTCTCCCTGGCCTCACCCCGTGTGACGACAGAGCCGGCTCAGGCTGTATGATTTTTCCCAGCACATTCCATTTCTTTCTGACTTTACCTCTTTGCCAGTTTGATTTAACCTTGAGCCCACTTGGGCACTCTTTTGCTGGTTCCATCCCATGTTTGGCTGCTGACCCAGACATGGGATTGCTGGAGGGACCGTCTTCCTTATTCTCTGCTTCTTTCTTGTGGGTAGCTCAAAGCCCCAGCCTGTGACCTTCAGGCTCTATTGAATTAACTAGGGAGAAGGGAGGCGGATAGTCACCAGGCGTGGCATGGTGATCCCTGCCAGGTGCCCTGGTGCTGCCCTGTGACTCCCTGTGCCTGGCACCAGCCAGGGACCTGGGGTGAGACCAGCAGGGACCCTGAGTATTCCCATAACTGCAGTCTTGTCCCTACAGCCTCTCATCCAGCTTCTAGGCTCTCCAAGATCTTTCTGTCTCTTTGGTTTGGGCAGAAGTCTTTTTTTAAGAGAGACGTACAGAGAATAATGACACCCACATCAATGTCTGTGTGTTTTCAAAAGTGCTCAGTATTCTTAATTTTCACCTACCCTGTCCCACCCATGGGGCTCGTCATCTTCCTGGCTCCCTCATCCCCTGGGGGGCAGGCCCAGGGCTCAGCTCTCTCCCCCACCCACTGTAAGTAATCACCTCATCTTCTTGTCTCTTTCCAGGGTTCCTTGGAGAACGGGGCTGTGGCCTCCGTGGAGACTCAGAAGACAGACCCTGAAATCGAACCAAGGTTTAAAGAGGTGGATTGGGAGAAGGTAGCTGGCACAGGACAGAATGGGGGCTACTGGAGCGAGGAGAGGGGGTGTGGTGGCAAAGCTTATGGTATCCATGACATGTACCCAGCGAAGATTAGGAAGGGGAAGCAGGTGCCCGAGGCTCACAGACGTGGCCTGGGCAGCATACCGAGGCAGGAGGCTGCAGTGGGTGTGTTTGTGAAAAGCTTGGAAAAATACAGAAGAGGAAATCTCTGTCTGTTCAGGGCCAGTCCCCAAATACCCCTGGAAAAGAAAAGATCTTCCACCAGGACCCTTGAAGCTGGGGACAGTGACAAGTTCAGCCCAGACTTACCCCAGCTTGGCTAGTGTACTAGGTGGAGCTGCCCCAGGCACCATACCAGCAGAGTCACATGCTGGTCCGAGGTTGGGCAGGAGAGAGGGCTGGCGTACTCGGCATTGTTTGGGGGAAAGCTGAAAGGTCCCACAGAGCCCTGCTACACATTTTCTTGATATTAGAAGCTAGCGTCTTTCCGTTGTAAAGCAGACTCCGTTTGTTTATTATGTGAACCCTAGAGGAGCTGAGCAGCCACAGGTCAAAATGCAGCCACTCAGTGGGGGCTGGGGTAGAAGTAGCAATTCTGGGGGCTCTGGAATGAGCAAGGCCTGGGTGCCCCTTACCTTCAACCGAGATCATGGGACCGCCCCAATGCCATGTTGCCATTTCCCCTTGGGATAGCCATGAAGTATGCGTGTCCATAAATGCCCAGTCTGGGTGCCCTCTGTTGGGCCTGTGAAGAGCACCTGGGACACAGAAGGCCGTAGGACAGGATCCTGCACTCAGGGAGCCCAGGCCACAGGAAACCAGAGATGGTGCCTGTCATGCAAGCATTGACACCACCCCTGGGAGAACCTGGGAGCCCATAGCAAAGGACACCTCTGGGTGCTGACAAGGGAGGCTGGATGAAGCCGTTCCATGTTCTGTCCTCTTCAGAGAGGCCACATTACCTCTTTACCCACCGTTCGGCAGCGAGAAGAAATGAAGGTGAAGTTCTGCCCCCAGGTAACCCAAAGGAGAAGAGAAGGCCAGAGTGAGGAATGGCGTGCCTGCCAAAGGGCTCACGGAAACCTGGTTCTGATCCTGGGCTTGACCACAATTCCTCACTGCCAGGGGTTGGCATAGATAGGCCCACCCAGGGATCAAGGCCGGGGAGCCTTGGTACAACTGACTGACTTTCTGGACTTGTGCCTGCTTTGCACGTGGGTGCTAGTGGTGAGGACAGCCAGCTTGAGTGGGACAATGACTCCAAAAGCTGGTGGAGGCAGGACCTTGCCCTGAAGGAAGAGCTGTAGAGGAGGAAGAAGGGGCTGGGGAATGAGGAGGGGCCAGACAGTGAGCCGGGCGTGTATCTAGTTGGAACTGTGAGTGGGCAGTGAATTGCTCTGAATGGAAAAGCCAGAAAGGGCTCCTTGGGGTGGCATCTATGGGCTTCACTTAGGAGTTGAATGTCAGAGACAGCTGAGCCAGTCTGGATGAATTTACGGCAGTGATTGGGGCAGAGTGACAAGGAAAGAACCATCATGTAGAGGGTTGGCAGCTGTCCCTAAGGCTGGCTGGGGACAGGCAGGTCCAGGATTGCCACCCCTGCTCTGGGGAAGGCTCTGCCCACAGGATTCTGGGCTGACCCTGGCCCTGCCACTGCAGGTGGCTCCACCACAGGGAAGCTCCCAAACCCCACCTGCCAGGGGACCACACTCCGGAGAAAGGGTGCGCCTCCTCCCTGGGGCCTGCTCCCTGCAGCCACTCACGTTCACTGCCTCTTTCTCTCACTCACATTTTCTCTCTCCTCCTCCCTCCTCTCCCATGTCCCCGGCCAGAGAGAGAGGAGGATGGGCCGAGCCTGGAGCCTGACCAGGTGCGCCTGAGCCCAGCGCGGGTCTGCCTCAGTGCCAGAACCTGGGCTTTCCAGGGTGGATGAACAGTGCTTCTCTTGCTTGCTTTTTTTCTTTCTTTCTTAAGTACTAAAAAAGTCCTCCTTCTCTCTCATCCATCATCTGGCCAGTCTCCAGCCTCTTTGAGGACTCAGAGAGCCTGAGAGAGCCCATAGCCACCTGTCTCATTTGAGCCCCACAGCAGTAAGGCTGTTGGAACCTGTAACATCTGTTTCTGACTCAGACCCCGGAGCTTGGGGGGTCCATTGGGCCTGGACCTTGAGGAGCCAGGAGGGAGGCCCACAGGGCAGTGGGGAGGATTTACATGCCTGCCTCTGGGGCAAAGGGACTTTGCAAAGTTAATCCTTCATGCTTTGCATTCAAGATGAGCCCCTCTGAGTGCTGCTGAGGAAGGAGACTCCCCGGCCCAGCCCCTCAGCTGGAAAGAGTGAGGGAAACTGGGAAGGCGGTGTGGGGCTGAGGGCAGAAGTTTCTGAAAGAAGGAGCAGAAAGGGCCAGGGGCGAATCCTGGGAGAGGTAGAGTCCTGACTTCAGTCTCTGCATGGAATTCTAGGGGAACCATTTCTAAATCATCCCTTCCATCACCTGGTCAGGCAGAACCAGGCTTCCCTGTGGGACAAGAAATCAGGCTATGGCTCCTCACCCTGCATGCCTCTTCCTATGTTCAGGAAACCCGAGCAGCCTGTGGCTTACCCCAGATCAGGTGGGAGATCTGCTGCTGCCCTGGGCTTCTGGGCACACCCACCCCATTAGTCCTGCATTTCACTACTTCACCAGGTCTTTTCAGAGCCTTCCCCTCTAGCCTTCTCTACCTTCCCACTGTTGGAGCCAGCCTCCAGATTGAACTGGTGTTGAATTCGGCCCCTGACCCCATCCCCCTGGGCCACAGAGTTAGCACCTCCAATCATCTAATAATTAACATGTCTTTTACTAAGCATTTACCATGTGCCAGCCACTGGTGCCAAGCTTTAAATGTATTATCTAGTATCCAGTTTAATCCTCCTAACACTACTGGGAGATAAGGATTATAATTATCCTGATTTAACTGGTGAGGAAGAGCAGTTAAGTCTCCTGCCCACAGTCACTCTGTGGTTAGCTGCTGAGCTAGCTGAGCCCCCTCCCTTCCCAACAGCCTCCTCCTGGTGTCCTTGACAGCTGGCCCGGACTGAGACTCTGAGGCCTGTAACAGCAAGGAGGAAGTGAGCAGGTAGGGGAGGTGGCTTCCAGCCCAGCCTCATCTCCTTCCCCACCCTGCCCCAGGCCAACCCACACCCCAGCATAACCAGCTTCCCTCCAGTCGCAGGGCCTGTCAGCGGGTGTGGGCCACCTTCTTCCCTCCAGACAGGTAGAAGCAGCCAACCAGGGTGGGGTCACAAAACAAAATGTGGTTTAGGCTCCTCAGCCCCTCCCCCAGCCCTGCTGCTCCCTGTACCCCCTCCCACCCCCCACCCCCACCCCTGTGGCAGACACTCAAGCATGTACCACACACAGGCACCTCTTGACATCAGGAGCTGCTCCCTGGGTCCCTGGGGCCTGGCTGAAGATGTTGATGTTGGCCATATGGGTTTAACCCTTTCAGGACCTCAGATAGGTCTTAAAAAAAACCAAACCCAGTGCCATTGAGTCGATCCCACACATACCAGATAGGTCTCAGAACCCAGGAAAATAGCACCTGGATGAGAACAAAGGGCCCATTTGGCCAATCCCCCTCTGGAAAAGGACCACCCTTTCAGAGGGTACTGGCCTGGTTTCTCCCTCTCAAGTCTTCTTTCTCCCCTTGAGCTGTCCCCTCTCCCCCAGAGTAGGGGTCTGGAGGGTCCATCTGCCTAGAGGGATCCCCCGGGACCTCCCCAAGGTTGTCCTCGCAGGGCCCAGGGTCTGTGGTGTCTCCTCCCTGCCTAGAGCCCCTGGCCCCTCTGCATGAGAGCTCAGCCGTGCTCAGAAAACGCCCCCCACCCAGGGCTGAAGTCAGGCAGGTGGGCTTCAGAGGACACCTTCAGAGGGCCATGGACAGGGCAGGCTGGGAGGCAGGAGATGCCGCTAGATGACCATAGACAGCTCTGGGCCTCAGTTTCTCCATCAATAAAATGGAGGGTATTCTTCCTGCCATTGAGGGGGGGCTGTGGGAATGCTAGTTGGTGTCTGGTAGAGAGTACAACGGTGGATCAAAAGTGAAGGACCATCCACCAGCTTTAGGATGGGGAGGGTGGGGGCCCTTTGCTGTTCTTCAACCCCTAGGGCTGAGGTCATGCAGGCTTTGTGTGTGACCTGCGGGAGCCATCCATCCCTCTTCTCTCCTTGTGGTGCCAGCCCCTTTGTTCCTGTTCTCTGCCTAATCTCATCTATCTGAACCCTCATGGGAATTCCCAGCTAGACCGCCCAGGACAGGCTTTGCAGGGCCACCAAGAGCCCCTGCTTCCCTGCCCCCACCAACTGCCACTAGACTAGAGTCTCTTACAGACTCAGAGACTTGAGGATTCATAGCCACGGGGTTCCTGATTCAGCTGAAAGCAGATCTCCTGGCCTATGGTTAAGAGCATAGACTCGGCTCAGGTTCCTTGGTGTCCTCTGTAAAATGAGATTGTATGTAGCAGGCTCTACCTCTCAAAATTAAGGCTCAAGAAAGACAATGAACATGAGGCTCGAACCCCAATTGGGCCTGTGACAAGGACTCAGAAAACAGTGGCTGAATTCTTCTTGAGCTTCTTGTCCTTACTCCCCTGCAGGTTGGAAGCCAGAGAGCTGCTCTGGAGCTGTGTGTTCTGGGGTTTGGGTAGACATTTCTTTAAATAATTGCCTTTGCTCATGGCTGGTGGTAGGAGGAGCTGCTGGCACTGAGGAATGGCCCTGTCCCCACATTTGTCTGGTTTGGGGAGTCCGAGCTCCCCATTCCTGGACTGGGGCTGCCCCAGGGAAGTGTTCTATGCTCCCTGGCCCCTGTGCTGCCCAGGAGGAGGGAGATGGGGAGCAGGAGGCCCCTCTTCCCACCCCAACAGCAGGCCCTTCTGCAGGCGCATTCCTGGCATAGCCCTCTCTCTCCTCCCCTTGGGGCAGGAGCAGAACTGGCTGGGGGAGGGGTGCAGGGCAGCACACAGTGGGCCCTGGTTGGGGAAAGGGCTTTGGACCAAACCCACCCAACCTGCATCTGCTTCCTGGGCCCAGCCTGTTGCTTAGGGATTTTGTGTTCACCATAGGGCACCCCCCGACCAAGCCTGCCCCACAGCAGTTTCTCGGCACATTCTCACCTTCATCTAAGTAACTGTTTTTCAGCTGGGCCTCTCTGAGCATCAGGTTCCACAGGGAAAAGGGGGATTTGCTGCCAGACTAGCTCTGGGAGCCCCCATGTGCCCGAGAACCGTAGGCAGCTCATTCTCCCCTCCTTTCCTACCACCCAGGTTGCTGGTGTTTCCCTGTGTCCCCAAGCCTTTGGGAAGTAAAAGATAAGAAGGGGCCATGCCCAGGTGCCAACCCAGCAGGAAGACAGAGAGACATTTGTGTGAGAGGACTAAGGGGTTGAGGTGGCCCTCGGCCACATGGATTAGGCAGCAAAATTTATCTTCTGTCCCTTCCCTCTTTATTGGATGTTGAGCTGCCATCTCATGCGATCCTCCCCTCTCAAAACCAGTTCCTGGCCAGCTGCCACGTGGGAAAGGGTCAGTAAATTAGAGGCATTAGATGCCCCTGTGATAAGGAGAATTGACAAAGGACACCCTGTCAGTGCATGCACCATCTCAACCAAGGCAGGTCACATGGGTTGAGGGTTCCAGCTCTTGGGAATGGTGTGGAGGGGCCTACAAGCTGGGAGGGGTAGGGAAATGGGGGGCTCCTACATCAGGACCAACCATCTCTATCTCAAGAGTCACATAACGCCCCTGTGCCTCACTGTTCTCATCCATAAAGTCGGGAGGAAGTCAGAGGGCCTGGATTTCTGTACTTATATGGTAGGTTCACTGTACTCCCTCTGTTATAGAACAGCTAGAATAGCAGGACTGAGGCTCCACTGGAGTTTATAGGTGTTAGCCTCAATAACTAAGGGGGTTGTTTGCAGGGAGGAGAGAGAGACCTTCTTGGGATTCTTCCAGGATGGTTCTTACATCCCCCAAAGGGAAGTGACCCCCTGTGGGCATCAAGGAGGGTACCTCATGAAGATACCCTATGGGCTAGACACGGAGCTTGGGTTTGAGGTCCTCCAAGTCCAGTAAGCAGGTCAGAAGCAGCCTTGGGCCTGATTCTAGATATCCATTTGTACAGGTGGCCAGAGCCCACTGTAGAACCAGGGAGTGACTGAAATTGTGTCCATACCTCAAATAGGCAACAGGAAGTCAAACACAGACCCCTATGTTGGAGGGCTCTGCTCCCACCACATCTGTAAACACTCCTGCAGCAGTCTAGTTCCAGCTTCTCATGCATGTTCTGTCCTTTTGTTCTCTTCCCTTTGGAATAGAGTGTGCCATTCAGGCTGGACTCCCTGCTCCCCTAGTCATTTCTTTCTGTATCTCAAATGAACTAAGCTTATGAATCCTATGCTGTTTTGTACTTGTTGATGAAATAAGGGCAAAATGAACTAACATTTGTCCAAATCCCACTACTAGGCTGAGAGAGGGGGCTGCCTGGCCACACCCCCATGCAATAGCTGAAAATGTCTATTAACTAAGGGAGCAAAGTGTGGATTAAGTATACAAGAGACGATGATGAGTTAAGAATACATATTATCAACCTTAGAGTAACCATGGGGGGTGGGAGGGAATACAAAAAGGTATAGCTAAAAAGCCAATAACCAAAACAAACAAAACCCATTGTCGTCGAGTCGATTCCGACTCATAGCGACCATAGAAATGAAATATCCAGAATAGGTAAATCCATTGAGACAGAATGCAGATTGGTGGTTGCTAAGGGCTAGAGGAAGCAGGGGAAATGGGGAGCACTGGTTTAATGGATACAGGGTTTCCTTTTGGGTGATTAAAATGCTTTGGAACTAGGCAGAGATCGTTGTTGCACAATGTTGTAAATATACTAAATGCCACTGAATTGTTCACTTCAAAATGGTTAATTTTATGTTATATGCATCTCATCTCAATGGGGAAAAAAAGCCAATAGTGGAGATAGAATATTTTTAAGGTAATGCAAATAAGACAAGAAAGGAAGAACAGAGGAAACAAATAGAAAATAAATAACAAGAGGTAGACTTACCCTAACATTAAATGTAAATCAACTAAACACGCCAATTAAAAGACAGATTATCTGACCCAATAAAAAAGTAAAACCCGTCTATATGCTGTCTGCAAGAGATGCACTTTAAACATAAAGACATAGACTGGTTGAAGGTAAAGGGTGGGAAAAGATTCACCATGAAAACACTAAGGAAGCTGGTGTGGCTTTATTAATATCAGACAAAGCGGACTTCAGGATGAGGTTCGCAATGAGTAATACCAAGGTTCAAAATGATAAAAAGCTCAATTCATCAAAAGGACATAACTGGGTATTTTTGAGCAAGTCACTTCACCTCAGCTTCTTCATCTGCAAAATGAGGGTACTAATAGGACCTACCTTTTTTTGGACCTAGTTAGAGGTATGGTGAGGATCAGATGCTTTTTACACGTAAAGTGTTTAGAACCATGCTTGACAAAATGCAAATGCTCTAAGTGTTAGCTCTCAGTGTTATTGCAATTGGAACAGAGCCTCAAACTCTCACCATGACCCTGACCCAACTTCTTCTGAGGTGGAGTTATGTAGGGTGCAGTGAGATAAGATGTAAACAAAGGCCATGAGCTGGTTCCTCCAGTTCTCTTTCCTGGTGGGGTGTGTGTGTGTGTGCGCGCGCACACGTGTGTGTATGTGTTTAGAGACCTAGGGTAGAAGAATGGAAGGAAGGAGCCAGAATGAATTCAGTGAATCCATTTGCAGCTAAGGTCCTGTAGACCCAAGGGATGAGGGCAAGGAGACATGGGACTGGGGCCAGGAAGGGATCAGTGACAGCCTGGGTTTGGTTGCTTGCCTGATTTAGCTGGTGCTTGGGTAGATGGCTCCGGGCTGACCTGGGTCATAAGCAGGAGGTAACCCTCCTGCCACAGGAAGGCAGCCAGCACCTGGGACCTGCTGAGTTCTCACGGCAGGAACCACAGCCATCTTTGGACCTTTCCCCATGGTCACAGGCATAGACAGAGTGACCAGTGACCTGCCCTGCTTGCCCTGGGAGCCCCTACAGTCCTGCTCCAAGGCTGTGACCATGGGACTGGCTTCATATCCAGTAGAACTGGAAACACGTGGAGGCCAGTGCCTGAGTGACCCACTGGAGCCAAACAGCTTTGGCATGGAGGCCTGTAGAAGGATGAGATTCTAGCCAGGGCCACAAGAAGGCAGGTTTCTGGAATCACTGTTGGCTCTTCTTCCCAGGCATGAGTGTTCTTCTTCCACCTCCACCTCTTCCTTGCTTTTCCTGTCACTGCCACCCTTCTTACTTGCAGTGGCCTCCTAACTCTTGTCCCTTGCGTCAGAGATTGATTGAACACCCACTGTGTGCCAGATGCTGTGGGTGGGGGCAGCTTAACAGACAAGAAAACGGAGGGGCTCCAAGAGGTAAGGACACTTGCCCAGGATCACAAAGCTGATAAATGGCAGAGGCAGACTTTGAAGATGCTTCCTGACTCAAGTTCACTGTTCTTTACTTAATTTACTGTTATTGGTCCAGGCTAATCTTCCCCAATACAGTGACTCTTCAGAGATCTTTAAGGGTTCCCCATTGCATTGAGCTGTGATCTCCAGACTTTTTGGATCTTGCATCCCTATGACTAAAACTTTTTGGGCACACTGTCCATAAGGAGCCCTGGTGGCATAGTTATTAAGTGTTGAGCTGCTATCCAAAATGGTCAGTGATTTGAACCCACCAGTCACTCTGTCTTAGTTATCTAGTGCTGCTATAACAGAAATACCACAAGTAGAAGGATTTAACGAAGATAAATTTATTCTCTCACAGTCTAGGAGGCCAGAAGTCTGAATTCAGGGTGTCACCTCCAGGGGAAGGCTTTCTCTGTTGGCTCTGGGGAAAGGTCGTCATCATCAATCTTCCCCGGTCGAGGAGCTTCTCAGTGCAGGCACCCTGGGTCCAAAGGACACACTATTCCCCTGGCTCTTTCTTGGTGGTACGAGGTCCCTATGTCTCTCTGCTTACTTCTCTCTCTTTTATCTCAAAAGAGATTGACTTAAGACAGTACTTAATCTTGTAAATTGAGTCCTGCCTCGTTAAGATAACAGTGATAATCTCACCTCGTTAATTTCATAGAGTAGGATTTACAACACACAGGAAAATCACATCAGATGACAAAATGATAGACAATCACATAATACTGGGAATCATGGAGTAGCCAAGTTGACATACATTTTTGGGGGACACAATTCAATCTATAACATACTCCATGGTAGAAAGATGCCTTAGAAATCCTATGAGGAGCTCTGCTCTGGCCTATAGGGTCACTATGAGTCAGAATTTACTCAGTGGCAATGGGTTTGGATTTTTTTGTTTCCATTATATGCATATTTTTGCTATTTACAAATTATTTGCATGCACTACTATACTCTTAGATTATATACATTAGAAAACTTTCAGAACTGGTTTAAAGATGAGATAAATATAATTAGAATGTAAGTTTTTCCCTCACCTTCTGGGGATCAGCACGGGAGTACCCATGGGGTACCACACATCTACCCCTTGGAGACAATAGGCCAGGAGGACAAAGTGCCAACCCTGGGCCTGGTATAGGGTGTTCTGTTCTCTAAATCTTTCAGCAGTTTTTCTCCTGCTACCCCGCAGACAGTGTCAAAGTACCAAACAGGCCACAGTTGTTCTAAGTCCACATCTATGTCCCTATTCCCTTTCTTGCCTTCCCCTCTTCCCCTCTGCAAATCCTTTGTGTTGTCCAAGCTCCAACCCAAACCCCAGGTCCCCTGCAAAGCTCTTGTTCCCTACCCTGGAACCAGGCACTTGTACCAATCATCTTGCCTCCTGATCAGAGCCTGCCTTGCAATACCACTAAACTCTCTTGTCATGTCTCATCTTGCTGGCACCATTTTATTACCCATGTTTCTTAGCCTTGGAAACTGAGGCTCAGAGACCTCAAGTAATTTGCCCAAGGTTACACAGTAAGTGGTAGAGCCAAGATTTGTCCCCAGGCCAGACTCCAGAGCCCGAACTCAGATTAAGCACTAAACTGAATGAAGCAAAGATGGTCTCTTAAATTCCTGTTTATTCTTCCAGCACCTACCATAGAAGTATAAAAAAAAATACATTTGAAATATTAAACAAATTGTTGAATGAATGAGTGGATGGATGAATGAATGAATCACCTATGCCAACACCAAGGGAAAAGGGTCTATTTCATTCCTGGCACAGAATATATTGGCTCCTTTGCTTGAGGAGTCCTGGGGAAGACTTCTGGCTTCAGGTGTGGCCGAATCTCAGTACTCAGATATCATCAGCAGAATTCTGTGTCTTCTGCTCTTGCTTGGCCTTCCTCTGTGCTGGCTGTGTCCTCAGGCAGGCTCTGCTAGCAGCTCCAGGTTCACACCCTGCAGCTTTGCAACTCCAGCAGGAAGAAAGTCTGAAGGCTTATTGCACCACCTTGGGTCATGGGCCTATTGTGGATCCCATCGCTATAGCCAGGGGACAAGTGGCTTGGTCAGCTTTGGACCACTGATGCAGGAGGGTGGGTAGCCCTATACAGTCCACATGACTGATGGGGGGATCAGGATGCTGCAATCAGGAGTTAGGAGCATGAATGTGGACAGGTGTGAATATCAAGCATACACTTTACCTTGTGTCTTGCAGGACCTGGTGGACTGGCAGAAGCCCCTACTGTGGCAGGTGGGCCACTTGGGAGAGAAATACGATGAGTGGGTCCACCAGCCGGTGACAAGGCCCATCCGCCTTTTTCACTCAGACCTCATTGAAGCCCTCTCCAAGACTGTCTGGTGAGCCCTGCTCTGAGCCCATGGTGGGCTGTCATGTTCTCCTAATGGTACCAGCCAGATATGGAAGGGGAAGAGGCAGTTGAGTTTCTCCCCAGAGACTGGGGCTGTGCTATAAGCTCTTGGGGAGGGTGGGGTATGCCTTATGTACAATCCATTCTACGCACAGTTTTGACCACTAAGTGGTCAGAATACAGTAGAACTGTATTCTGTATTCTGTATCCAGCATGTAGCCAGAAACTGCTTTGGATGCCAGGTTTTCCAGGCTCTAATACCCATGGGGAGTCCTTGGGTGATGCAAATGATTAAGCATTGGACTACAAACTGCAAGTTTGGTATTTCAGACCCATCCAGAGGCACCTCGGAAATAAGGCCTGGCAGTCTGCTTCCAAAAGGTCACTGCCTTGAAAATCCTATGGCGTAGTTCTACTCTGCACATGTGGGGTCACCGTGAGCTGAAATCAATTCAACTAACAATGCTCATGGGAACAATTTTGCCTGCAATTGGGTCCTCTGCCATAAGAGGTCAGTGTCTCTCCAGCTACTCAGAGTCAGCAGCCTTGTGGACACAGTTGCCTTCTGCCAATAATTCATTTAAGAGACAGAAGCATATGGACTCACAGACTCTCTCCTCTTTTCTCCTCCCCCACGCCAGAGTCCCTTGACCCCAGGTCTCCATTTGCTTTCTTGACTCCCTCTCATCAAGAGGTATGTCACTAGGGAAGCTGGACCCTGTTGAGCCCCCATGCATGTGTCTCTCTCACCCTGGTGGCCCTCCTGCAGGTACAGTGTTCCCATCATCTGGGTTCCCCTGATGCTGTACCTCAGCTGGTCCTACTATCGAACCCTCGCTCAGGGCAACGTCCGGCTCTTCACATCCTTCACCACAGGTAACTCTAAGTTCCTTCCTGATTTGCTCCCACAGATCCTGGAGGTGAGAATCCTCAGTCTCTCTCCAGTCCTGAGTTTCGGAGAACACAGAGCCCAAAAACATATCACAAAATTGTTTTAATGAAGCCTAGCTGTAGGAAAAAAGGAGAACTAGTGGTGCAGTGGTTAAAGTGCTTGGCTGCTAAGTGAAAAGTAGACAGTTCGAACCCACCAGCAGCTCCTTGGGAGGAAAATGTGGCAGTCTGCTTCCATAAAGATTACAGCCTTGGGAACCCTATGGGGCAGTTCTACTGTATCCTATAGTTTCGCTGAGTCTGAATCGACTTGATTTGACATGACAGCAACTGGTTTGGCTTTTTTGATTTTTATAAGTAGAAATGGTCTTCTAAAGAAAAATTTTGCCAGACTTCCCCCAAGTGCATACAAATACCAGCAACAGATCAGGAGAAACTAAATGGAATCATTTTGTCAAGTGGCATAGCAGGAAAAAAGGGGCCTTCTCACTGAGCCTTGTATCAGAACATGTGTGACCTGGGTTCTTTGTCCAGCAACTGGATGAAATCATTCCATCAGGTGGCCTACCTGGGAGCTGGACTCAGAATGGCCCAGAGCACAGATTAGCAGGAAACATAAGCGAGAGACCCTGGAGTATCCTCGATGTCTCTGTGTCAGAGGCCTGTGCAGCAGAGACCCTGATGGAGTGCCAGCCCCCGCCCTCTCCTGAGCGCTTGCCCTGGGCCAGTCCTCTGCTTTCCAGGGACTGTCTCCCTCCCAACAGCCCATGAGAAAAGTGTCATCGACATCCCCCTTTAGGATGAGGAAATGAAGCCTCAGGCTCACGTGGCTGGAATGTAGGTACCAGGTACCTCCAGCTTGGAGGCAAGGGGTGGGAGATGGCGGGGGGCAGCCTGGGGCAACTTGCAAAGAGCCTAGGAAGTGGAGTCTCAGGGTGGCCCATAAGATTTGAGTGTGGCCACTTCCACTAGCCACTTTCATAGGCTCACTGCCTACCTTGGGCCTCCAGGTACATGCCATCTGCCCAGGTGGTCTCTCCATCCTGGCACAGCCTTGCCTGGAGAGATGCTGGTCCATGGTGGGGGCTCAAACAGAGGACCCAGGAAGGAGAGGGGTGCTGGGACTAGTGTGTCCCCCAGGTTTGCTCCCCTCTCCTGATCATCCCTTGCCTTCCTGCCTGTGAGCCCTGGACCCCACACTCTCTACCAGATGCAGGCTGTTTCCCCGCACTTGGATAGGAGGTGCCCGGGTTTTTCCACATGACTGGGGGAGGGGGAAGGAGCAAGCTGCAGGAGCTCCCTTCCCCCCAGCACAGAGCTGCTGCTGGTCCCTGAGGATTAACGTGTGTGTCCTGAGAGCCAAGGTTACCCTTTTCTGCCCACACTGAATAGCTCAGGCACAGCACAGGGCTTGTTGCTCAGAAGGCCGGCTAGCTGAATCATCCACTGTCCCCGGGCACTCCCTTAACAATCGCCAACAGTGGCAAGGCCGCCAGAGCTGCGGGGGAGGAGCTGGCCAGGCTGGAGGTTTGGCCCGGGTCCCTCTGCCGGATTCCTCCAGAGATGCCACGCAGTACCAGCTCCAGCCCGATGGGCTATGCTGGGGTGAGGGGGCGGGAAGGGACTTGACCTATAGGAGGGAACTTTTCTGAGTGGCAGGGAGGGTGAGTTGAAGGCTAGGTCAGCACCCCAGGCCTCTGCAGAGTGCTGCAATTTGCCTGTCTAATAAAGGGCCAGTGTGGAGGGGTAGCGAGCCTGAGACCATGATGCCAGCGATGGTGGCGTGAGATACATCTCCAAGCCTCCCACATCCCCCAGCCTGTAAGGCAAGGCACAAGCCACAGGCAGGGAAAATAAGAGGGGCCCTGGTGCAGCTGCATAATAAATGCACAGGAGTTGGGGCACCGAGCACCAGGAAGCTGCATGGAGACACAGGTTCAAGGCTTAAGATCCTACATGCCTGTATGACAGTGCTTTGAAAAGCAGAGGATTTTGCAAATTCAGGATGGCCCCAGAGCATTGCTGAACATGAGTCAGAGCGAGGGCCATGCTGGAACTGTCACAGAATGACCTTCTTAGATGGGGATCCCCAGCCTCAGTGGGATCGTGACCAGGCAGTGCTCCTGCGTGTCCAGCCCTTGCCCTGCTTGCAGAGAATAAGCAGTGAGGAAGGGTGCCTGCAGCTCAGGGTGGGATGATGGGAGGGCAGAGCCTGGGCTTTGACCCAGCCTGGGAGCCTTGAAGGGGATCTGCAATGGCTTATCAAAGAAGGAAACATGCGGACTGAATCTCAAAGGATAAGAAAGGAAGAGAAGGGCACCCCAATGTTGGAAACAAGCAAAAGTACAGAGATGGGTAACAAGTATGGCACGTCTAAGGAGCCACAAGTGGTTTGGATTAGTCACCATGCAGGGTAACAGGGAGATGAGGCAGCGCCAGGTTGTGGGGTTTGGATGCTGCCTGAAGGTAATGAGGCATTGTGGAAGGGTTTTAACAGCTTTGGAGGCAGGGAGTTGGGTTGGGAGGCTGATGCAGTCATCTGTGAGAGAGGTGATAAGATGGTGGGGGACTAAGAGCATGAGCCAACCCAAGGAAGTGACACTGACAAGGCTTGGTAACTATTTGGACAGGGGGGAGAGTGAAGTTGAGCATGACTCCTTGGGTAACTGGATGGACATCAGTGCCCCTCACTGAGGAAAGGAACCCAGGAAGAGCAGCCTGGGGTGATGGGGTGGACAGGAGAAAAGAGGAAGATAGCGGGGCTTCGTGGGTGAGATGTTAACCTCAAATAGAGGTTCCCGTGGACAGCCTCGTGGAGGTGCTCAGGAGCTGATGGTGGTTACAGATCTGGGCTGTGGTCAGCATGTGGGGTGTGGTTAAAGTCAGGGATGGAATAGGGCAAGTGCTTAGAGAGAAGGGTCAGGGCTTAGACTGTGGGGACAGAGAGGCAGAGAGTTCCATGATGGAGTCTGAGAAATAGTGTCCAGAGAAGAGAAAAGCCAGAGTCCCAGAAGGCAGGGAATGGACCTGTGTATTCTCACTTCATTGATCCCACATCCTTCAAGAGTCTGAAAAGTACTCCCTAGAAAAAAGCATGCAGAAGGTATATACTCTCAGCAGGCTCATAGACACCTAATTTAGGACCCTTTGGGCATTCATAAACCTCAGGTTAAAAACCTCTGGAGTTGGCAGATTCACGAAAAGAGTGGCCACCAATGTCATATGCTACAGAACACTAGAGATGGATTGAAAAAATACCTGAGCTTGGCAAGAAATACAATGTGAATAGCCCTCACTGTTCTAGTGGATTGGGACAGAGGACAGATTTTATGGATTTGAGGAGCAAATGGGAAGCGACAAAGTAGAGACAGGAGTCTAGCCTACCCTTCCGGTAAACTTCACCACAACGGCGCAAAGTCCATAGTGGGAGCCTGACCTGTGTTGTAAAGATAAGGAGAGGCTGAAGATGCCCCCAGGGGTCGGTTGGGATGGGGGGCTTTGGGAGGAGGCAGGCTGAGGGCTCCGCATGTCCTAGCTGGATGAGCCTGGCAAGTAACATAACTTGTCTGTAGGTCCATGTCCTCATTCCTAAGGTATGTCAGTACCAGTGCTCCTCTCACAAGGCGTAATGACAGTAAGTACGAAGTAAAGTACTGGAACAGTACCTAAACCAAAAAAACCAAACCTGTTGCTGTCGAGTCAATTCCGACTCATAGTCATTTTATAGGGCAGAGTAGAACTGCCCCATAGAGCTTCCAAGGAGCCCCTGGGGGATTTGAACTGCTGACCTTTTGGTTAGCAGCTGTAGCTCTTAACCACTACACCAGAGGGTTTCAACCTAGTACATAAAGAACCCTGCAATATACACAGGTACCCAGCAACATACATAGGTATCCAGCAATAAACATCAGCTGTTATTATTACTATTATTATTCTTATTGGGCAGGTGCACTGGCACAGTGGTTAAGCGCTTGGCTGCTAACCAAAAGGTCAGCAGTTTGAACCCACCAGCTGCCCCATGGGAGAAAGATGTGTTAGTCTGCTTCTGTAAAGTTTTACAGTCTTGGAACTCTATGGGGCAGTTTCTACTCTGTCCTACAGGGTCGCTATGAATTGGAATTGACTTGATGGCAATGGGTTTTTTTTTTAATATTCTTATTGGGTAGTGGTGGTTTGGTGATGGAATTCTCACCTTCCTTGTGGGAGACCCGTATTTGATTCCTGGCCGATGCACCTCTTGTACAGCCATTACCCGTCTGTCATTGGAGGCTTGCATGTTGCTGGGATGCTGAACATGTTTCAGCAGAGCTTCCAGACTAAAATGGACTAGGAAGAAAGGCCTGGCAATCTACTTCCAAAAGCCATTGAAAATCCTGTGGAGCACAGTTCTACTCTGACATACAAGGGGTCACTATGAGCTGGAATCGACTGGACAGCAACTGGTTTTAAATGGTTATTATTCTGATCCTCCAGTGCCCAGGTGCCTGGGTGCACACCTGTTTCCTGAGGGGCAGGATAGGGGCAGAATTGGGTGTGATTAAAGGTGGGTGAGAGGATGCAGAAAGCACAGATGCTCATATGCCATGATTGCAAGTCTGGTCCACTGAGATTTCTGTACCGGGGTTTCCTTGTCCCTCCTGCCGCATAGTTGCTGGTTGTTAGCATCTTCACCAACAACCCCTGGCTCCACTGACTTATTCAGGACGGCCCTCTGCCCTCCCCCATCCCACTGAGTCAAGGTGACCCTTCCTGGGGAGGGGTCTAGTGCCCAGCCACAGGCCCTCTAAGGAAAACAGCACATCTCTGTCTGGCAGCCCTATCATTCACCCAGAGAAGTCCTTGCAGCCTCTTCCCCGTTTTTCCCCAAGAGCCCCAACAGTGTGGCCCAGCCCCAAAGCTGGTGAACAGAGTGCAACAGCTCCTAAGGTGACCATGGTGGTGAGGCAGGGCCCTCTGGGGCCACAGGCACGGTTGGGCACAGGGACCATTTGCCCTGACGTCGCTCTCCTGGCTGCCCTGTAGAATACTCAGTGACGGTGCCAGAGTCCATGTTCCCGGGCCTCTTCATGACAGGGCTGTTCCTCTGGAGCCTCATCGAGTACCTCATCCACCGCTTCCTGTTCCACATGAAGCCCCCGAGTGACAGCTCTTACCTCATCATGCTGCACTTCATCATGCATGGTCAACACCACAAGGTGAGGGCCGTGGACCTCTCCAGCGGCTGGTTGTGGGGTGCGAGCAATGGGAAACCAAGGGCGCTTGATGGTGCTCAGAGGGGTGGCAGGTTGGGCACCCTAATCTGAATCAGCCACATATAGAGGGGCCGTGTGTGTTTATGGCATCGTTGTTTATACCAGATATTCAGCACGTATATTTCATGCATTGCAATCTTTAATCTTCACTACAACTCATTCATTCATTCAGAGGTGTTCACTGTGAGTGCCTGCTATGTGCTAGGCACTGTTCTAGACACAACTGAGAACAAAACAGACAAAAATCCCTGCTCTTGTGAAGCTTCCTTCTAAGGGAGGTACTACGGTTCTCCCCATTCCACAGAGCAGGAAACTGAGGCTTGGGGAAATTGAGGGACTCACCCAAGGCTTCACTCAGCACAGCCAGGGTGTTATACCCCATTCTGTGGACTCTGAGTCTATGCAGACTCCTGGGCTACTGAATTGGCTGCTTCAACCCCGAGAGTGACTGAACTCATTCAGACTGACTAGATTAAGTTGCTGCCAGGAACTCAAGATAAAATCTCAGTTGTTTTTTTTTTTTGCATATCTGAACTTGTGTCCTGAAAAATATCATTTCTGCCACATTTTCTCTGATTTATGCCCAGCAGTGAACAGAATTTTGGGGGAGAAGGACTCCCCTTTGAGGAGAAAGAAGGTGTAAGGAAAAGTCCAGAGCACGGGGCTCACTGGGGGATGCCTTGGAACAGGCAGAGAACACGGTAGAGGGGCAGGGATGCCACCGGGGTGGACAAGGCTTCCCTGGGTAGACCTGCCTTCCAGTCCCAAGCCTCTGGGCTCGGTGTGTTGCCTTTGAACAGTGCCAGAGCAATGTCCTCCCCAAAGCCACTAAAGGTACCACACCTCCCCATGACAGGCAGCTGCCCCTAATGTACTGTCAGGGCTGCTCCGCCCCATTTCCACTGGGAGCCTCTCTGGCCATGCCTGCTGTGACTACAGACAGGCCCGGTGCCCTCTCCACCCGCAGTCTCCCTTCGACGGCTCCCGCCTGGTCTTCCCCCCAGTGCCAGCATCTCTAGTGATCGCCTTCTTCTACGCGCTATTACGCCTCATCCTGCCCGAGGCGGTGGGAGGCACTGTGTTCGCTGGGGGCCTCCTGGGCTACGTGCTGTATGACATGACTCACTACTACCTGCACTTCGGCTCTCCTCACAAGGGCTCCTTCCTGTACAGCATGAAGGCCCACCACGTCAAGCATCACTTTGCACATCAGAAGTCAGGTGAGGACAATGGGCCACCTAGCCTCCCCGGGTGTTTGGCCTTTGAGCAACAGGTGCAAAGGCCTGAGGTGGCAGTAAGCTTGGCAGAAAGGAGGAAGGAGGCTGGAGCGTGAGGAGAAGGTCAAAGGAAGGGGCAAACAGGGCCAGGCAGGGGCCAGGCCAGCCTAGGACCTCAGGCAGATCAGGAATTTGGGTTTCTTCAAAGTGCATCCCTGGGAGACTATAAACACCTAGGTGCCCTGCCCTTGGCTTCTCTCAGCAGAGAGAGATGTTGAAATGGTCCCTGACTACTTACCCCACCCTGGCTTCTGAACAAATGTGTCCCTGCTCCCTCAATAGGGCCTCATTTCCAATCCGCTTGTCTCCTTCTCTAGGATTTGGTATCAGCACTAAGTTGTGGGATTACTTTTTCCACACCCTCATCCCGGAGGAACCCCACCTGAAAACGCAGTGACCACGGCCAGCCCCTCCGTCCTGCCCTCAGCCCAGCCCCGGCCTTGACCCACTCCCACCCCTGCTAAGAAGGTTTGTTTGGCCAGGCAGCACGGGCTTCTTGGAGGGTGCTGGGGAGACCCGAAGATGGGACTGACCTCCTGACCTGCCACAGGAAGTTCATGTGCACTTGGTGGCAGGTGGCCCTCGGGGACTGGCTCTTTCCTGGAATATCCCACCTCCCTGCTTGCACCCCTGCCAGGAGCCTCAGCCCACAGGACTGCTTCAGGCCCCACCAACCACAGCATCTCCAAGGGGAATGAAGGAAACTGACCCATGGGCCAGGCCCTTGTCCCACCTGCTCCGTGCACAGCAAGGAGTGGCATCTGTGGGCTGTGAGACCCTGCCTTCCTCTCCTGCTTGGGACTTCCTGGGGAGCTTGGGTCTTCCTCAGGAGGGAGGGAGGGGATACTGAGGCAGATGAAGGGCTCTCACAAGAAGAATCAGTATGATGCCTCCCAGGGCACTACCAGGTCCAGGGGCCACTGGTCAACCCCTGCGGCCAACCACAGATGCCAGCTCTACCACCAGATGCCTTCACAGTACATCCAGCACCCGCCTTGGACTTGCCAGCCTGTGCAGATGGGCTGAGGTGCTGGGTGTTGGCCTTGAGGCTGATGGGAGCCCCAGCCCTTTCTTTAGTTACCGCTAGCTGCTTCAGCCAGAATCACAAAGGTTTTCTCCAAGAGAAGCTGAAAAGGCCTCTCCTTTGGGGGGAGCCCTACCCTGTCCTCAGCCATTCTTGGCCTCTACCTGGCACAGATGGCCCCTGCCCACCCCACCTAGGACCGTCCCTGCCAGTGCCTCCATAAGCTGACAAGAAGCCTTTACGCAGTGCCTTATCTCCCCAACTTTGCTCTCCTGCCCCCCAGCCCCAGACCCTGCAGATAAGGTCCCTCCTGTACTTCCTCATAACTAAAACCCACTCTGTGCACAAGAGGGCCTTATTTATAAACGATAGCCATGCCGTTCATCTGACCCCAGGCTGAGTAGCTGGTCAGACCGCCCTTTCTAATCCTTAGTATTGCTCCTATATAAAAAAGAATTGTTTTGCCATATTTTTGTTCCCTTCTTATCCCCCAAACAGTTACTACTTGAAACTTTTTAAAAAACTCAATAAGTGTAAAGACTAAAGAGAAGCAGTTTGATCCTGTGATTTGTAATGTTTACTGCAGAACTATTTAAAGATTTTGGAATAAATATACAAAACTACCGTTGTGAAATAAAGATGTAAATAAATTGTATATTTTGAAAAATAAAACATTGAAAAGAAACTAACAAAGGTTAATTGCTGCTTGTTGCCTGCGCCTGGGGACATCACTCCCACTGACAGCTGTGGTATTCCACTTGAGAGGGCTCTCTTGTGGATTTCAGTGACCTCCAATGGAGACTCAGAGTTGACTTTCCTAACACAAAGAGGGGAGGCTCTAGCCACGATGCCCACACTAGCACCAGAAGTTCAAGGCCAGCCTGGTTTGGGCAAAGCAGCTTCTCAGGGGGCAGTAGAGGTTCAGTGATATAATTCTCACCTTCCATGCAGGAGATCTGCGTTCCATTAGCAGCCAATGAACCGCAAGGGCGGGCACCACCCATCTGTCAGTGGAGGCTTGCATATCGCTAGGATGCTCATCAGGTTTCAGGGGAGCTTCCAGCCTAAGGCAGACTAGGCAGGAAGTCTTGGCGATCTACTTCTGAAAATCAGCCAGTGAAAACCCTGTGAATCACAACAGTCCAATCCCCACTGATTATGGGACTGGGCAGTGTTTTGTTCTGTTGTGCATGGGATCACCATGAGCCGGGGGCAACTCAACAGTAGCTAACAACAACTTTGCAGCCACCACGTCAGAACAACCTGGGCAACCTGTCAATGCAGATTCAAGTCATCACACTCAGAGTCTAATTCAATAGGTCTGGTGGGTGGGCTTTGGAATCTGAGGTCCACTAATGGAGAAAAACACCTGGCAACAAGGAGGGAGCCCCTGCCCCACTGCCGTCTCCCCCTGCTCTAGGACCCACATGAGTGGCTTTATCCCTCAGCTCCCAGTATTAAGGTTAGTGGGGCCTCTCTGAGCCACCCATTACCGAAGTTCTGGAATCTATTGGTAAAATCTGGGCCATCCAAACAGCAGAGACGACAATTGATGTTCACTAGATGCCGGAAGTCCGACCGCAGAGTATCAGACCCAAGGGGAGGGAAAGACACAGCACAGGAGCAAAGGAAAAGGCAGACTAGTTCTAAATATGCATGCCCACCAGAGAAAAGTCTAAGAAGAGCGAGTTTTAATAGAAAACTTAAAAAAAAAAAAATCTTTAAGGAGAGAAACTAAGCTGATAAGAAAGGCCAAGACATAGTTTGCAGCATGGAAATGAGAAAATTTACCGGGAGAAACTGGAATCTCTTGTTTAAAAAGAAATTTATTGCATCCATTCGCTGACCATTTGACAGAGTCCCCCAGAGCTCTCTGCCGTGTCTGCTGTAGTCGTGCAGCAGAGTTAGGAATGCCTACGGCACGTTGGCAAGAGAGAGGCCCCCACCTGGGAGGCCCCCACCTGACTGGGGGAGGCAATGGTCATCCAGAGCAATCACCTGCATGTGCCCAGGAGAGGATATAGGGTAGTGGCCCAGGAACTAAACTTCAAGTTGGTTAGCACTTATGCAGTCCCCACATCAGTATTTATCCGGTGGAGCTGGGGAATTTTATCATAAAGTGCAAGAGACATTACTAAGAGTCAAAGATTAAATGCTACAGCAAGGAGGCATTACATTATAAAATACCAGTACACCTAGCAAGTGACATCATGGGAAAAGGCTGGAACACATGATACCTGATTGCATTTGTCCCTGTAAGAAAAGATGACCAAAACCAAATCCGTTGCCTTTGAGTCCATTCCGACTCATAGCGACCCCAATAGGACAGGGTAGAACTGCCCCATAGGGTTACGAAGACTGAAATCTTTACGGAAGTAGACTGGCACATCTTTCTCCCACGGAACAGTTGAACCACTGACCTAGCGGCTGTGTGCTTTAACCACTGTGCCACCAGGGCTCCTTGTAAGGAAAGAAGACAAAAAATATTAAGAAAGCCTAATGTTTGCTCAGGTGAAAGGCCGTTTAAATTCCGTTCAGTGTTAAAAAAAAAAAAAAAAGAAATGCAGAATGACTGGCCCACAGTGATGGAGCATTCACCTCACTTGCTCCTCCAGCTATGGTCAGTTGCCTGGCTTAGGATGGGCCCATAGCCATGGTGTTTCTTTCAGTGCCGCGCTTGTACTTGCAGACGCACTGTCTTTGGGCATTTCCTGGCTTACCTGAAGAACTGCCCTCTTCACTCCAATCCGTTCCTCTGTAGGCTCTGGTCTCCGATCTCTGCCTTTGAGCTGTTACAAGCACAATGTCCAGTCTGTAACAGTCTGTAACAGGGCCCGATAAATGTTAGTCTGGCCTCCATCAGATCTCTGGACGGCCACTTAACATTTGTTCTGCGTCTCCCGACCTGTTCCCTGGCCTCTGCTGCCCTCTGGTGACAGCATGAGGTCCTGCCCCGCTCTGGCTGCTTGCTTTCAGAGTGAGTGTTTTGGACACAGGTGCCTGAGATTTTAAAATTCCAGCACTCTTCCACCTCACCTGTTTTCTTGGCTTAACTTATCTATCCATGGAGGGATTTTCAACTATGTATAAGAATTTTTCAATTCTAGCTTTCTATAAAGCTATGATGACTGCAGACAAAGTAGAGTTCAGAGCAAAGAATAAAAAAAGTCATTTTAGAATGATAAAGGGGTCAATTAATCAAGAGGACATAAAAATCCTAAACATTTATATACCTTACAACCGAGCTTAAAAAAATTAAGCAAAAACTGGCAGAAGAAACTAGATAATGCAAGGAGAAATGGAGCTTTCTTTGCAGTTAGGTGCTTTGTTCAATGCATACATTCTATCTATAAGAAAAGTTGCCACAAGATGGATATAAAAATTTTGAAAATTCCAGGACTCTCACTTCACTCCATTCCAGACTCCTTATAAGCTTGTAGCAGGGGGTGGGGAGAAAAGGGAAAGAAAGATCTTGTTTGGCAAATGCATAAAGGTGGGACCCGGTCTTTGTCTAGGCTCCCTAAAAAGTAAAATATAAAACAAGAACATGGTGCAAGTACTGCATTTTGGAAGTGATCCCAGAAGGAAGGAGTGAGAGGTCCGTGAGTGTTAGACAGGGAAGGGCAAGCATAGAAGGATGAGTATGTAACATTCTCATACAGATTCTGCACGGACATCACGAGAAGCATAGAGAATACCTGCCAAATCGTATGCTAAAGCACAAGAGGCTGGAACATTTATCAGCCAGCTTCCACCACTGTTGGTTGGGCATCAACTTCCACTTCACTTATGCGCTGTCCTTGCACGCGAGCCTGGCAGATTCCTTGGCTTTGGCAAAGGTCCTGGAACAGAAAGATGGAGGTGTGCAATTAAACTGGGATACTGTCAGTACAGGTTCAAGGTGAGCTTGCTGAGACTCTTCACCAGAACTGTGGCTGAAATCAAAGGTGAGGGAGTTCACACAGAACTGTTCACTGCACGTGAGGCTAAAAACAGGTGGTGCAGAGGGGTGATGACAGGGAGCACCAGGTGTGTCTGCTACAGACCTACAACACAAGAAAGGCTAAAGGGAATCCTTTGGGTAGAAGAAAATTGACATCAGATAGAAATAATGCAAGAATGAAAGGATGAAGAGCACCAGAAATGAAAATACATGTGTGAATTTATAAGATTTGTTCCTTTTTATTTAAATCTCTTTAAAAGATAATTGACTTTTTAAACAAAATTAATAATAATATAATCTGGACCTTATAACATTGTATAAGAACGATAGCATAAAGTCTGGGAATGAAGTGATGAAAGTATACTATTGTAAGGTTTTTATCTGTATGTGAAATGCTATAACATCACTTGAAGGTTGTTGTTAGGAGGTGCAGTCGAGTCAGTTCCAACTTACAGAACAAAACATTGCCCAGTCCCACACCCTTCTCACAATCATTGCTGTGTTTGAGCCCATTGTTGCAGCCACGGTGTCAATTCATCCTGTTAAGGGTCTTCCTCTTTTTTGCTGACCCTCTACCTTACTAAGCATGATGTCCTTCTCCAGGGAAGGTAATGTGGCCAAAGCAGGTGAGACAAAGTCTCACCATTCTTGCTTCTAAGGAGCATTCTGGCTGTACTTCTTCCAAGACAGATTTGTTCGTTCTTCTGGCAGTTCGTGGTATATTCAATATTCTTAGCCAACACCATAATTCGAAGGCATGAATTCTTCTTCAGTCTTTCTTATTCATTATCCAGCTTTCACATGCATACGAGGCAATTGAAAATACCATGGCTTGGGTTAGGCGCACCTTAGTCCTTAAAGTGGCATCTTTGCTTTTGAATACTTTAAAGCAGTCTTTTGCAGCCGATTTGCCCAATGAATGCGTCTTTCGATTTCTTGACTGCTGCTTCCGTGGGTGTTGATTATGAATCCAAGTAAAATGAAATCCTTGACTTCAATCTTTTCTCCTTTTGTCATGATGTTGCTTATTGATCCAGTTGTGAGGACTTTTGTTTTCTTTATGTTGAGGTGTAATCCATACCGAAGGCTGTGGTCTTGGATCTTCATTAGTAAATGCTTCAAGTCCTCTTCACTTTCAGCAAGCAAGGTTGTGTCATCTGCATATTTCAGGTTGTTAACGAATCTTCCTCCAATCCTGATGCCCCATTCTTCTTCATATAGTCCAGCTTCTCGGATTATTCACTCAGCATGCAGATTGAATAAGTATGGTCAAAGAATACAACACTGATGCATGCCTTTTTTGATTTTAAACCACGCAGAATCCCCTTATTCTGTTCGAAGGACTGCTTCTTGGTCTATGTACAGGTTCCTTGAGAGAACAATTAAGTGTTCTGGAATTCCCATTCTTTACAAAGTTATCCATAATTTGTTATGATCCACACAGTCTAATACCTTTGTGCAGTCCATAAAACACAGGTAAGCATTTTTCTGGTATTCTCTGCTTTCAGCCAAGATCCATCTGACATCGGGAATGATATCCCTCGTTCCACGTCCTCTTCTGAATCCAGTTTGAACTTCTGGCAATTCCCTGTTGACATACTGCTGCCCACTGCTTTTGAATGATCTTCAGCAAAATTTCACTTGTGTGTTACATTAATGATATTGTTTGATAATCTCTGCATTCTGTTGGATCACCTTTCTTTTGAATGGGCACAAGTACGGATCTCTTCCAGTCAGTTGGCCAGGTAACTGTCTTCCAAATTTCTTAACATAGATGAGCAAACACCTGCAGCACTGCATTGGTTTGGTGAAACATCTTAATTGATACTCCATCAATTCCTGGAGCCTTGTTTTACATCAATGCTTTCAGTGCAGCATGAACTTCTTCCTTCAGTACCATCAGTTCTTAATCATATGCTACCTCCTGAAATGGCTGAATGTCAACCAATTCTTTTTTGTACAGTGACTCTGTGTATTCCTTCCATCTTCTTCTTTTTTTTTTTTATAATTTTTATTGTGCTTTAAGTGAAAGTTTACAAATCAAGTCAGTCTCTCGCACAAAAACCCATATACACCTTGCTACACACTCCCAATTACTCTCCCCCTAATGAGACAGCCCGCTCTCTCCCTCCACTCTCTCTTTTTGTGTCCATTTCACCAGCTTCTAACCCCCTCTACCCTCTCATCTCCCCTCCAGGCAGGAGATGCCAACATAGTCTCAAGTGTCCACCTGATCCAAGAAGCTCACTCCTCACCAGCATCCCTCTCCAACCCATTGTCCACTCCAATCCATGTCTGAAGAGTTGGCTTCGGGAATGGTTCCTGTCCTGGGCCAACAGAAGGTCTGGGGGCCATGACCACCAGGGTCCTTCTAGCCTCCTTCCATCTTCTTTTGATGCTTCCTGCATTGTTGAATATTTTGCCCATAGAATCCTTCAACATTGCAAATCGAGGCTTGAATTTCTTCTTCAGCTCTTTCAGCTTGAGAAATGCTGAGCGTGTTCTTCTCTTTCAGTTTTCTAACTCCAAGTCTTTGCACATTTCATTATAATACTTTACTTTGTCTTCTTGAGCTGCCCTTTGAAATCTGTTTGGCTCTTTTATGTCATCATTTGTTCCTTTCACTTTAGCTACTCTGTGTTCAAGAGCAAGTTTCAGAGTCTCTTCTGACATCCATTTCAGTCTCTTCTTTCTTTCTTTTTTTAATGACCCTTTGCTTTCTTCATGTACGATGTCCTTGATGTCATTCTACAACTCATCTGGTCTTCGGTCATTAGTGTTCAATGCGTCAAATCTATTCTTGAGATGGTCTCTAAATTCAGGTGGAATATACTGAGGGTCATATTTTGGCTCTCATGGACTCATTTTAATTTTCTTCAACTTCAACTTGCATATGAGCTATTGGTGGTCTGTTCTGCAGTCAGCCCCTGGCCTTGTCCTGACTGATGTTATTGAGCTTCTCCATTGTTTCTTTCCACAGATGTAGTCAATTTGATTCCTGTGTTTTCCATCCAGTGAGGTCCATTTATGTTGTTGAAAAAAGGTATTTTCAATGAATAGGTCGTTGGTCTTGCAAAATTCTATCAGGCGATAGGGTTGTTTTTTCACCAAGGCCATCATTTCCAATTTCTGATTCTTCATTTCCAACTTTTGCATTCCAATCACTAGTAATTATCAACGCATCTTGATTGCATGTTTGATCAATTTCAGACTGCAGAAGCTGGTAAAAATCTTCAGTTTCCTCATCTTTGGCATTAGTGGTTGGTACATAAATTTGAATAATTGTCATATTAACTGGTCTTCCTTGTAGGCTTATGGATATTATCCTATCAATGACATTGTTGTACTTCAGAATAGATCTTGGAACGTTCTTTTTGACAATGAATGTGACACCATTCCTCTTCAATTTGTCATTCCTGGCATAGTAGACCATATGATTATCTGATTAAAAATGACCAATATCAGTCCATTTCAGCTCACTAATGCCTAGGATATTGATCTTTATGCAGTCCATTTCATTTTTGATGACTTCCAATTTTCCTAGATCCATACTCCATACATTCCATGTTCCAGTTATTAATGGATGTTTGCAGCTGTTTCTTCTCATTTTGAGTTGTGCCACCTCAGCAAATGAAAGTCCTGAAAGTTTACTCTATCCACGTCATTAAGATCGACTCTACCTTGAGGAGGCAGCCCTTCCCCAGTCATATGAGTGCCTTCCAACCTGAGGGGCTCATCTTCAGCTCTATACCAGACAATATTCTGCTGATATTCATAAGGTTTTCACTGGCCAAGTTTTTCAGAAGTAGACCACTATTGCTTTCTTACTAGTCTGTCTTAGTCTGTAAGCCCCACTGAAACCTGTCCACCATTGGTGACCCTGCTGATATTTAAAATACCAGTGGTACAGCTTCCAGCATTACAGCAACATGCAAGTCCCCACAGTACAACAGACTGACAGATGCATGGGGACTGACAGACATGTGGGGTACCTGAAGGTAGACTGTGATAAATTAAAGATGTATCCTATAAGCCCTAGAGCAACCACTAAAATATGAAAACAGAATTACTTTGTTGTTGTTGTTAGGTGCTGTCGAGTCAATTCCAACTCATAGCAACCCTACGCACAATAGAGCGAAACACTGCCCGGTCCTGCGCCATCCTCACAACTGTTGTTATGCTCGCGTCCGTTGTTGCATCCACTGTTTCAGTCCATCTCATTGAGAGTTTTCCTCTTTTTCACTGACTCTCCACTTTACCAAGCATGATGTCCTTTTCCAGGGACTGATCCTTCCTAATAACATGTCCAAAGTATGTGAGACATAGTCTTGCCATCCCTGCTACTAATGAGCATTCTGCTTGTACTTCTTCCAAGATAGATTGGTTTGTCCTTTTGGCAGTCCATGGTATATTCAATACTCTTTGTCAACAACACAATTCAAAGACATGATTTCTTCTTCAGTCTTCCTTATTTATTGTCCAGCTTTCACATGCATATTAGGCAATTGAAAACACCATGGCTTGGGTTAGGCGCACCTTCGAAAATCTTTGCTTTTCAATGCTTTAAAGAGGTCTTTTGCAGCTGATTTGCCCACTGCAATGTGTCTTTCTTTTTCGTTACTGCTGTTTCCATGGACGTTGATTGTGGATCCAAGTAAAATGAAATCCTTGACAACCTCAATCTTCTCTCCTTTTGTCATGATGTTTCTTATTGACCCAGTTGTGAAGATTTTTGTTTTCTTTATGTTGAGGTGTAATCCATACTGAAGGCTGTGGTCTTTGATCTTCATCAGTTAAGTACTTCAAGTCCTCTTCATTTTCAGCAAGCAAGGTTGTGCCATCTGCATAACACAGGCTGTTAATGATTCTTCCTCCAATCCTGATGCATTGTTCTTCTTCTTATAGTCCAGCTTCTTGGATTATTTGCTCAGCATACAGACTGAATACAGAATTATAGCCAAAAGTAAGTCAACA
The DNA here is from genome assembly GCF_024166365.1 of Elephas maximus indicus. Taxonomy (NCBI): domain Eukaryota; kingdom Metazoa; phylum Chordata; class Mammalia; order Proboscidea; family Elephantidae; genus Elephas; species Elephas maximus. Next base: position 40,557,665 of record NC_064839.1, on the reverse strand, counting down.
AAGGAGATAAAACGGGAGTCATAAAAAATACAAAACAAGGGAGAAAAAGGAGGAAAAGGGAACAAAGAAAAGACGAAACAAACAGGAAGCAGAAAGCAAGAAGATAGGCTTAACCCAACCATATCAATAGTCACTACTAATGTTATTGGCCTTAACACCCCAATTAAAAGGAAGAAATTGCCAGATTGAATAAAAGAGCAAGACCTAAGTCTACGATGCTTACAAGAAACACACATTAAGTATAAAGCCAAAACAGTTTAGAAGCATAAGGATGAGAAAAGATATACCATGCTAACACTAAAGTCTGCAATAGCTATATTAAGCTAAAGTGGTTGTATTAATATCAGACCAAGTAGATTTCAGAGCAAAGGATAAAAAAAGTCTTTTTATAATGATAAAGGGGTCAATTAATCAAGAGGGCATAATAATCCTAAACATTTATACACCTTACAACAGAATTTAAGAAAAAAAAAAAAAAACTGCCAGAAGAAATTAGACAATAGAAGGAGAAATAGACAATGTCATTCTCTCCGTAAGTGATAGACTGACAGAAAATCAGCAAGGTTATAGAACAGGGGTCAGCAAGTGTTTTCTGTAAAGGATCAAATAGCAAATATTCTAGGCTTTGTGGATCATATGGTCTCTGTCACAACTACACAACTCTGCTTTTACAGTATGAAAGCAGCCATAGAAAAAAATGTAAACAAACGGGAATGGCTGTGTTCTAATAAAACCGGCAACTGGTTGGTTTTATTCTAATATTTATATGAAAAGACAAAGGAACTAGAATAGCTAAAGTACTTTTCAAAAGCAGATTAAGGGGGGGAGAATCATTCTACATAATTTTAAGATTTATTATAAAACCAGTTGTCATCAAGTCAATGGCAATCCCATATGTGTCAGAGTAGGACTGTGCTCCACAGGGTTTTCAATGGCTGATTTTTTGAAAGTAGGTTGCCAGGCCTTTCTCTGAGGTGCCTCTAGGCGGACTCTAACCTCCAACCTTTGGTTAGCAGCTGAAAGTGTTTGTTAACCATTTGTACCACCCAGGGACTCCAGACTTGCTATATAAAAACAGTAATTAATCCAGCGTCTCATTGGCCAAGGAATAGGCACACAGATCAATGGAACAGAATAGGGAACCCAGAAATAGACACACACAAGTACAGCCAATTGATTTTTGACAGAGGTCAAAGGCAATTCAACAGAGGACAGCCTTTTCACTAACAGTGCTGGTTAACCCTTAGACAAAAAAATGAACCTTGACCTAAACCTATACCCTATGCAAAAATTAACACAAATGGGTTATAGATTTAAATGTAAAGCATAAAACTATAAAAATTTTAGAAGAAAACATAGGAGATTTTGGGACCTAGGACTAGGTCAAGAGTTCTTAGACATGACACCATAAAAGAAAAAAAAAATTTTATCCATAAAAGAAAAAAAAATGATAAACTTCAACAAAATTTAAAACTTGCTGTGCAAAGACTCTGTCAAGAGGATGAATGGACAAGCTACAGGCTGGGTGAAAATATTTCCAAACCACATATCTGACAAAGGATTCATATTTAGAATATAGAGAGAACTCTCAAAACTCAACAGTGAGTAAAAAACAATCCATTTTAAAGTGGGCGAAAGACATGGGCATCCAAAACTATTGCCCTGAGATAATCTTTAAAGCTTAAACCAAAAATATGCCCTAAAGTTGTCTTAAAACTAAACAATATTTTAGCTTAACTAGTAAAGAATGTCTGCCTTGAGTATTATGCTCTTTTAAGAACATATTAGATTGACAACAGCAACTCCTTGTTGTTGAGTCGATTCCGACTCATAGCAACCCTATAGGACAGAGTAGAACTGCCCCATAGGGCTACCAAGGAGTGGCTGGTGGATTCGAACTGCTGACCTTTTAGTTAATAGCCACGCTCTTAATCACTGCTGCCACCTAGGGAAATGCAAATTAAAACCACAATGAGATATCGCTACACATTAAAAACTGTGACAAAACTAAACACTGGTAGGGATGTGGAGAAACTCTCATACATTGCTGGTGGGAATGTAAAACAGCCCATCTCAAAATGTTGCATTCTGTGTGATTCCATTTATGTCAGGCCAATGCACCTACCTACCCCCTGCTGTGAGCTTTGACTGCGGCACACAGCTGCCCCCTTCTCCAGAGAATTGCCCGGGATAGAATGGAAACTATCTCCTGCTCAGGGCTTTGTACTCTAGACCTCCCCCTTGGAATCTGGCTAAGCTACATCCTTGCTTAGCTTTTTTCCAGGGGTTCGAATTCCTGCTGAGACTTTGCATTTTCACCCCAGATACACTGAATCTACAATTTAACAAGATCCCCAGGTGATTCTTATGTATAATAAATTTTGAGAAGCACTGCTCCACTAGTGGTTCTCAGAACTGGTCCCTAACCAGCAGTATTAGCATCGTTTGGGAACTGGTTAGAAATGCAAATCCTCAGCAGGGGGTTCAACCAGAACAAACGGGTTTGAAGCCCTGCTTTTTTCTTCCTTGCCCTGTCCTGCCCTCCATCCTGAGAGCCTGCCCTCAATAAATCACGTGCACCTGAATCCCTTTCCCAGCTTCTGCTGAGAAAGGTTTCTAGGAATCCTGGCCTAAGAGGAGAAAAAAATGGACGATGCAGCAGACGGAGGAGAATACTGAACCCGTTGCTGTGGAATCATCCCAACTCATAGTGGCCCCACGGGACAGAGTAGAGCTGCCCCACAGGGTTTCCTAGGCTGTAATCTTTATGGAAGCAGACCGCCACATCTTTCTCCCACGGACCTTTTGGTTAGCAGCCTTTCAGTTAGCAGTTGTCTTAGCTATCTAGTGCTGCCATAACAGAAATACCACAAGTGGATGGCTTTAACAAAGAGAAATTTTCTCATAGTCTAGTAGGTTACAAGTCCAAACTCAGGGCGTAGGCTCCAGGGGAAGGCTTTCTCTCTCTGTCAGTGCTGGAGGAAAGTCCTTGTCCTCAATCTTCCCCTGGTCGAGGAGCTTCTCAGGCACAGGGACCCTGGGTCCAAAGGACACGCTCTGCTCCTGCTGCTGCTTTCTTGGTGGTATGAGGTCCCCAAGTCTCTACTTACTTCCCTTTCCTTTTATCTCTTAAGAGATAAAAAGTGGTGTAGGCCACACCCCAGGGAAACTCCCTTTACCTTGGATCAGGGAGGTGACCTGAGTGAGGGTGGTGTTACAATCCCGCCCTAATACTGTTAACATAAAATTACAATCACAAAATGGAGGATAACCACTCAATACTGGGAAGCATGGCCTAACCAAGTTGATAAACACATTTTTGGGGGGACATAATTCAATCCATGACATCCCACCATTTGGCCCCCCCAAAATCACATCCTTGCAACATGCAAAACATATTCACCCCATCATATCATAGCCAAAGTCTTAACTCCGTGTCCAAAATCCAAAAATTCCTCTTCATCTGTGAAATCTAGAGTACAAGCTATCTGCTTCTAAGGGTACAATGGCAGAACAGGCACAAGCTATACATTTCCATTACAAATGGGAGAAACTGGAGGGAAAGCAGGCATAACAGGCACCAAGCCATTCAGCAAAAGACAATTACTTTAGCCCTCAAAGCTTTGAAAATAATCCCCCGTTCTCTGAGACAGTTTATACAATGGCCCTGCCCTCTAGACTCTAGGTATTGGCCACACTCTCCGGATTCTGAATGGAGGCCCCTCAGCCCTGGGCTTCAGCTCTGGCTTCCAGGCTCAAAGGGGCAGCAACTCTGGTCCCTCAGCTTTAGATGCACCATTCTCCTAGTACATCTGAGTGGCAACTCCACCTTTAGAAACACCAGAGGCCATGGCTCCACCATTTGAAACCCCTGAGGTCACGGCTGTACCTTTTGAGGCTGAGGCAGCTTGGCTTCTTGTGTTCTTTGTCTCTTCACCTTCTGTTTCTTGGCCTCTGGGCTCCTTGGGCCTCACACCTGCATCTGCCCTGCTGGGGCAAGTGTTGCAAAGCTCTGCAGCTCCACCAATAAGTGCCCAGAGGTACCCCACTCTACGAGGAAGCCTCCTGCTCACAGGCATTCAGCTCTCTGGCTCCGTGGGTAGGCAAGCCTAGAAGCCTAGCTCTACTGATAAGTGCCTGGAGGTGAGACAGATAGGGTTAACTGCGCTGGCGGAATAAAAAAGCTGTTAAACAGATTACCATCCAGAAGTTTGGTAAACAGGAACCACACCCTGTCAACATGAGATAAGGTTGAAACAACCTGTGAATTACTATCTCCTTCTTAGTGTTTTTCTAGTCCCTCACCCCTTTATAGGCTCCTGCATGGGCAGAAGAACAAAGGGTGACCGCTGTTTAACCTTCCTTAGCCCTCCAAAGATGGCAACGTAGTGCCAAAGATCACTGCGCTTACCCTATATCCCATAATAAGTGATGCCAAGGGCTGCAGAAAGGACTCCATCTTGAATATCAGCAGGTTCCGTCTTGGATTCCAGATGTGTGCGCAACCTAATTACCACGCATCGCCATTCTGAGGAGTATCCACCCCTTGAAAGAAGCCCACTAAACATTCATTACTCTATTGTCTCCACCAAACCCATGTAATCCCTATCCTTGATTCCCTTTTCAAGTCAGTCTTTTGGGGAGGCCTAGTCCCCTGCTGACTCCTTTTACTTGACTCAAGCAAAATAAAGCTTGCTGAAGATAAAGTTCATCTTTCGCATGTATTCTTACTTGGGAAAAGACAAGGACCTTTGTGTCAGATTGGCGGCTGGTAATAGAGACACCCGCTCTACTAGGAGGCCTCCTGCGCACAGGCATTCAGCTCTCTCGCTCCGTGGGTCGGCTTCAGCTCTGTCTCATGCTGGTCTCCTGGTTCTGCTGTTGCTAGTTCTCTGCTATTGTGGCTTCTCTGCATCTGCAGGTTCCCTGCTATGCTGGTCCTCCGCCACTGTCGCAGTTTCAAAACTGCTTCCATATTTTAGGTATCTGTTAGAACAGCACCCCACTCTCGTTACCAAATTCTGTCTTAGTCATCCAGTGCTGCCATAACAGAAATACCACAAGTGGATGGCTTTAACAAAGAGGAATTTATTTTCTCACAGTCTAGTAGGTTACAAGTCCAGATTTAGGGTGTTGGCTCCAGGGGAAGGCTTTCTCTGTCAGCTTCTCAGGTGCAGGGACCCCAGGTCCAGAGGGCACACTCTGCTCCTGGTGCTACTTTCTTGGTGGTACGAGGTCCCCAACTCTCTGCTTGCTTCCCTTTCCTTTTATCTTTTGAGAGGTAAAAGGTGCTGCAGGCCACACCCCAGGGAAACTCCCTTTACCTTGGAGCAGGGAGGTGACCTGAGTGAGGGTTGTATTACTATTCCACCCTAATCCTTCTAAGATAAAATTACAATCACAAAATAGAGGACAACCACTCAATACTGGGAAGCATAGCTTAAGTTGATACACACATTTTTGGGGGGACATAATTCAATCCATGACAGCAGTCAAGCACTTAACCACTGAGCCACCAGGGCTCCTTGGAGAACAATACAGGAGCAAGTAAATGAATAAGGAAACACCCCATGCATCCCCTGCTGAGGCTTTCCTAATCCAAAAAGTCTTTCCATTATAGTCCAATTCCGTCCTTTCAGGAAAAAACGACCTGAAGAGTTAAGTACTGTAACCCAGACTGTCTAGCTGGGGAAATGTTTAACTTCCATTCTTTTCTTAGAACAGACACACACAATAACCTCTGGAGCCAGAGACCAGAGTCCCTCTTTGGGAATGTGAGCTGCCACCCTTTTAAGAGTGCCATTGAGCTGGGGAGGGGTGGGGTACAGATACATAGGAAATCAAAGCTTTCTGAGTAAAATAAGTCAATCACAAAGGGACAAATATTGTACGAGACCACTACTATAAAAATTCATGAAAAGGTTTACATAGAAAAAGAAACAATCTTAGATGGTTACGAGGGAAAGGAGGTATGGGGATGGAAAAACACTTAATAGAAAATAAATAAGTGGTAACTTTGATGAAGGATAAGACAGTACACAATACTGGGGAAGCCAGCAAAACTTGTCCACGGCACGCTCATGGAAGCTCCATAGACACATCCAAACTCCCTGAGGGACCGAATTGCTGGGGTGAGGGCTGTGGGGGCCATAGTCTCGAGGAACATCTAGCTCAATTGGCATAACGTTGTTTATAAAGAAAATATTCTACATTCTACTTTTGGTGAGTAGTGTCTGGGGTCTTAAAAGCCTGTGAGTGACCATCTAAGATACTCCACCGGTCTCACCCCTTCAGGAGCAAGGAAGAATGAAGAAAATTAAGGATACAAGGAAAGACTAGTCTAAAGAACTAATGGATCACAACTACACAGCCTCCACAGGACTGAGTCCAGTACAACTAGACGGTGCCTGGCTACCACCACTGACTGCTCTGACAGGGATCACAATAGAGGGTCCCAGATAGAGCTAGAGAAAAATGTAGAGCAAAATTCTAACTCACAAAAAAACCCAGACTTACTGCCCTGACAGAAACTGGAGAAACCCAGAGTGTATAGACCCTGGATACACTTGTAACTAAGTAATGAGGTTACTCCTGAGGTTTACCCTTCATTCAAAGATTAGACAGGCCCATAAAACAAAACAAGACTAAAGGGGCACACCAAACCAGGGGCAAGGACTAGAAGGCAGGAGGGGAAAGGAAAGCTATTAATAGGGAACCCAAGGTCGAGAAGGGAGAGTATTGACATGTTGTGGGGTCATTAAACAATGACATAAAACAATAAGTGTACTAATTGTTTAATGAGAGCCTAGTTTGTTCTGTAAAACTTCATCTGAAGTACAATAAAAAAAGGAAGAAAAAATCAAAGCTTTCCTACTGTTTTGAAGTCACTTTGTTTTTTTGATTCAGTGTTTGTTAAGCAGCTATAAACCTTTGACTAGTTTCCAGAGTTTGACAAAATTGTTTCTATTAGTTACTGCTGATTTTTTGATGTTTCTGTTGGGGGGACAGGACCTTGGAGTTGCTTACACCACCATCTTCTTTTCTTCACATTTTATTATGAAAAAATTTAAATATACAGCAAAGTTGAAAGAATTTTACAGTGTACACTCATTCTCATCACAAATTTTTAACAATAATATTATTATTATTTAAACTTTTATTAAGCTTCAAGTGAACGTTTACAAATCCAATCAGTCTGTCACATATAAGTTTACATACATCTCACTCCCTACTCCCACTTGCTCTCCCCCTCTTGAGTCAGCCCTTTCAGTCTCTCCTTTCGTGACAATTTTACCGGCTTCCCTCTCTCTTCCCATCCCCCCTCCAGACAAGGGTTGCCAACACAATCTCAAGTGTACACCTGATATAATTAGCTCACTCTTCATCAGTGACTCTCTCCCACCCGCTGACCAGTCCCTTTCATGTCTGATGAGTTGTCTTCGGGGATGGTTCCTGTCCTGTGCCAACAGAAGGTCTGGGGACCGTGGCCGCCGGGATTCCTCTAGTCTCAGTCAGACCATTAAGTTTGGTCTTTTTATGAGAATTTGGGGTCTGCATCCCACTGATCTCCTGCTCCCTCAGGGGTCCTCTGCTGTGCTCCCTGTCAGGGCAGTCATCGATTGTGGCCGGGCACCAACTAGTTCTTCTGGTCTCAGGATGATGTAAGTCTCTGGTTCATGTGGCCCTTTCTGTCTCTTGGGCTCTTAGTTGTCGTGTGGCCTTGGTGTTCTTCATTTTCCTTTGCTCCAGGTGGGTTGAGACCAATTGCTGCATCTTAGATGGCCGCTTGTTAGTATTTAAGACCCCAGACGCCACATTTCAAAGTGGGATGCAGAATGATTTCATAATAGAATTATTTTGCCAATTGACTTAGAAGTCCCCGCAAACCATGTTCCCCAGACCCCCGCGCTTGCTCCGCTGACCTTTGAAGCATTCATTTTATCCCGGAAACTTCTTTGCTTTTGGTCCAGTCCAATTGAGCTGACCTTCCATGTATTGAGTGTTGTCTTTCCCTTCACCTAAAGCAGTTCTTATCTACTGATTAATCAATAAAAAACCCTCTCCCCCCCTCCCTCCCTCCCCCCCTCATAACCACACAAGTATGTGTTCTTCTCAGGTTTACTATTTCTCAAGATTTTATAATAGTGGTCTTATACAATATTTGTCCTTTTGCCCCTGACTAATTTCGCTCAGCATAATGCCTTCCAGGTTCCTCCATGTTATGAAATGTTTCAGAGATTCGTCACTGTTCTTTATCGATGCATAGTATTCCATTGTGTGAATATACCACAATTTATTTACCCATTCATCCGTTGATGGACACCTTGGTTGCTTCCAACTTTTTGCTATTGTAAACAGAGCTGCAATAAACATGGGTGTGCATATATCTGTTTGTATGAAGGCTCTTGTATCTCTAGGGTATATTCCCAGGAGTGGGATTTCTGGGTTGTATGGTAGTTGTATTTCTAACTGTTTAAGATAACGCCAGATAGATTTCCAAAGTGGTTGTACCATTTTACATTCCCACCAGCAGTGTATGAGAGTTCCAATCTCTCCGCAGCCTCTCCAACATTTATTATTTTGTGTTTTTTGGATTAATGCCAGCCTTGCTGGTGTGAGATGAAATCTCATCGTAGTTTTAATTTGCATTTCTCTAATGGCTAATGATCGAGAGCATTTTCTCATGTATCTGTTGGCTGCCTGAATATCTTCTTTAGTGAAATGTGTGTTCATATCCTTTGCCCACTTCTTGATTGGGTTGTTTGTCTTTTTGTGGTTGAGTTTTGACAGAATCATGTAGATTTTAGAGATCAGGCGCTGGTCGGAGATGTCATAGCTGAAAATTCTTTCCCAGTCTGTAGGTGGTCTTTTTACTCTTTTGGTGAAGTCTTTAGATGAGCATAGGTGTTTGATTTTTAGGAGCTCCCAGTTATCGGGTTTCTCTTCATCATTTTTGGTAATGTTTTGTATTCTGTTTATACCTTGTATTAGGGCTCCTAGGGTTGTCCCAATTTTTTCTTCCATGATCTTTATTGTTTTAGTCTTTATGTTTAGGTCTTTGATCCACTTGGAGTTAGTTTTTGTGCATGGTGTGAGGTATGGGTCCTGTTTCATTTTTTTGCAAATGGATATCCAGTTATGCCAGCACCATTTGTTAAAAAGACTATCTTTTCCCCAATTAATTGACACTGGTCCTTTGTCAAATATCAGCTGCTCATACGTGGATGGATCTATGTCTGGGTTCTCAATTCTGTTCCATTGGTCTATGTGCCTGTTGTTGTACCAGCACCAGGCTGTTTTGACTACTGTGGCTGTGTAATAGGTTCTGAAGTCAGGTAAAGTGAGGCCTCCCACTTTCTTCTTCTTTTTCAGTAGTGCTTTGCTTATCCGGGGCTTCTTTCCCTTCCATATGAAATTGGTGATTTGTTTCTCTATCCCCTTAAAATATGACATTGGAATTTGGATCGGAAGTGCGTTAAATGTATAGATGGCTTTTGGTAGAATAGACATTTTTACTATGTTAAGTCTTCCTATCCATGAGCAGGGTATGTTTTTCCACTTAAGTATGTCCTTTTGAATTTCTTGTAGTAGAGCTTTGTAGTTTTCTTTGTATAGGTCTTTCACATCCTTGGTAAGATTTATTCCTAAGTATCTTATCTTCTTGGGGGCTACTGTGAATGGTATTGATTTGGTTATTTCCTCTTCGGTGTTCTTTTTGTTGATGTAGAGGAATCCAAGTGATTTTTGTATGTTTATTTTATAACCTGAGACTCTGCCAAACTCTTCTATTAGTTTCAGTAGTTTTCTGGAGGATTCCTTAGGGTTTGCTGTGTATAAGATCATGTCATCTGCAAATAGAGATAATTTTACTTCCTCCTTGCCAATCCAGATACCTTTTATTTCTTTGTCTAGCCTAATTGCCCTGGCTAGGACTTCTAGTACGATGTTGAATAAGAGCGGTGATAAAGGGCATCCTTGTCTGGTTCCCGTTCTCAAGGGAAATGCTTTCAGGTTCTCTCCATTTAGAGTGATATTGGCTGTTGGCATAGATGCCCTTTATTATGTTGAGGAATTTTCCTTCAATTCCTATTTTGGTGAGAGTTTTTATCATAAATGGGTGTTGAACTTTGTCAAATGCCTTTTCTGCATCTATTGATAAGATCATGTGGTTTTTGTCTTTTGTTTTATTTATGTGATGGATTACATTAATGGTTTTTCTGATATTAAACCAGCCTTGCATACCTGGTATAAATCCCACTTGATTGTGGTGAATTACTTTTTTGATATGTTGTTGTATTCTATTGGCTAGAATTTTGTTGAGGATTTTTGCATCAATGTTCATGAGGGATATAGGTCTATAATTTTCTTTTTTTGTAATGTCTTTACCTGGTTTTGGTATCAGGGAGATGGTGGCTTCATAGAATGAGTTGGGTAGTATTCCGTCATTTTCTATGCTTTGAAATACCTTCAGTAGTAGTGGGGTTAACTCTTCTCTGAAAGTTTGGTAGAACTCTGCAGGGAAGCCGTCCGGGCCAGGGCTTTTTTTTGTTGGGAGTTTTTTGATTACCGTTTCAATCTCTTTTTTTGTTATGGGTCTATTTAGTTGTTCTACTTCTGAATGTGTTAGTTTAGGTAGGTAGTGTTTTTCCAAGAATTCATCCATTTCTTCTAGGTTTTCAAATTTGTTAGAGTACAATTTTTCATAATAATCTGAAATGATTCTTTTAATTTCATTTGGTTCTGTTGTGATGTGGTCCTTCTCGTTTCTTATTCGGGTTATTTGTTTCCTTTCCTGTATTTCTTTAGTCAGTCTAGCCAATGGTTTATCAATTTTGTTAATTTTTTCAAAGAACCAGCTTTTGGCTTTGTTAATTCTTTCAATTGTTTTTCTGTTCTCTAATTCATTTAGTTCAGCTCTAATTTTTATTATTTGTTTTCTTCTGGTGCCTGATGGATTCTTTTGTTGCTCACTTTCTATTCGTTCAAGTTGTAGGGACAGTTCTCTGCTTTTGGCTCTTTCTTCTTTTTGTATGTGTGCATTTATCGATATAATTTGGCCTCTGAGCACTGCTTTTGCTGTGTCCCAGAGGTTTTGATAGGAAGTATTTTCATTGTCGTTGCATTCTATGAATTTCCTTATTCCCTCCTTGATGTCTTCTATAACCCAGTCTTTTTTCAGGAGGGTATTGTTCATTTTCCAAGTATTTGATTTCTTTTCCCTCGTTTTTCTGTTATTGATTTCTAGTTTTATTGCCTTGTGGTCTGAGAAGATGCTTTGTAATATTTCGATGTTTTGGACTCTGCAAAGGTTTGTTTTATGACCTAATATGTGGTCTATTCTAGAGAATGTTCCATGTGCGCTAGAAAAAAAAGTATACTTTGCAGCAGTTGGGTGGAGAGTTCTGTATAAGTCAATGAGGTCAAGTTGGTTGATTGTTGTAAGTAGGTCTTCCGTGTCTCTATTGAGCTTCTTACTGGATGTCCTGTCCTTCTCCAAAAGTGGTGTGTTGAAGTCTCCTACTATAAATGTGGAGGTGTCTATCTCACTTTTCAATTCTGTTAAAATTTGATTTATGTATCTTGCAGCCCTGTCATTGGGTGCATAAATATTTGATATGGTTATGTCTTCCTGATCAATTGTTCCTTTTATCATTATATAGTGTCCGTCTTTATCCTTTGTGGTGGATTTAAGTCTAAAGTCTATTTTGTCAGAAATTAATATTGCTACTCCTCTTCTTTTTTGCTTATTGTTTGCTTGATATATTTTTTTCCATCCTTTGAGTTTTAGTTTGTTTGTGTCTCTAAGTCTAAGGTGTGTCTCTTGTAGGCAGCATATAGATGGATCGTGTTTCTTTATCCAGTCCGTGACTCTCTGTCTCTTTATTGGTGCATTTAGTCCATTTACATTCAGGGTAATTATAGATAAATAAGTTTTTAGTGCTGTCATTTTGATGCCTTTTCATGTGTGTTGTTGGCCATTTCATTTTTCCACATACTTTTTTGTGCTGAGACGTTTTTCTTAGTAGATTGTGAGATCCTCATTTTCATAATGTTTAACTTTATGTTAGTTGAGTCGTTACGTTTTTCTTGGCTTTTTTCTTGAGTTATGGAGTTGATATTCCTTTTTGTGGTTACCTTATTATTTACCCCTATTTTTCTAAGTAAAAACCTAACTTGTATTGTTCTATATCGCCTTGTATCACTCTCCATCTGGCAGTTCAATGCCTCCTGTATTTAGTCCCTCTTTTTGATTATTGTGATCTTTTACCTATTGACTTCCATGATTCCCTGTTATGTGTATTATTTTATTTATTTATTTATTAGAATTAATCTTAATTTGTTTGTTTTTGTGCTTTCCCTATTTGAGTTGATATCAGGACGTTCTGTTTTGTGACCTTGTATTGTGCTGGTACCTGATATCATTGGTCATCTGTCCAAACAATCTCCTTTAGCATTTCTTGTAGCCTTGGTTTGGTTTTTGCAAATTCTCTAAACCTGTGTTTATCTGTAAATATCTTAATTTCGCCTTCATATTTCAGAGAGAGTTTTGCTGGATATATGATCCTTGGCTGGCAGTTTTTTTCCTTCAGTGCTCTGTATACATTGTCCCATTCCCTTCTTGCCTGCATGGTTTCTGCTGAGTAGTCTGAACTTATTCTTATTGATCCTCCCTTGAAGGAAACCTTTCTTTTCTCCCTGGCTGCTTTTAAACTTTTCTGTTTATCTTTGGTTTTTGCAAGTTTGATGATAATATGTTTTGGTGTTTTTCTTTTTGGATCAATCTTAAATGGGGTTCGATGAGCATCTTGGATAGATATCCTTTCGTCTTTCATGATGTCAGGGAAGTTTTGTGTCAGGAGTTCCTCAACTATTTTCTCTGTGTTTTCTGTCCCCCCTCCCTGTTCTGGGACTCCAATCACTCGCAAGTTATCCTTCTTGAAAGAGTCCCACATGATTCTTAGGGTTTCTTCATTTTTTTAAATTCTTTTATCTGATTTTTTTTTCAGCTATGTTGGTGTTGATTCCCTGGTCCTCCAGATGTCCCAGTCTGCATCTAATTGCTCGAGTCTGCTCCTCTGACTTCCTATTGCGTTGTCTAATTCTGTAATTTTATTGTTAATCTTTTGGATATCTACATGTTGTCTCTCTATGGATTCTTGCAACTTATTAATTTTTCCACTATGTTCTTGAATAATCTTTTTGAGTTCTTCAACAGTTTTATCAGTGTGTTCCTTGGCTTTTTCTGCAGTTAGCCTAATTTCATTTGTGATGTCTTTAAGCATTCTGTAAATTAGTTTTTTATATTCTGTATCTGATAATTCCAGGATTGTATCTTCATTTGGGAAAGATTTTGATTCTTTTCTTTGGGGGGTTGGAGAAGCTGTCATGGTCTGCTTCTTTATGTGGTTTGATATGGACTGCTGTCTCCGAGTTATCACTGGGAAACTAGTTTTTCCAGAAAATCCGCTAAAAAAAAAAAATGCAGTCAGATCCCTATCAGAGTTCTCCCTCTGGCTCAGGCTATTCGGATGTTAATGGAGCCGCCTGGGGAGGGTGGGGGCGGGATCAGAGAGCTAGGAGTGTAGCACCTCAGAATATAGCCAGAGTTGTTTGTCTTACTTGGAATGACTCTTAAATCTGAGATTTCCGTGGGGCGCATCGCCTATATGTACTGGCTGTGTGGAGATTGCCCCCCGGGGGGTCTGGCCCGCTGGCGTCACGGTCAGATCCTCGGCTGTCAGCCCCACCCCCAAGGTTAAGGCTCCCCTACTGGGATGGTGCACTCCCGACTCCAAAATCAGTCACTGCCTCCCGGGGACTCCCCGTCCCACCAGCCGCGTCGTGCGCCGCTCCCGCGAGCCGGGTGGGCTCCCCCCCTCCCGGGGTCAGCTCAGGAGAGCAGAGCACCTCCCTGTGCCTGAGCCGTGACTGTGCATCCCGGCTGGGACGCCACTCTCCCCGCTCCAAGACCAGCCACTGCCTCCTGGGGACTTCTTCCACCAGCTGCGCCGCCACGCCGCCTGCGCGAACCGGCTGGGCCCGCGCGAACCGGTTGGGACCGCCCTGGGGTCAATTCAGGGGGATGTAGCTGCACCCCGCGCTCACGCCCCCCCGCGCCCGCCAAAATCCCAGCGGGACGGCTCCCCGGCTGGGATGCTGCTCTCCCCGCTCCAAGACCAGTCACTGCCTCCTGGGGACTTCTCCCTGTGGCACGCCACATCGCTTTCGCGAACCGGCTGGGCGCCGCTGGCGCGAACGGCTGGGCCCCCCCCCCGGGGTCAATTCAGGGGGATGTAGCTGGTCCCCGCGCTCGCGCCACGCCCGCTCCCCACCAAAATCCTGGCGGGACGGCTCCCCGGCTGGGACGCTGCTCTCCCCGCTCCAAGACCAGTCACTGCCTCCCAGGGACTTCTCCCACCGGCTGCGCCGCTCTCATGGAGTTGGATAGGCTCTACTCTTAGAGTTACCAGATTTAGCAAATAAAAATATAAGATACCCAGTTGAAATTCAGAAAAACAGTGGATAATTTTTAGTATAAGTATGTCCCAAATATTGCATGGAACATACTTATACTAAATTTCAGGTATACTGAATTTCAGATGGAGCCTTGGTGGCGTGGTGGTTAAGAGCTTGGCTGCTAACCAAAATGTCAGCAGTTCAAATCCACCAGCTGCTCCTTGGAAACCCTATGGAGCAGTTCTACTCTGTCCTACAGGGTCGATAGGAGTCAGAATTGACTCAACGCGAATGGATTTGTTTTTGTTTTGGAATTTCAGATAAATAATTTTTAGTACAAGTATGTCCCATGCAATTTTTGGACATACTTAAAAAATTTTTTCATTGTTTATCTGAAATTCAAATTTAACTGCGTGTCCTGGATTTTGTCAACCGTACCTACTCTCACATGCAGAATCTTATGGTTCCTTTGATCCAAAGGTCCCCAAAGATCACTCACTCACAGGCCACTTTCTTACCATATCCACAATATCAACAGTATTATTTACTTAGTGTTTTTCTTTAAATTGACTCATATTTTTTATCTTAATAAATTGAAGGAAAAGGATACTTTCTATTACTGCCATAAATTGAAAATCATGTATCACTTGCCACAAATTTGTTGTTGTTGTGTGCCGTTGAGTTGATTCCAACTCATAGTGACCCTATAGAACACAGTTGAACTGGCCCATAGGGTTTTCAAGTCTGTAATCTTTACAGGAGCAGATCGCCAGGTCTTTTCTCCAGCAAAGTGGCTGGTGGGCTCAAATCACCGACCTTTCGGTTAGCAGCTGCGCCACTGAGCTTCTTTTGCCACAAATAGGTAACCACAAATGAAAACAAAACATTATTAAATTCTGGCTGGGTGATGCTGCAACCCACATTCTTTTCGTACAAAGGGGATATTTGAAGATTTAGAGAGTTGTTAAAGACACCCAAGCTAAACGGAGACTTTCTCTGTGATGTAATCAGAAATATTGGAAATAAATTGAAAGGAGAGTAATTTTCTCATTGTGTAACCTTGCATAACGTGGCATCCCATACTTTAGAAACACTGCCTTAGCTGTTTATTTGACATTGTAACATTTATTTCTACCTGACTGCACCTAACTACTGGGTTTTATGAAGAAGTAATTCTGGAAGCTGTAGGGGATGTTGTTGGTGCCCATCCAGGTGGCCTCTGACCCTGGGTATAGCTTTCCATACCCATGCCCCACTCTGCATGGTTTGCTGATAACAGCTCACAGCTGCCATCTCCAGATGATTATCCATGGGCACTGGAGCCCCCTCACCCTTAAAAAGAGAGCTTCAAGTGCCCAGGAATGATCTTTCTCCTCCCCCATGCAGTCCACAGCCATAGCCATTGACTGACTGTTGTGAGTACAAAAGTCTAGCTCCTTTGCCTCGAGGAGGAAAACCCTGAGGTGTAATTATGCTCCAGAGTTCCCGTGGGATCAGGCTGAGGCTGGAACTTCCCCAGAAATCACACCTTGCTTGGCTTTGTCTTCCCTATCCTGCTTCCTCTACTCCCTCATGGTTTTTCCTGAGAGCACTTTCTTAATAAATCACTTGTGTACAAATCCTTGGCTCATGGTCTACTTCTGGGAGAACTTGACCTGAGGCACACTCTATGACAACAAATCAGGCCCCAGGGGCTCCATTAATCCAAAGTACTTGGCTGTAAATTGGTGGGAACCCCAGGTTCACATTCTATTTTAACCAGAAGTGTCCTAGGCATGGTCCAACCGTCTAGCTGTGCCTCTGAGCACTTTGGTCTGCCCAGCATTTTCCAGACAGCCCAACACAGAGACATCCTGCCCTACCCGAAGTGACCCTTGGGGACCAAATCACACATACTCCACAAAGATTGTCACTCGCTTGTAAGATGGACACTTTGGGTTGCATCTTAGCTCTGTTGAATACTCACTGCACATAATCGTCAAATCTTGCCCCCGCACGCCACTTTTCCTATCTATCCATGGATAGCTATCCATGAGGAAGGCACAGTACTGGCTAGCCTTGTTATCCCGGTAGTGACTGTGAAGCCCCCTAAGAGTATCTGCACAAAGGTCATTAATGCTCTCTGCCTTTGGTTGTATCAGGCTGCACCATTCTGAAGAA
The DNA here is from genome assembly GCF_024166365.1 of Elephas maximus indicus. Lineage (NCBI taxonomy): Eukaryota > Metazoa > Chordata > Mammalia > Proboscidea > Elephantidae > Elephas > Elephas maximus. Next base: position 40,541,048 of record NC_064839.1, on the reverse strand, counting down.
CCTGAACTCCACAGGAACATCAGCGGCACGAGCTGGTCATGGAGGGCTACCACGTGAAGGTGAGCGAGGCCTCCCAGGGGTCCCTTGAGCCAAGACTATGTGACTGTTTGGGCAGGGAGAGGGACGTAGGTGTCCCAGAAAGCCTCTGCCTGCTTGTTTCTCTGCCTTAATTTTAGACCTGAGTGCAACTCTTCCCCTGCCCACATGGGGGCGGAGTCACACCACAGGACAGACTCAATCCTGGCCTCCCGTTCCGATGCCCACCTTCCCTTGCTGTCCACTTAGCATCTCTTAGATGCCTGGACATCACTTCTCTGTCCCTGCAATACCCACCAGGGGATCTCCTTAGGTCCACTTAACCATTCAGACTCCATAGGCCACGTCTGGCAGTCAGAGTCACTTAGAAGGAAGCACAGCTTGCCAGCAGGGTAGTCCTCAAACCCTTCTCTCCAGTGGGAGTCCTCATGGCTGTCTACACAGTCATCCAGGAGATATTCTCTTTGCCCTCTCCCCAGGTGCAAGAGAAAAAGACTCCTATCACATGGGTGCAGGGACATCCTGGCCTGGAAGCCTCATGACCCACAGGAGTCAATACCTATTTTAACAACTCTAGAGGCATAGCTTCCAGCATCCCCGCAAGGGACAGACATGCCAGTTACAAGAGTCACTGCAAAGCACAGAGTCCCTATCAGGCATTTGGAATAGGTCCCCAAACCCTCTCCCATCCAGAAGCAATTTGCCACTCAGGGGTCATTTTTATCATCAGCATTGTTACTTAGGTGACAGTCTGCCTTTATCATGTTTGCATGGAACATAGCTAAACAGTTAACTGTCAGATTTTCATACAGAAGAGGAAATGGTTTTGTTAACTCTATATCCATAACTCCCAAATGCTGAAAGAATATTTTGTCACCCATAGCTGGTTTTCTTTCTTCCAGCATTATGAGTGTCAGGGACAGCCCTCAGATAACAGAAGGCAGGTCTTTTCTGCCTTTTGGATGACTTTCTCCTTTGCCAATAGTGATATGACCAGTTGGCACTGAGTTGACTCCAACTCATGGCAATTCCATGTGTGTCAGAATAGAACTGTGCTCTCTAGAGTTTTCAATGGCTGATTTTTTGGAAGTAGACTGCGAAGTCATTCTTCCAAGGGACATCTGGGTGGATTTGAACCTTCTACCTTTCAGTTAGTGGTTGAGTGCATTACCTGTTACGTACCACCCGGGGACTCTTAATAGTGATGTAGGTGCTCCCTACACTACATCTGTCTCCACCACTAGCATGCCTCTCATCCCACCTGACTATCATGTAACTTCAATCTTTTATCCCTGGTATCTAGCACAGTGCTAGCTGTCGAAGATGCAATGTTCAATAAACATGTAAATGAATGAATGGAAGAAAAGAAGCAAGCAAGGGGGGAGAGCCACCTAAGTCTTATCCTTTTCCTGACCTTGCCCCTAGATTTGGGTATCTGGCTGAGTTGGGGGCTGGCAGCTCTCTACACATTGATGGCACTAATGACAGATGTGCGTGGAGCAAGGATAACATTAAAAAACAAGCAAACGTTGCCACTGAGTCAATTCCAACTCATAGTGGCCCTATAGGACAGAGTAGAACTGCCCCAAAGGGTTTTCAAGGCTGTAATTTTTACAGAAGCAGACTGCCACATCTTTCTCCCACAGAGTGGCTGGTGGGTTCGAACCACTGACCTTCTGGTTAGCAGCCAAGCATTTAACCACTGCATCACCAGGGCTCCTCAATTATAACATACATTCCCACTAATGGTGCTATGCCTCCTTTTAGAACATTGCATTGTCCACGCATTATTAGAGCAAATAATAGGTCAGTAGGGATAATTCGCAGTTGTCACATAAAATCCAAAGAAACAAGCTGGCTACCCTATAGGATCAGATAGGACTGAGTGAATGCCCCACGTCATTTTTGCATCTGCTTCTGAGAGAAAGTAAACCATGTGGTGCTGCCGTGTACCCTCCCCACTCTCACTAAGTGGAGTTAAGTCCTACCGAGAAAACTTCTGGTCTAACATAATAATACTAGCAACAACTGTGACTTACCAAGTCTTACAAGTGCTTAAACCACTAGCTCAAGTAATCACTGCCATTTAGTCTGGAGGATCTGAGGGCTGATCAAGGAAAAAGATATGACTATGAAATGGCAGTACTGTACAAGGTATTTACTGGGGCTGGTGCACTGACAGTTGCTGAATATGGGGAGGGTTCGGTGTGCCCCAGCAAGAGACCCTCTGAAGGCAAGTGGCACAGGAGAAGAGGGCAATGGAACCGCCAGGGGAGAGGGGAAGCGAAGCATTCCTCAGCACCAAGGTGGAGTCTCTGAGTCAGAGAGCTCTGAAGGGCAGTGGCTTGGGGTCTTTGTAACTGCAGAGTTTATCTTACCTATGGCTAGCAAGTATTGGGTGCATCTTTACAGGGTGTACAAAACAGGCAGGCTCTAAATGGCTAAAAATCTGCTTATTTAGGCTATTTTTAAAACAATTGGATGTATAAAAATTTGAGTTTAGTGCTGGCAGGCTTTTTGGGCTAAGAGGCTCAGCCTTTTGTGAAGAAATAACCAACCTGTGGCTGATATACAGCCTCTTTGGCTCATTCATATAACAGCCATCATTCTCATTCAGAAATCCCTTTGTGCGTCTCTTGGTCATTGCACTACAGTAAGTTGATCACATAATATCAGTCAGCAGAGCAGCTACACAGACAAAAGACCCCACTGGGAATAAATTGCTAAGGTAAAAGACCATTCCCTGATAATCATGTGTGGCACCAACCCCCTGCCCTTCCCCTGCCCCCCCCCACCGCCCCCAATATCTTCGTGTATCTAAGTCACCTCTCTATATCTAGCTTGCAGGATCTGAGCTGAGCAAAACACAGACTTTCATCCGTGGGAAAGTTAAAGAAAAAAGAACACAGAGAGTCAATTCTTTAGCATACTTCTCACCCCAGGGACTGAAAAATGTGTATCATAAACACGACATAAAAGCTGAAATATACAGGTATGTTCATGTTCTCATGCAGATTCTAACACAGATGAAGAGGCATGAAAGCTCAAATCTAACTCCACCTCCGAGGATCAACTTAACCCTATTGAACAAATTGGGTAATAATCAGAAAATTCACTGAGTTTTCTGGAAATGTTAGATAGGCATAGAAAAAGGAAAACTTGTTATGGTTATTTAGTTTCCTGGTTTTCCTTCAGCTTTGGAATCGTTCTCTGGGAAATCACCACTGGGAAGATCCCATTTGAAGGTGATGAATGTGAAGGCTGGGTCAGATGGTACTGGCTGGGGTTGGGATTCCTTTCAATGGATGAGCAATTCCCATCAGTGCTTCTCAGGAGCTTTGTTTTCCAGTGTGGGCACTGCCTGGGCCGGCCAGTGGAGTCATTGGAAGCTCTGTAGTTTTTCCAGTACTGAAAGTTCCTAGTTCTGATGCCAGCCATCAGCATCCAGAGAGATGTGCGAGTGCCAGAGCCGGTTTTTAAACCTCTCATCCTATTGTTTCCATGCCAGGCTGTGATTCTAGGAAGATCTGTGAGCTGGCAGAATCAGAAGGGTACCAAGAGCCACTGGGTGAAGGCTGCCCTCCACAGTTGCAGGAGATCATTGGTGGCTACCAGGCCTATGAGCCCTCTGAGCAGCCCCCTGTTGATGGCAGGGCTCTTTCTGGTCTTTCCATATTCCAGCTCCAAAGAGCAAGAGCCACACATGTTACTTCACATTCGTGAAAGATTTCCTTTTTACAAGCTCTAAGATGGTGGTCCACACCCAATAGTGATTTTGTCCCCAGGGAACACTTGGCGATGTCTAAAGACATTTTTGGTTGTTACAATGGGGTGGAAGGGGGGATTTATGTGTCTGTTGGGTAGAGGCCAGAAATGCTGCTGAACATTCTCCAATGCGGAAGATAGCCCCCCACAACAAAGAATTTTCTGGCCCTCAATGTTAGTAGGGAAAGGGTTGGGAAACCCTGCTCTAAGGGGATTGCTTAGTCCAAAGTGAGTTGGGAAGGCAGATTACTTTTTTCCAGCCTGTTTCCTTCCTTCCTTTCCTCCTTTCATTCCTCTTTCCTTCCCTCTCCCTTTCTCTCTCTCTCTCTTTTTTCGACATTCTTGGGATAATTTCTTTGACTCAAGCTTTTATCTTTCCGTAAGTTGCTTCTCCATAGCTTCCTTGTACCATCTCCCTTCCTGGGAGTGTCTCCCTCTCTCACTGTAGATCCAAACCTCCCGGAGTTTCCAAAGTGTCAGAAAGAAGAGGGAATCGTTCATATGAAACATCCCTGGATTACAGAAGTGTTTCCACTGAAGTTGCTGCAGAATTCAAAGACAAAATGTTTTTCTTGTATTTATTGTGATATGTATCATACTACCACACCAAAGCCTATTATCAATGAATGGATTTTGACTCATAGCGACCCTATAGGACAGAGTGAAACTGACCCTTAGGGTTTCCAAGGAGCGGTTGGTGGATTTGAATGGCCAGCCTTTTGGTTAGCAGCCATAGCTCCTAACCACTGCACCACCAGGGCTCCTACCATACAATAACCCAGTGCTGTCGATTTGATTCCAACTCATAGCTACCCTATAGGACAGAGTAGAACTGCCCCATAGAGTTTCCAAGGAGTGCCTGGTGGATTTGAACTGCCGACGCTTTGGTTAGCAGCCCTAGCACTTAACCATTAAGCCACCAGGGTTTCCTATTATACTATACCAGGATATAAAATACACATGTAGTTTTTAAAAATCATAATAAAAGAACATCACACATCCACCCCTTGGTTAAGGAATAGAACATTGCCACTAACTTGGAAACTACCCACAAGTCCCTTGCTTTTCACATTCCTCCCAGAGGTATACACTATCTTAACTTTCAAGGCAAAATGTCACTTATAATTTTACCACCTATGCACACTATATTTTTTGGTTTCCCATGTATAGGAACTTCATATAAATGATAATTATACTATATTCTACCATGACTTGCTTCATTTGCTCAACATTATGATTTGAAATTCATCCATGTTGATGTGGTAGCTTCAGTTCATTCATTTTCACTGCTGAAGAGTAGTCCATTATATATCCATTCTAATGTTGATGGACATTTTGGTTGTTCCAGTACTTTGCTCTTAGGAACCATGCTCCTTTAAACATCCTTGTGCATGTCTCTTGGGGCACACACGTAAGAGCTTCTCGAATTATAGACTTGAGTGTGGAACACACTGAGTATTGAAGGATGAGCTGCCTGGAGAGAGGAACTAAAGAAACAAGTGTTCAGCCTTTTGAGGCAGTTCCCCAAGCATGTCTTCACTATTTACAGAAGTCTTTGGCCCAAGGCCTGTTTATCTTCAAGGCCTTTTCACAGGTAGCCCACTGGGAAACATTTTAACAGACACCCTCATCCCTGCCTTTACAAGTGAAAACTCAAAATCACAGTCTAGCTTCTAATTGAAAATTTCCCTTCGCTACTGCAAAGCAGAAGAAAGGACTCAACAGCACTTCCTGAAGTATTAGCTGTCAGCATAGATGAGATGGCCCCAATGTTTTATTTAGTGCTGTCTCCTTCAAACTCTCCTTTGTCTCCTTCTTCCCTTTCAGGCTCCCTTACAGCCCAGAGTCTTCCAGGTATTAGAGAATCTAGTATAAAAGCTCACTCACACTAAGATGTGAGTTTACCCCTACCATCAGATATTGTGTTTTGAAGGTTGGCCAAGTGAGAGGGGAACTTCATATTCTAAAGGTATGAATACAGATGGTGGAATTTTAGGCACCAGCCAGATGAGGGGGAATGCAGTTTCTACACATTAGGGACTTCGTTGCGTTTCCATAAACCCTGGTGGTGTAGTGGTTAAGTGCTACGGCTGCTAACCAAAAGGTTGGCAGTTCGAATCTGCCAGGCGTTCCTTGCAAACTCTATGGGGCAGTTCTACTCTGTCCTATAGGGTTGCTATGAGTCAGAATCAACTCGACGGCAATGGGTTTTGTATTTCCAACTTGACTCACAGCCCCCTGCTTTTGTCTAACTTTCTGTTCATTCATTCACAGAAATATTTATTTATTTATTTATTGTGCTTTAAGTGAAAGTTTACAAATCAAGTCAATCTCTCATATAAAAAGTTATACGCACCTTGCTGTGTACTCCTAGCTGCTCTCCCCCTTGAGGAGACAGCACATTCCTCCTCTCCTCCCTGTATTCCCCGTGTCCATTCAACAAGCTCCTGTCCTCCTCTTCCTTCTCATCTCACCTCCATACAGGAGTTGCCCACATAGTCTCATTTGTCTACTTGAGCCAAGAAGCTCACTTCTCACCAGTATCATTACCTACCTTACAGTGCAGTCCAAACCCTGTCTGAAGAGTTGGCTTCTGGAATGGTTCCAGTCTTGGGCTAACAAAGGGTCTGGGGACCATGACCTCAAGGGTCCCTCTAGTCTCAGACCATTCATTGTGGTCTTTTTATAAGGAATTGAGGTCTGCATCCCACTGTTGTCCTGCTCCATCAGGAATTCTCTGTTGTGTTCCCTGTTAGGGCAGTGATCGGTGGTAGCCAGGTACCATCTAGTTCTTCGGGTCTCAGGCTGATGGAGTCTCTGGTTTATGTGGCCCTTTCTGTCTCTTGGGCTCATCTTTACCACACGTCTTTGGTGTTTTCCATTCTCCTTTGTTCCAGGTGGGTTGAGGTCAATTGATGCATCTTAGATGGCCACTTATTTTTTTTTTTTTTTTAGATGGCCACTTATTAGCATTTAAGACCCCAGACGCTTCTCGCCAAAGTGGGATGCAGAACATTTTCTTAATACATTTTGTTGTGCCAATTGACCTAGATGTCCCCTGAAACCATGGTCCCCAAACCCCCATCCCTACTACTCTGGCCTTTGAAGCATTTGGTTGTATTCAGGAAACTTCTTTGCTTTTGGTTTAGTCCAGTTGAACTCACAGAAATCTTAATGAAACTATCTGCCTTTGATGAGGAGGGAACTGACACCTAAACCAGCAGTCCTTGAACAAGAAGCTGAGAGAGGCATGAGTCAGACATTTCTCTCATCTGCTTTTGCATCGAGTTATTCAGGTTCCTGGGAGGCAGCACTTCTCTGATACTAACAGAAGAAAAATTTAGTCATACACAGCACATCCCATTCCAAGTGATATTTCCAGACATGTACCTCTGATGGTAACTGTGGTAGATGGTTTGCAAAAATGTCTCTCTCCACATCCACACCTCTTAGCACTGTGACTTTGCAGCTCCTCCCATCAAGAGGTGGAGTCTATTTCTCCCCCATTTGAATAAGGACTGGCATTGTGACTTGCTTTGGCCAATAGAATGCAAAAAAAGTACCAGTTGCCAGTTCTGGGCCAATGCTTCAAGAGACCTTAAAAGCTTCCATTCTCTCTCTTGGGAGCCTACCCAGGCATGAACAAGCCATTCCAGCTGAGGTCACACTAGGCCAGCCAACCTGGCAGCTGACTCAGCAGCTAATTGCAGTCACATGAGTGAGCCCGGTCAAGACCAGAAGAATCATTCAACTGAGCTAGTCCAACGGAACCATCCACAAAATCATGAGTAAATAAATGATTCTTTGCCTTGGCCACTATGTTTTGGGCTGGTTTGTTACACAACAATAGTAACCGAGTGTTATGGGTTGAATTGTGTCCCCTCAAAACATGTGTTGCAAGTCCTAACCCCTATACCTGTGGAGGAAACCCTGGTGGCGTAGTGGTTAAGTGCTACGGCTGCTAACCAAAAGGTCAGCAGTTCGAATCTCCCAGGGGCTCCTGGGAAACTTTATGGGGCAGTTCTACTCCGTCTTGTAGGGTTGTTATGAGTCAGATTCAACTCCACAGCAATGGATTATACCTGTGGATATAATCCCATTTGGGAATAGAGTTTTCTTTGTTATGTTAATGAGAAAATTCCATTGTAGGGTATGTCTTAAACCAATCACTTTCGAGATATAAAAGGAGCAGATTAGGCACAGAACCAAGCAAGTACAAATGGGGAAAGACTGATGCTACTCGGAGTTCACCAAGGAACCAAGTAAGAGAAGCTGAGACAAGAATTTTCCCCTATGGTGGACAAAGTGCCTTCCCCTAGAACTGGTATCCTAAACTTTGACTTCCAGCCTCCTAAACTGTGAGAAAATTAATTTGTTCATTAAAGTCATCCACTTGTGGTATTTTTGTTATTGCAGCATTAAAAAACTAAGACACTGTGCTGCAAATGTTTAATTTTCCTCTTGCCAAATGAATGAAGCACACCATCCCCCGCATTTGGATACCCAAGGCCTTGTATCTCAGATCCCAACCCGACTTTCCAGCCTGAGTTCCCAGAGTTCTTCTACCAGAGACTACAAACTCTAATGTGTATAAAGTCTAACAAGAAATCTAAATGAGTGAGTTGGGCCTGAAGAGGACTTCAGTGAACACATGAGCTTTGCTAAGGGCAGCCTCTGCTCAGCTCCAGCCTATTTTTATCATGTAGGAATGTGATGTTTCCGGGGCTTTCCATTTTGTCAGGAAAAAAAAAAAACAACCCCAAACTGGAAATTTAGATTTTTCCGTGAATTCTCTATATTTTAAAGGCTGGTAGATTGTTAAAGATTATTTTAGTGCTCTGTAGGACAAACTATGTATTAGCTTAGGAGCTGCCCATTTTTAATCCCCACCAGACTCAGAGCCATGTGCCCTGCATGTGATCCATTTGTTCTTAATTTCCTGCACCTTTGGTTATGATATATGCTTTGCCTGTTGTTGTTGTTGTTGTTGTTAGGTGCCGTCGAGTTGGTTCCGACTCATAGCGACCCTATGTACAACAGAACGAAACACTGGCCGGTCCTGCGCCATCCTTACAATCGTTGTTATGCTTGAGCTCATTGTTGCAGCCACTGTGTCAATCCACCTCATTGAGGGTCTTCCTCTTTTCCGCTGACCCTCTACTTTGCCAAGCATGATGTCCTTCTCCGGGGACTGATCCCTCCTGACAACATGTCCAAAGTACGTAAGACGCAGTCTCACCATCCTTGCCTCTAAGGAGCATTCTGGTTGTACTTCTTCTAACACAGATTTGTTCGTGCTTTTGGCAGTCCGTGGTATATTCGGTATTCTTCGCCAACACCACAATTCAAAGCAGGGGGTCAACTCTTCTTTGATCTTTCGTATTCATTGTCCAGCTTTCACATGCATACGAGGCGATTGAAAATACCATGGCTTGGGTCAGGCACAGCTTAGTCTTCAGGGTGACATCTTTGCTCTTCAACACTTTGAAGAGGTCCTTTGCAGCAGATTTACCCAATGCAATGCGTCTTTTGATTTCCTGACTGCTGCTTCCATGGCTGTTGATTGTGGATCCAAGTAAAATGAAATCCTTGACAACTTCAATCTTTTCTCCATTTATCATGACGTTGCTCACTGGTCCAGTTGTGAGGATTTTTGTTTTCTTTATGTTGAGATGCAGTCCATACTGAAGGCTGTGGCCTTTGATCTTCATTAGTAAGTGCTTCAAGTCCTCTTCACTTTGAGCAAGCAAGGTTGTGTCATCTGCATAACGCAGGTTGTTAATGATTCTTCCTCCAATCCTGATGCCCCATTCTTCTTCATATAGTCCAGCTTCTCGGATTATTTGCTCAGCATACGGATTAAATAGCTATGTTGAAAGAATACAACCCTAATGCACACCTTTCCTGACTTTAAACCAATCAGTATCCCCTTGTTCTGTCCGAACAACCCCCTCTTGACCTATGGAAAGGTTCCTCATGAGCACAATTAAGTATCCTGGAATTTCCATTCTTCGCGACGTTATCCATAGTTTGTTATGATCCACACAATCGAATGCTTTTGCATAGTCAATAAAGCACAGGTAAACATTCTTCTGGTATTGTCTGCCTCCAGCCAGGATCCATCTGACATCAGCAAATGATATCTCTGGTTCCATGCCCTCTTCTGAAACTGGCCTGAATTTCTGGCAGTTCCCTGTCTATATACTGCTGCAGCCGTTTTTGAATGACCTTCAGCAAAATTTTGCTTGCGTGTGATATTAATGGTAATGTTCTATAATTTCCACGTTCAGTTGAATCGCCTTTCTTGGGAATAGGCATAAATATGGATCTCTTCCAGTCAGTTGGCCAGGAAGCTGTCTTCCATATTTCTTGGCATAGACAAGTGAGCACCTCCAGCGCTGCATCCCTTTGTTGAAACATCTCAATTGATATTCCGTCAATTCCTGGAGCCTTGTTTTTCGCCAATGTCTTCAGAGCAGCTCGGACTTCTTCCTTCGGTACCTTCGGTTCCTGATCATATGCCACCTCTTGAAATGGTTGAATATCAACTAATTCTTTTTGGTATAATGACTGCGTATTCCTTCCATCTTCTTTTGATGCTTCCTGCATCGTTTAACATTTTCCCCATGGAATCCTTCACTATTGCAACTCGAGGCTTGAATTTTTTCTTCAGTTCTTTCAGCTTGAGAAGCGCTGAGCGTGTTCTTCCCTTTTGGTTTTCTATCTCCAGCTCTTTGCACATGTTATCATAATACTTTACTTTGTCTTCTCGAGAAGCCCTTTGAAATCTTCTCTTCAGTTCTTTTACTTCATCAATTCTTCCTTTTGCTTTAGCTGCTTGACGCTCAAGAGCAAGTTTCAGAGTCTCCCCTGACATCCATCTTGGTGTTTTCTTTCTTTCCTGTCTTTTCAGTGACCTCTTGCTTTCTTCATGGATGATGTCCTTGATGTCATTCCACAACTCGTCTGGTCTTAGATCACCAGTGTTCAATGCGTCAAATCTATTCTTCAGATGGTCTCTAAATTCAGGTGGGATATACTCAAGGTCATATTTTGGCTCTCGTGGACTTGCTCTGATTGTCTTCAGTTTCAGCTTGAACTTGCATATGAGCAATTGATAGTCTGTTCCACAGTCAGCCCCTGGCCTTGTTCTGACTGATGATATTGAGCTTTTCCATTGTCTCTTTCCACAGATGTAGTCAATTTGATTTCTGTGTGTTCCATCTGGTGAGGTCCATGTGTATAGTTGCCATTCATGTTGGTGAAAGAAGGTATTTGCAATGAAGAAGTTGTTGGTCTTTCAAAATTCTATCATTCGATCTCTGGCATTGTTTCTATCACCAAGGCCATATTTTCCAACTACTGATCCTTCTTCTTTGTTTCCAACCTTCACATTCCAATCCCCAGTAATTATCAATGCATCTTGATTGCATGTTCGATCAATTTCAGACTGCAGCAGCTGATAAAAATCTTCTATTTCTTCATCTTTGACCCTAGTGGTTGGTGTGTAAATTTGAATAACAGTCGTATTAGCTGGTCTTCCTTGTAGCCATATGGATATTAACCTATCACTGGCAGCGTTATACTTCAGGATAGATCTTGAAACATTCTTTTTGACGATGAATACAACACCATTCCTCTTCGAGTTGTCATTCTCAGCATAGTAGACCATATGATTGTCCGATTCAAAATGGCCAATACCAGTCCATTTCAGCTCTCTAATGCCTAGGATATAGATGTTTATGAGTTCCATGTCATTTTTGACTATTTCCAATTTTCCTAGATTCATACTTTGTACATTCCAGGTTCCAATTATTAATGGATGTTTGCAGCTGTTCTCATTTTGAGTCATGCCACATCAGCAGATGAAGGTCCTGAAAGCTTTACTCCATCCATGTCATTAAGGTCAACTCTACTTTGAGGAAGCAGCTCTTCCGCAGTCATCTTTTGAGTGCCTTCCAACCTGGGGGGCTCATCTTCCAGCACTATATCAGACAATGTTCTACTGCTATTCATAAGTTTATCACTGGCTAATGTTTTTCAGAAGTAGACTGCCGGGTCCTTTTTCCTAGTCTGTCTTAGTCTGGAAGCTCAGCTGAAACCTCTCCTCCGTGGTTGACCCTGCTGGTATCTGAATACCGGTGGCATAGCTTCCAGCATCACAGCAACACGCAAGCCCCCGCAGTACGACAAACTGACAGACACATATCCTTTGCCTAGGACACACTAACGCCTACTTCTGTATGTTGTATTTTATCCTAGAACTCATCTCAAATCATTCAATAGCAAGTGTACTGGGCACTGTTCCAATTACTGAGAAGGCAGTAGTAAAAAAAAAAAAAAGATTTGGAGCTTATATTCTAGTAATCACCTTTGGGAAGCAAAATGATTGATTTCTGTTCTTTTTTTTTTATCTTTTACTTATCCTTAGTTTCTTTTTTTAGCCCAGAACATGTTTTTTCTATAAATTAAAAAAAAAATGCAGAATAAACACATGTTGAGAGCATTTAACGTGATTCTTTTCTACAGCTTATCAGGTACTGCTATTTTCGTCTTTCAATTCCTCTGTCCTCTTAAACTGCAGGAGTTACAGTGAAAATTCTCCCCTGTAGATTAATTATTCTCACTTTGGGCAGATCCACAGGCAGAGGTGGATTTCCTGTGAAACTAATAAAGCTTAATCTTCAGGACCACTCACTTGCACAGGGCACCTTCCAAGGCCCTGTACCTAATTTTCCCTACATTTATTTACGAGTTCATAGAAGTGATTGTACTCTCAGTGCTTATATAAAAACCCACTGCGGTTGAGTAGATTCTGACTCATAGCGACCCTGTAGGATAGAGTAGAACTGCTCCATAGAATTTCCAAGGCTGTAAATCTTTACAGAAGCAGACTGCCTCATCTTTCTCTTGCAGAGCAGCTGGTGGGTTTGAACCACTGACCTTCCACTTAGCAGCTAAGCGCTTTAACTGCTGTGCTACAAGGGGTCTCTTAGTGCCTATATACCTACCACCTAAATTCTACAACTAATATTTTTAACATGTTTGTTTTATCATACACCTATCCACCTATTCATGCCTCTTTCTATCCCTTAACCCACCTTAATTTTTTATGTATTTAAAAGAAAATCACACTGCCAGCCCACATTTGCCTCAAGACCCTGCCGTGTCCTCTGACCTCAGCAGCACCTGTAACCTACTGAGCAGGGACAATTTCAAGGGCTACATGCTGGCCTTTGGTATTGATTTTGCTACTCATAAGTTAGCCAAGTTGCTGAAGCCACAGAAAGTGATTGAGCAAATGGGGATTCTTTCATGACCCACACATAGAGCAGTCTAAGAAACTACCTTATTAAATTTAAGAATTGAGAAGAATTTCAAGAAGATAACAAAGGCCTGGGTAACAGAAAATGCAACAGTTTGGCAACCTGGGACAATGGCAGACTCACCTGCATCTAGAAGGGAGAAAAGAAGAACGGAGGCTGTACCCCCTGGGTCCAAGGGGATGACCTCCACCGGGAAATGTCCTGTGAAGGCCAAGTGTGCAAACAGAGGTTCCAGAGTGACGACAGAGCCCACTGTGTCTGCAGCTTAATGCTGAATTACGTTCCGGAGTGAACGGATGTTAATCTCTCCTGGCTTGGTGATGGGGCCTTGTGGTCTGAAAGATGGCACACAGCCTGTACCAGAAGCCATATGGACTGAGGGGAAGACTATTCAGCTCCAATAAAAACGTAGAAATGACAAAAGAAAAAGAAAATCTCAGGCATCAGTACACTTTATCCCTAAATACTTCACCATATATATCATTAACTGGCATTCACTATCTGTTTATGGTTCTTTTTTTTTGGGTGTCTTTTGAAAAGCAGAAGTGTTAAATTTTGATGAAATCCAATTTATCAATTTTTGCTTTTATGAACTGTGCTTTTCGGAGTCATATCTACAAAATCTTTGCCTAACTAAGGTCTATCATCTATTTTGAGTTAATTTTTGTATAAGAATTGAAGTTCATTTTTTTATTGTTAAAAAGGCTATCCTTTCTCTGCTGCTTTTCGATTTTTGTGGAAAAACAGTTGTCCATAAATGTGAGTCTCTATCTGGACTTTCTGTTCTCTTTGATTGATCTTTGATTTATCTGCTTGTCTATCTTTATTCCAGTATCACACTGTCTTGATTACTATAGTTTTATAACAAATCTTGAAATCAGGATGTGTTAGTGTTACAACTTCGCTCTTCCTTTCAAGTTTGTTTTGGCTATTCTAGGGCCTTTGCACTTCCATATGAATTTTGGAATAAGCTTGACAATTTCTACGCAAAAAAATCTGCTGAGATTGCATTAATCAATTTGGGTTACACGAGCGATACTGAGTTTCCAATCCAGGAACTTGCTATATCTCCCCATTTATTTAGTTCCTCTTTAATTTCTCTCAGCAATGTTTTGTCATTTTTAGTGCAGAAGTCTTATGTATCTTTTATTGCATTTATTCATATTTTGATTTTTTATTCTAACATTTTCCAGTTTTTTGCCACTAATACATAAAAATGAAACTGATTTGTGTATCTTGACCTTGTTTCCTACTACCTTGCTAAATTCACTAATTTATTTTAGTAATGCTTTGTCAGAAATTGATTCAATGGCAACAGGTTTGGTTTTTGATTTTGGGGTTGGATTTTCCACATTAACAATGTCATCTGTGAATAGAGATACTTTTGCTTTTCCCTTTTTTATCTTTATGTCCTTTTCTTTTTTTCCTTGCTTTCTTCCACTTCCCGACCAGTCCAATATTACACAGAAGTAGTGAGGGTTCACATCTTTGTCTTATTTCTGATCTTAGGGAGATAGCATTCAGTATCTCACCATTATTGATATTGGTTGGATTTAGGTCTATCATTTTACTATCTGTTTTGTTTTATTCACCTGTGTTTTGCTTCTTTGTTTCTCCATTTTCACCTCCTTTGTGATTTATTAAATATTTTTTAGAATTTCACATTAACTTATCAAACGGACTTTTTATGTTTACCTCTTTACTTTATATTTCTAGTGGTTGCTCTAGGAATTACAATCCTCATTCTTTTTCACCGTCTACTTAGACATAATATGGTACCACTTCACATAAAATGTAAACGTCTTTCAATTATTTGGGTCCCTTTACCCTCCTATCTTTTACGTTATAATTGTTATGCATATTGCATTACATACATTATAAACCCCACAATATTATAGTTTTAGCTTTAAGGAGTCACGTTTATTTTAAAGAAATCAAAAGAAAAAATCAGTCTCTTATAGTTAGCCACATATTTATCATGTCTGGTGCTCTTCATTCCTTTCTTAAGTTTTCATCTGGCATAATTTCTCTCAACACAAAAACTTATTTTAGAGTTTCTTGTAGCACAGGTCTGCTGTACTTCTCTGCATTGTCTAATTTTTCTGCATTGAACATGCCAAAACCAAACCAAATCCACTACCCTAGAGCCAATTCTGACTCATAGCCACCCCACAGGACAGAGTAGAGCTGCCTCAGTGTAACCAAATGCAGGTTCTTGTCCTGTCCTAGTAGCCGATAGAAGACGGACATACGCACCAATTGCAAGGGAAACAGAAGTGATAATTTATTGTTTTTGCAAACAAGGAGCAACCTGGGCATTAGCACCCAAAGACCAGGAACTCCCTGCCCCAGGAGAGCTGGAAGCAAAATGTCCTTGAGTTCCCAGGGGGCAGGGATTGGAGCCTGAAATCCGAAGCCCAGAGCTCCCCCATGCCCATATTTGGAGATCCGGGTGCTGAGTCATGTTGCAAAAGAAGTGACCCTTCACTCTGCTAAGGGGATCTGATGCTGCAGTGTACTGAAGAATACCTTCCCCTCCTGTGATGCTCAGTTCCGGGGTCAGGGCTTCAGGTCTGCGCATGCACCAAGGTGCTGGTTGGCGCATGCACAGGGTTCTGGCGCGAAATTTAAATCGTCGTGTGGTGGGGCCAAACCCCAGTTAGAGAGCGCGGCTTGGAGGGCTGCAAGCAGAAATGGGTGGAGGTCTGCAGTGGAGCTGGGGAAGCCCCAGTGGAGGCTTCAATAGGGTTTCCAAAGAGTAGATTCGAACTGCTGACCTTTTGGTTAGCAGCAGAGCTCTTAACTACTGGGCCACCAGAGCTTCATTGAACATGCAGTAGTTACATAATAGGTGAGAATCACTCAAAACTTTTTTCATTTTACTCCATAATATATCCGTGTTTGTTTATAGAAGAAAACCCCTTTCTCTTCATATTAGCCATTCTATAGATCAACGCAGCTCCCTTAGGGGGCAGGAAAATGAAAACATACAAATGTTATTACCTGCTTTGGTGACCAGAAGGAAAATATTGAAAAGTCAGTATTTTTTTTTTTGGTTGTAATTTATTTTATTGTACCTTAGATGAAGGTTTACAGAGCAAATTAGTTTCTAATTAAGCAATTAATACACATATTGTTTTGTGACGTAGGTTGCTAACCCCAGGACATGTCAACACTGTCCCCTTCTTGACCTTGGGTTCCCCATTACCAGCTTTCCTGTCCCCTCTTGCCTCCTGGCCCTTGCCGCTGAGCTAGTGCGTTCATTTAATTTAGTTTTGTTTTATGGGCCTAATTCTTGGCTGAAGCATGAACCTCAGGAGTGACTTCAGTAGTGAGTTAAAAGAGTGTCAGAGGCCATACTCTTGGGGTTGAAAAGTCAGTATTTTGATGGTGGATGACTTTGAATTATCCATGCTCTCCCCTGCTATCAATACAACTGAGAATTGGCAGCTGAGTAAAGAAGATTCTGGCACTGTACAGTTGGTGCCTGAGGTTTACTTTTTCAGGTCTTTCTTCTAAAAGTGAGATTTTTGTCAAGCCTCCAGCGAGCGAGGTGTGTGAAAAATGGTTGCTGTTAAATGATGTGACCTTTGTTTAGTAGGAGGAAATCCATTCCAATGGCTTGAGATCGAAGAGATCGTGTAGCAAAGCTCTTTTGCATGAGCTCTGCAACCCCATGTAGATATTGGGGATTATCCCACTCCTCTCAGAGGCTTCGGAATTCCGGAAGCAATATTTTGAAATTATTCAATTAGCTACTGTCTTTTGGATAAAAACAGCTCCTTCACTAACGTACTGGGGAGAAGCAGAAGCTATAGTTTCAATATTTTCATCTGTATTCACAATAGACCGAGAAAGTTTTTTCTCACAACTTTATCCCGCCAGAGTTCAAAAAAAATGGCGGTAAAAACTTTCTGCCCTTCGTATCGCGCGCAGAACGCGACAAGACTGACATAGATTTCTACCAATTGCACGAGGCTTCCTTGAGCGTGGTTCCACCCAATCGGTTTACGAAGGCCCAACCAATGAGAGCGCCTCTCTTTCAGTCATCGGTGACCAACGGAAGAAAAAGAGAGGGTATTGGTCACTGGCCGGTGGGTGCTGACCAATAGGAGCAGGCCACCCCCGCGGCTCAGGCGGGGGGATTGAGCCGCTCCGGGAGCGGCGGGTTGGGACCTGTGTGGTCCGACTCCTTCGGAAATAACGACTGCAACTGCGGCGGGCTCGCGCCATCGACCGCGTCCTTCCGGCTTTAGGTGAGGTGGGTATTTGCCTCTCCACTGGTCTTAGGCTCTCTGGCTCCGCCCGGGCTTGGTCCCTAGATGCGGGGCCTAGAACCGCCCCACGAGGTCTGCTGCGGGGGCGGGGGGCATGGAACCCAGCGGCCTGAGAAGGCTCGGCCGCTCTGCGCGGTCCTAACTGTCCGGGCTGAGGCGTCCGAACGTTCACTCTTTTGGGGCTGCTGGGGAGGCACCTGATTGGATAGTGGGGCGCGGCGAAGACTGGAACTTGGGACGATACCGGAAGGAGCCGAGTACCCAGCAGCGGGGCTTCGGATTCTTCGTCTAAAAATAATTGCTCTCAAGTCACGGAGCAACTTTAAATGTTACCTAATTTTACGTCAAGCAACTGCGATGTAGAGACTTTTATTATCTCTATTTTGCAGATGAACAAGTTGAACTGAGAGTTTAGGAAACCTGCTTAAGGGCCCACGGGTAGAAAACCCCAGATCAGGGATTTGAACCGAGGTCCGCTTGCCTTCTCGCCGCCTATTCTTATCTTGCTAATTGGGGGCCTCCACCCTCGCCTTTTGTGGGCATTGACTGAGATCAGAGTGACCGAGCTTTGTAGGCTCTGAGATGACGAGTAGGTTAACGTTTTAAACCTCAACTTACATGGAACACATAGAAAATAGCATTATGTGGCGTTCTGAAGACAAGGTGGCTTAAGGCTTGGGGTGACCATTTGATCTAGGCACTTCTGGGTAGTCCAAGGGCTGGATGAATAAATAGCTCCGCACACTGCTTGGGAAGCTCTACTCCAGAACAGCGATGCTCTATAGAAATTTGTGCGATGATGGAAATAATCTGTATCTTCTTTGTTCAGTATGGTAGCCAGTAGACACATGAGCATTTAAATGTGACTAGTGTGACTGAGGAACTTAACTTTTAATTTTGTTTAATTCAAATCTAAGTAGCCGCATGTGGTTAGATTTGACTGAGGAACTTAACTTTTAATTTTGTTTAATTCAAATCTAAGTAGCCGCATGTGGTTAGTAGTTACCATGGTGGATAATGCAACTCTCTAGACTCTGCTTTTTTGGGGGAAGAGAAGAGGAGGGGAGTCCACTCCTGGCTTTTGTTTTAAAGAAGGTTGATTTGCTTTATGCCTCTGGGGTACATCTAGAATTGTACCATTTGCCTTGCGTCATGAAAGATACTTGGGGGAGGCTGTAGTTGTATCCTAGAAGCACATATTAAAGGCTTTAATTTAACATTATTTCAGAGAAGTAGTGAAGAATTTATTGGTGAGATTTTGGAAGAGTATAATTCCTTTCTTGGCTAGTACTTAAATTGTTGGATTCTTCTGTAGGGCTGTAACTACAGAAGTTTTAGTGATGCAGTCTATAGCATCTGGTATTTTTTAGTTTTTTATTTTGTTTTGAGCTGTGGTGAATAATTCAGTAGGTTTTTAACACCTGTTAACTGGGTTGTTGTGTTTTTATATACTTTATGCTATGGAACGATATATAGTGATGAATCAGACCATATATTTGTAAGTCCAGATAGTATGATTTTGCCTGTTTTTAAATGTCCTAAAAATGGAATCACAGAGGATTTGTCTGCAAACTGCTTTTTTTCCATCTGAAATGATTTTGGGTTAAGATTTTTGGTTGCAAAAAAAGACCTTATGGTTCCATCTTGATTAGAGGTTTTTCTTTACGTTCTTCTCCATTGCCTGAATTCTTCCTGGGACCCTGGTTAATCAGATATTGGATATCCTGGCTTGATTTTCTAATTCTCTTATTCAGTAATCTTTTTATTATACTTTCGGGGAACACTGCTCAGTTTTGTCTTCTAGTCCTTCTTAAAAAAAAAAAAAAAACCAAACCCACTGCCATCGAGTCGATTCCGAGTCATAGCGACCCTACAGGACAGAGTAGAACTGCCCCATAGAGTTTCCAAGGAGTGCCTGGTGGAGTCGAACTGCTGACCTTTTGTTTAGCAGCAGTAGCACTTAACCACTACACCACCAGGGTTTCCTTAGTCCTTTTATTACATCTTTTATTTTGGCTGTCATATTTTTTTATTTCCACCAGCTTCTTGTTGTCTGGTTTGTCTGTCTTTCCCTAACATTCTCTTTTTGCTTTATAGGTACAGCATCCTTACCCATAAAAATCTGTTTGGTTTGTTTGTTTGAAAATTGTTTTCCCCCCTTCCATCCAAGTTTCTTCTTTTTGTCTGCTTTAGTCTCTTCCTTTCATATTAAAGGGTTTCCTCAAAGGTGAGTTGATCCTTGGCTGTTTGTTTTTAAGACCCCAGAAAAGCTGATTGAAAGCTATGTATTAGTGGGTGAGGCCTATCAACTGGTGTGCTTTACTGTTAAGTATATGGACACAGACGCAACCATTTTCTTGGGGAGTGCACAGTTGTTAGTATTTATAGATTTTGGGGGGGAGGAGGAACTGGCCTCTTTCTCAAAGAGCAATCTTTTTATTTTTTAGTTGCGTTCATGGGAGAGAGAGGGGTAAATATACTTCGTCAGTCGTTTACTGAAATTCCCCGTACTCTACCCATTCCAGTCTGGCCTCTGACCCCATCACTTCAGAGAAATTGGTCTTTTCTAGGTTATTTATCACCTCCATATTCCTAAATCCAGGGCCATTCTTCCCTTCAGTATCACTTAACTTACTTGACCATTTCCTTTTTGAAACGTTCTCTTCCCAGATACCACACTCTCCCATGTTTCCTCCTACCTTGCTGTCCACATTTAGTCTTTGTTAATGGCTTCCCTTCCTGTAACTATTGTCCTTTTAATGTTAGTGTCTCCACCTTTAGTCCTACTCCCTCTTCTATTTCTATCCCTTCTTAGGTGATTTAATATACTCCCACAATTTTTAGCATGACTTCTGAGGATTTCTTAAAGCTATCTACTTTTCCATTACTGCTGCTACTACCACTCTTGACCAAGTCTCTGTGGCCACTACTCTGGACTCCCACAATACCCTCCGAACTGGTCATCTTGCTTGCACTCTTGCTCCCTTTCAGTCCATTCTTGACACAGAAGAAACTCCTTACCAAAGCCCATGAGGCCTTTAATGATAGTGTCCTGCCTCACCGACTTCATCCCGTACTGCTTCTTGTTCCTCATTTTGCTTGTTAAACTGGTCTGCCTCAGTTTCTCAACATGCACCAAGCTTATACTCATCAGGGATCTGTGCACTGGTTTCTTCCATATGAAACTTCGCCAGGTCTTCAATGGACAGCTTCTTTTAATCCTTCAGAGTCCTTCCCTTACTTTGGTATCTCAAGTGGTGTTCCTTGCCCTTGCCTCCAAAACCAAACTATCACACTCTGTAATTTGTTTATTTGTTTATTGGCTTTCTCCCACTTGCTGCACTATACACTCAGTTACACAAAGTCTTATCTGACTGTCTTTGCCTCTGTGGGGTGCCTGGCTATGTAATAGGCACTTAACAAATCTTTGACCAGTGGGCCAATGTAATGGAATAGAGACAGGAAACAAAAATAATGAAAGGGATGGAATAAATAAAGGTTCCTCAGCCATTTTGGAGAAATTAGGTAAATTTCTATTTTAAGTTAGTAAATGAGCTACTTTTGTAAGTATAAAAATGGCCTCAGTTTGTAACTTTTGATGATATGCAAGGTGAATGTTACTAAAATGGAATATAGCGTCATATGCCTTTGTTTTGGGGAGATTCCAGTAGTTCAACCCCCTTATATTGTAGATCTTTCTACTTTAGAAGATTTTGTGATCACATGACTTTATGTTTTAAAAAGGGTGACCTGGAAAACTGGTTATAAGTGCTTGTTATGGGGAAAAAGTATTATTACCAGTTTAAAGTCTTCTCTTTAAGCTTCTCAGTTTTGCCAGGAATGATCTTAAACAGAGATTCTGAAAGACTGCTGTTAGGTGCTGCTGAATTGTTTCTGACTCACAGTGACCCTATGTGACAGAGTAGAATTGCCCCTAGGCAGCTTTCTAGGCTGTAATCTTTACCGGAGCAGATTACCACATCTTTCATTCATGGAGCCTCTAAAAAAAAAGGTGGGTTCAAATTGCCAACCTTTTGGTTAACAGCCTAGCAGTTAAACCATTGTGCCACTAGGGCTCCTTTTCTTAGACTCGATATGATTATATCAGCTACATGACATGTTTTATCTATTTTACTAATACTACAAATATTGCTTCCCTAGTGATGGCTCAGGAAGCAATGGACTATGATCTGCAGGTACAGTCAGATCATCATGCTGCAGAAGAGCCGCCTCCTGCTGAAGTGGTCAACAGCCAAACAGGACTGCCTCTGCTCCAGCCTGCGCCGCAGGTGTCTATTGACCTGACAGAGGAAGGGGCGCCCTCAGGAGAAGAGAGTGTGGAGAACATTGACCCAGGAGCTTCAGAGGAAGATAGACGGGGATCTGGTGCTAACCCCACCGTCCGTGTGTCTTCACTAGAGTCAGTGAACACTTTCATCAGCGGGCTGCAGAGGCTTCATGGCATGCTGGAATTCCTGAGACCTCCACCTTCAAACCATAGTGTGGGACCAGTGAGAATAAGGAGGAGGAGGGGTTCTGCTGTACGCAGGGCAAGGCCTGGAGGGTCTCAGAGGACAGACAGTGCCAGGTAAATATGTATTGTTGTTGTTAGGTGCCATCGAGTCAATTCTGACTCATTGTGACCCTGTATACAACGGAACAAAACACTGCCTGGTCCTGCGCCATCCTCACAATCGTCGCTATACTTGAGCCCATTGTTGTAGACACTGTGTTAGTCCATCTCATTGAGGGTCTTCCTCTTTTTCACTGACCCTCTTTACCAAGCATCATGTCCTTCTCCAGGGACTGGTCCGTCCTGATAACATGTCCAAAGTAGGTGAGACACAGTCTTGCCATTCTTGCTTCTTAAGAGCATTCTGCTTGTACTTCTTCCAAGACAGATTTGTTCCTTCTTTTGGCAGTCCATGGTATATTCGATATTCTTTGCCAACACCACAAATCAAGGGGGTCAGTTCTTTTTTCTTTTTGGTTTTGGGGTTTTTATTGAATTCCCTTTATTTTTGTGTGTGTGGTTTATTATTTTTTTTAATTGTGCTTCAAGTGAAAGTTTACAAGTCAAGCCAGTCTCTCACGCAGAAACTTATATACGCCTTGCTACATACTCCCAATTGCTCTCCCCCTAATGAGACATCCCACTCCCTCCCTCCACTCTATCTTTTCGTGTCCATTTTGCCATCTTCTAACCCCCTTTACCCTCTCATCTCCCCTCCAGGCAGGAGATGCCAACATAGTCTCAAGTGTCCACCTGATCCAAGAAGCTCACTCCTCACCAGCATCCCTCTCCAGCCCATTGTCCAGTCCAATCCCTGTCTGAAGAGTTGGCTTTGGGAATGGTTCCTGTCCTGGTTCAAAAGAAGGTCTGGAGGCTCTGACCACTGGCGTCCTTGTAGTCTCAGTCAGACCATTAAGTCTGGTCTTTTTATGAGAATTTGGGGTCTGCATCCCACTGCTCTCCTGCTCCCTCAGGGGTTCTCTGTTGTGTTCCCTGTCAGGGCAGTCATGGGTTGTAGTCGGGCACCATGTAGTTTTTCTGGTCTCAGGCTGATGTAGTCTCTAGTTTATGTGGCCCTTTCTGTCTCTTAGGCTAATTACCTTGTGTCCTTGGTGTTCTTCATTCTCCTTTGGTCCAGGTGGGTTGAGACCAGTTTGATGCATCTTAGGTGGCTGCTTGTTAGGGTTTAAGACCTAAAGGGGTCGGTTCTTATTCAGTCTTCCTTATTCATCATCCAGCTTTCGCATGCATATGAGGCAATTGAAAACCCGAGGCTTGGGTCAGGTGCACCTTAGTCTTCAAGGTGGCATCTTTGCTTTTTAACACTTTAAAAAGGTCTTTGTCAACAGATTTGCCTAATGCGACGCGTCATTTGATATCTTGACTGCTGCTTCCATGGGTGTTGATTGTGGGTCCAAGTAAAATGAAATCCTTAACAACTTTAATGTTTTCTCCATTTATCATCATGTTGCTTATTGGTCCAGTTGTGAGGGCCGTGGTCTTTGATCTTTATCAGTAAGCGCTTCAAGTCCCCTTCCCTTTCAGCAAGTAAGATTGTGTCATCTGCATAACTCAGGTTGTTAATGAGTCTTCCTCCAATCTCGATGTCTTTGTATGGTGCAGTTCTCGGATTATTTGCTCAGCATACAGACTGAATAAGTGTGGTGAAAGGATACAACACCTTTCCTGACTTAACCACGCAGTATCCCCTTGTTCTGTTCGCATGACTGCTTCTTGATCTATGTACAGGTTCCTCATGAGCACAGTTAAGTGTTGTGGAATTCCTATTCTTCACATTGTTATCCATGATTTATTATGATCCACACAGTCAAATGCTTTTGCATAGTCAATAAAACAAAGATAAACATCTTTCTGATATTTTCTGCTTTCAGCTAGGATCCATCTGACATTGTAACCGAATGAGGATTCTTGTCCTGTCCTATTAGCTGATCGAAATAAGACGGATGCCACACCACCAGTTGCAAAGGAAACAGAAAGCAGAAATTTATTGTCAGCGTAGACAAGGAGCAGCGTGGGGCCTAGTAACCATAAGGCCACGTGCTTGTGATCTGAGGGGTTTGGGGAGCTTTTTATTTCCACTGGGTCTGGGGGTTGGGTTTGGTGCCTGGAGCTCTCTGCACTTAGCCCTCTGATGTCCACATTTGGAAGTCCGGATGTTGAATTATGTCAGTGATGTTCAAGTCCAAGGACAGATAGAGGACACAGCTCTTCAGGTCCTGCGCGTGCTCCCAAATCTTGGTTCATGCATGCGTGGGGTTCTGGCACCAAATTCAAACTGCAGTTAGGACCACAGCCCGTGGCTTGGCAGGCTGCGGGGAGTAGCGGACGAGGGGGCACAGTGGCGGCTTCAACATCAGCAGTGATATCCCTGGTTCCATGTCCTCTTCTGAATCTGGCTTGAGTTTCTGCCATTTCCCTGTTGATGTACTCCTGTAGTCGCTTTTGAATGATCTTTCAGCAAAATTTTACTTGTATGTGATATTAGTGGTATTTGATAATGTCTACATTCAGTTGAATCACCTTTCGTTGGAATAGGCATAAATATGGATCTCTTTCAGTCAGTTGGCCAGGTAGCTGTCTTCAGATTTCTTGGCATAGATGAGTGAGCACTTCCAGTGCTGCATCCATTTGTTGAAACATCTCAATTGGTAATGACAGACTGGGCATTATGAAAGCTGGCCTCTGGTCACACTCCTAGTACTACCAAGAACTGGCAGTGTGTCTTTTGACAAGCTAGGTAACCTTCCTGAACCCCCATTTCCTCAAATTAGATGGAAATAAAAGTACTTGCATTATTTTCCTCACAAATTATTGAGGGGTTAAGGTACAGTGATACACTTTGTAAACTAGGAAGGCAGACCTTTTCAAGAGGAAGCTTTGTTGGCAACAGTTTCTGGCCTTTTAGATTATGTACAATTTGTACACCAAAAAGTATTTCCTAGCTTTCGAGTCCTCCCCAGTCCCCCAAAATCTGTTGTTCAGTACACATCATTGGTGGCACGGTAGACTCTGCAAGGTGGGCAGACTGGATTTAGAAAAGCCTTGTGGAAAGTTAAAATGTAAATTGATTTAGAGTTTGACTACCCTCCCTTTTCGACCCCACACAGACATATTGCTGAGCCATCTTCTCTAAAAGATAGTGAAACATGACCAAAACCCAATAAATTAGCATTAGCTCTTAGGAGAAGGATCAAGCTCCAATGTGGGATAATATGATCAGGATCAAGTGGAAAAGAGAAAATACAGACCTGAACCTGCTATTTCTGTTTCACCTTTCAAAGGTAGCATTGAACAGCCTGGAAATTGGTTGATATGACTAGGATTTACCTTCATATTACTGTGGGTTATTCTTGTGATGATGGTCTATTGTATTATAATTCTCTTGTCTTTCTGCATGCATAGATCAACAGCACCTTTGGATGCTTTCTTTCAAGTGAGCAGGACCCAACCTCTCTTGCCAGCCGAATCTTATCCGGAGACTAGGAATCCTGTTTCTGAAGACTTGCAGGTGTCGAGTAGTTCCAGTTCTGACAGTGACAGCTCTGCAGAGGATGAAGAGGTTGTCCAGGAAGAAGAACCTGAAGCTGTTATTTTAGAAGGTATTTTATCCAGGTTTGGCACAAGACTACTATCCAGAAGGCTAGAAACTCAATTTGTGCTTTGATAACTTTCCTTTTTCTCCCACAAATGTTGTAAATTCCTGATGTGTAGTATAGAGCTTTTCCTGACCATAGTTATATAGAAAGGATTTGATCTAGCATTTTTGGTATTCTAAAACTCAATATATTTATAACCAATGACCCAGCAATTCCACTTCTAGGTATATAGCCAAGGAAATGAGTATATGTGTTCACCAAAGACATGAACATGAACAAAGATATGTGTTCACCAAAGCACTGTTAGTGATAGTAAAAAAACTGAACGCTATCCAAATACCCGTCAGTACTAGAATAGATAAGTAATTGTGGTGTATTAACACAATGAAATACTGTTCATCAATGCGAATGAAGGGGCTACAACTCCACGCATTAGTATGGAAGAGTCTTAAAAACATAATGTAAATCCAAAGTAAAACTCGTTAGCGTCGAGTTGATTCCGACCCTTAGCGACCCTGTAGACAGGAGAACTGCCCTGTAGGGTTTCCAAGGCTGTAACCTCTACAGAAGCAGAGTGCCGCGTCCTCCTCTTGTGGAGTGGCCGGTGAGTTCAAATGGCTGACCTTTCGTTTGGTAGCTGAGCACTTTAACCACTGTGCCACCAGGGTTCCTATAAAGCAAAAGTAGCAGACACAAAAGAGGATATAACTGGGGTTCCATTTACAAAAAGTACAAAAACAGATGAAATTAATCTGCAGTGTTAGAATTTAGTATAGTGGTTTCCCTTGATGAGGCGGGGGTGGAAGTGACCAGCCCCATATTAGTTTCTTAGAGCTGCAATAACAAATTACCACCAACTGGATGGTTTAAAACAACAGAAACTTATTCTCTGACAGTCTGGATGCTAGAAGTCCAAAATCGGGACCGTGCTCTTCTTTGAAGGCTCTAGAGGAGAATCTGTTCCATGCTTTTCTCTTAGCTTATGGTGTTGCCAGCAGTCCTTGGTGTTCCTCGGGTTGTAGATGCATTACTTTCATTTCTACTTCCATTGTCACATGGCGTTCTCTGTGTGTGTGTGTGTTCCTTTCCTGTTCTTATAGAGACACCAGTCATACTGGATTAGGGCCCACCCTAATGATTTCATTTTTAACTTGATTATATTTGCAAAGACCCAATTTCCAAATGAGGTTGCATTTGCAGGTACCAAGGGTTAGAACTTCAGCATATGTATCTCTTTAGGGGACACAGTTGAACCCTTAGCACACTTCCAAAATATAAAGGGGACGCAGATATAATGGGAATTCTCGGGGACTGTTCCTGTTTTGGTTACAGCTCAGTTTGTGAAAATCATTCAGCTTTTCTGTATGTATATTATACTTCAATAAAAGTCTAATAAAAAAAGTCCATTCGAAGATGCTCTCACTGGCCTATGATGGGACAATTTAAGCATCAAAAAGAAGAATGACTAAAAATAAGAGTCACCTCCTATGTCATTAATGAACGTTGTGAAAGGCTGATGAAGAGCTGCTAATGTAGGGGTTGGCCTGATACCACCTGAACCCGATAAGGGCCCCTTGATAGGCTACAATCAGCAATATACAACCTAGGAAATATTTCTGTTGTCCCTCTTTTTCTCAAACACCCAACAAACTGAATCAAAATTTATCAAATCTCTAGAGCTAAGTACAAAAAAAAAAAAAAAAAAAGTACTAGCTTAGGTGAAATGTAGAGGGTAGAGGAATGAGTTACACAATAGCACAAGGAAACAATCAGCCAAATCCAGGATATAGGTTGTTCCACAGGACAAACTTACAGATTTCTCCAAGAATGAAAAAGACTTATGAGACGTAACAACCAAGTTTATCATGAAGACCTTGTTTGGATCCTGATTGGAATAAGCCCACTGTGAAAAACACCTATCAAACAACCGGAAGACTTCGAATATGAATTGGGTATCAGATGATATTAAAGGATTATTGTTAATTTTGCTAGGCCTAATGATGCAGTAGTGGTTAAGTGCTATGGCTGCTAAATAAAAGGTTGGCAGTTCTAATCCGCCATCTGCTCTTTTTAAACTCTGTGGTGCAGTTCTACTCTGTCCTGTAGGGTCGCAATGAGTCAGAATCAACTCAGTGACTCTGGGTTTTGGTTTGGTTGGTATAAAAACTATCAAAGTTCTATAACATTTATAATTATAATGACATTGTCAGGTTTTGTTATTGAATATTCCAGTAAAAAGAAAATAGTGGGTATGGGGTATTAGATGGAACGAAATTGCCAAAATGCCAGTTATACTTTTTAAATTGAGTGATGTATACTTGTGGGGAAACCCTGATGGCGTAGTGGTTAAGTGCTATGGCTGCTAACCAAAGGGTCAACAGTTCAAACCTGCCAGGCGCTCCTTGGAAACTATGGAGTAGTTCTACTCTGTCCTCTAGGGTCGCTATGAGTCGGAATCGACTCGACGGCACTGGGTTTGGTTTTGGTTTTATACTCGTGGGTTAATTTTACTATTCTACTTTTTTGTTTTTTAATGTATGCTTCAGAATATCTAAAACAAATTTAAAAAATAAATTCACTGATGTTGCTTGGGAAAATTGTCATCCGTTTAGTGGCAGTGCAACCAATTAGAAATGAAAGGCTGTAGTGTGTCAGACTCTGTCCTGCTAGTTTCTCATACCTGACTGTATCTTTTATGTGTTTACCTATCCTCTAGTTTCTGGAAATGACATGGCAGAGCCCCCAGGTGGTACCTCAGCAGAGCAAGAAGTTGCAGGTATAGATGGAAGAGAGGTCCTCCACAAACAGGTAATGTAAACATCATTTTAAATGAAAGGTTTAGATTTTCAGATAAAAAGGAAGCTGCAGGTTAAAAAGAGTCCCTGGGCTGTACATGGTTTTATGGTTTACATGCTCAGATACTAACCAAAAGGTTGAGGGTTCCAGTCCACCCAGAGATACCTCAGAAGAAAAGACTGCTGATCTACTTTTGAAAAATCAGCCATTGAAAACCCTCTGGAGCACCAGTTCTACGGACACACAGGGTAACCATGAGCCTGAATCAACTCGAGGGCAGCTAGTATTGCAGGCTGAAATGGGAAGGTTGCATGTGTAGGTAGGAGGTACAGGTGTGTGTCCTATCCCAGTTAGTTATTACTTGTGTGACTGCTGCTTCTGTTTGAGAAAAATGGAGTAGGAGTGAGGATAACCTGTCCTGCCTATCTAACAGGGTTAAGGGTCAATTGAAATAGTAGTTATGAATGTACTTCATAAACTATCAGGGATAATATGATGGCTGTGTAATAAACAATTTTTTTTTTAATTATAGCTACCTACCTACCATTGTCCCTAATAGTAGAATTGTTGACACCTGCTGTGGATTCTGCCAGTCACAAGACATTATCAGCTTTTTGCGTGTTTCTGTATGGTCTCCAGATTTTAATTTTCCTGTAGAAAAATGTTATGCACATGTGAATCCATTTATGTGTATGCATTTTCTTTTTTAAAATTTACACAAAAGGAATTACAGTGAAGTTTGTTCTCCCTAAATGTTACAACTTGGAGAGTTTTGCATTATCGGTACATGAGGTTGAACCTTGTTCTTATTAACAGCTGCATAGTGTTCCATCATACGAGTAAATTTTTAGTTAACTCTTTTCTTGTACCGTGCACTATGGTTGTCTCCTTTTTTATTTTCCTGTTACAAATCATGCTGTAGTGAACATCCTTGTACAATTGTTTGGGCAAATATTTATGACTACATCCTGGGGGTATATTTCTATATTGCTGTGTCAAAGGAAATATGTACGTATTTTAGATGTGATGGATAATGAGAAATTGCCCTCCACATTAATGGCATGATAATGTCATTTCCTTGTGTCAGTTTCTACTTGCAGCAACAGTAAAGCCTGTTCATTTTTCCTTCACTCTCACCAGTGCTTGGTGTCATCAGACATCAACTTATACCAGTCTAATAGTACTTCGGAAACCCTGGTGGTGTAGTGGTTAAGTGCTATGGCTGCTAACCAAAGGGTCGGCAGTTCAAATCCACCAGGTGCTCCTTGGAAACTCTATGGGGCAGTTCTACTCTGTCCTATAGGGTCGCTATGAGTCGGAATCGACTCAACAGCACTGGAT